>NC_063339.1:14842531-15007565 GCF_021869965.1 Rhincodon typus | reverse complement strand
GCTCCTATGATGCTGCTTGGCCTGCTGAGTATATCTCATTCACCCGTTTTACTTTCTGGATGGATCACAAAAAGATACCATGGTCAGCAGTGCTGCACTCACTCAGTATGGTGCTGGAATGGTAGTCTAGCTTGTTGTGTTGATGTCTCTGGAGCTGGTCTTGAACCCACAACCTTCTGATTCAGAAGAAAGACAGTTGCCAATCGAGCCATGGCTGAAACCATTAGCAATACTGTAAGTGGCTACCTTATCACTGTGCAAGACCAGGGGAAGTGGAAGCTAGAGGCCTGACAACACTCTAGTAACAGCAGTTCACCAATTTTAGTGATACCCCTCATGGCTGGGTAGTCAGCCCCCCATCAGTGTCCCATATCATGTGCAAAGATTACATGTTTTGGGCAAGATATCAGGGGAGTCTGGGTCACAAGGGAGCAGAGAAGAATTTTCCACAATCAGAAAACATCTGTCTGTGGGCTCCTATTAGAAAATGAAATAAAACGACCAAAAAGCAAAGAACACTTTACAATTCACCGTAACTTGAAAGTTGAAACAAAGCAGTGCTGTGCTTTCCGATTCTGAAGTTCTCAGGCAGCCACAACATTGGTAGTAAACAACACTTACATACAATTATTTTAAGATATATTGACTAATCCGTGCAATAATTCTTCAGATTTTGGCACTAGGCCCCAGATGTTAGCAAGGAGACTTAGTCACTGCTACAGGGGAAAGTGATGGCCTTGTGCTATTGTTACTAGACTAGTGATCCACAGACCCATGTAATGTTCTGGGGACTTTGGTTTGAATCTTATCACAGCAGATGATGGAATTTGAATTCAATTTTTCAAAACAAAATTGGAATTTCAAATCAAATGGTGACTATGGTAAAAACCCATCAGCTTCACCAATGTCCTTCAGGGAAGCAAACTGCCATCCTTACCTGGTCTGGCCTATATGTGATTCTAGACCCACAGCAATGTGACTGACTTACAACCGCCCTCCTGAAATGGCCAAGCAAGCCACTCAGTTGAATCAACTGCTAGAAAGGAGAAAAGAAATGAAAACTGGATGGATCACCAGGCATCAACCAAGGCACCAGAGACAACAGTGGCAGAAACAGTCTTGTCGATCCTGCAAATTCCTTCTCACAAACATTTAGAGGTTTGAGCCAAAAGAGGGAGAACTGTCTCACAGACTAGTCAATCAACAACCTGACAAGGTCATACTCATGCACACCTTGCACACAACATCCCAAACAACACCATTCTGTCCTGACCCACCAGCAGGACAGACGCAGCAGAGGTGGTGGTACAGTGGTATACAGTCAGAACGCAGTTGCCTGAGGAGTCCTCAACATTGACTCCGAATCCATGAAGTTCCATGGCAACAGGTCAAACATGGGCAAGGAAATTTCCTGCTCATTACCATGTGCAATCTCCCTTGTCTCATCCTCATTAATCCTCATCCATGTTGATTAATACTTGGAAGATGCACTGAGGGTGGCAAGGGTGCAAAATATATTCTGGGTGGAGGACTACAATGTCTATCATCAAGATCGGCTTGGCAGCACCGTCACTGGTTGGGTCCTAAAGGACATTGCTGCAGGACTGGATCTGTGGCATGTGAAGAGAAAACTAACGAAGAGGGAAAAATACACTTGAACTTATCGTCACCAATCTGCCTGCTGTATACACATTTGTCCATGAAAGTGTTTGTAAGAATGACCATCGCACAGTCCTTGTGGAAACAAAAAGTCCTGCCTTCACATTGAGAACATCCATCTTTGTCTTGTGTGGCACTATCGCTGTACTAAAAGGGAGAAACTTCAAACAGATCTAGAAATTCAATCCTGGGCATCCATGAGGTGTTTGTGTGCCATCAACAGTAGCCAATGTGCACAATGTGCACTCCAACACAATGTGCAACCTTATCCCCCACTCAACCATCACCATCAAGCCAGGCGATCAACCCTGATTCAACGAAGAGTGCAGGAGGGCATGCCAGGAACAGCACCAGGCAGAACTAAAATTGAGGTGTCAACCTGGTGAAGCTACCGAACAGGACTATCTGCATGCCAAACAACATAAGCAGTAAGTGATAAGAGCTAAGCGATCCTGGAGTCAACAGATCAGATCTAAGCTCTGCAGTCCTGCCACATCCAGTTATGAATGGTGGTGAACAATTAAACAACTCACTGGAAAAGGAGGGTCCACAAATGTCCCCATCCCCAATGATGGAAGAGCCCAGCACATCAGTGCAAAAGATAAGACTGCAACACTCACTACAACCTTTGGCCAGAAATGCCGAGTGGATGATCTATCTCAATCCCCTCCACTGGTCCCCAGCATTACAGATACCAGTCTTCAGCCAATTCGATTCAATCCACGTGATATCAAGAAACAGTTGAAGACACTGGATACTGCAGAGTTCGTGGGCCCTGAAAATATTCCAGCAATAGTACTGAAGACTTGTGCTTCAAACCTGCCACTCCCCAAGCCAAGCTGTTCCAGAGCATCTATAACCCTGGCATCTATCCAACCATGTGGAAAATTGCCCAAGTTTGTCCTGTTCACACAAAGCAGGACAAATCCAACCTGGCCAATTGGCCCATCAATCCACTCTCAGTCATCAGTAAAGTAATGGGAAGGTGTCATCAACAGCGCTATCAAGCAGCAGTTGCTCAGCAATAACCTGCTCACTGACACCCAGTTTGGACACCACCAGGGCCATTCAGCTCCTGACCTCATTACATTTGGTCCAAAGTTGGACAAATAGGCTGAATTGCATAGGTGAGTTGAAAGTGACCACATTTAAACAAATGTGGATCAAGGACCCCTCAAAAACTGGAATTAGTGGGAAATCTCTCCACTGGTTGGAGTCATGCCAGGCACAAAGGAAGATGGTTGTGGTTTATAGGGGTCAATCATCGCAGCTCCAGGCCATCTCTTCAGGAGTTCTTCAGGGTAGTGTCCTAGGCCCAACGATCTTCAATTACTTCATCAATAACTTTCCCTCCATGAAAATGTCAGAAGTAGGGATGTTCATTGTGCAATCATCAATGTTCAGCACCGTTTGTGACTCCCAGATACTGAAGCAATCCATGTCAGAATGTGACATTATCTAGATGATGTGAAAATTTAGACTGACAGGTGGCAAATAACATAAATGCTACCTAAGTACTAGCCAATGGCCGTTTCCAAGAAGACAGCATTTATCATTGTCCCTTAATATTCAACGGTATTGCCATCACTGAAACTTACCCTATCAAAATCCTGGGATTTACCATTGACAGAAACTGAATTGGACTTGTCACATAAGTATAGCAGCTACAAGAACAGGTCAGAAGCCAGGAATCTTGCACTGAGTAACTCATCTCCTGACTTCCCAAAGCCTGTAAATCATCTACAAGGCGCAGTCAGGACTGAAATGGAATATTCCCAACTTGTCTGGACAGTGCAGCTCCAACAACACTCAAGAACCTCCTTTGTTGAATACCCCTCACAACAAGTGATAAAATCTCCAGTTGTGAAGAAGGGTCACTGGACCTGAAATGTTAACTCTAATTTCTCTCACAGATGCTGCCAGATCTATTAAGATTTTCCAGCAATTTCTGTTCTTGTTTTAGATTGATGTGTTGGTTTTAATTTTCCAAAATTCTGTAGACTGGGGAGGATTCCATTAAGGTTGGGAAATACCAAATGTAATTTCTTTATTCAAAAGATAACAGAGATAGAAAGCGGGAAACTAGCATCTGACATAGGGAAGATGTTTGAAGCTATTATTAAAGACATTATAGTGGGGAACTTAGTAAAATTCATAGCAATCAGGCTAGATAAATATCCTTTTGTGAAAGGGAAATTATGTTTAGCCAACTTATTGGAGTTCTTTGAGAAAGTAATATGTGCTGTGGTTAAAGTTGAGCCAGTGGAAGTACTATACTTAGATTTACAGAAGGTATTTGATAAAGTACCATATCAAAGGTTATGGTGGAAAATATAAGCTCATGGTATTAGGTATGATATGGTTGCTAAATTTCCTGATGACACAAAGATAGGTTGCAAAGTGAGTTGTGAAAAGGACATAAGGAGACTGTAAAGGGATATGGATATGTTAAGTGAGTGGGAAAACATCTGGCAAACGGAGTGCAGTGTGGGGAAAATATGAAATCATCCATTTTGGTAGAATCATAGAATCCCCAGGGTGTGGAAGCAGGCTGTTCACTACATTGGGTCCACATTGATCCTCCAAACAGCATCACACCCAGACCCACTCCCCAATTCTATTCTTGTAACCCTGCATTTCCCATGGCTAACTCACCCAGCCTGCAGATCCCTGGACACTAAGGGCAATTTAGCATGGTCAATCCACCTAAGCTGCACACCTTTGGACGAAAATATGTGAATGGTGATTGATTGCAGAACTCTGAGATGAAGTGTAATCTGGGTGTCCTAGTACATGAATTGCACAATGTTAGTATTCAGATACAGCAAGTAATAATGAAAGCTAATAGAATGTTATCATTTATTGCAAGGGGACTTTAATACAAAGTAGTGAGGTTATGCTTCCAATATACAGGACATTGGTGAGACCACATCTGAAGTGCTGAATACTGTATTAGCCTCCTCATTTAAGGATGTAAAAGCTAATATCTAGAGGCAGGTTGGGGGAATGGTTGAGCAATATTACTTAGTGAGGATAGTGTTTCTGGGCTAGGCTTGTATCTGCTGGAGTTTAGAAGAATAAAGTGCAACATGGTTGAAACATAAGAATCTAAGGGATCTTGACAGTGTGCATGTGGAAAGGATATTTCTTGTTGTGGGAGAATAACAGGAGAATATAGAACTAGAGGTTACTTCTTAAAAACATTCAAGATTGAGATGAGGAGAACTTCTTTATGGTTGAGTAGTTTGAAATGTCTTCCTCAAACAGTGATAGAGCCAGCTATATATCATAATATAATATATTAAAAGCAGAACTAGATCAATTCTTAATAAGCAAAGGATGAAAGATTAACAGGGGTAGGCTGTGGTGGAGTGATCAGATCATCCAGGATCTTATTGAACATTGGAGCAGGCTTGCAGGGCCTAGTGATTTCTCCTGCTCCAACCTAAATGTGTGCCTCTCTGACTATTCAATAACATCCCTTTGTAGCATCTATGCCTTATATCAGCCCATACTCCTAACCATCACCTTTTGCTCTTACACCCTTATGCCAACTTGCACAATATCCACCATGGGCAGACCTCAGGGACCCATGCTGAAATTAAATATGATAATGTTGCGATCAATGTTAAAAACCCATTAACTACACTTAAATTCCTTCAACAACCAAATCCTTTATAGCAAGTATTTTGTTCATACCCCCATATCAAAGTCTTTGTAACCGCTTGGAGCTGTCAGTCAAATTGTGCGCTGACAAGCCCCTGGCTGTGTTAAGTTTAGGTTGTGAAGTGAGCATGTAGCATGAATCCTGTTAAAAACTGCCCTCTGGGTTATGTAAGTACATAGGCAGAGTGAAACAGCAAGCTCCCGATCTTTTTAAAGCTCAACTTTGGTCATTGACCAGAAACTTAACTGGATTGACTGCACAAACACAGTGGCTATGAGAGCAAAACCGGGAATTAGGAACACTGTGCCAAGTATGTCACCTCTTGACTCCCCAAAGCCTGTCCAAGGCACAAGATAGAGTGTAATGGAATATCCCCACTTGCCTAGATGAGGGCAGCTCCAACAATATTCAGGAAGCTTGACAGCAACCAGGATAAAGCAGCCCACTTGATTGGAACCACATCCACAATCATCCATGTCCTCCATCTCTCATGCTTAGTAGTTGCAGTGTGTACCACCTACAAGATGCACTGCAAAAATTCACCAAAGATCCTTAGACAGAACCTTCCAAACCCACGACTGTTTCCATCTAGAAGGACAAGGGCAGCAGAGACAAGGGAACACCACCACCAGTAAGTTCCCTTCCAAGCCACTCATCATCCTAACTTGGAAATATATCACCATTCCTTCATTGTTGCTGGGCCAAAATCCCTCCCTAATGGTATTGTGGGTCAACCCACAGCACATGGACTGCAGTTATTCCAGAAGGCAGCTCACCACCACCTTTTCAAGGCCAACTAGGGATGGGCAATATATGTTGGCCAGACAGCAGTGCCCACGTCCCATGGGTGAATTTAAAAAAAATTTGTTAAAATTTAAAGAACAGGATATTTTGCTATTTGACAGCACAACAGCTTTGAAAGGCTGAACAGCTGCAATGCGTTTATTCACTTTTAATGCACATTCATGTCCATGTTTACCATTCCAAAGAACTCCAATAGGTTTAAATCTCTTGCAAAGTATAAAATTCACAAACTGTGCTCCCATTAACAAAATAGGAATCTGATTGAAGACAGTTGCGTGTTTTCACAGGGCTGGTAC
Organism: Rhincodon typus; assembly: GCF_021869965.1. Taxonomy (NCBI): domain Eukaryota; kingdom Metazoa; phylum Chordata; class Chondrichthyes; order Orectolobiformes; family Rhincodontidae; genus Rhincodon; species Rhincodon typus. Next base: position 15,001,139 of record NC_063339.1, on the reverse strand, counting down.
TCCACAATGGAGGCTTCAGTGACAAATTGACCAAGCTAGAGATGCTGTCCAACATTACAAAAATTCAAGCCAAAATTACAAGTTGTAAGTGAAACTTCGGAAGTGCACGTAGCACTTAATAGGCTTCATCTCTCAATTAACCTCAAGTCTGAAAGGGAGCAGTCCCTTTACACAATGTGTTAATTGAGAAACCCATTAATGAGTTGTCTACTATTGTCTGTAACAAGCCTTCTTCACTGGTTGATATACAGAATTGGAATTCCTAGAGCCTGCGTGATATGACTGGCTTTATCAGCACCTTCTATGAGGGGCCAAAAATGTTTCCCTAACACATAAACTTGATGCCAAAATAGCTATGCAGCAGCCAGTAAGATTATAGCTCAATCATATCACATGTAAATTCACAAACAGGCCTAAGTTGGTTACTTGCAGTTCTGAAATGTGTCCAATTTACCTCAGATTACCCTAGAATAGTAAGATGCCTCAAGAATTTGAGGAACAGGTAAAGCTAACTGCCACACTTTGTTACTATGCAATCATAAAATGAGTATTATTCTCCATTAATAAGATACAGCTTGTCTGGCTAAAAAAAATGTTCTACCTACCACACAAGTAAGTATGGGGTATACAAACTACAGTGCCGGTGCAGTGCTAGATATGCAACCCATACATTCTACTGACTGGTGGATCATATCAAATAGCATATCCTTTCGACTGTTCACGACAAACGTAGTATTGATTATTGTCAGCAGCCTGTGCTGTCAAAATTGGAATATGGTGTTCAGCATTAGATGGGATTCAAATATTACGCAGCATTTGCTGAACAATCCTGTGTGTGTTAAGAATTAGATTAAAAACCAGTTGAAGATTATCAGAGATAACAAGGTGTAGAGCTGGATGAACACAGCAGGCCAAGCAGCATCATAGGAGCAGGAAGGCTGACGTTTCGGCCCTAGACCCTTCATCAGCATCTGCAGTTCCTACTATCTTTGAAGATTATCAGTTGGGTTTGCAAGCTGGTATACCAATGGGTGCAAGAAGCTACAGGTATTGATATGCAGGGACTGGTCCTCAGCAGGAAAAAGGCCTTTGTCCATGGATTGTACCTTTTTCAATTAGACCAAAGCTTGTGTGTTTTCCATGGCAACACCTTGACCAAATTAGAGTCCACCTGTCATCTATCAGCGCCATGTTTCTTATGCCTCTAAACTGTTGTTTCCTTTGAAATTTGGTATTTCTGTGGCTGTCCTGATGTATCCAAGGTGAAAATGTACAACAGCTCGTCCCTGTATCAGCAAAACTGCCAAGTCCAGTACCACCAAGCAACTATCTGTATGGTTTTAAGTACATCTCTGATTAAACATAATATATAATTCATTAAGCATGTGATAAATGCCTACTTGTGCAATTCGGGAATCGTTATCAGATATTTAATACTGTCTTTGTCATCATTTATATATTTTTAATAAGTTCATTGATATATGATTTTTAAAAAAATAAGGATGTATTAGGTGATGCAGAGACAGACCTGATTTATAATGATCAACTCCCCATTAATTTGTTTCACCACCAGTTTAACAGATGCATCACGTCACAGCTCATCAAATGGTTCAGCAATTTTCGAGAGTTTTACTATATCCAGATGGAGAAATTTGCCCGACAGGCTGTAAATGATGGCATAACCAATGCCAATGATCTAAAAGTCAACAGAGACTCCGAACTTTACCGTGCACTCAACATGCACTACAATAAAGCCAATGATTTTCAGGTCAGTCATTTCCATCCACTTTGAAGTCTTCTATCTCTATAGATATTTATTAGATGATTGTACTCCACTTCACCATCCTGCAATCCGTATATATCCACATATAAATCCAGTAACCTGTGGATAAAGCATAAGATCATTTGACGTGTCAGCAAAGAAATAAGCCATTGGTCCCATCAATGTGTACTAGTGTTTCCCCATTTGGATGCAATCCAATTCTCCAGTTCATTCATAAAACAAAACAAAGAACTGCAGATGCTGGAGATCTGAAACACACAAAGATAAAAATTGTTAGAGAAACAACAGCATCTGTGAAGAGAAAACGGAGTTAATGTTACAAGTCTAGTGACCCTTCTTCAGAACTGAGGGTCAAAACTGAGTTCTGAAGAAGGGTCACTGGATTTGACTTTAACTCAGAGATAGCAGGAACTGCAGATACTGGAGAATCTGAGATAACAAGGTGTAGAGCTAGATGAACACAGCAGGCCAAGCAGCATCAGAGGAGCAGGAAGCTGATGTTTCGGGCCTAGATAACTCTGTTTTCTCTCTGCAGATGCTACTGAGTTTCTCCACAAGCTTCTGTTCTTGTGTGTCTCTTGCTTATTCCCTTTACTTCTTTTCAAGCAACTTTCTAGCATTCTTCCTTAAAGAACATATTGATTTCATATCAAGAGCTAATTAAATTTAGTGTAAATAAACATTTTTTTCTAATCTCTTTTGTGATTACCTTAAATGTCTTAGCATCAAACCAACCAGTATCATCATTTATCTTATTAGACCTTTAACAGTCTCAAAAATCTATATTAGATACCTCTTAAGATTCTCAGTCTTATTTTATCCAAATTTTCCAACACTATAACCTCTCATTCCTGCTTACCTCTGAGCCAATTGGTGCTGCACCATTTTAATTATTTTTAGACCAACCTATAAATGGGGTGTTTAAAACAGTGCACAATACATCCCACCACAATCTTGTACAATTTGTCATAGAGTCAAAAAGCGTACAAACACATCCTTTAGCCCATCATGCCCATGCTGGTCAACAAACACCAAACTACACTAATCCCATTTACCTGCATTTGGTCCATAGCCTACCATGCCCTGATTTTAAGTACTTATCCAGATACTTTTGAAATGTTGCAAGAGTACCTGCCTCCGCCACCCTCTCAGGTGGCATGTTTCATATATCTACCACCCTCTGAGTGGAAAAAAAAATTCCCTCAGATCTCCTCTGAATCATTTGCTCTTTACCTTAAACTTATGCTGTCTAGACTTAGACACATCTGCCATGGGAAGAGATTAGAAACATAGAAGATAGGAGCAGGATGAGGCCATTTAGCCCTTTGAGACTGCTCCGCCATTCATCACTATCATGGCTGGTCATCCAACTCAACAGCCTAATCCTGCTTTCTTCCCATAACCTTTGATCCCATTCGCCCCAAGTGCTATACCTATAGAAACATAGAAGATCGACTCTGTCTATGCCTCTCATAATTTTATATACCTCAACCCCGATATTCCCTTCAGCTTCTTCTGCTCCAAGGAAAACAAACCCAACCTTTCCAGTCTCGCATCGTAACTGAGACTTTTCATCCAAGTCAACATCCTGATGAATCTCCTCTGCACCCCTTCTAGTGCAATCACATCCTTCCAATAATGAGACGACCAGAACTGCACACAGTTTTCCATCAGTAGCCTATTTGTAAGCCAATTTTGCATTCAGTTTGCCAACTTGCCTTGTATCCCATGTACTCTTCTCAGTGGGTCTTACATGTGAAGCCTTGTCAAAGGCCTTACTGAAGTCCATGTAAACCACATCAACTGCACTACCCTCATCAATATCTTTAGTCACAAAGGAACTAGGTGAATGGGCAAGCTATTGTAGATAGATTTTGAAATAAGCAAGTATGAGGTCATCCATTTCATATTTTAAAAAATCAAGATGTTTTTACAAGGCACAAAGTTAAATGCAGTGAATTTCCAGCCAGATTTGAAGGTTCAGGTGTAGAACTCCTTAAAATGCCACAAACAGGTACAGAAAATAGTCAAGAAGGCTAATGGAATATCTAAAGAGCCAACATGTAAGGAAACAAAGGTTATGCTGCAGTATATACAAAACGCTAGTTAGACCCCACTTAAAATACTATGAGTAGACCTGGGCACCACACCTTAGGAAGAATGCTTTGGCACTGGCGGGAGTTCAATGCAGGTTTACAAGGACGATACCTGGACTTCAGGGGTTTAGTTATGAGAAGATTAGACAAATTAGGCTTTATTCTCTGGAATTTAGAAGGTTAAGGGGTGATTTAATTGAGGTTGAAAGGATATTAACAGGGAAGTAACTAAAGATAAACTATTTCTACTAGTTTAAGATCTAGAACAAAGAGGCATAGTCTAAGAATTATAACCAGGCCAGTCAGGAAAGGTATTAGAAATCATTTCTACATGCAAGGAGTCACGGAGGTCTCTTCCTCACAAAAAGTCATAGAATATGCAGCATGGAAGCAGGCCCTTCAGCCCAAACTACTCCATGCTGACCATGGTGCCCGCTCAGCTAATTCCAATTGTCTGCATTTGGTCCATATCCCTCTAAACCCTTCCCATCCATTTAACTTTCCAAATGCTTTTTAAATGTAGCTATTGTATCTGCCTCAACCACTTTCTCCAGCAGCCAATTCCATATATGCACCACTCTCTGTGTGCAGAAATTGCCCCTCAGGTCCTTCTGAAATCTATCCCCACTCACCTTAAACCTCTGCTCTCTAGTTTTCAACTCCCCATCCCTGGGAAAAAGACTATATGTTTTCATCCTATCTATACCCCTCATGATTTTATACACCTCAATAAGGTCACCCTGCATTCTCCTACATTCCAAGGAATAAAGTCCTATATCGTTAGCAACTCCTTTGTCTGTCCAACTGTCTTTCTCTCTGTTTGGGCTCTATCCTATCGTTTACTCCCTACCCCACCAACCTCCCTATTTTCTGCATATAAACTGACGTTTTCCCAGCCGCCATCAATTCTGAGGAAGGGTCACCGGACCCAAAACGTTAACTCTGTTTTCGCCTTCACAGATGCCGCCAGAGCTGCTGAGCTTTTCCAGCAACTTTGTTTTTGTTGTGAATAAAGTCCTCTCCTGGCCAACCTCTCCCTATATCTCAGGCTACTAGTCCTGGCAACATTCTCACAAATCTTCTTTGCCCACTATCCAGTTTAACTATGTCTTTCCTATAAAAGGGTGACCAAAATGTACACAATACTCCAAGTGCAGCCTCACCAATGACTTATACAACTGTAACATAACATCCCAACTCCTATATTCAATACCTTGACCGATGAAGGCCAGCATGCTAAATGCCTTCTTCACCACCCTGTCTACCTGTGACGCCGCCTTCAGTAAACAATGTACTTGTATTCCTAGGTCCCTCTATTCCACAACACCCTCAGGACCTTACCAGTTACTGTACAAGTGCTACCTTGATTTGACTTTCCAAAGTGCCACACGTCATACTTACCTACGTTGAATTGCATTTGCCAATCCTCAGCCCTGTTTGATCAAGGCCCCTCTGTAATTTATGGTAACCTTCCTCGCTATCAACGATACCTCCTAATTATGTATCATCTGCAAACTTACTATTCATGCCTTGTACATTCACATCCAGATCATTTATGTAAATAACAAAATAACAAAGGTCCCAGCACTGACCCTGTGGCACACCAGTAGTCACAGGCCTCCAGTCTGCGAAACAACTAAAGTCTATATAGACAACATCCATTGCCTTACCCTCATCTATCTTCTTGGTTACCTCTTCAAAAAACTCTAAAAGATTTGTCAGACATGACTTCCTGCACACAAATCCACACTCACTATCCCTAACCAGACCTTGACTATCCAAATGTTGGTTCTGTCCCCCAGTATCCTCTCCAATAACTTGCCTACCACTGATGTCAGGCTCACTGGCTCAGTAGTTCCCTGGCTTGTCTTTGCTACGTTTCTTAAACAATGGAACAACATTAGCCACCCTCCAGTCTTTCAGAACTTCACCAGTAGCTAAAGATGAAGCAAAAATCTCTGCAAGGGCCTCTGCAACTTCTTCCCTAACCTCCCACAACATCTGGACTTGATCAGGTCCAGGGAATTTAATGCACTTTAAGGCTGCAAACACCTCCTCTCTGGTAATATTATGCAGTTGAAAACATCTCCACTTGTTTCCCTTATTTCCTTAGTGTCCATGATTCTGTCCTGAGTAAACACTGAGGAGAAATATTCATTAAAAATCTCCCCTATCTCTTGTGGCTCCACACATAGACTGTCATGCTGATCTTTAAGGGGACCTATTCTCTCCCTAGCCACCCTTTTACTCTTAATATAGCTATAGAACCTCTTGTGATTATCTTTAACCTTATCTGCCAGATCCATCTCATACCATCTTTTTGCTCTTCTGATTTCCCTCTTAGGTGTGCTCCTACACTTTTTGTAGTAATCTAAGGATTCACTTCAGCCCAATAGCTTAAACCCAATGTATGCCTTCTTCTTTTTCCTGGCCAGAACCTCGATATCCCTGTTCAGCCAGGGATCCCTAAACCTGCCGGCTTTTCCCTTCACTGTAATGGGGACATACTGTCCCTGGCCTCTTGATTCACACTTTTAAAAGCCTCCCATTTGCTAGTTGTTCTTTTTCTTTAAAACAGACTCATCCAATCGACCTCTCCTAGATCCTGCCTAATGGCGCCAAAATTGGCTCCAGTTGAGCACCTTAACCTGTGGACCTGTCCTGTATTTTCCATAACAATGTTAAAACTAAGAGAGTTATGGTCATTGGACCCAAAGTGCTCTCCAACTGACACTTCAATCACTTGCCCGACCTCGTTTCCTAAGAAGAGGTCCAGTATTGTACCCTCCCAGGTAGAGCCCTCTACATAGTGATTTAGGAAAATTTCTTGGACACATTTGAATAAATTCCACCTGGTCCGGGCCTTTTACAACCTGGGTGGCCCAATAAATACAGGGCAAATTAAAATCTCCAACCAATACCTACGTATTATTCCTACAGTCTCTCTACATATCTGCTCCTCTAGGACCCGCTGGCTATTTGGGGATCTATAATACAATCCTCACAGAGTGACCATCCCCTTCTTGTTTCTAATTTCTAACCATATGGCCTCATTTGATGACACCTTAAGAATATCCTCTCTAAGCACTGTTGTTATGTCCCCCCTTTTCAAAAGGGAAGCTCCCCCTCCTCACTTACTTGTACTTCTGTCACGCCTGTAGCATCTGTATCCAGGAACATTGAGCTGCCAGTCCTGCCCTTCTCTCAGCCATGTTTCTGTTATGTCTACAATATCCCAGTCCCCAGAGTCAATCCATGCTGTGGGCTCATCTGCCTTACCAGTCAGGCCTCATGCATTAAAATAAATGCACTTCAAACTTGAAGTTTTTTCCCTCGCTTTACTGTGCCCCTGGCTATCCCTGAACAGTAAATTTGCTCATGATAGCTAATGTATTTTCCCCTGATTTCTCAATGGCCCCTCTCTTATTCAGAGTCCCAACCCCCTGCTCAACAAGCTTAAACCCTCCTGGGTAACACTAGCTAAATCTGCCCGCAAGGATATTGGACTCCCTCTGGTTCAAGTGCAACCTGTCCCTCTTGTACAGGTCACCTCTACCCCAGAAGAGATCCTGATGATCCAAGAACTGAAAATCCTGTCCCCTACACCAGCTGCCCTTAAGAGGAACACATTGGCCCTGAATTCTCACTATGCTACTTGCCAAATTTAGACTTACCTGCAAGTAGCTGCTCCTATGAATGTTTACTTGATCTTGTCTAATGGTGTTGTAATCAGCCTTACTCCCAATTTAGCTGCTTAACTTCTGCGCTATCCTTATCCCTTTCCATAATAATTTTGAAATGTGGAGTTACTGTTCCCAAAATGCTCGCCCAATGAAACCTCAACTGCTTGACCAGCTTCACTCAGTAGGATTCGGTCTAGCACTGCCCCATCTCTAGTACAGGTAGCTCTCCACTGGTACAAAAGCTCTCAGGATGCACTTTAAAAATCCCACCCCATTTAATCCCTTCACGCTAAGGCAGTTAATGTCAGCAAAGTTTGGGGCGGCACAGTGGCTCAGTGGTTAGCACTGCTGCCTCACAGCACCAGGAACCCGGGTTCAATTCCATCCTCAGGTGACTGTCTGTGTGGAGTTTGAACGTTCTCCCTGTGTCTGTGTCGGTTTCCCCTGGGTGTACCGGTTTCCTCCCACAGCCTGAAGATGTGCAGGCTGGGTGGATTGGCCAGGCTAAATTGCCCATAGTGTTCAGGGATGTGTAGATTAGGTGCATTATAGGGAGATGGGTCTCGGTGGGATGCTCAAAGGGTCGGTATGGACTTATTGGGCCGAAGGGCCTGTTTCTACACTGTATGGATTCTATGAAAACAAAGTTGAAGTTTCCTACAATTATAACCCTGTTTCTCTCACACCTTTCTGTGATTTGCATACATATCTGCTCCTCTATCTCCATCTGACTGTTGGAAAGCCTAACCTGTAATCCCAGTAAAGTAACTGCCCCTTTTTTGTTTCTGAGCTTATTTGATTTCTTAATTTGATTTATTTATCGTCATCTGTATTTTGTTACAAAATACAGAGATGTGTTGTGTAGTGTATCCACTCTCTGGCGCCATCTTAAAACACAGAAAAATAAACCAAAACATTGAATATAAAAACAGAAAAATAAAGAGATGAAGAAAAAGCGTTCAACTTTTCAGTCCTTCTTGTTAAATGCTCTACCATGAGCCATGGGCCTACTGGCCAGGAACGAATCTCCTCCGTTGCGCTGCCGACACTAGAACAAAAGTCTCCATGGTTTTGGCGCCATCTCGCCTCAACTGATGCCCTCGCCACTATTAGTCCTCGCTGGACCTTACCCAATTCAGATGCCACTGATACTGCTCATGACCACACTGACCCAAACTCTACTCCGCTGCCGCCATGTGACCTCTTCAGGCCTAACCAGCTGATGCAGCCGCCATTGATGCCGTCAGGTCTCGTACTGGACCCAAATCCTCCGCCGCCACCAACGCCATGAATCTGCACAGGGACACAGATGGCACTGGGAACCCAAATTCACCTCTGCCGCAGCAGCCATGAGTTGGCGCTAGGTCTTCCTCATCGATGCAGAAGCCGCTGTGTGTCCACACTGGGCCCAATCGAGTCCACGCTGAGCACACTTGCAAATGTTGCCCCAGTCGAGCTCTTCAACATGAGGTAGGTAAAATAAAAGAGAGAAAAAAAGAAGAAAAGAGAGAAAAAAAAGAAAAGAAAGGAAAAAAGCAAATGGAGTGGACGTGCCCTGGGCTCAGAAGCCCTACTCCACCGCCATCTTACTGGAAGTTCTACCCAGGTGGCCTCATTTGAAGACCCTTCTGGGACTTTCTTCTTTAATACTGCAGTGGTGGTATCCTTTATCAATAATGCAATGCCCCACTTCTTCTACTTCCTCCTCTATTGTGCCTAAAAACTTCTGTACCCTGGAATGTTGAGCTGCCAATCCTGTCTCTAGGTACAAAACCCAAGATCCCATTTGTCTTTTATCTAACCTTAACTACTCATGCTTTTACCTTCAGAAATCTGTGCATCAACACATTAAATTCCCTCTGCTGCTGTACTTGATTTGAAGTATATTTCCTTTCTCCTTTCTTGCTTCTACAGTGTATGAGTTCAGATTTCTCCAACATTGAATTGCATCTGCCAGCAATCTGACTGCTTTGGTCCTTAGCTATGTCTTCCTCTGTTTATGGAGTTGTTTCCCAGAGGAAATCATGTTCATTGCAAGCAATTAAACATTTTATATGTCAAGTTCTCTCCTGCAGATATTACATCTCACAAGTTCATTTTTAAAAAAAGTTCAATAATGGGATATTGGTTTTGTTGCTGGGCCAATATCCATGATTATACTTGAAGGTAGTGGTGAACTGCTTCAGTTCATTTGGTGTAGACAGGCCCTCAATGTTGTTCGGGTTCCAGGGTTTTGACCCATGCACACTGAAGGAACAGTGTTATATTTTCAAGTCAGAATGGTGAGTGGCTTGAAGAAATGCCTGCAGGTGGTTTCACCAAAGACCAGAGCTTGGTGCCTCATTGAGTGTCTAGTTTCACTTGTGTGATGCTGATAAGTGACTGTTGGAATTCAGGCTCAATCCTGACCCGTTGACTTTCACTATTAGGCAGGTTCACTGATTCTCCTGCATCTACTCACTGACAAGTCATGATTTCTGATCTGCTGGCACAGTAAATCTCATTGATTACATTGCTTTACGTTTTGCTGTCAGGAGAGTTGGAGATCCCTTTTCAAACATTCCAATTGATCTGAAATTGAATTAGGAGGCCAAATTTTTTTTAAACAATTTCACATATTTAATGTACCATTATGAGAAATAACTGATCTGTTTAAGTATGGGGGTGTAACAGTTCTCTGTTTCTCTGCTTCAGCCTTGCAATTGTTCTCAATCCCAAGCACCTCCATTATATTGTGGGGCGGGTTCACCTGTGTTATAGTGAATGGCGTTTGCTGCTCTTTGGTTCAGGCCTAGTAAGTATGCAGCATCAATCTAACAATGATATTCCTATTTCTTTCCAATTCTTCCTTCTGCCTCCATGGGGAACATCTGAACAAGAGTCTTCTCATGAACAATACAGTTTAATTGAAGATCGTTTGTAGATTAACTTCACTTTGTGGTGCTATAATTATTCCTCAAACCCACTTTGTCTTCTTGCCACTTCCTAAGCCAGGCAACTCTGAAAGGTTCCTAGCAGGTAAGCTGCATTTATTGGCAGACAAACACCAGAATATCCATCCTTTCCTCATCTCTTCACAAATCAACATTCGTTGAGCCACAGAGGTCCACAGCACAAAAGAAGTCCCTTCAATCCATCACATCTGAGCCATGAATAAACAACCACCTGACTATTCTAATCCCATTTTCCAGCACTTTGCCCCTAGCCTTGTGCACTTGCATTGCCGAGACATCGATCTAAATGCTATGAGGGTTATGCCAAGGGTTATTTGAGAGTTGGAATGTTATACCTCCAATATCAAAGTATCTTCCCTCTCTCAAATTTCATGTTATCCTTCTTATTTTCAATGATGAGAATCACTTCTGATGCATTTCTGTCTGATGTCAGGTCCATTGCAGGTAACTCACCACAATATACTCATCAAGCAAAGTGTGGGAATCGGAAGATACACGATCACACTAAAACAACCCAGGATTAAGTAATCCACACGCTTGAGTGAGGCTGAAACCAGGATTGGCTCAGGATCCTGAGAAATGATTCTGTGCATTCTTACAGTGGGAAGGTTGCAGGCAGAGATTAGCAGTGTTTGCTTATGTCAACGCTAAGACATTCCATTCCCAGGCACTGCTTTGTAAAAGCTGAGAGAGACTGGGTGCAAAACTGGATTCTGTAGCACCAGTTGTCTGGACATTGTGGGTGATGGTTGAGGACTAAAATGGCATGGGATGAGCATTCACATACTTTTGCCATGAATCATGCTGGACATTATCTCGGTGAGGGATTGTAGTATGGTGCAACTAATTGCCTCTTGATATGCAGAGCAGGCAGTCCTCAGTCGTGAATGTACAAGTCAGGTGAATTTAACACAACGGTTAATCTCCTCTTGCAATTTAGCACAGCTGAGCATATTAAATAGCAGGAAGGATTCCCCCACGACTTCATTACCAAGAGTGTTTAAAGCGGGGGGGGGGGAGAGTTGGTGGGGGTGGGGGGGACTTTCTCCTGGCCACAAGACTCAACCTACAAAATGTCGAGGGAGGAATTCTCCAGCTGCACATTACTGATGAACAATGTGTGAGGCAGCTGTACTTTAGGAAAGAAGCCCTCTACTACTTAATGCAACCACAACTGTACCCTTCGGCCACAACAAAGATTACATAGTCAGTGGCTGTGAAAGTGACTACGGCAATGACCACTTATCTGGCTGGAGATCCCTTGACATTGGAACTGGTGACAATTGTATCATGTTGCTGTTTCCATCCACTGTTGTGTAAGGACAGACACAGAGGGTCTCATCTATTCAAGGAGCGCAAACTATGTTTAATTGCACAAAAACAAAGTTGCTGGAAAAGCTCAGCAGGTCTGGCAGACCTGTGAAGGAAAAAAACAGTGTTAAAGTTTCGGGTTCGGTGACCCTTCCTCAGAACTCGAAACATAAACTCTGTTTTTTCCTTCACAAATGCTGCCAGACCTGCTGAGCTTTTCCAGTAATTTCTGTTTTTGTTCCTGATTTACAGCATCCGCAGTTCTTTTGGTTTTTATTATGTTTAACTGCATGTGGCAGCTTTGGCTCATTTGATCACGCTCTTGGCTCTGAATTAGAAAATGTTGGGTTTGAGTCCCTCTCAAGATTTTTGATCATAAAGACCTTGGCTGACATTCCAGTGCATTACTGACAGAATGCTGTACTGTTGGCAGTGCCTTCTTTCAGATGAGATGTTAAACCAAGTCCTTGTCTGTCTTCCCAGGTAAGAGATCCCATGGTGCCGTTTTGAAGTAGAGAAGGGAAGTGTCATGAGTGTTCTGCCCAATGTTTATCTCTTATGCAACATAGTAACAAGCACAGACTATTTCATTATTTTCACATTGCTATAGGACCTTGTTATGCGTAAACTAGCTGTCATATTGCTCACATTATAACAGCTCAGGGACTGGACTTGAAAGTTCTTAATTGGGTAGCAAGTGTTTTAGGATGTGTCTTGAAGTAGTTCAAGATCCTATATGAATACCAGTGCATGTATTCTCTGATTTCATTGCCTTTTGCTAGAAAGTAGCAGGCATAGCAAGCAAGCACTTTGCTACAATTGCAGGTGTCCTCAGTAGGGGAGGATGCTATTGACTGCACTGTATTGTGGTTGCCATCTCTCAAACCTGGCATATACTGGAAGCAAAAACAGATTCTACTCCAACATTGAGCTGGTACGCAACCACAGGCAGTAAATCAATGTTCAATATGCTGGCAGAGGTCATGATGCCATTGCCTGCAGTAATCTGCTGTGCCACCAATATTTGAGCTGCATGGCAAACCAGAGTGGCTCCCAGCCAACAAAGGTTACCTGTCAGTGACATGGTTTGTGATCTGGTGCTCGATCCAGACACACAATGTACAGCAGTGAAATCCATGTCACAACATGAAATGTGATGGAAAAGTTCATCATTCTGAGAGGGCAGTTCTTCTCATCAGCTATTCAATAAGCAACATATTAAGAGAAGTATAGGGGAGAGGGGAAAGGGAGGAAGAAGAGAGAGAGGGAAAAACAAAGACAACCTAGAAAGCCACTATCTGCCTGGGTTGTCCGTAAGAGATAAATGGACCACAATATCAGTAAACACATCCTCAATTCCCTAAACACCAAAAGATCTACACCTTGACAGTGACTGATAGGCAACATCAAAGAGTGGCAGAGATGGGAACATGCGTGTTAAGAGATGACAAGTCAGCAACTGTGGTGGTGCAACAACAATCCTAGTGATCTATTGGGAGGGCTAGATTTCTGGGCTAACACCTTGGAAGTCCATTTGAACACTCAGGTTCACAGCAGTAGCAGCTTCCGTGGCAGTAAACTTACCGTGTCTGTGGACAGTCTGACCTTCCATTTATCACACCCAGATGTTGGATATCTGGTTCTTGGGCTATAATGGAAGCTGAGACATTGGCCATCAGATGTTGCATGATGGTTGGGTTCACAAGTGTGCAAACACAGTTGCCCACTACTTCAATGTTGGAAAGGATGAGCTCCATAATTTGTACAAAGTCCTATGCTAAGTTGGTGTTTAATATTTCAGTGTTTCTTGATATTGAATACCGACTTTTTGGCATACACCAATCATTTCATTGTACATACCCATCAGCCTTCTTCTGTTGGCTGCATGATCTAAATCTGCTGCACCCTTGTGCCATCTCAGCATCTAGTAAGGTGGCACCTGCAACATTCTTCCTCCTACCCTGGCTGCACTGCACTCACACTCTGTGTCTTACCATTTGCAGATCCCACCTCTAATCTCTCTCAATCAGTGTCAGTATCTGAGCTGGTGACTATGACTGTGGAACTTGATGCATCCTGTGTCTTCTTCATCATTCTTTCATTGGTGCTCCTCCTCTTCCCTGCCAGATTACAGTTCACAGGTAGAGAAAGGAGAAAGGCGCAGAACTAGGTTTGTGGTGAGGGGAGCAGAAAATTAACAAGTGCATGCTTACACTATCTGCAGATTGTAAATCAGTAGAGATAGTGAGAAATGGGATTTCTGAAAGAATGTTAGGTATAGAGAGACTGTCGTGTTGGGTTGCAGCTGTTCTGCTGGATATAGGTACATTTTAGTAATGGCCAACTTATTCCCCTACCTCTCCCTCCCCTCTTCTTGGGATTTAGGACCTGCAGGTGTAACTGTCCCCTTTTGAACATTTCTGACTGCCGATGTGGTGCCTACGTGCATCACCACCTTACTCTGGATGTATGTCAGTGAGTATTATGCAACCAGTTTTGATGATGTGGTTAAACAGTTAGTTGGCAGTGTGAGATGTGGATGTGAGGCTTGCAATAATAGGAAATATGTGAGGAAGAGGTGAAGCTATGGATGTTAGTAATGAATCCTGATACGTAAAGATTGCTGGTAAATCAACAATGTTTATTTAATTCATCCTCAGGATGTGAGTGTTGTTGGCAAAGCTGTTTACTGCCCATACTTAATTGGACCATGTCAAGTAGGTACATTCGCAGTTCTGTTAGGGAAGAAGGAGCAGGATTTTGACACAGTAGGGATATAATTCTACATCAGGATCGTCTGTGAATTGGAGGAGAACCTCCAGGAGATTTAGTGAATTGAACAGTTTCTGAGGGTGGTGATACAGTTGGACATAGCAGTTGAAGGTGAATTCACTGATCTTGATCACTGATAGGAAATCCCTAGACTTCTTGGTAGCACTGCATCCAAGTACTTGTGGCTTGAGGCTCGGCATTGACTTTCATGGCTATCTTCTCCAACTGCCTTTTGACTATATTTCTGGAGGGCACCTTGCAGACCCATGACACCTCTTATCCTCTCCATAAAACCTCCAGTGTGGGACCTAAAAACCTTGGAACCCGCTCTTTTCCATTCCTTACTGTTTCATAGGTAAGATTAATTCTCAGCACCAGGCACATTTACTTCCCTATTTAAACATGAGGCTAATTTTTAAAAGTATGAAGATGTTAAGATTTTGATGCACTGATAGACTGAGCCAATCGACAGCCTGGTTAACAAGGACAACAGGCAGAAATCTTTTAAGTGAGCAAGCAGCTTGGTGAACTGCCTACATGTCAAGCATTATACTTTATAACATATATTATATATTACATACATTATGATCACCATTCTGATTTTTGAGCAACTCAATTCAGTCCTCACTAACATTTACAGCAATGCACATATTGGAGCTTCTATTGGGGAAGACAAGGTAAGGGCGGAGATGACACAGTAGGGATTCAGAACCCTATCTCCAACATGATACAAAGGAAACATGCTGAAAATGTAAAGGATATCGATTGTTGGTCAAGGAAGTTAGCCATCTGGATGAAATCTTTAATGATCAGAAAAAATGGGATCTAGGGCCATGACATATGCTGCAGCCTGTTCTTCCTCTTTCAGAGGTTAACTTGTTATGTATGTCCAACATTTATTCATTTTGTTCAGATTGCAAATGTTGGCAATGTTACATTTTATTTTGTGTGTATTTTAGGTCTCTTTGGCAGAAGATATTGGTGCCATATTCTTGTGTTGTGTTCCTTAACATAGAATTACTACTCCAATTGGTAAAATCTCAAACAAGTTTACTTAGCAAGCACTATGATAAGTCTGACGTGTAGTTACTTGGACTCCTCATACCTGCTAGTCATGTGTTCATTTTGATTCATTAGCATTGATCTTAAAGCAGCAACACAGCATTCCCTTTATTTCCAAGATAAAATTACATGCAATAAAGTGAAAATATACGTACAATAGAACATTGTAGAGAAGTACAGCACAGGGACAGGCCCGTCAAGCCTGTGCTGATCATCATGCCATGACTAAACTAAAAGACAAACCTTCTGCCCTTATTCAGTCCATATCCCTCTATTCCCTCCCCATTCATGTAACCATCCAGATGTCTCTTAAATGTCACCAATGTGCCTGCTTCCACCACCTGCTCTGGCAGTTCATTCCAGGCCCCTACCACTCTCTACCACTTTCTTCGCACATCTCCCTTAAACTTTTGCCCTCTCACCTTGAACCCGTGCCCCCTTGTAAATTGAAACTTCGACCCTGGGAAAAAGCCTCTGACTATCTGCTCTATCTATGTCTCTCATAATTTCGTAGACCTCTATCAGGTCTCCTCTCAGCTGTCGTCTTTCCAGTGAAAACAATCCTAGTCTTTTTAACCTTTCCTCATAGCCAATTCCCTCGAGACCGGGCAACATCCTGGTGAACCTTCTCTGCACTCTCTCCGAAGCTTCCACTTCCTTCTGGTAATGTGGCAATCAAAACTGCACACAATACTCCAAATGCGGCCTAACATGTTTTGCCAACGCTTGTACTCCATGCCCCAGCCAATGAATGCAAGCATACCATATGCCTTCTTATTCACCTGTGTTGCCACTTTCACGGAACTGTGGACCTGCACGCCCAGATCTGTCTGCCATTTATAATATAATTCACATCTAAATTTGATCCTCCAAACTGTACCACCTCGCACTTGTCTGGATTAAACTCCATCTGCCATTTCTGCACCCAAGTCACAAATCTGTCTATATCCTGTTGTATCCTTTCACAATCGTCAGCACTATCAGCAACTCCATCAATCTTTGTGTCATCTGCAAACTTACTCATCAGACTAGCCACATTTTCCTCCTGCTCATTTGTATATGGTACAAACAACAGAGGACCTAAGACTAATCCCCATGGAACACCACTAGTTACTGGTCTCCATTTTAAAAAACACCCTTCCACTACTACCCTCTGTCTTCTATGACCAAGCCAGTTTTCTATCCATCTAGCCAGCCCACCCCAAATCCCATGTGAATTTAGTTTTTGTACCAATCTGCCATGTGGGAGCTTATCAAATGCCTTACTAAAGTCCATATAAACTACATCCTCATCAATTATCTTTGTCGCCTCTTCAAAAAATTCAAACAGGTTGGTGAGATATGACCATGCCCGCACAAAACCATGCTGCCTGTTGCTAACTAGCCCATTTTCTTCCAAATGTGCATATATCTTTTCCAATAGCTTCCCTACCACAGACGTCAGGCTCACCGGCCTATAATTTCCCGGATTATCCCTGCTTCCTTTCTTAAACAAGGGAACAACATTGCCTAATCTCCAGTCCTCTGGAACCTCGCCTGTGGTCAAGGAGGATGTGAAGACATCTGCTAATGCCCCAGCTGTTTCTTCCCTTGCCTCTCACAGTAACCTGGGATAGATCTCATCCGGCCCTGGGGACTTGTCTACCCTAATGCAATTTAGGATACCCAAAACTTCCTTCTTTAATATACTGACATTCTCTAGAGTATTCACACACACATCCCTGACCTCAACATCACTCATGTCCTTCTCCTCGATGAATACCAATACAAAGTACTTATTAAGGATCTCTTCGACTTCCTGTGGCTCCACGCACAACTTCCCTCCTTTGTCCTTGAGGGGACCTACTCTTTCCCTTGCTACCCTGTTTCTTCTACTATATGCATAAAAAGCCTTGGGATTCTCCTTGACCATGTTTGCTGAAGACATTTCATGGCCCCTTTTTGCCTTCCTAATTCCACGTTTAAGTTCCTTCCTAATTTCTCTATACTCCTCAAGGGCTTTGTCAGTTTGTAGCTGCCTAGACCTATCGTATGCTTCCCTTTTCCTTTTGACTTAAGTTTACAAATTCCTTTGTCATCCATGGTTCTTGGATCTTGCCATTCCTATCCTTCAGTTTTGCAGGGACATGCATGTATTGCATTTTAATCAACTGATTGGTAGTTTCAAATCTATTTATACAGCCATAAGAACTATAAAATGTATCAGTTTTAGAGTATAAGGGTCTGAATAATTAGATTTGACAAATGTATCAGGTCTTGAGATTGGATAACCTTCTGGAGTTTTTGACTTGGTTGATTCCCACTTGTATGTGAGTTGATTTCTTGTGTGTCATTGTTATTGGCTGTTGGCATGGTAATCTTCCACACCTTAATTATCCAATCATGCAGCTGGAGCATTATACAGTTCCTTCAGTTTCCTCTTAACTTTGCTCCATTAGGCTTTCTTACTTGATAGGAACTAGGCTTACTGCACATTTTGAATACCTCTGTGGGTAACCAGGCTCCTTGCACAGGATGTATGACTTTCTGGCCTGTATGCAGATTAGGCAGTTCCATACCTGCGTGTTAGTCATGCATCATCTTTATCCTCCCTTATTTTTCAATAAGTTTGTCTTACATTGCTGGGAACTTGGACAGGTTATGGCTTAGCAGGATTGTCCTAACTTGTCTTCAAAACATGTTCTTTGCCGGTGATGGTAAGTCTGTATCCAGAGGCGTATGCCTTAATGTATCAAAACAATGTGAAGATCCTGTTTTGTCATCGTCCACTTCATGATAATTGCTTTAATGTACAAACTATTTGCCCAGTGAGACGGTTGGATCTAGGATAATGTAGTAAGACTATCACATGGTTTATGGCACAGTTATTGCACATATCAACAAAGAAACTGCCTGTATACTGTGGCCTGTTGTAGATATGATCTGTTCAGATATACTGAATAGACTGTAATGTTCAGTCACAGATGCACTTGAAATTTCCTTTAACGGATTCACAATTGAAAATGTGAAAAGTAGATGGAGAGCAGAAGAAAATTGGCGCCAATATGATGAGTAAAGCAATTTTGGACCAAGAGACTAACACAATCTCATGAGTGCAGATTCTTTGTATTATTGCGGATGGTGATTCTGTCATGCCTCGAACATCCTCACCATTTTCTCAATGTCATTGTTGATCCCTGGCCAATATACAATATCCCATACCAAGCCTCTTGTTTGCTCAATGTCCATATGTCTTTCTTGCAGTGGTGACAATATGTCCTGGAAAACTCGGGTTACCCGCTGTAAAAATTATGCCTCTTGACATACATAATTTATTTTTGTATGGTCAAAAGCATTTTTCCACACATCTTTTATTGTGTCAGGCCACCCTTCTCTGATGATTTTCCAAAGTGCCTTGAGTGATGGATCATTAGCTGTTTTGCCCAAGTTGTTTGCGTATGCACTGACCAAAATTTATCAAATTGACCTTAAGCATATAGAATCATAGAATCCTTACAGTGTGGAAGTGGGCCATTCGGTCCATCGAATCCATGCCGATCCTCCA
Organism: Rhincodon typus; assembly: GCF_021869965.1. NCBI lineage: Eukaryota > Metazoa > Chordata > Chondrichthyes > Orectolobiformes > Rhincodontidae > Rhincodon > Rhincodon typus. The sequence goes on along the minus strand of NC_063339.1, from coordinate 14,981,934 downwards.
AAGAGCATCCCATCCAGATCCACTCCCTTCCTACCCCTGTATCCCTGCATTTGCCATGGTAATCCACCTAGTCTGCACATCCCTGGACATTATGGGCAATTTAGCATGGCCAACCCACCTAACTTGTACATCTTTGGACTGTGGGAGGAAACCGGAGCAACCAGAGGAAACGCACGCAGACACAGGGAGAATGTGCGAACTCCACACAGACAGTCATCCAAGGCTGGAATCAAACCTGGGGCCCTGTCATTTTGAGGCAGCAGTGCTAACCACTGAGCTGCTGTTGATACCTTCCATCTTGATTTCCACAGTGTCTACTTCCATGTCCAGTGGAATTCCTGCATTTTTATTTGATTTGTTAATCTTCTCTAAGTGGCTGGGGTGACCATTTTGGTACTAGTCCTAGAGTCATAGAGTCATCTTTACAACTTGGAAAGAGGCCCTTTGGCCCATTGCGTCTGGTATCATACAGTGGTGTTTTTTTTCTGGGGTCCCTGCTGCTTTTCCCTGTGATTTTCAAGTTTGCATCACCACCTTCTTGTTTTAACACAAGTCATCATGAATCAAGGTGTCGTAATCTTATATTGTGTTACTGAACACTGAATTACCATGCTGACACTGGATTGGCAAGTAGCATAGGATGAATTTACTTGAAAATCTCAAACAAATTTATTGGATATAAAAAGCGATAACTTGCAGTTACAAAGCAACTTATGTACACATCCTTAATCTAGCATCACACTGCTTGGAGTCCTTATAGCTTCTGGTCATGTGATTTCATCTTGGCTCAATGATCAGCGCTGACAGCATTAATATAATTAAAACCATGACGTGGTTTTGAGATCCCTATTTGTGCGCTGTTACCACCTGCCCACATATACCTCCCTGTGCAGAGACAGAAGAACTTCAATCTTGAGGCTGCTATGTTGTATCTTCTGCTTAGCGGCTGGAAAGGAGGAATACTGGAAATATTTGTTGAATCCTGATCTCATCAGACATAGATAGAGATATGGAAGGGTGTGAACCATGGAAACATGTTTTCCAAGTCTGGCTTCATTTCTATCGTCATTTCTAACAGTTAGCATGTCTGTTGAGTTGTATATTTTATACGGAGAGTCGTAGAGTCCTACAGCATGGAGACAGGCCCTTCGGCCCAAACCAACCAAAATGCCCATCCACACTAAACCCATTTCCATGCATTTGGCCCATATCCTTCTGAACATTTCCTATCCATGTATTTGTCCAAATGCCTTTTAAATGTTGTTAATGTACCTGCCTCGACCACTTCCGCTGGCAGCTCATTCCATATGCGTACCACCCTCTGTGTAAACACTTTGCCCCTTAGGTTCCCATGTATTCTTTCCCCTCTTACCTTAAACTATTGCCATCTAGTCCTCGATTCTCCAACCCTGGGAAAAAGACTGAGTGCATTAACCCTATCCATGCCTCTGATGATCTTATACACTTCTATAAGATCCCCCCTCAGTCTCTTACGCTCTGAATATCTCAAATGAAGGGATGATGCCAGGTTCTATGTGAATAACAGGTTTTATTCAGTGCTGTGAAATGTCTATTTCATACTCCAGCTCTGGCTTCCATTTCTTTCTACAGCTTGTTTTCTTTTCTGAGTCCTCACCCAGACTTAAGCAAATAAGCACAATGATCAGCAATTGTAAACAGACTCACACAAAATGATTGACCACCACATGCTGTAATCAGAATTTTTAAAAAGTGCTGTGATTAGACATCTAAGTCAATTATTTCATCAACCCACTATATCAAAGATATAGATTTACTATTTGCACTATGTACTATGCAGTACACCAAAGTGCATGCATTCTCTTGCTGGTGCAATATTGGTAATTCCCTGTGAATGGATCATATGTCTGTGTTCACTCTCTCAGCTAGGACAGTGCGGGAGGAGGTCAAAAGAATAAGAAAGTCACTTTTATTTCCTGAGTCTTTCCATTCCCATAGCTAATACAGGTAGCCATTTTTCATGAAAAAGCCCCAAAAGCCACATATCTGACAACATATATCATCACAATTGTAATCCTGTCCTCCACAATATCTAAATAGACCTCCAGCACCAGTCACTGGATAGTAACCAGGAAAAGAAACACTTTATGAAGAAGGGTCCTGACCCGAAACGTCAACTTTCCTGCTCCTCTGATGCTGCCTGGCCTGCTGTGTTCCTCCAGCTCCACACTGTGTTATCACAGAAACACTTTTCCCCATTTTCCCCACTCCTTTGCTTAGCAAGCTAACAACAACAACCTGCATTTCTATAAAGCATTTAGCATCGTAAAATGCCCAATGGTGCTTTATGGGAGCATTATCAGACACAGTTTGACACTAAGTTACGTTAGGAAGTATTAGGATAAGTGACTAAAAGCTTTGTCAAAGAGTTGGGCTTTAAGGTGCATCTGAAAGGAGGAGAGATAGAAGTAGTCATAAGAAAGATTTAGGGAGGGTATTTTCAGTACTAAGTGCCCAGATAGTTGAAGGAGCAGCCACCAATGGTGGAGAATGAAAATTGCCAATGTTCAGGAGGAATTTTTTTCTTCATTCATGGGAATGTGGACATCTCTGGCCAGGCTAGCATTTATGGCCCATCCCTAATTGCCCAAAGGGCATTTAAGAGTCAACCACATTGCTGTGGGTGTGGAGTCACATGTAGGCCAGAACAGGTAAGGATGGCAGTTTCCTTCCCTAAAGGACATTAGTGAACCAATGGGTTTTTCCGACAATCAACAATGGATTCATTGTCATCATTAGCCTCCTAATTCCAGAATATTGCCAAGGTCTCTGGATTAATAGTCCAGCAATAATACCACTAGACCATTACGTCTCCCTGCCTCCACCATACTCTCAGGCAGTGCATTCCAGATCCTAATCCCTTTTTGCATGAAAAGCTTTTCCTCCTATCACTTTTGCTTCTAAATCTTTTCCCAGTCCCCAAAATTTGTTTTGTGCGAGAACACTGTATCCCTGTTACTCTGTTGAGACCTCACATGATTTGAATACTTCAATCAGATCTCCTGTCAGCCTCATCTCTGAGAAAAATATTCCCAATGTCTCCAATTTATCTTCATCACCAAAAGACCATAAAACACAGAAGCAGAAGTAGGCCCATTGAGTCTACTCTGCCGTTCAGTAGGATCATTGCAGATCTGATAACGTTCAACTCCACTTTCCTGCCTTTTCCACATAATATTTGATTCCCTTATTGACTAAAAATCTGTCTACCTCAACACTAAATATATTTAACATTCCAACTTCAGCAACCCTCCGTAGATCCTCAGGTAGAGAATTCCACAGATTCACTACCCTCTGAGAAAAGAAATTCCTCTTCATCTCTGATTTAAATCGGCAACTCCTTACTCTGAGATTATACTTTCTGGTCCTAGGAGGGGAAACAATCTCTCAGTATCAACATTGTCTAGCCCCTTAAGAATCTTGTGTGTTTCATAGAGATGCACAGCATGGAAACAGACCTTTCGGTTCAACTTGTCCAAGCTAACTAGATATCCTAAATTAATCTAGTCTCATTTGCTAGCATTTGGCCCAAAACCACTCTAAATCCTTCCCTAATCATATAACCATCCATATGCCTTTTCAATGTCATAAATGTACCAGCCTCCACCACTTCCTTTGACAGTTTATCCCATACATACAACAACCACTGTATGAAAAAGCTGCCCCTTAGGTCCCTTTTAAATCTTGCCCGCTCACCTGAAACTTATGCCCTCTAATTTTGCACTCCCCTACCTTGGGGGAAAAAACCTTGACTAATTAACCTATCCTTGCCCCTCATGATTTTATAAACCTGTATAAGGTTACCCCTCAGCTTCTGATGTTCCAGGGAAAATAGCCCCAGCCTATTCAGCCTCTCCCGAAAGCTTAAACCTCCACTCCCCCCCCCCCCAAAACACTGACAACATCCTTGTAAATCTTTTCTGAACCCTTTCAAGTTTAACAACATCCTTCCATAGCAGAGAGACCAGAATTGAATGCAGTATTCTAAAAGTGGCCTAACCAACATCCTGTACAGCCACATCGTGACCTCCCAACTCCTACACTCAACGTTCTGACCAATAAGGGCAAGCCTACCAAATGCCTTCTTCACTACCCTGTCTACCTGTGACTCCACTTTGAAGGAACTGTGAATCTGTGCTCAAAGGTATCTTTGTTCAGCAACACCCCCTAGGACCTTACCATTAAGTGTATAAGCCCTGTCCCGATTTGCCCTACCAAAATGTAGCAACTCACATTTATCCAGATTAAACTCCTTCTGCCACTCCTTGGTCCATCTGCCCATCTGATCAAGGTCCCATTTTACTCTAAGGTAACCTTCTTGGCTGTCCATTATACCAACAATTTTGGTGTCATCTGCAAACTTACTAACCACACCTCCTATGTTCATATCCAAATCATTTATATAAATGACAAAAAACAGTGGACCCATCTTATGGCACACGGCTGGTCACAGGCCTCCAGTCCGAAAAGCAACCCTCCACCACCATCCTCTGTTTCCTGCCTTTGTTTCAATAAGGTTTCCTTTCATTCTTCTAAATTCCAATGAGTACAGGTCTAACCTACTGAACTGTCCGCATAAGAAAATTCTTCCATACCAAGATCAACATAGCAATCTGGTAAGCATAGATGAGTTGGACCAAAGTTGTACAGTTTCCATGCTGTACAACTCCATGCCTCCATGACCCTTTTCCAGACTATCTCCAATGCCAGTATATCCTTTCCTGGATTAGTGCAGCAAGACTGATTACAGTCTTCTAGGAGTGGGCTAACTAGTGCTTTGTATAGTTTTAGCAAGACTTTCCCGATTTTATACAATATTTGATTTGAAATAAAGCCCATTCCATTTCATTTCCATTTCTTATTACCACTGAACATGTATGCTAATTTCTTGTGATTCATGCATGAGGACCCTACCCCCTGCCCCAGTTCTCTGCAGTCTTTCTCTAATTTTCTAATAATATTCAGCTTCAGTATTCTTCCTGCCAATGTACATAACCTCACATTTTCTCAAAATATATTCCGTCCGCTAAATTTTTTGCCCATTCACTTAACATGATTATAAGTTTCTGTAGACTCTTCGTGTCATCACCACTTATGTTCCCTGCTATTCTTGCGTTATCAGAAAACTTGGTAAAATTTCACTTCCCTCATCCAAGTCATTAATATATATTGTAAATAAATATGGTGCAAGCATTGATCCCTGTGGCACACCACTAGTTACAGGTTGCCATTCTGAAAATGTCCCGTTATCGCAACTGTCTATCCTGTATCAATTAGCCAATCCTGTATCCATGCTAATATACTACCCCAAACATCATGGAGTCTTATTAAGTAGCCTCATGTGCAAAATCTAAAACCCTTTGGAAATCCAAATATATCCAATGGCTCCCCTTTAAATATCCTGCTGAAATTCCTCATTCCTGAAATGATTCTTGTAAATCTCTTCTACCCTCTCTCCAATGCCTTTGCATCCTTCCTAAGTGCAAGGGCCAGAACTGTACACAATATACCAGCAGAGGCCAAAGTATTGCCTTGTACATATTCTCCTAGCTCTTGTGTTCCATGTCGCTGTTAATAAAGACTAAAATATTACAGGTTTTATTAACTGCTGTCTCTCAGCCTGTCTTGCCACTTTTAATGAATTATATATACATACACCCAGGTCCTGCACCAACCTTAAAGTTGAACCCTTTGTTTTGTATTATTTTTCCAGGTTCTTCCAATCAGCATTTTCCATTCATTTTCTTTCCACAGATTCCCAAGCAGTTTTTGGAAGTTGCGGAAGTGACGCTTCGAGAATTTTTTAATGCAATCTACTCTGGAAAAGACTCAGACCCTTCCTGGAAAAAGAACATTTACAAGGTGATCTGTAAACTGGACAGTGAGGTCCCTGAGATATTTAATTCTCAGGGGAGTCTGCAAGACATCTTGTACAATTAGAATAGTGGGCTGCACCAGCTTCTGGCTCTGAGCGATTGGTGGGGGCAACATATTGCAACAATGCACATTTTGATGTTGGGGATAATTGGAGCCAATCAGGACTGATATTGATAGGTTTTTTTGTCACAGTATCGAGGGATGTGAACTAAAGCAGCCAATGGAATTGAGATGCTTGTTAGCCACAATCTAATTGGAAGACACAAGGACCTGAATGGTCTAGTACTGTTGCTGTGTTCAAAGTTTTAAAAAAAAACTGTTTGGATTGCTTCTCATCCCCCAAGCTACTTTCCATTTTAACATGAGGACTACATCAGTAGAATTTCCTCTTATACAGGATGAAAATTTCTGGTTGTGAAAATATTGATGTGTGAATGATCCAGAGAATGGAAGGTTGTCACTTCATCCTCATTCTACTACATTCCCAATTGGAGTCCTGCTGAGCAAGAATGGACATGTCTGAGGGTGAAGGAAATTCAGTGGGGATCTCACCATCAGCAGAAGTGGGGTGTGTCCAGGAGTCTTGAAGCAGCTGGTATCTATCAAACGCTGTGGCTACAGGCACTAGGAACCTAGAATGGCGGACCTCCATACACAATAGGAGAGAAGCCAAGATTATTTGCCCTTTCATCAGAGGGCATGTGAGGTCTTATGGCTCTATGGGCAGTGTCCCTGCCTCCGAACCAGAAGCTCCAGGTTCAATTCCAACTCCAAACCTTGTTAGCCATGGAAGGAGCATTCATGATTCAGTTCACAAATTCTGTGCAAATTTATCCATCCATTCCTGAAGGAGGAAAATTCTGTGTGAAAATTAGAAAAAGATATCAGAGGATATGTAGAATTTCACTGGAAATATTAATACTTTTGTACAAATGTAGAAAATTGTGAGAAGAAGCAAGACAATTTTTTCCCAATATAAATGGAAAGATCAGAAGCTAAATTCTGAAATAAAGCACTGGTTCCCACTGTTTTACTCCCATCTACAGTGGGATGACAGGATACAGAGCTGGTCAGAGAGAAGACTTGACCAACTCGTTCTTGATCAACTTCTTGAGGAAATTGGTTAAATCTCTTGATACTCTATCGCAAACTTTAGGAAAATAATGAAAATAGTGAACTACATACACTGGATTTTCTGATCTGGTTGGCTGCCATGTTATCTCTCAGAGAATCCAATGTAATGAGTTCATAAGGAAGAGTAATCTGGCAGGGATGAGGACAGAATTAAATACATCTATTTAGAAATAAATTAAGTAGTAAAATCTTGCATGCAAAAGAAATTTTTCTCAAGCACATTGCATCATTCATTCCACTTGGGATTACTGCATATTTTAAGAAGTTCATTCACAGGTTGTGGATGTTGCTGGCTAAGACAGCATTAGTTGCCCATCCCTAATTGCCCAGAGGCCAGTTAAGAGTCAACCACATTGCTGTGGGTCTAGAGTCATGTGTAGGCCAGATCAGATAAAGACGGCAGATTTCTTTCTCTAAAAGGCGTTAGCAAAACGAGATGAGTTTTCCCCAACAATCAACAATGATCATTATTAGACTCTTAATTTCAGATTCTTATTGAATTTAAATTCCACTAATTGCCATGGCAGGATTCAAACCGAGGTCCCCAGAATATTACCTAGGTTTCTGAATTAATAGTTTAGTGTCAGTACCCTTAGGCACTCACCTCCTCTGATACTTGATGGACTGATTGACATTCAGTTTTAGATTTTGGTTATTACTCAGGTCAGCAAGAATTCATTACTTTATTTGATGGCTGATTAGATAGTTTAATTTCAGGTAGAACATTGCACATGGGCGACCCTTTCAGACTGTCACTTGTGTGATGTCACATGAGGAGTCAAAGGTCAGTAGTATCATTTCATTTATTGCATGCTCACTTTGCTTTTTAAAATATCTCAGCGGCAATTTTGCTACAATACAAAGGTTTTCTTTGTGCATTTTGTGTGTCAAAATTTTAAATTCATTCTTTATTACATAGAATGTTATAGCACAGAAGCAGGCCATTTGGCCCAACAGATCTATTCCAGTTTTAATTGCTTCACCAATGATGATCATGCCGTTAGCCACCTCAGACCAGTGGTCTGAAACTTCCTCCGAACATAACTGAACCTTTGATTTAGTTTGGTTGCAATTCTTCACAGATTTATTTGTAAATGTTTACTTTCTGCTTAACAAGCCATTATTGCTCCACTCTCAGAATCTGATAGTTGTGGGTGATTTGCATTTTAAAATTGAGTGAGGCCTCACCCATCCCCAAATGACAATTTCATAATGTACATTTATTTCATTTTCTTGGTTTTGCAAGGCCGGCACTTTTTTGCCTAATCTTGAGTGGCCTGATAGGCCCTTTCAGAAGGCAATTAAGAGTCAGCCACATATATGTGGAAATGGAGAGTAGGTATGGTTAGCAGATTTCCCATCCCCAAAGCACATTAGTGACTCAAAAGGGTTTTTCACAGTCACCATTATATTCCAGTTTTATTAAAGCCACAATGGGAAATGAACCCATTGGTTTTGGCTTTGGCCACTGGATCACAAGACTTGTGACACTACCATAATGCCACCACCTCCCTTAGCTGCCATATTATTCCAGGAACAATTTCCTAAAGTCAAGGATGATGGGATTTTAATCTTAACTGCTTGGTAATTCAGAGCTAAACATTGTTAAAAAGAAACATGAAGTCAAAGCTTTTCATCTTGTACTCATCAAGACTGACACACAAGAAACCTAATCTTAGAAAGGGAATATCAATTTATACAACATGAGAAGATAATGCTGATTGGTTTGGACCATAGTTGGTGTAGTGATGCAATAGGAAATGTTAACTGTCAATCTTAGTTAGCCGTTTAAACTCAGACAAGGCAGGTATAATTAGTATCGTAGGAAGTCATAAATATCTAATCTTGATTATTTGTACCTGGCTGCAGGTTACTGGTGTTTATTTTTTATAAATGCATACAATACCAATGTAATCCTTCATCTCCTAAATGCTTGCGATTTATAAGTGGCTGTTTTGTATTTTTTAACCTGCCTTGAGTGAATTTACTTTCTTGCAGACAGTGAGACACCATACAGATGAATTTGTAGTACCAAGCAAAATTAAAATAAATTTAATTAAATTCATCATTTTGTCCTTGATTACTGTTGGGAGACATTATCGTTGATTTTCTGAATTGGTCAATGTGAACCAGTTGCTGTGGTTCAGTTGGTATGATATTAATCATCGAATCCCTACAGTGCGGAAAGAGGTCGTTCAGCCCATCAAGTCTGCACCGATCCCACCCAGATCTAACGATTTCTGGCTTGAACATGCATTGTGAGAAGAAGCTTTTCCAATATAATGAGTGGTTTGGGTCTGGAATCACTACCTAGAAGTGTGGTGGAGGTATCCTCAATTGAGAATTTCTAGAGGCAACACATGATTATTGGAATAGAAAAATTGTGCAAGATGACAGAGAAAGGTTGGGAAAAAGATATGAAGTCATCATGCGCATTTGGAGAGTTGGTACAGACATGTTGAGCCAAATGGTGTTCTTCAGCACTAGAATAATTCTCTGATTCTGTGCCCTAGCCATTATTTTGTTCCTCAATCAATATCACAAAAACTTATCTAGTCATTATCCCATTGGTGTTTTTGCAAGCTCGCTTGCAGAAATTAGCAGCAGTATATCCTATAATAGAAACAAGTAACATTTATTTAAAAAAACACTTTATGATTGTTTAGTATTTTGGCATGTCCAGTGGTTTGTGTAAGGTCCTGCATACTTTCAAGCCTTCTTTCCATTTCAAAGCTGTGGTCTTTTTGTTTGTAACTCTCTCACACCATGTGAAGTATCACTGACCCATTGTGATTCTGTTGTTTAATTGCGAAGATCACAGGCAGCAACTTCACATGATCAGCAAAATCGCCTTGACTGACATTTTGTTTTCTTAGAAATAATGCCTACATGAATCACGGTTGTGTTCATCTGGATTTCACCACACGCTGTTCACTTTAGTTCCCAGTATGGCCTGTGTTAAAGAAAGCACAATAGGCGCACACTTCTCTGGCACCTAAGTATAGAATAGGCAAATTCTATGTTTTCATTCCCCTGGCAATACTTTCAGGTTGCTGTGGTTGTGCAATTCTTTTATCTTTAATTTTTGAACTCTTTAAAATATTATACATGCATGTTTTTCTACAACTTCAAATAGTGAGCATTAGCAGATTTTTGACAGCAAGTTGGATAACATCCCTTCTGTTCCACCCTAAGACTGTTCCTTAACTCAAATTTAACACCAATACTTCTATTGGATCTATGTAAATATACAGTCCATGCAATATTCATACTTTTAGTTTCACTGATTTTGTTAGTTTATGCTAAACTCTAGGTCTTTTGTCTTCACAGAGAATCAGTTCCCAGATAAATGGGAAACTTCCTCCAGGGTCCTGTGTATACTGATAAAGAGCTATAACTTTTGTCAACAGCAATTGCAGTAGTTATGTTTGCATTGTGTTGCACAACGTGGAGAATGAGTGGTTCTGTGCATTCATGTAATACATTATCGACAGAATGGCACAAGGTGGCACAGTGGCTCAGTGGTTAGCACTGCTGCCTCACAGCACCAGGGACCTGAGTTCAATTCCCCTCTGTGTGGAGTTTGCACGTTCTCCCTGTGCCTGTGCAGGTTTCCTCCAGGTGCTCCGGTTTCCACCCACAGTCCAAATATCTGCAGGCTAGGTGGATTGGCCATGCTAAATTGCCCCTAGTGTTCAGGGATGTGTACATTAGGTGGGTTTGGGGAATGGGTCTGGGTGGGATGCTCTGAGGGTCATTGTGGACTTGTTGGGCCGAAGGGCCTGTTTCCACACAGTAGACGTTCTATGAAACACAAGTGCTCTCCATCCATGGAAGTACTTTTCAAACTGTGGTCACTCTTATAGCGCAGGAACACAGGAAAACACAACCAATTTATGCACAGAAGGGATTAGGATACTGTTTTAGTGGCATAGGATGTGGGATCAATGTTAATAGAATGTGAAGGTGAAGTGCCGTTCAAATCTTCTCCTTCAAATATGGTTATTTCTTCACTCCTCTTCATATTCACCTCGGAGTACAAACATCACTTTAATGCCTCATTTGCAAGCCAATGCAGCACTGGGTTTTGAACCCACAACCACTCAATTCCAACGGAGGAGTGTTCCCATGGAGCCAAAGTTGACACAATGGTTTAAAACAAATTTGTAATCATCTTTTTAAAGAGCATCTGAACTCTTCCAAGTAGTGTGGTGTTTAGTTTATTTTTTTGGATCAGAGCTAAATGGATTGATCTAATCTCTTTTTTAAAAAACTAATGTGAATGGATTTTTAAAAAATCTTTTGGGTGTAGCAATATGCAATTCCTGTTTACAAATTAGCCTTAGCTCACCATTGTTAGTCCATATGCTCCAAACGTAAACTCTTACTGTAATGGGTGATAAACATCTGAATCCAATAATACTGCAAAGCAGCACATTATTATACGTACAGAAATAGATACATCTTTCTGTATGTCTTTTCCATCTCTGATGTGGCTGAGTATGAAAAAAAGGTGAATTTGTGAAATAAAATGAAGAATGCAAAGACTGAACAAAAATAATTTGAGACTGGTGGACAATAAGAACACAGAAAGAGATTCCAGAGAGAGAGATAGAGATTTAGAAGCAGAAATCTCAGTAAATAATTAATGTACATAATGCTAAAATTGGACTCTGTAGTTTGAAGTGAAATATTAACTTATTCAAAGGGAAAAAGCTGAAAGCTGGGGCTGAAGGAGGAAGACTGTTCTAGCAGTTGCCTTTCTAATGATACAAATCAATTCATCTTGAAGGGACGATGTGTTTCTGCTTTAATCCATTTATTTTACTGATGGCGAGGATAAATTTAACAACATACAAATTTAATTTAAAAATAAGGCATTTCATTTTCCACGGCCACTTCCTTGTTCTCCATTATCAATTCTCCCTTTTCAGATTTTAAGAGGCTTACATTTTTTTCACTAATCTTTCTCTTTTTGCATACGGAAGTTCTTATAATCTGTTCTTAATCAATTTTATTCTCATACTCTATTTTACCCCGCTGAATCAACCTCTTAGTCTTTCTTTGCTGAATTCTAAACTGCTCACAGTTCCTCGGATTGCTACTTTTTCTCTCAACTTAATATGATTCTTTATTGGATCTATTACTATCCTTAATTCCTTTTCTCCTAAAAGGAATGTATAACCGTTGCATGTACCTATTCATTCGACAAATATTAGCCTTTGCATATCCACTGTCTTGTCTTTTAGTGCCCAGTTCATCGCAGCCAACTCACTCATCATACTTTTGTAATTTCCTTTCTTTCAATTTTGGACTCTAGATTCAGATTGGACTTCTTCACTTTCTATCGCAATCAAGAAATTTATCATGTTATGGTCACATTTTCTAAAAGGACTTTTCATGACAAGGTTATTAATTAACCCTTTCTCATTGCACAAAACCAAATCTAGGATAACCTATTCTCGACTTGGTTGTTCAACGCAATGGTCTAAAATAACATCTCATAGGCACATCCAGAATTCATTGTCCACACTTCATTCTTAATTTGGTTTGCTCAGTCTATGTGTAAATATAGAACATCCATCATTACTTTAGCAACTTCATTGTGTGCATCACTTACTTGCTTTATAATTCCATCCCTTTCCTGACCACTATTGTTTGGAGACCCATAGACACAAACTCCCACAAATGTTTTCTGTCCCTTGTTGCTTCTTAGCTCCACCCAGACTGTTTTTACATCCAGATTTTATCCATTCTCACTATCGCATTGACTCCACCTTTCACCAACAATGCAAACTCACCTCTTTTTCCTGTTTGCCCATCTTTCCCAAAGATTCCCTTTGAATGTTCAGCTTGCACCCTTGGTCACTCTGCAGCCATATCTCTGTAATCACAATCGTATTGTGATCCCATTTATAATGAATTATGCTATTAATTCATCTGCTTTATTGTGAATGCTCCATACATTCATATTTAGTACCTTTTGATTTGTCTTTTTTGACATTTTTAAACATTTCTTTTATGCTACAGTTCCAACTGTTGATTGCCCTTGTTTCCACTGTCTTCCACTTTTACTTTCTACTTTTCTACCTTTAGTTTCCTTCTTTGTTTCTTTCATTATGGTCTCCACCCTCCCCCTGCCCCCTTAGAATCCAATCCCCTCCCACTCTAGTTTAAACACTCCACAACAATATTTGTGAAAACCCCTGTCAGGATGTTGGCCCAGTCCTGCTGGGGTGCCAATTTGTGCAACTTGTTCAGCTCCTATCTTCCCCAGATTCAGTCTGGATGCTTCAAGAATTTAAATCCTTCCCTCCTGTATCATCCATCCAGACACATTCAACCAGTCTATTTTCCCATTCCTAAGTCTTGCTAGCATATGGCACTGGGAGGAATCCTGAGATTTTCACCTTTGATTACTGGAAGACAACTTTCTAAGTTATTTCCTTGCTCCCTATATTCTGCTTGCAGGACCTCAGCTTATACCCAAGTCGTTGGTACTGACATGGACACAACCTCCGACTGTTCTCCCTCCCCCTTCACAATGTTCTACAGCTGCTCAGTGATATCCTTGACTTAACACCAAGTTATGAAATCACTGATCACATACTACTGTCACATCTGCACAATCCCCTTACGTTAGAATCCCTGACCACTTAATGCACACATAGTCTTTTTCTCTATCCCTACCATTGCAGCTGAATCAGCCGTGGATTTGGCTGTTCCTGCACTCTGCTGAGACACCATCACTCTCTACAGTAAGCAAATAGAGAATCTGTTAGAGAGGAAGGTGGCCCATCGGGATTTCTTCTATTACCTGCCTAATGTTCTCCTCTGACCGCAGACAACCACTTCCTTTTCACCTGTGCACACTTCACCTGTGGTGTCACCATCTCGCTGTACTTGCCATCCACTAAGGTCTCAGCCTTGCAGATACTCCACAATGACACCAACTGCCACTCCAAATACAAAACACAGAATTCCTGTAGCTGCAGCTTGAGACACTTCCCATGCATGCATGTCATCATGGACATTGGAAGGGTCCCTGACTTCCCACATTTCACAGGAAGAGTATTCCAGCTGCCCTTCCATGACTTACCCATAAATTAGTCTCTTTTCATTACTTTCTCTACTTTAGCTAATATTAAATATATACCTCACCTGGGCCATGTTCCTTAAACACTCTTAATCTATACTAAAGACCAATTCGTGACTGTTTTCATTGGAGCGTCTAAGACTAAGAGGAGGTCTGATAGAGGTTTTCAAAACCATGAGCAGGCCAGACAGAGTAGATAGGGAGGAAGTGCTCCCGGTCAGAAAAAGAACAAGAAAAGAGGATGTAGATTAAAAGTGATTTGCAAAAGAAGAAAGAATGAAATGAGGAAAAGCATTTCTACTCAGTGAATAATTTGGTATGGAATGCACTGCCTGGAAATGGAGGTGGGGCTAGGTTCAACTGAGGTGTTAAAGAGGGCTTTGGATGATTATTTGGATAAAAATAATTTGTGAGGTCACTGGGATAAAGCAGGATATTGGCACAAAATAATGATGTTCATTTAACAAGCTGCCGCAGGCATGATGAGCTGAATGACCTCTTTCTGTGCCATAACACTTCTGTCATTCTGATACTTTAAAGACTGGATAGCAGATGTACTCACTTGATCTTACCTATTCAACACTGTCACTTGTTTTGTGTTGGCCTCTGTTCCTACTTGATGAGCTTATGTTTTCCTTGTGATGTCACTCCTGAATGTTTTCAAAATTTACCCCTCTTGTGCAGCTTTTCAACTCCTAGTTTCCCTGAGGCTGAAGATAGAAAAAGAAAATGGGAAAGAGCGGCTCATGGTTTCCCTTCTCAGCATACTTCCCTTTTACTAATCTTGCAGTGTTACCATCCTACACCAGAGCACTCTTTGACAAAGTGCTTAAACTCTCCTATACGATACCAAGTCATATAGGGAAATAATATGGTGGAAGACCATAAAGCTTAGCCACAGTTGCAGGTTTTAATGAGGATGTTAAAAGAGGAAATCAAAATAGAGAGGCAGAGAAGATTATGGAGACAATCCCATTGCAGATGGCCAAGGCTTTTGAAGTCACCTGATGGTGGAATAGTTAAAATTGGGCATGCTTGGGTGAATGGCTTAGAGGGGAACTTGCAGTTGGTGGTGCTGGCCTTGTCCCAGATGGAAATGGTCATGGGTTTAGAAGTTGTTGTCTGAGAAGCCTTGGTGAATTTCTGCAGTGTATCTGGGAGATGGTACATTCTGCCACTACTGAGTGTCAGTGGTGGAGGAAGTGGATGTTTGTAGATGTGACACTGATCAAGCGGGCTGCTTTGTCCCAGGTGATGTCGAGCTTTTTGAGTGTTTTTGGGGCTGCACCCATCCAGTCAAGTGGGGAGTATTCCATCACACACCTTACTTATGACTCTCACATAAATGATGAAGTCCCTCTGCATCAGGACAAGCCTTGGGAGCAACCAAAATGCAGCAAGAACAACTGGTTAGTTTATTGGTATTGATGACATTAACACAAATGGAATGACACTCTGCTCAGATTAGGCAAGAATGTCTGCCATTGCCTTTGCTTCTGAACACTTCTACCATTATTCACTGGAAGAGACAACTTAACAAATGAGCCTGACTACAGGGTACTCCATTTCTGAAGAAGGGTCCAGACCCGAAACGTCAGCTTTCCTGCTCCTCTGATGCTGCTTGGCCTGCTGTGTTCATCCAGCTCTACACCTTGTTATCTCAGGTACTCCAAAGGGCTTTTTTCAAAGGGCTACTTCCTGCTTCAAAGCCTCTGCAAAGAATGTCAACCCAGTTGCAGAGATATCATTTGGAGATGACATGCAAGCAAAGGAAACAGATGTACATTGCTGACGTGCTGTCAAGCTCAGCATTCCCAGTGAAGAAACTAGGGGATGCTATTCCAAGTTTGTGGATTACACAAAAGTAGGAGGGAAGGCAAGTTGTGAGGATGACACAGATGTTCTATAGAGGGATACAGTCAGATTAAGCGAGTGGGCAAAAACGTAGCAGATGGAATATAATTTGAGGTTATACTATTTGGCAGGAAAATAGAAAAACTGAATATTATTTAAGTAGAGAAATATTGCAGAAAGCTACAGCACAAAGGGATTTGGAAGTCCTTGTACATAAACCTCAAAATCTAGTACATAAGTTCAGCAGGAAACAGGAAAAGCAAATGGAAAGTTGACCTTTATTTCAAAAAGAATGGGGTGCAAAAATAAGGAAGTTCTTGCTTAAACTATACAAGATACTAGTTAGACCACAGCCAGATTATCATGAACAGTTTTGGACCTGTTTTTAAGGAGAGATATACCGGCATTGGAGGCAGTCCAGAGAAGGTTTACAAGGCAAATCCTAGGTATGGAGGGATTGTTTCATGAGGAGAGGTTGAGTAGGTTGAACCTGTACTCATCGAAATTTAGAAGAATGAGAGGAGACATTATTGAAGTGTATACTGTATATACCCATGTAAAAGTCGAATTTGTTGGACAATTTTTCAGGCTAAGTTTATGGGGTCGATTAATACATGGATACTACTTTTGAGGGGCTGAAATTCATGCTACAATCCCTAATATCGAATCATTAGCAGAGGCCCAAATGATCTCTAAACGAATGAAAAAAAACACAACAAATTACGGTGATTACCAGATAAAGACAATAGAAACAAAAATGAATTAGTAAGCTTTTATTTATACATACAAAAAGCGAAGTAGAAATATAATACGGCTTTAAATTACAATTACATGGTACGTCTTAAATTAAACATCAAATACAAAAGTTCATTACAATCCTGCAAAATCACATTGTTCAACATCTTCAGCACAGAATAAAACTTCATAATCGTCAGGATAAATGGGATCCTCTTCATCTTCGCTGTCCGTAGTTCGAGGTAGCACATCATCTGCTTCTTCTTCAACTTCATCACCCCATAGATAATCGTCCTCTGTACCATCCAATACATTCAAAATTCCACATTTCTTGAATGACTTGAAAATACTGTCGGCTTTTATTTCCTTCCATGAAGCAAATATCCATTCACAGATCAGTGGCCTGCACACTGCTTCCTTTCGTGTATGTTTTTTCCTCCATCATGCATCCAGTTATTCCACTTCATTTCCTCACCGTAACATTTATGTTAAGGATCATACCTTGACTCACAAATGTTGATCTGTTCTGTGAAGAAGTAGGGTCAACTTTTACATGAGATATATGGAAAAGGCCACATTTTTTGGCCAAAAATAGGGAGTCAACTTTTACATGAGATCGACTTCTACTCGAGAAAACGGTAAGATTCTTATGGGGTGTGACTGGGTAGATGCTGAGAAATGGTTTCCCCTAAAGTCAGAGTCTATTTTATTGAAACATACAAGATTCTTAGGGCACTTGGCAGGATAGATGCAGGAAGGTTGTTGCCCCTTGTGGGAGAGTCTGGGACTAGAGGGCATAATCTCAGATTAGGAGTTGCTCATTTAAAACACTGAAGATGATGAGGAATTTCTTCTCTCAGAGGGTAATGTATTTGTGGACTTCTTTACCACAAAGGGATGTGTTCATTAAGTATATTCAAGGAGGAGACAGATAGATTTTTAATCAATAAAGGAATCAAGGATTATGGGGGAAAGGACAGGAAAGTGGAGTTGAAGATTATCAGATCAGCCATGATCTCATTGAATGGTGGAGCAGTCTTTGTGGGCTGAATGACCTATTCTGTTCCTGTGTCTTATGTTCTTCAGGTAGTGAAAATTGACAAGAAATCAAACTGATAATGCATGACAGCAGTTGTGTGCGTTGTAGGCAACATGGGTAAGTCATGTAAAATGTAAATAATAATGCACGCAGAATGTTTTGGATACAGGGGAAGATGTTTGAGATAGAAATGCAATAACATACTAATATACTCTGTAGGCATCCATCCCACAGCTAGTTCATTAATGACACCACACAAACCAAAGTACCATCACATGAACTTGTAACACTAATCTTGCAATAAGTTTCAAGTAAGAGAAAGTAGAATCAAATTTCTAGCAGATCATAAACAATTGGAGTGCATTTTGAGACTGCCTGGTTATTTGAATTGCAAATATGTGAAACAATGAGAATGAGAAAGGGCACATTTAATGTCACATCTTTATGATCTGAGCACCAGGTAGTTCTAATCCATATGAATGTAATTTTTGTGCTGCTCAATGAATAAGAATGACTCATTTCTGCGAACTGGTTAGGTAAAATAACAAACATACATTGTGTGGGCCTGCCACTGCATGACCCAGTTCAAAAAAGTCAAGAAAATAAAAACAGAGAGCGTTGAAGAAACAAAGAGGGTCTGGCAGCATCTGTTGAGAGAAAACAGGGTTAATGTTTTCAGTCCAGTGACTCTTCATCAGAACTGACAAAAGGGTAACATTTACGCTGATGATGAGGTGACATGTTTGGAGTGAATAGAGTATATGGAGATGGAACCCAGAAAAAAGACAGGGAAAAAAGGGGAGAAGCAAACAAAGAGACAACAGATGATAGGCCGAGAGAGAGAGAGAGAGAGAGATAAATACCAAGTTATACACAGAGAACCCGAAAGAAAGCTAAATGGTTGCTGCTAAATGCCTCATACTAGTTGGCTTGAGGATGTTACAGACAGGTTACTGAGATAGGGAGAGGCAATGCCATGTGGGGATTTAAATACAAAATTCATATCTCCCAATTTCTGGGTGTGAGCCTGCAACTCTTGAACTGCTTGAGCCCCTTGAAAATAAGGTAGAAGATATATAAAATTTGTGTAAATCTGCATTTCCTTCATAATAGCACGTCCACGAGTATCTCCTGAACTGCTGTGGATTCTATATCACTACCAGTATCCCCTGTATGCCAGAACTGAGTGAGGAGCAATGTAAAGAAACCATGTGCTTCAGGAAACGCCCCCTTTAAGTTACAAAGTCCTTATAAGAAGGATAAAAGGGAATCGGGACAATGCTCTACGGAATGCTGGGGCATCACATTTCGCGACTAAGGCAGATGGATTATGACATGCCAAGGGTTTCTTTAGTTTAGAACCACCATGGATGTAAAGTAAAAAGAGTAGAGCCCAGGAAGGAGCCCATGTTTCCTGTGGATGATCAGAAGCTCTCAACACTGAGCTTCCAAAAATAATGGCAGCACGTGACTCAGGTATTCAATGTCCAGAGTGTGGCCCCCTCAACTTGTCAAGACTGCTGGGAAGATGTTATTTGGCTGGTTAAATTCATGATTGCCTCTGCATGGCACATTTCTCTGACACAGCACATCACCCTCCTCTCACACTGCTCAATGAAGTACATTTCCCCCATTGCTCTTTCAGCCGTACACTCTACCTATCGAGTCTGATCCGCAATACTCTTATACTACGTTTCACACACACAAACCACTGAGCCAATTGCGCACACCCCTGCCTCCACAAACTTGTGAGTGATGTCCACCAACACTTGCACCTCACACTTCTACACACTGGCTCTGACCCACACTCATACAAATGTTGGAAGCTAGAATCAGCATCGGGATCTGGCCAGGCACAACTGAGCTACTGCCAGGATGGGGGAATAAGTCAGTTTATGTCTTGAGGCCAAGGTCACAGACCAATTCTGCTGCAGGAACCTCACAGTGTGGTCGTGCATTCTTTATTCAATTGTATATGGTCTCCTCCTTGCCTCCTCTTCCTCTTTCTGAGGTGGCCTCAGATCTCAGGAGGCAATGTTATAGTCACTTATCATTAATAGATTGTGGAGGATGCTGCCCATCCATACCACCATGGAGACCTTTTGAGAATGCACTGCAAGGAACACACCAAGTGATCTAAATAGTGAAACCGCTACTTGGGGAGATTGATGACTTGCTCCATGGTATTGCAAGTGGCTCCATGTCTGTTATTACAAGTGCTCTGACCTTGTGCACTGGAAAGGTAGAAGAGAGATATGAGTAATGTCTACATCTTTTATACTGTTATTTTGGAGGCCTGAGTAGGAATCATTGACTGTTCAGAATAACAGACTTTCACTGAGATTAATTTCTTGATGTAGTCACATGTGAACTGCATATTAACAGAATGTGGTTGTGGTATTGTTCCCCACGGAAGTGGAGGGACTTGCAGGCCCATGGGCAGTACATTGGCTCAGTGGTTAGCACTGCTACTTTACAGCACCAGGAACTGTAGGTTCAATTCCACCCTTGGGAAACTGTCTGTCTGGAGTTTGCATGTTCTCCTGGTGTTGCGTGGATTTCTCCTGGGTGCTCCGGTGTTCTCCCACAGTCTGAGTTGTGCAAGTTAGGTGGATTGGCGTTGCTAAATTGCCCATAGTGTCCAGGGATGTGCAGATTATGTGGATTAGCCATGCAGGGATAGGGTGGGGGTGTGGGTCTGGGTGGGATGCTCTTCGGAAGGGTCAGTGTGGACTCAATGGGCTGAATGGCCTGCTTCCATACTGCCTGCTGCCACTGAGAAGGATCCCAATGTGTCAAAAGAAAAAGGGATGGTGATCTTCACAGTTACAGGGGAGCAACTGAGCCTCCTGATTAAACTGAATGAGGAGACACAATTTTATCACTACTTTCTTTGTGAAACAGTTTCCTGTGGCAGAGTTCCTGGTTCATTGCCGCAGTGGAGTGGTGCTTCTGGGAAACCAATTCGGGGTATGGCCTCCTAAGGAGAATACTTCATCGCCTCCTTCCTCACAGAGAGCTATCTCTCTGCCGCCTTCTCTATGTATCCTGCTCACATTGCATTGTGGTATTGTAAGTACTGCCCTCACACCTATGCTGAGCAAAGTTATTTTCTGCCTTCCTGTGGTCAATGAAAATCTTGAAGTTGCTCCTGCCACTCACCACTGAGCTTCCAACAACTTTGCCTGAGTGCAAATAAGTCAAAAACATCTGAGTGACCCTTTAGATAGCCCTGAAATATAGCCCTTCTTTCATACTTTTAGGATGAATAAGGATGACACGGCTCACACATTTGTTGAACAATTTTTGTCTCCTAACGTTTCATCAGTTCATTGGTTTCAGCGACATCATGGTGGTGTATGATCAGCGGTTGCAGGTCTACATGCCTGCACATGCTATTTCTGTCAATTTAATGAATGGGAGCTGCACAGCGAGAGGCCAACAGTCGCTCAAAAATGGCAAAACATCAGGTGGTGCCTTGTAACACACAGTGATTTTTAAACTTGACATGTTGGAGGAATGGATGGTTGTGCAGGTGAGCAAGTGTGGGATGGGATACAGGACAGCAGAGTGTTGGAGGAGCTGATATGTGTGGAGTGATACGGTAAATTAGGCCCATTTTCTCGAGGGTTAGGTACGATGAGAGGTAATCTAATTGAAACCTATAAAATTCCTAAGGAGCTTGACAAAGTTGATGTTTCCACTGATGTGGAATGTGGAATATGGAAATATGGGGTCACAGACCCAGAATAAGGGGATGACCATTTAGAACTGTGATGAAGAGAAATGTCTTCATTCAAAAGGCTGTAAGTCCTTGGAACTCTCAACTGCAGACAGCTGTTAATGCTTAATGGGTGAGCATATTCAAATCAGAGATGGATAGTTTATTGGATAGTAGGTCAAGGCACTCAGTGGCTTAATCTTGATCTCATTTATTATGTTCTTATACAGCAGAGCATTGGAATAGTTAAGTCTGGAGATGACAAAGGTATGCATGATGATTAAACTTAGCTCTAGAGCAAGTGATGTTGCAGAGGTGCAAGAAGGCAGTATTTGTGATGGGGAGAATGTGGTGTCAGTAGCTCAGCTTGGCATTAGTTAAGATGCTGTGGTGGAGAACAAGCTGGGTCAGTCAGAGACAATAACAATGCTGGGATGGAATCAGTAGCCAGAGCACATAACTTGTGGCTTCTGTCTTCCAAATCTTGAAGTCCAGGAAATATTGTCCATCCAGGACTGGAGATGTTGTCATCATGCAGTCTGACTACACAGAGGTAGCAGAACAGTTAATAACAGTCTTGGAGAGGTGACAGTTCAAATAGAAGCTGACCCAATGTCTGCAGATGTTGTTACCAAGGGGAAGCATGTAGGTGAAAAACAAGAGGACACTAAAGATCAATCTTTAGGGCAATTTGAAAGGTAAAATGCAATGGTATGTAGAAAAGTCATCACTGGATTCACCCTGGCTATTATTGAATAAGTCGGAATAGAACCAGCAAGTGGCAGTCTCAATGAGCTGGATGGACATTGGTATGCTTAACCATATCAGCTTTGATTACAGCCATTTTGTTTCTGTAGCAAAAGTGAAACTTGACTGGAAAAATTAAAACAGAGTTAGAATCAGAGAATAACTGAATATTACAACATAGTATTTGATCAATTATGTTCATGCTGGCTCTTGAAGAGGAATACAAATCGTTCTAATTTACCCATTTCTTCTTAATTTTCTTAAACAGTATTCTCCTTCAAATATGTATTTAATTCCCTTTTAAAGTCTATTATTGAATCTGTACATAGCATCCTATTAGGTAGTACATTCCAAAGTCTAACCACTCATTACGTGACAGAGGGCACAGCTTCAGGTGACAACAACATAATCAAGTGCCTTAGAGAGGCCTGAGATGGGGGAGTAGTTTGCATGTTTAATGAGTCCTGGGTGGTTTTTTGAGATGGGGTTGATGACAATAGCTTTGAACCGGGAAGGGAGTGATTATGTGAGGAAAAGCAACTATTTATAATGTTCAATCTGGAAAGTAGATTTTTTTCGAGGTGATGTTAGAGTGCTTTGTGAGGTACATAAAGCAGTGAAGAAAGTAGATCCTGAATACTACTTTAATAGTGCAAATAGTTTCGGAAGATCCAGATTCAAAATAATAAGTTACTAATTTATTAATTTTTTAATAATTAATTTATTAGGATGCTCAATTTACACAAGGTGTTCAAAGGTTCTACAAAACCATGAGGGTCATGGATAGGGTAAATAGACAAGGTCTTTTCCCCCAGGGAGGGGGCAGGGGACGGAGTCCAAAACAAAAGGGCATAGGTTTAAGGTGAGAGGGGACAGATTTAAAAAGAACCTAAGGGACAACTTTTTCACACAAGAGGGTGGTGTGCATATGGAATGAGCTGCCAGAGGAAGTGGTGGAGGCTGGTACAATTACAACATCTAAAAGGCATCTGGATGGGTATATGAATAGGAAGGATTTAGAGGGATATGGGCCAAATGCTGGCAAACAAGACTAGATTTATTTAGAATATCTGGTTGGCATGGATGAGTTGGACTGAAGGGTCTGTATCTGTGCTGTCTCGCTCTATGACTCTATAGAATCCGTATAGTTTCCCAGTGTGGAAACAGGCCATTCAGCCCAACAAGTCCACACTGACCCTCCAAACAGCATCCCACCCAGACCCATCTCCCCACCCTTTCCCTGTAACCCTACATTTGCCATGGCTAATACACCTAACCTATACATCCTTGAACACAATGAGCAATTTAGCATGGCCAATCTACCTAACCTGCACATCTTTGGACTGTGGGAGGAAACCAGAGCACCCTGCAGAAACCCACACATACATGGGGAGAACATGCAAACTCCACACAGGCAGTCACCCAAGAGTGGAATCAAACCCAGGTCCTTGGCGCTGTGAGTCAGCAGTGCTAACCATTGAGCCACTGTGCTACCCCATATAACCTTGTAAAACAAACAAGGGTGGGACTTATACAGATAATGGTAGTGCTCGATGTGAGAGGTGAAAGATTTAAAAGGGACCTGACAGGCAACTTTGTCACAGAGAGGGTGGTTCATATGTGGAATGAACTGCCAGTGGAAGTGGTAGAAGTAGGTAGTTACAACATTAAAAGATATTTGGACAGGTACATTGCATGTTACCTTTCAAACTGCCCTAAAGATCGATCTTTAGTGTCCTCTTATTTTTCACCTACATGCTACCCCCTGGTAACAACATGAATAGGAAGGGTTTAGAGGAATATAGGCCCAAATGGAGGTAAATAGGACGAGTTAGAACAAAGAACAAAGAAAATTACACTACAGGAACAGGCCCTTTGGTCCTCCAAGCCTGCACCGACATGCTGCTCATCACAACTAAAGCCCCCTACCCTTCCGGGGACCGTATCCCTCTATTCCCATCCTATTCATGTATTTGTCAAGATGCCCTTTAAAAGTCACTATAGTACCTGCTTCCACTACCTCCCCCGGCAGCAAGTTCCAGGCACCCACCACCATCTGTGTAAAAAACGTTCCCCCTAAATCACCTTAAATCCATGGCCCCTGGTAAATGACTCTTCCAGCCTGGGAAAAAATTTCTGACTGTCCAGTCTGTCCATGCCCTTCATAATCTTGTAGACCTCTATCAGGTTGCCCCTCAAACTCCGTCGTTCCAGTGAGAACAACGCAAGTTTCTCCAACCTCTCCTCATAGCTAATGCCCTCCATACCAGGCAACATCCTGGTAAATCTTTTCTGTACCCTCTCCAAAGCCACCATATCCATCTGGTAGTGTGATGATCAGAATTGAACACAATATTCCAAATGAGGCCTAACTAAGGTTCTATAAAGCTGCAACATTACCTGCCAATTTTTAAACTCATGCCCTGGCTGATGAAGGCAAGCATGCCATATGCCCTGTTGACTACCTTCTCCACCTGTGTTGCCACTTTCAGTGATCTGTGTACCTGTACACCCAGATCCCTCTGCCTATCAGTACTCTTAAGGGTTTTGCCATTTACTGTATATTTTCCATCAGGATTAAACCTTCCAAAATGCACTACATTATATTCTTTTGGATTAAACTCCATTTGCTATCTGTCTGCCCAAGTCACCAACCGATCTATATCCTGCTGTATCCTTTGACGGTCCTCATTGCTATCCGCAATTCCACCAACTTTTGTGTCATCGGCAAACTTACTAATCAGACCAGTTACATTCTCCTCCAAATCATTTATATATATTACAAACAGCAAAGGTCCCAACACTGATCCCTGAGGAACGCCACTAGTCACAGCCCTCCATTCAGAAATGCACCCTTCCACTGCTACCCTCTGTCTTCTATGACCGAGCCAGTTTTTTATCCATCTTGCAAGCTCACCTCTGACCCTGTGCAACTTTACCTTCTGTATCAGCCTGCCATGAGGGACTTTGTCAAAGGCCTTACTGAAGTCCATGTAGACAACATCCACTGCCCTACCCTCATCGATCATCTTTGTCACTTCCTAAAAAAATTCAACTAAGTTAGTGAGACACGACCTCCCCTTCACAAAACCATGTTGCCTCTCGTTAATACGGTCACTGATTTCCAGGTGGGAGTAAATCCTGTCCCGAAGAATCCTCCCCAATAATTTCCCTACCACTGATGTAAGGCTCACCGGCCTGTAATTAACTGGATTATCCTTGCCACCTTTCTTAAACAAAGGAACAACACTGGCTATTCTCCATTCCTCTAGGACCTCCCATGTAGCCAGTGAAGATACAAAGATTTTCCTCAAGGACCCAGCAATTTCCTCCCTTGCCTCTCTCAATATTCTGGGATATATCCCATGAGGCCCTGGGAATTTGTCTACCTTAATGTTTCTCAAGACCCCCGATACTTCCTCCTATTTGATCTCAACATGACCCAAACTATCTACACACCCTTTCCCAGACTCATCATCCACCAAGTCCTTCTCTATGGTGAATACTGACACAATGTACTCATTTAATACCTTGCCCATTTCCTCTGGCTCCACACATAAATTCCCTTCCCTGTCCTTGAGTGGGCCAACCCTCTGCCTGGCTACCCTCTTGATCTTTTATAAATGTATAAAAAGCCTTGGGATTTTCCTTAATCCTGTTGGCCAATAACTTTTCATGACCCCTTTTAGCCCTCCTGACTCCTTGCTTAAGTTTCTTTTGGCTTTCCTTGTATTCCACCCTTGCTTCATGTATTCCCAGCCTCCTAGCCTTGGTAAATGTTTCCTTTTTCTTTTTCTTTTTGATTAGGCTCACAATATCTCTCATTATCCAAGGTTCCCTAAACTTGCCATACTTATCCTTCATCCTTACAGGAACATGCTGGTCCTGCGTTTCCAGCAACTTGCACTTGAAAGCCTCTCACATACCACATGCCTTCAATCTACATTCTTCAGTTCCTGCCTAATATTGTTGTATTTAGTCTTCCCCCAGTTTAGCACCTTCAACTGTCAACAAAACCCACTTTATCCATCAGTACCTTAAAGTTTACTGAATTGTGATCACTGTTCCCGAGCTGCTTCCCTACTGAGACGTCGACCACCTGGCCAGGCTCATTCCCCAATACTAGGCCCAGTACCGCCCCTTTCCTCGTTGGACTATCCACATACTGTTTCAAGAAGCCCTCCTGGATGCTCCTTACAAACTCTGCCCCATCCAAGCCCCAAGCACTAAGTGAGTCCCACTCAATATATGGGAAGTTAAAATCACCCATGACAACAACCTGTTACTTTTACATCTTACCAATATCTGCCTACATATCTGTTCTTCTATCTTCCGCTGGCTGTTGGGAGGCCTATAGTAAACCCCGAACATTGTGATTGCATCCTTCCTGTTCCTGAGGTCTACCCATATTGCCTCCCAGTATGAGCCCTACGAGGTGTCCTCCCACAGTACAGCTGTAATATTCTCCTTAACAAGTAGTGCAACTCCCCCACCCCTTTTATATCCCCCTCTATCCCACCATAGTTCTGTTTAGGAAACCTGGTTGGCATGGATGAGTTGGACCGAAGGATCTGCTTCCATGCTGTATGACTCTATCTAACTAATTAGAGTAATGAATGAGGGGACTGTAGCATCTCTCTAGAAAGATGAAATATGATAGGCTGAATATTGTTTGTCACATATACCTGTTATGGAACACAGATTCCATTCATATGGGAAAGCGCATAGAACAAAAACCTTAAAACTCCAGACTTCAGACTGTAACTGGATGAAGTACACTCACATTGCAATCTTGTCACTGCAAGATCAACTAAAGAAAGACAAACTAATGCTATTGGCCATCCTCAATTTGCCATCTATGTAGGTGTGGCTACAGCCACACTTAATACTGCATGATACTATTTTGTTCAGGAAATGCGTGACTGAGTACCAATAAGCTGGTCAAACAGCTTTTCATGAAACACAAGATTTTGTGTTTTCTGTCCTATTAAGATTTGTTCTCAATGGTCACACATCCTCTCAGGTGATCTTTAGTTAAGAAAAAAATATTTGGTCTTGGAAGACATGTGAAAGTTCAAGATATGAGAACAAAAATAACACTGAAATGCAACGGCTGATTAAACTTGGAGGAAAGAAATCACCGAATGCCCCAACTTGGTTTCCTTATAATCGTATTGAATTTTTTTTTCTCAATTAACTTTATATACATTTAAATATAAATACTTACACTGGAAGAAACTTATAAACTGGAGTATCTTGCTATTCCCAATTAAGATGGCAACATAGGAGACAAATAAAATGTGGAATTTATGTATGACAGCAATACTATACATTTCCAGTTAATTAAGACATAATGACATGGCTGGTTAAGCATTCTTTCTTCCCAAAATTCTCATCATTGAGCCTCCCCCATCCAACCCCAACAAATATTCTGAAAGCACCAATATGTGTGCATGAGGCAAATTGGTGCCAGCAACTCTCTGGAAGATGGGAGCAGGAGGAGGCCATTTGGCCCTTCAAGCCTGCTCCACCATTCACCACGATCATGGCTGATCATCCAACTCAATAGTCTAATCCTGCTTTCTCCCCATAACCTTTGATCATATTCGCCCCAAGTGCTATATATAGCCGCCTCTTGAACACATTCAGTGTTTTGGCATCAACTATTTCCTGTGGTAATGAATTCCACAGGCTCACCACTCTTTAGGTGAAGAAATGTCTCCTCATCTCCATCCTAAATGGTCTACCCCGAATCCTCATACTGTGACCCCTGGTTCTGGACACACCCACCATCGGAACATCCTCCCTGCATCTACCCTGTCCAGGCCTGTTAGAATTTTATATGTCTCTATGAGATCCCCCTTATTCATTTGAACACCAGCAAAAACAATCCCAATCTAGTCCATCTCTCCTCATACGTCAGACCCGCCATCCCCGGAATCAGCCTGGTAAACCTTCACTGCACTCCCTTGACAGCTGAGCATCCTTTCTCAGAAAAGGATACCAAAATTGCACACTATATTCCAGGTGTGATCTCACCAAGGCCGTGTATAACTGCAACAACACATCCCTGCTCCTGTACTCAAAACCTCTCGCAATGAAGGCCAACATACCATTTGTCTTCTTTACCGCCTGCTCCACCTGCATGCTTACCTTCAGCAATAGTAGGAACTGCAGATGCTGGAGAATCTGAGATAACAAGGTGTAGAGCTGGATGAACACAGCAGGCCAAGCAGCATCAGAGGAGCAGGAAGGCTGACATTTCGGGCCTAGACTCTTGTTCAGTAGGAGGCCTTGGGGTCGTGTCCAGGAGGAGGGGGTGTGTTGGAGGCGGGAGAAGGGGTCAGTAGAGGTAGGATTAGGCTCACGGTTGAAGAAGCAAGCGCGGAGGCGGAGGCGGCGGAAAAACTGCTCTCTGTCCAAACGTGACCGATATTCGTCAATGTGTGGGTGGAGGGGGACAAAGGTGAGCCCTTTACTGAGGACTGACCGTTATTACCCTCCCTCGACCTCTTCATCTCCAACTGCCGTCGTGACATCAATCGCCTCAACCTCTCCACCCCTCTCACCCACTCCAACCTCTCCCCGACAGAACGTGCAGCCCTCTGCTCCAAACCCAACCTCACCATAAAAGCCACGGACAAGGGAGGTGCAGTTGTAGTATGGCGCACTGACCTCTACATCGCCGAGGCCAGGCGCCAACTGTCCGACACCTCCTCCTACCGCCCCCTTGATCATGACCCCACCCCCGACCACCAAACCATCATCTCCCAAACCATCCACAACCTCATCACTTCAGGTGACCTCCCACCCACAGCCTCCAACCTCATTGTTCCCCAACCCCGCACCGCCCGCTTCTATCTCCTTCCCAAAATCCACAAACCTGACTGCCCTGGTCGACCCATTGTCTCCACCTGCTCCTGCCCCACCGAACTTATCTCCACCTGTCTCGACTCCATTTTCTCCCCCTTGGTCCAGGAACTCCCTACCTACGTCCGTGACACCATCCACGCCCTCCACCTCCTCCAGAACTTCCAATTCCCTGGTCCCCAACACCTCATCTTTACCATGGACGTCCAGTCCCTATACACCTGCATTCCCCATAAAGATGGCCTAAAGGCCCTCCGCTTCTTCCTGTCCCGCAGGCCCGACCAGTGCCCCTCCACTGACACCCTCATCCGAACTGGTCCTCACCCTCAACAACTTCTCTTTCAATTCCTCCCACTTCCTACAGACAAAGGGGGTGGCCATGGGTACCCGCATGGGCCCAAGCTATGCCTGCCTCTTTGTAGGTTACGTGGAACAATCCCTCTTCCGTACCTACACTGGCCCTAAACCCCACCTCTTCCTCCGTTACATTGATGACTGTATCGGTGCCGCCTCGTGCTCCCACGAGGAGCTCGAACAGTTTATCCACTTCACCAACACCTTCCACCCCAATCTTAAGTTCACCTGGACCATCTCTAATACCTCTCTCTCCTTCCTGGTCCTCTCTGTCTCCATCTCCGGCAACCACCTAGAAACCGATATCCAGGAAGAACGGTCTAGGCCCGAAACGTCAGCCTTCCTGCTCCTCTGATGCTGCTTGGCCTGCTGTGTTCATCCAGCTCTACGCCTTGTTATCTCTGCTTACCTTCAGCGACTGGTGCACAAGGATATCCAGGTCCCGTTGCACACTCCCCTCTCCCAATTTACAGCCATTCAGGTAGTAATCTGATGCCTTCTTTTTGCTTCCAAAGTGAATATCCTCACATTTATCCAAATTATACTGCATCTGCCATCGATTTGCCCACTCACCCAACCTGTCCAGATCATGCTGAAGGATCTCTGCAGCTTCGTCACAGTTCACCCTCCCACCCAACTTCTTATAATCTGCAAACTTTGAGATGTTATATTTTGTTCCCTCATCCAAATCATTAATATATATTGTGAATAGCTGGGGTGCTAGCACCGATCCCAGTGACACCCTACTGCCTGTTACTGCCTGCCAATTTGAAAAGGACACGTTAATTCCTACTTTTTTTTCCCTCTCTGCCAACCAGTCTCCTATCTATCTCAATACACTTTCCCCAATCCCATGCCCTTTAGATCTTGCACAATAATCTCTTATGCAGGACTTTGTCAAACACTTTCTAAAAGTCCAAATTAACCACATTGACTGGCTCCCCCTTGTCAACTCTGCTAATTACATCTTCATAGGATTCCAACAGATTTGTCAAGCTTGATTTCCCCTTCATAAATCCATGTTGACTGTGTTTGATCCTGCTACTGCTTTCCAGATGCCCTGCTAAAAAGTCCTTGGCAATGGATTCAAGAATATTCCCCACTCCGGATGTTAGCTTTACTGGTCTATAATTCTCTGTTTTCTCTCCATCTCCCTTTTTGAATACTGGAGTGACATTAGCCACCCTCCAATCTGCAGGGACTGTTCCAGAGTCTATAGAATCCTGGAAGATGACCACCACTGCATCCATTATTTCTAGAGCTACTTCCTTAAATACTCTGGGATGTAGATTATCAGGCCCTGGGGATTTATCCGCCTTCAATCCCAGCAATTTTCCCAGCTCCATTTCTCTACTAACACTGATCTCCCTCAATTCTTCCCTCTCACTAAATCTTGCATCCGCCAACATTTCTAGTATCAGATTTGTGTCCCCTTTTGTGAAGACAGAACCAAAGTAATGTATTCAAGTTGCTCAGCCATTTCTTTGTCCCCTATTATGCATTCCCCCATTAAAATGACCAAGTGCAAGTTTGACTAATTGTTGGCAAGTTAACCTCAGCTGCTATATGCTTCCTTTTTAAAGTCTCCATATCAAAACCTTTTAAAATATACCTAGTCTTGTCCCCTTGCCCTTGCAAATTACCACCCCACCTTAACTTCCTTGTTATCGCCAAAAGTTGTTGTCGCCTTCCAAAGGTCTATTTTTCTTGCACTACTCTGTTTGAATCCTCCAAACAAGTTTTCATCACGCCACTGCACTGTAATGACATTAGTCAAAGCCACAAATGACACCTTCCTCTGACTGTGGTTGTTCTATTTTGCTTTAATTGCTTCATACTGATTAACATACAACGGGATATGTAAATAGCTGGAATACACCACCATAGGAAGTGATGCAGGCTATCATAAAACATTTCTCACAGGACTATCAGTCAACAGATAGAAGCAAATTACTGCAGATGCTGGAATCTGTCCTGGAAACAAAAAATGCTGGAAATCACAGTGGGGTCAGACAGCATCAATAGAGAGAGAGCAAGCCAACATTTCTAGCCTGGATGACTCTTTATCAGAGCTGAGTTCAAGTCATCTAGACTTGAAACATTAGCTTGCTCTCTCTCCATGGATGCTGCCTGACCCACTGTGATTTCCAGCAATTTTTTGTTTCATGAGTCAACAGGTAGCGTGAACATAGCAGGGATTTCCTGAACCTTGTTATTCTTTAATGAAGAACCATTCACTTCGTTTATCAATTAGCATTACAATGTTTGGTACATTTCTGTTCAGAACCAGTGACACAACAGTGGTCAAGGTGCATTATTCTTGCCTGACTTCCCAGTAGCCTTTGATACAATTGATGACACTATCGCCCATAATGCTTTTCTTCTGTTTGGTTGCACAATGAGATTGTCATAGGTGGGTTCCAAGAGACTACAAGAGAGTATAGATAGGCTGGTCAGATGGGCTGTTCAATGACAAATGTTTATCCTATCCAACATTTCATACTTCTCTTTCATAATAACAATATCTGCCTTGTCCCTCTCTTTTGTGAAAACAGATGCAAAGTGTTCATTAAGAACCATGCCCACATTTTCCACTTCTGCACAAACTAACTTATTGTTCTGTATTTGGCCCTGCTGCATCTTTAATTATCCACTTCCTCTTTATGCATTTATAAAATATTTTTGGGTTTACCGTCATTTTACTAGTCTTTATTTTCCATGGCCTCTGTTTGATTTTCTAATTTTCCTATTGCCTAATGTCACTCTGGACTACTCAGAAGGAACAACCAATATAACTGGTGAATGACACATACTGTCTCACTTGTCTTTTACATTTCAAAATGGATCTTCAGTATGACCAGTACGCTCACTTCCAACTATTGCTGTTTTTCTAAAATTGATTGTTCCCCTCAGCTTACTTTTGCTTCTGCAGTCTTGAGTTATTGACATCCGACATAAACTTTTTTTATTTTGTGTTTTCCTTCTCTGTATACTGTTTGAAATCCAAGGGCTTCTAGATTTTGGAGTCCCACGCTTTTATTTTGGGTAATCATATTTGTTCTGAAACTTCTCCATTTTTTCCTTGATGTCGCCCATTGTTTGACACGATATATCTTCAAGTAGCTGTTTCTGTCTACTTTGCTTAGTAAAATTGGCCTTTTATGATATAAAACTTTTGCTCTTGGTCAACCTTTATCTTTTTTCACGCTGACTCTGAATCTAACTAGATTATGGTGACTACAACTAAAAGGTTCTCTCACTGATAGCCCATCACATGTTTAGATTCATTCCCTAAAATTAAGTACAGAATGATTTCTTTGCTTTGTAGGACTTCCTACACACTGGCTAAAAAAACGTTCACTTTAATACAATTTAAGAGTCCTGTGCTTGCTAAACATTTTACACTGGCAGTATCAGACGTTGCCCGGCCAGGTATTACAAGTTTAGGGCCTGTCTTAGACACTCCTGTTGTTACAGAAATACTGTTACTCCTTTAAGTTGGCTCATAATTGTTTGGAACACTGGGAGTATCAATGAAGGTAATGTTTGGCAGGATGTAAAATGTAATGCTTCTTGTGACCTGTACTGGGATGTAAGTTTTTCATCATGCACAATCAATGACTATGATTATCATTGGAGAATTGAACGTTCAGCGTATAGATGGTACTAAGAGGTACCTCAAGATGCACCGGTGGTAACAGTAAGTTACAACAGGTCATAGAATTGGAAAAACTATGAGCTTAAAGTGTGAAAGTGAGTGCTCATCGACTTTAGATTGCAGTTGGAAGGTTGATTGAAAGAAAAAGCGAGGGTTTTCTTAAATGAGAAAGCAGCTATGGAGAAGCATAGAAATGTTTCCGTCCATGTACAAAAAATAACTTAATTAATAAAAGTGCATAAGTACAAAATGTAATTAATAGGGGAAAATGAAAATGTTGACCTTCATCTCAAAAGGTCTGGAATTTGCAAGTGTGGAAATGATGCTTCAGTTGTATATAGTATAACACTGAAGTGTTAGGTTCAGTCTTATGCACCAAAACATGAAAGA
The DNA here is from genome assembly GCF_021869965.1 of Rhincodon typus. Lineage (NCBI taxonomy): Eukaryota > Metazoa > Chordata > Chondrichthyes > Orectolobiformes > Rhincodontidae > Rhincodon > Rhincodon typus. The sequence goes on along the minus strand of NC_063339.1, from coordinate 14,948,420 downwards.
TAATTGGCCTTGGAGTGAGTGTATATAAAAACACAAAGAAGGACCCAGAGTAAGTCATTTGGTCCTTTGAGGCTGCTCAACCATTTAATAAGATCATTGTTGAGCTGATGGTAACTTCAAATCCACATTCCCCTATGCCTGATAACCTTACACCTTTTTGCTTACCAAGAATCTATCCGACTCTGTGTTAAAAATATTCAAAGATTCTATTACTGTCTTTTCACGAAGTGTGTTGCAGAGGTTCTTGAACCTGTGCAGGAGAAAAAGTTAACTTCTCCCATCAGAGGAAACATTCTTTCCACATCTATCCTTTCAAGACCCCTTTCAATACAATGGTTGTAGTGGAGATTCACAAGAGAGTTGCATCAGGTCTTAATGCGGTCAACTCAGAGGCCATGTCTCCTTGAATTTAGAAGGTGGAGACTGAGTTAATTAAGGTCTTGAAAATGATTAAGGGTTTTGAGAGGTAGATCTGGAGAACTAATTAATCTTGTGGGGATCTAGAAAAGGAGGGTACAATATTAAAGAGTGAGATGTGGAAATCTGGACACCTCTACCTTCCAAAAGGTTCCAGATCATGATCAATGGATTTTTGTTAGGAACAAATGTTATGACAAAAATATGGGTATATACAGTTGTGATGCAGATCAGCCATGATAGAATTGGATATCAGAATAGTCTTGAGGAGCTAAATGAATGACTTCTGTTCCTAAGCAGTCTGATGTTCAGGGATGCTCAATATCCAATATATTGGAGGTGTGGATTGCATAGCAGACAGCATGCTAAATATGTGGTGTTTACTGCCTTTTGTGATTTCTGAACGTGACTAGCATAACCGACCTATTTATTAGGTATATACATCAGCAGGAAGCCCATTAACATTGGTGGCAGGTGCTACTTAAAGAAAGACTGCACTTCTTAATGGTAGGTGCAGCTTAGCTGCAAGAAATGCTGGGTGTCCTTTGGGAGCTGAACCCATGTAGGGATGTGTTGAATGGCTGAACATGCAAAACAGGCAGCCTCAAAAAATATATAGAATTGCAACCATCCGGCAAGCACTTTATAGTCCCTTTAAAAAGAAATGGTGGCGGGTGGTTGTGGCAGATGGAAAGGGCTCAAGTTCTTCATTTAGCACCACATTCAGCTGTGTGAGGTTAAGACAGGATGTTGGCTGGAATTTGGGCTTTAAATTAGTGCTGCACACTAATCTATGTTACTCTACGTCCTACTGAAAGTTATTAGGCATGCACATAAAGCGCTTAACCAAGATGGCTTCCTGCTTATCCTATGTGTATCCAAGACTAACATTTTCAAATCTTGGTTATAAGATATGCACACTGCCTAAAGAGTTACGTCCACATGATTCAAGTTAGCCAAATTAAGTTCTTTGAGGCTTTTTTAAGAGACCGATTTAAAGGGAAATTTGTGTTTCCAGTATACAACTGCCAATTACCTTCTCCCTTCCAAGACAAAACATTTGAATTGCAAGGACGAAAACAGGCACTGTGAGCTGGGGTCAATTTTAATGAGTTTGCATAAGTCCTATTAAGTTACATAAGTTAAGCAAATAGCCTTGGTGGCTCCCAAGCCAACAGTTTTCATTTAGAGTCAACATTGTTTTCTTTCATCTTCACATAAGATTCTTAACCCTTTCCTTGATGTGGAGATTTCTGCATGTTGCTATTTCAAAAGGCCTCATCAGATCAATTGCAATTTGCAAACTTTGTCCTGCCCCCATCTCATTTGCTGTGAAGGACATCAGCCCTAAAGTCTCTGGTTCACCACGGCATGAAAACATCAGCATATGCACACAAAAAGTGAAGAAAAACAAAATTGGAAGAAATACAATGGGTAAAAAGTACTTCCCCTCCATCCCGTTTCCATATACAGAAAATGTTGGGAGATATCGATTGCAGAATGCTTGGGTTGCCCTGGTGACAGTATAATCTTGGGTGTAGGTGGCAGTTTCAGCTGATAAATACAGAAGTGCATTTCAAAGGGATAAACATTGGAGTCAAACCTTTGCTTTCTACTACTTTACTTTAGATGTATATTTGGGAATGCTTTCTGCAGGGTGTCTGAAAAGTTATCGATTGGGTCTTCACTCGACCTCTTTCCAGAAGTCCGGATTTTCAGGCAAATGGACAGGAAAGACAGGATTCCCAAAGGGGATCCCTCAATTCAGTTACATAGAAGAAAGAACAGGTGGAATGTAGTGAGGTGAGTTTGGCCAACATTGCAAATTCTCCTGCCATTATGTAGACTGCAGACTTACTGCATCGACCAACAGTTTGACCTAGAGTTGTGCGTAGGAAGGCTACACTATAGCAAAGAAGTCCTTGTTAAACTCTTTGCCTACTGCAATTTGATCCTTATTGCAAAATAGATCCCCAGCTGTGGACTGACATTGTGTTTTAGTGCTATGCTGACCTCCTTGAGGTGCCAGTCTGTGTATTCAGCAATCTAGACCCAATATACCCAACCATTAAACGATCCAAAAATTCAATCATTCCATTCTTTGAACGTTCAATTAGTTGGTGAACAACAGCTCAATGCAATACAAATGCGAGACATGCTAGCAGCTCTTTTTAAGGCAGTCCAGAGTTTCTGCACTCTTTAATCCAGCTGGGGACACATTGAGTGACAAAGGTTTCTTTGGCTTATGACACTTGGATGTTTGTCATACTTCAAGTAAGATCTTCATTTATGTAGCACCTTCACGAATCTGGCTGACCCAAAGTTCTTGACAGCCAGTGAATTCCTTCCTGAAGCCTAGTCTGCTGTAATGTAGGATATGTAGCATTCAGCACGACCACTGAAAAGTCTCAAAAACTGGTTACTTTTCGCAGGCCTATTCTCACAAATGATTTCTTGCCTTTACCATTTTTCATCACTAGCGAAACTATTTCCATTCTGGTTTCCTGATCTTAGGTCGTCACTCTCTATTGTATTAATATCATGGTTAGTTAACAAAACCACCACTCAGTCTTCTTCTAGATTCCTGTCCTTCCTAAGTATTCTATTCCCTTTAAGAAGTAGGTCCCAATTCATGTCATCCTGCAGCCATGTCTCTATAATAGTTACCATATCATACTTACTTATTTCCATTTGTATCCTTAGTTCACTTATTTTATTTCAATACTACATGCATTCAGGTACAGAGTTAATTTTATCCTTTTTCTCTTATCTGCTGTCTTTCTTTTAAACTTATACTCTATTTCTTCCTGTAATGGTCTGTTTATTATTTCCTATATTAATAGTTTCTTTTTTGTCTTGTCTCTACTCTGTAATTTACCACATTTTCCCAAATTTGATCTTTTGCCCTCACTATTTAGTTTGCCCTCTCTTTTTGTCTAATTTTGTGACTTGCAAGAACACTAGCCCCGGTAAAGGTTGGGTGGAGACAGACCTAACTGTGCAGCTACACAACCCCTGATCTGGTGTCAGTGCCCTACAAACCAGAAGCCACTTCTCCCATCCCAGTCTTTCAGCCATGCATTCATCTCTTTCATCAGATTCGTATTATGCTAATTTGCATGTGGCTCAGGTAATAATCCAGAGAATATGACCTTTGAGACTTGACCTGCTTCTTAATTTGATGACTGGCTCCTCGTAAAGATCATGCAGAATTTCATTCTTTATCCTGCTTATTCCATGAGTAACTACATGGACCATGATGACTGGATCCACCTACTCCCACTGCAAGTTCCTCTCCAGCACTGAGTAGATGTCCAAAACCCACGCATTGGGCTTCTGGACTCATGTTCTTCATTGCAGAGAATGGCCAGTGTCCCCTACTACTGTTATTTCCTTATTGCTCCATCTATTTGACTGGCTTCCTGTACTAGGGAGCTACGGTCAGTTAGCCCATACACTTTGCAGGCTGTGTTCACATCTAAACAGGCTGGAAAAGCCTCAGCGCTGGTGGGTAATTTGCAAAGGCTAAGGCTTTTGCACTCCTGCCCTCTAGGTCCCTTTACCTGCCTCACTTGCAGACATGCTCTGTTCTCCCTGAACACAGATTAAATTAGAACACACTGTCTTAAGATCTGTGACTGCCTCCTAACATAAATAATCCAAGCAACATTCCATCACTGATGCATTGCAGTGTCTGTTGTTCAGCTTCTCGGTCATAAACTCTGAACTGAAGCTGCTTAAACTCCATGCACTTAAAGGAGATGTGTTTGCCCTCGATCACAATAGCATCCAAGGGTACTCACATGCTGCAGCAGGCACACATTCCCTGTCCTGCAGTCCTTAATGTTTTCTAAGCAAAGACTTTTTAAAATTTAACTATATATTTAGATTTCTTTTGATATATTTTATTAACACTGCCACTAGTTGCTAAAATACTTGAACCTTGGGAACAGAATCAATCCATAGCAATCCATACCATAGCAGATAACCAAATAAGCAATTTATTTTCCAATAGTAAGAATGAATCCCTTGAGATTGAAAATATTAGCAAAAGTGGAAACAAAAGCAATGGAGTCCCTCGTCTCCTTCCTCCATTAACTTTCTTAATCACCCAAATCCCAATACTCTATTGTAAATTGTACTCAACTGCTAAGTCACCCTCGACATAAAAATAGCAATTGTTGGAAAAACTCAGCAGGTCTGGCAACATCTGTGGAGAGAAATCAGTTAACATTTTATTCTGAGGAAGGGTCACTCGACCCAAAACATTAACTCTGATTTCTCTCCACAGATGCTGCCAGACCTGCTGAGCTTTTTCAGCAATTTCTATTTTTGTCTCTGTTTTACAGCATCCGCAGTTCTTTCAGTTTTTATTTGCTATGTCGCCCCACATTGGCTAGTTTTAAATGTTCCTAATATTGAAGTCCTAACTGATCAAGTTACAGAGGAACCAATTTCAGCTACTTCAATAATTAACTAAGTCCAACTGTTCTTCTACTGGAGACCTTGTAAATGCCAGTGTAAGGCAGGCAATTTTAGAAGTTAAATTGTAGATTTTAATTAAATGCTAATTCCAAATAAAATTAAATTTGTACAATGTGATTCCTTTCACCTCCTCTGGCAGCATTCCAAAGGGATTATTCCCACTGTTTTCTCTCATTGTGACATCATGGTACCCTCCACTATCATTCAAAACACCTCAGCTCCCTCTCATGGTACCTTCCTGTGCAATCAGAAGAAATGTAACACTTTCTCCTTTACTTCCTCATTGTACAAGGCCCTAAGCATTCTTTCTAGGTAAAGCAATGATTTGTTTTTACTTCTATCAATCTGTTCTACTCTATTCATTGGTCCCAATGCAGTCTCCTCTACACTGGGGCCAACAAATGCATAGCTGTGAGACCACTTTGTGGAACACCTCCACTCATATTGAAAGCATGACCCTGATATCCAATTGCTTGCACTCTAACATACCATCTTGTTCTTATGCTTACATTCGTTGCATCAGTGTTCAAGGAACAGCACCTCATTTCTGCTTAGATGCTAATCTACAGCCTTCTGGGCTCAAAATTGATTATAACAAATTCAGTCCAAGTGGTTAACACTGCTGCCTCATGGCACCGGGGATCCAGGGTCGATTCCAGCCCTGGGTGACTGTCTGTGTGGAGTATGCACATTCTCCCCGTGTCTGTGTTGATTTCTGCTGGGAGCTCCAGTTTCTTCCCACAGTCCAAAGATGTGCGGGTTAGGTGAATTGGCTATGCTAAATTGCCCCGTAGTGTCCAGGGATATGGATTAGGCTGAGTTGATTAGCCATGGGAAACACAGGGTTATGGGGTCTGGGTGGGTGGCTAGGTCTGAGTGGGTGGCTAGGTCTGAGGGATGCTCTTCGGAGGTTTGGGGCAGACTTGAGGGGCCAAATAGCCTCTTCTGCACTATAGGGATTTTATGATTCTATCCTCCACTTTGTTTCCCCTTCACACAAGCGCCTGGCTTTCTTGATTTGGCTTTCAGCAGAGCTGACCGATATTTTGACAATAACAGCTATGCTGGACCGCTCCCTGACTCTCATCTCGACAGCAAATACCACTCCCTTTGCCTTTGACTCTATCATTCCTGTGAGTTTGAATCTTCTTCGCCTTTTAATCCTCTCCTGACCTTCCCTTCTGTTCAACTTGTCCCTATGCACCATTTTCCTACAATACAAGGCTTTATTCTCCCTTCAGCTCTGAAGAAGTCATATTGGACTTGAAATGGTAACTCTGATTGTCCCTTCACAGATGCTACCAGATCTGTCCATTTTGTCTAGCATTTTCTGTTTTTATTTTAAAGTTCTCTTCATTCATATCCAATTCCTTTTAGGTTAAAATTTTATAAAATTGTGTCACATAGAGCTAAAGGTAGACATTTGGGATAGCAACTGTTGCATGAACAAGTTGGAAGTGTTCATTAGTCAAGTGCAGACAGCCAGAACAGTGGACTCAAAGCAATACAATGACTGGAGTTATGATGGAAGGTGTGGGTACAGTGAAATTGACTTAGGAAACTGCAGCATCATGTAAAATTCATGGGATATCATGCCTCACAAACCACTTGCCTCCATGATTATTGCAACTGAGAAGTGAAGTATTTTCTACGAACTTTATCACCATTAACCGAGGGAGTTTCTCACCTTTTGTTTTAATGGGTATATAAAACGCAGTAACAGAGACAGTTGTTACAACTTATATTAATGTGTTAATATTTGCTTTAATCAAACCGAAGGATTCTAGTTCTTTAGGTTGAATTGGTTCCTCATAAGCAAAGGAATGACGGTTACAATGGATAGGCACGAATGTGGATTAAAAAATCTTACTGAATGGCAGAGGAAACTTGAGGTTGAGTGGCCTCCTCTGGCTCCTAATTCTTAAATATGTACAATTGTATTAATGGATCAGATACATCTTAGGTAAGATGCAGATTAAAGCCTGGATTCATCTTTCCATGTAGCTGGTTAACATTAAAAACAAACACTGCAAATACTGTTGACACATCTACATTCTTCATGGTGGAGCTGGGATCTACAAAGAAACAAGGCAACAATGAGCAAATTGGTGGTTCAATCTGCCACCTAGTGGCTGCTACACCTTTTCACAGCGTCTAAAGTGAGCAAATGTATGAATGCAATCTATCTGAACTTGACATACTTTAATCACTGGCCAGTAACAAAATTTAAAAATAACAACTACCGCTCTCTTTTTGCAATCCTAGAGTGTTTCAATTTAGGTCCAAATGTTCAATTTTACAATACATTGTTGTGTATGTTATTACATTAAAAATATTGAGATGAAATTGGGCTCCATAGCACCCATAAAAATGTTGTCCAATGCATGGTGACATTTCCAATGCTGAACACTAGCTTTGTAAGCTATCTTAAGTATTAACTCTCTTCCAGTTTTGGGCAGGGCTAAACAAGCTCTCTGCTAGACAGTAGGTGGTATTAGTTAATTAATAATTGTTTAATTCAGTTCTATAATAACCAGAAATCTGACTCATCTCAGTAGTGTACATAACAAGGGTGCAATTGTTGTGGAGTACATCTGAAACAGGATGCAAATCTGAGAGTTTGGTGAGTAGGGAAGCTAGGTTCTCCTTTTTTTCTAACCATGTCATTTGACATTTTCAACATTTAAGGGCTATAGGTGCTACAGAGCCCAATTTCATCTCAATATCAGTATGAGGTGGGAATTGGTGAATTCAGTAGTGACAGAAGCTAATGGTGTAATTTGCAGGATATCACTTGAAGATACATTCACTAACCTTGATCATTAAACTTCTTCCTACACCCTTGATCTCTGCCATTATCTCTCCATCATTTTAACAAAGACCTCCAGCGCAGTATTTCAAAACACTGGGTCTGAGTGATCCCTCAATAGTCAGCCAATGTTGTGTTTTATTTAGTACAGGAAAATACTCCCAACAGATCTCTGCACCTCCAGCCAGAACAACATACCTTTGGTTTAAGAGGTATAGGTTAGTTGTAAGTTGTACTGGGCGTTTGTGATATTGGGCATCCTGCTGATGCTTGAGGATGACGGGGAGTCCGAACTGCACACGGAAATCATAAAAATAAGGCAGTGGCAAAAGCTGGTGTCTTGCATGCAGTGTCATCAATGGATATAGGATAATCATGCACCCATATTCTTTAACCAGAATGACAAGCTAACTCAAACTAGCAGGATCAAATACATCACCACACTGTTATGTAGAAAATAAAATCTTGATTATTTCTAAATAGATAAGAACATAAGAGATAGCAGCAGGAGTAAACCATCTGGACCATTGAGCCTGCTCTGCCATTCAATATGATCATGGCTGATCTTTTCGTGGACTCAGTTCCACTTAGCTGCCCACTCAGGTTAATTCCTTAATTGTTCAAACATCTATCTTTGCCTTGAAAACATTCAACAAGGTAGCCTCAACTGCTTCACTGGGCACGGAGTTCCACAGATTCACAATCCTTTGGTTAAGAAGTTCCTCCTCAACTAAGTCCTAAACCTGCTTCCCCTTATTTTGAAGCTATGCCCCCTTGACAATTTGTGATTTATTCATGAAGACTACATCCAGATTTCTTTGAATTATTTTTTATTTTTAAGATACTGATGGAGCAAAGGTTCTAAATCCCATAGAAACATGCAGTCAACAATGGAACTATTTCTGCAACAACTTAGAGTTGTACAAGCCTCTTTTTTTCTCATTAAACTGTCATTATTTTTCATCTGGATCACTTTTATTTGTAAATCACGTGGAAAGTCAAATACTTTACAAAGAGATGGAGGAAATGCCTCATAATGTCCCCATTGTGGCATACATAACTCATAACTACTTTGATTAATCCTAGGGATATGGGCATTAATGGCAATCTTCCCAGAATTAACCAAAGTAGCTATGAGTTGTGTATGCCACAAAAGGGACATCATGGGGCACATCCCCCATCTCTTTGTAAAGTATTTAACTTTCGTCCCCACTGTTACATTTGTTGATCATTTATGACTATTTATTTGTGAAGATGATGTTTACCAAGTGAGTGTCATTCTTGAGCTGGCCAACAATCTTCAATCAAGCTACTTTTTAAAAAACGTGAAATCCATAGCAAGCATATAATTTAATCAAAAGCCATACCTTTGCTGTTTCTAACCACATTGCACATGACCAGAACCAAGTGACTATATCCACAATCGCTAACATGGGGCCTGTAGTAAGAGCTGCGGCAATGGCCCTCATTTTTAATTCCTTTTAACATTTCTGCTATAGAGCACAAATTTTTCACCACATCCCCTAGAGGGCAGTATACTACTGTAGTAGTTTCATGAAAATCAACATCATTATTTGGAGATAGTAGGAACTGCAGATGCTGGAGAATCCGAGACAACAAGGTGCAGGGCTGGATGAACACAGCAGGCCAAGCAGCATCATAGGAGCAGATCTGTTGCAGTGTAAATCTTAACAGATGAACACTTAATTTTTGCAGGCCCATTATGAAATTGCCTTACACAGGTTCAATGACAACAGTCTTTACATCTGAAAGTATGGTTGTTAAATGTGTCACCAGCAAAGATAGGAAGAACATTAAGTTGTGAACAAGACATGAGGCTACAAAGGGATATAGATAGGTTATGTGAAGGGGCAAAGATCTGGGAAATTGTGTATAATGCAGTAAAATGGGAAGCTTTGGCAGGAAGAATAAAAGTACTTATCTAAATGGTAATGGACTATAGAGTTCTGAGATGAGAACTACCTGGGAGTCCTCGTGTGCAAATCTCAGAAAGTAGTTTGTTTGTACAACAGGTAACTAGGAAAGCTAACAGATCGTTATACAAAAAAAGTACTGCAGATGCTAAAACAAAACCAGAAATTGCTGGAGAAACTCAGCAAGTCTGGCAGATCCTGTGGACAGAAAGCAGAGTTAATGTTTCAACTCTAGTGACCTTTGTTCAGAACTGGAGATTTTAACATTTGTTGTGAAGGGAATTGAACATAAAAAAATCATACTTCAATTATATAGGGCATTGATGAGACTGGATCTTGCAAGCTATGTGCAGTAATTGGTCTCCTGACTTAAGGAAGGATGTAAATGCATTGGAAGCAGTTCAGAGGTTAAACTAATACCTGGAGTATGTGGGTTGTGCTATGAGGAAATGTTGAACTGGATAAGCTTGTATCTGTCAGAATTTGGAAAAATGAAGAGCCACTTAATGGAAACATATGGATCTAATGCATATAGGAAAGATGTGCCTTTTAGTGAGAGAATCTAAAATTAAGGTTCACTGTTCAAAGACAGATGATTTTTTTTCCTCATAGTTAGTCATGAGTCTTTCTCAAAAGCGGTGAAAGCAGAATCTTCGAACATTCTTAAGGCAAAGGTAGCTAGATTCCTGATAAGGTTATCCTTAGATGGAAAGTGAAGTGATCCCACCAGCCATCTTACTGAATTGTGGAACATACTAAAGGAACTGAGTTGTCTACTCCTCCTCCTATTTGGTATGCTCATATGAGGCAGTGATATAGTGGTAATGTCACTAAGCCAGTAATCCAGTGTGCCAACACGCTGCAGCCTGGGCTCAAATCCCACCACGATCAAAAATTCAATCATCATGGCATTCTTTGGATATCCAACCTTTTGGAGAGACAGGTGGGACAGCAAAGATGGTGGGGTAACACTATTAATAAAAAAATGCAATGAGAACAGTTGTAACAGATGATCCAGGCTCGGATGATGTAGAGTCCGTTTGGGTGGAGGTAGAAAAGCAGTAAGGGAAAGACTTTGGTTGGAGTAGTGCATAGATCCCCACACAATAGCCACTCTGTGGGGAAAAGCTATAAATTAACAAATAATAGCAGCATGTATAAAGAATAGAGCAATAATTATGAGTCACCTTAAACTTTATGTTAATTGGGTTAATCAAATTGGCAAGGGTAGCTGCTGCAACAACAAATTCATAGGGATAATCTCTTACAGCAATATATCATGGATCCAACCAAGGACCAGGCTATCTTGGATCTGGTAATGAGTAATGAGACAAGTTTAATAAATGACCTCTGAGTAAAAGATTCCCAAGGAAGTAGTGATCATAACACAGGATAGAATTTAATATTTAGTTTGACAGTGAAAAACTTGGATTGGAAACAACTGTGTTTTACTTAAATAAAGGGAATTACCACAAAATTTGGATAGTATTAGCTAAAGTGAACTGGGCAGCCAGATTAGCAGGAATGATAGCAAGCAAGCAGTGGCAGGTATTTAAGGAGGTAATTCATGACTCTCGGCTAAAAATATATCCCAGTACGGAGGTAAGATTCTAATAGAGAGATAAACCAACCATGACGATCCAAGGAAGTTAAAGGAGTATTCAAGTTGAAAGAAAAAGCATATAAGGAGGCTAAAGTCAGTGATAGCCCCAAAAACTGGGATGAATTCAGAATCCAGAAAAGGAGGACTAAAAGGATACTGAAGACAGAGATAATAAACTGAGGGTAAACTAGTGAGGAATATAAAAATAATAAAAGTATAAGAGCTTCTTTAAACATATAAAAGTAAGAGAAAGGTCGAAGTGGACATAGGCTCCTTAGAAAATGAACCTGGCCAGATGGGTTTTGTGGAACAAGGAAATGGGAGGGGAGTTAAACAGATATTTTGTATCAATCTTTACATGGAAGATTCTTTGAATATTCTGTTAATACTAAAGAACACAGCGAAGGAATTAAGTACCATCAACATCACAAAACAAGTATTATAAGACAAACTAATGGGGCTGAAGGCAGACAAGTCCCATGGCCTTGAGGGCTTGTATCCTAGGATTCAAAAAGAGGTAGCTACAGAGATAATGGATGCATTCATTGTAATTTTCCAAATAATCAGTGAATTCTGGAGAAGTATCAGAGGTTTGGAAAACTGCTAATGTGGCATCCCTATTCAAAAATGAAGAGAAGCAAAAAGCACGTAAGCATAGACCGATTAGCCTAACATCTGTTGTTGGAAAGGTATTGGAATCAATTATCAAGGAAGTAATAGCAGAAAATCATAATGTAATCAAGCAGAGTCAGCTTGGCTTCATGAAAGGAAAATCGTGTCTGACTACTTTATTAGAGCTTTTGAGGAAGTCCCAACCAGAGTGAATAAAGGTGAATCAGTACAGGTGTTGTATTTGAACTTCCAGATGTTCCACAACGTGCCTCACAAAAGGTTGTCATATGATAAGAACACATAGTGTGGGAGGTAGTATATTGGCATAGACAGAGAATTGGCTCATGGGTAGGAAACAGTGAGTAGAGATACCTTTTTCAGGTTGATAACTATGACCAGTGTGGTTCCACAGGGATCAGTGCTGTGACCTCAAAAGTTTACAATATATACCAATGACTTGGAGAAATTAAGAGACTGTACTGCAGCCAAATTTGCAGATGACAAAAAAATGGTGGAAAAACAATCTGTGAGAGGGATACAGTTTACAGAGAGATATTGATAGGTTATGTAAGTGGGCAAATTGAATATAATGTAGGATAATGTGATGTTGTTCATTTTGGAAAAGAGACCAAAAGATCAGAATATGATTTAAATGGAGAGAAGCTGCAACACAGAGGTACTTGAGGGTACGTACACACAAAACACAGAAAGTGAGCGCACAGGTGATCAGGAAGTCTAGTGAAATGTTGGCCCTTATTCAATATGGCTGGAGTATAAGAGAAGGGAAGTCTTACTACAACTGTACAAGGTGCTGGTCAGATCACATCTGGAGTAATGTAAGCAATTTTTTCTCCTTATTTAAGGAAAGGTATCATTTCATTGGAGCAGTTCAGAGAAGATTCACTCAGATGATCCCCAATATAGATGCATTGTCTTATGAGCAAAGATTAAACAGGTTGGGAATCTACTCACTGGAGTTTAGAAGAATGAGAGGTGAGCTTGTTGAAACAGGTAGGATTCATAAGAGGCTTGACAGATTAAATGCTGAGAGGACGTTTCCACTCATGGGAGGGTCCAGGACCAGAGGGGCATAGTCTCAGAATAAAGGGATGTGATGAGGAAGAATTTCTTCTCTCAGAAGGTTGATAGTCTTTGAAACTGCTTGTCACAGAGAACAATGGGGCAGAGTCCTTTTGTATATTTAAGACTGCGATAGATAGATTCTTGTTCTGTAGGGAAATCAAGTGTTATGGGGAAAAGGCAGGAAAGTGGCCTTGAGGGATATCAGATTAGCCATGATTTTATTGAATGGTGGAACTGGTTCCAGGCACTGAACAGCCTGCTCCTGGTCCTATTTCTAACAGTTTTAATAATGCGTAACTGCCAATGGATTCAATTCTTATTGGTCACTTTGAATGATATTAGTTCTTCAAGGTCATTGAGACACCACAGAATTCAATGTTTGTAGATAAAGAGACAACAGGTTTTTTTTTCTAAAAATATTTATTTTACATTGCAGAAAACAGAATTCGCCTTTAGTTACACTGAGCTTTCAATGTGCTTTTTTAGTCTGGGCCCATTTAAGTACAATATGCAAAACGTAATTAAAATTGAAATTCTTGCACCCTAAATCCCATCTCACAATTAGAACTTGAAAACAGGAGCAAAGTATTTAGTTTCTTGAGCCTGCTCCATTGCTCAATTAAATCATTTCTTACCTTCTCATCCATCTTAACCACATCTATCCACCTTGGTTACATCATCCTTAAAAAAAACTCAGTTTTGAGCTCTAGTCCTGGTGTTTTATATCTGCTTTTGCTTTTGGTCAACAGGGATTTTGTGCCTTGTATTACAGGATCCGTAAGGCATTCATGGGGGGTCTTTACAACTGCAGTGTTACTGTGACCTTATAAAGAAAGTATTTGCATTTGATTAGCCTTATAAAAATCATTTATAAAGTGCATTTGCACATGCTTCTATCATCTGGGGTGCAGTATCCATAACTAGCTCTATAAAATTGATCTTGTTAAATAGAATAAATATTACATATTCAATTTTGATTAACATATTGGCTCTTGTTGAGGTCCAATAGTTGCATATATCTGTATATTAACCAACAAATCCCCTTTAATATCTCTGAGAATGCTGTATTACTGCATTAGATGAACTATCCAATTAATTCTATTCCCCTGTTCTTTTCCATAACGCCGCAATGTTTTCTTCCTCCTGTTACTTATTCAATTCACTTTAGGATTTACTCCCATCACCCTTTGAGGTAGTGCATTCCAGATCACATCAACTCACTGAGTTTCCTCATGTTGCCTTTGATTAATTTTGCTGATTATCTTATATCTGTGCCCTTGGTTTTGACAGAAACAATTCATGATTTTAAACACTACTACATCACTGCACTCAAGATCAAGAACTCAGTGTGGTGGGTGGGCAGGTGGCAGAGGTAACTGGTATTTCCCCCACATTCCAACATTCTTTTCCACTGGACATTGGTGTATGAACAATGTTGAAGTTGTCTTATACTTCAATGAAGAACATTCTCTTTACCCTGTTGTGATTTACAGCAGGTAGCTATCCTCCCTCCTGTTGTGTCTCTGCAACCAAGGGAATAGAGCACACAAGACTGCTCCTGAACCACTGATGCGTCCAGCTAGATATTGAGACATATGCAGTAGCAGCTTGCTGGGGTCATCTTAGCTACTTTACCTGAACATGTCTGTGCAGTGAGACTGGATATTTAGAACTAGAATGAAATATGACTCGGTGTCTTTCTGCTGTTTTTAACCTAACATGGGTATGTTCTAATGGCATCCACAAACCAATAACTTTCTAAAGTAAGAGACAGGAGTGAAACTGAGTCATTTACTTTGCCATTATCGTATAAACACAAATATGTGTGTGTGCGTGCGCATATCTGTCATTTAATACAATAGAATCATAGAGCAATAGAGATGTACAGCCCAGAAACATACCCTTTGGTCCAACTTGTCCATGCCGACCAGATATCCTAAATTAACCTAGTTCCATTTGCTGGCATTTGGCCCATATCCCTCTAAATCCTTCCTATTCATAAACCCACCCAGAGCCTTTTATATGTTGTAATTGTACGAGCCTCCATCACTTCCTGTGGCAGCCCTTTCCATACATGCACCATTCTCTGTATGAAAAAGTCGCCTCCGAGATCCCTTTCAAATCTTTCTCCTCTCACCTTAAACATATGCCCTCTGGTTTTGGACTCCCCTACCCTGAGGAAAAGACCTTGGCTATTCACCCTATCCAAGGCCCTCATGATTGTATAAACTTCTATGAGGACACCCCTCAGCCTCTGATGCTCCAGGGAAAATAATCCCAGTCTATTCAGCCTCTCCCTATAGCTTAAACCCTACAATCCCATAAAATCTTTGTAAATCTTTTTGGAACCCTTCCAGGTTTCACAACAGGGAGACCAGAATTGAATGCAGTATTCCAAAAGTGGCCTAACCAATGTCTTGCACAGCTGCAACATGACCAACTCCTTTACTCCCAACTCCTTTACTCAATGCACTGACCAATAATGGCAAGCGTACCAAACGCCTTCTTCACCACCCTGTCAACCTGTGACTCCACTTTCAAGGAACTATGCACCTGCACTCCTCGGTCTCTTTGTTCGGCAACACTCCCCAGGACCTGTATAAGTCCTGCCCTGATTCAGCGCCTCACATTTATCTAAATTAAACTCCATCTGCCATGCCTCGGCCCATTTGCCCATCTGATCAAGGTCCCTTTGCTATAAAGATGGGATGGATTTTTCCACCAAACAGGACATGTGCCTAACTGTGTATCTGCATTTTGTTTTAAAACTGAACAATTTTACACGGCTATAACGAAGTCTATCACTCTAAATTTTACCCCCAGTTTGACGGTAATAAAGATTAAAGCCATGTAATAATTTTCAATAAATTCCAACTTCCTGGGTTGCACACTCCTGCTAATGGATCTGGCTACACTACCTACCTCTGTTTCATCTCGCATTTCTTTCCGATTCCTTCCATGATGTCTGGTCTTCGAGTCCACTTCACCTACAAAGACAGATTTTTAAATGTTATGAGATGTTATGTAGTTTTTGGTCAAGCTTCACTATCTCAACAAGCCAAACTTTTGTATTATTTAAAAAAAGATAATTTATATATCTCCCTCCGGACCATGCACATCGCCTTAAAGAATTTTCAAGCAGGATAGGTTGATGGGGTTGGACATGTTTCTGACTGGAACGGAGTTCACCTCACAAATAATACAGGTATAAAAAAATATGAATTATTCTCCTGAAAAAGCATTAATCGCTTACAGGGATCAAGAAGAATTTTACAATTATCTCCCCCCACACCACTAATACAGTGGGGCTTTTATCTACTTTTCTGCTAATCCTAGGAGATCAAATGGCTTCCAGGTGAAATGTGTCTGCATTATAATGCACAGGATTCAAAATTATATGGAAGAGATCGATGAAGCTGTAAATCTCTTGTTCACCAATTTGCATGTGTGTTTGCTATCCTGTTAGCATCTTGGCAAATCTCTCACCATTTCTTAAGCAGGATGGCCAGCTTCCTGCGCAATAATGTGTGTAATCGAAAAATAATGATTCATATTATACTGCACCTGTATGTGGGTTTTGAATTACCTTTCCACTTTTGTACTCCATACCCATATTTATATATTCTTTATGGCTTTAAAAACTAGTTCACCTACTTTTAAAGATTATGTTGTGTATGCATGCATCTGAACCCTAAAGTGTAAATGTTCTGCTGTTTTTAAAAAGTTTATAATCTAGGGTCTATTACCTATCCTGCCTCCCAAAAGTGCCAGCTCACATTTCTAAGCATTGTTTTATCCAACATGACTGCCTAAATAAACTAGTCGACACGTTCTCCATAGCTAATAATGTTACCTATTTTTGTATCATTTCTAAATTTGATATTGTAAACTCAAATGTTTACTCTAAAATGACACTTTCATTGTCATTGTTGTGCACATTGTTTAAATGTGTGATACCTTTACATGTTTTAGCACAGAATCTAACCCAAAACGAAGTCTGTGTGGTATTGACAGGCTGCTGCATAGCTGTGCACAGCACTAGTGCCCTACATAACTCAGCAGAGTTCATACGCTTAGAAGAGACCCAACACTGACACTCGATAATACCACTTTTTTTGCTTCACTTTGGAAAGTACCTCTTAATGACTGTTTTGTAATCTGTTCTTTAGCCAACCTCTAACCTGGTTGTTAAATTCTTTATAATACTCCACCTCTTAATTACTAACCAAAAGAACCTCCTTTATAGTGCTCTTTTAAGCAACTTTTGAAAATCTGCACTTTAACCAATATATTTCTCATAATACTTTAACAATATTTTCTCAGGCTGAAATTTGTTAAATACTCTTGACCTTTTTATTTATTTAAGCCCTCTCTTTCTAGGTGTAAATTTTATCTCGTCTTAGGGCACCTGTTTCAAGCATATCCAGTTTATGTGCATTTCTCATCTTCAGTACATTTGTTACATTGATAGTCCTCTGGCAAATGTACAGCTAAGAATGTATGAAAGGCTGTGATCAGAGTTTCGATTATTCTGCTGGTAAGGTGCCTCAACGTTCTCATCTGCATGCCAAAGCCCTAATCCATCTCCACTCTCTCTCTTCTATTAACATTTGCTCTTTTAATTTTTTTATTAAATGGTTCAGTTTACACCTTGTTGAACTCTATCAGTCTTTTAGTCATTTGGTAGTATAGAACTTGAATATTGCTGAAAAGAACATTTGTTAAAGCTTTTCATCTTGCACTCGTCAGGACAGCTCACGAGAATACCAATAAAGGGGAAAACCAACATTTCGACAGAGAGAGAGGAGGATAGTGTGGACTGATTGACAAGTGGATGGTGATTGGTTGAGGAGAGGCCATAGAGAATGTAGTAGTTCATTATAATTGACTATTAACTATCAGGCTATGTTTACGTTTTTAACTAGGTGAGTTGACAGCGATTGGTCAGGGATTAACCTGAGAAATGAACCAGAAAATGGCTGTCAGCTATTTTATTGAGTTCAAAAAGGTGGAGTGCGTGCACATATTCTTTCTAACAGATCCCGGTGTATTAATATTATTAGTGTCCAATACACCTGTGTCACATGGTTGTCTGACACATCTGCTCACCATGCCAGATTGATCTTGAAATAAATCAGATCAAAGCCAGTCTGCAGGTTAATGCAGGACATTACCCTGATCAGCTAATAATACTGCAGACTGCACAAACTCACGAAAGGCCTGAAAGCTCTTAGTCCTGAAAAGAGAACAGTCTACCTCATATTAAGGATAAGGCATTTCAGACGTTTGAACAACAGGTAAAGCTAGCTGTTATTTTTTAATTCACTCCTGGGACGTGGGTGCCACTGGCTGGCCAGCATTCACTGCCCATCCCTAGTTGCTCTTGAGAAGGTTGTGGTGAGGCTGCTTTCTTGAACCGCTGCAGTCCATGTCCTGTAGGAAGACCCATAACATCCGTAGCAAAGGAATTCCAGGATTTTGACCAAGCAACAGTGAAAGAGCGGTGTAATACTTCCAAGTCAGGATGGTTACTGGCTTGGAGGGGAACTTGCAGGTGGCATACCCATGTATCTGTTGGCTTTGTCCTTCTAGATAGAGGTGGTTTCGGGTTTGGAAGGTACAGTCTAAAGATCTTTGGCATACATACACACAAAGCAAACATACAACTTGGGAGGTATTTGCCACCAACAGGATGTTGCTGTCAAGCCAAGAGTATGTTCTGTCTCTCACATAAATGAATAATGTGCTCTATGAATTTCAGTGCTAGTATGATGCCAGGCCATCGTATCAAACAGCATATCTCATTGGCTGTTTGCAATAAGCAAGATACTCATTATTCCTAACCAGCCTGTGCTTGTAAAACTTTAAATACAGTGTCGAACATCAAATGTGATTCTGCAATTAGACAACATTTGCTGGATAGCCTTGAGTGTGTGAAGAATCACATTGACAACCAGTTTAGGACTGTGCCAGGCTCTCAGCGTTGAGCACCTATGTGTACTGGAAGCTACATATATTAATTTCATCGTGGGCCAAAGGGCCCGTACTGTGCTGTACTGTTCTAACATGTAAGGGCCTATTCTTTGCAGATAGTAAGCACTAAATCTGTCTCAACTCAACAAAATAGGTGACAGTCATTCACTAGTACAATTCTCAAGATAATGCCCTGACCAGTCAGTCAGGTTTAAGATTTAAATAAAGCTGGGCAGTTTACAGTCACTCAACTGCTTTGTCCATGATAATGCCTCCACCAGAATTTAGTTGTCATCCATTGTGTACTCTCCACACATACTGATAAATGTTTGTTTCCATTTTTACTCATGTTCTTGCAAATTGTCCTGATGAGTGCAAGATGAAAAACTTTGAGTGAATGCATTTTTCACATTTAACCTTCACAAAATGTAAAATTAAATCTCTGCTGTTTCCAGCGACTTGAACACAGAACAATTTTTTTACTTTGATGAAATTATAATTCACAGGTCTCACAAATGACTTCCACAGTACTGTCATTATTTGCCAGTACCATGACATGCAAACACTTAAGTAATAGATGTGCTTCACAGGGGATATTCAATGTTAGACAGTGAGGTTTACATTTTTCATGCATAAGGCAAACACTGAAAGCCTTCTACAAACTAGATGATTCCTGACTATTGGCAAAACTCAGATTTTACATAATTTTGTGTTTACGGTTTAAAACTTCAAAATTCATATTTTGATTGTTCAAGTTTTTCATCCACATTCAAGATGGTTGGGGTTGAGGTTTACAAAAAGCTTTGGAAAGTATCACAGTCAAAGTACTCTGAACAAAAAGCAAAAATAAGAATTGTAAATGCTGGGAAACAGAAAGGAAAACAAAGTCTTGACCACTGAGTAGGTCAGCCAGCATCTGTAGAGAGAACAGAGAAGTTACACTTAGGTGTGGGCTTTTCATCAAGACTGGGAAACATGAACAGAAGAACAGAAAAAGGAGAACATCATGTAGAAGGATATGCAAAGCACTAAAGTGGAAAACAGAATGTGGCTAAATTATTGAAATGACAATAACATGAGATGATAGGTAAAATAATGATAAAATCAATGAACGCCACATAAGAGATGTGGAGAAATTGTGAATACCTGGAATTCAGAGGATCAGGCAGGTCGAACCTGGAAATGGAAAATGATGGCAAATTGTAACACAGCACAGTAACTCCCTTCAAAACAAAATGAGGCTGACATCACAGGTTTAGAGTGTATATTAGTATGATCCAACATATAGTCATCAATCCAATTAATGAAGTAGCAATGCCTGTATTACTCGCTTACATCCACAATCTAGTATTCTATAATGTAAACCATTAGGTCCAAGGGACTTGTTAGCCTTAAGCTCCATTAGTTTCCATAATACCTTTTTCTCATGATAGTGTATTTATTTGTTCCCCACCTTTTGTCCCTTGAATTAGTATTTTTGAATACTATTAATGCCTTCTACCCTATTCAAATCCCCTGCCATTTCCTGGTTCCACAGTATTATATGCCTCGGCCTTCCTTTTTATATTTTTAAAGAACCTCTTATTGCCTGTTGTGATAATTCTTACCCATTTACCTCAGTTTATTTCCCCCCTCATTATTCATTTTTTGGTCATCTTTTGTTGGCTTTTTCTCAATTTACCCAATCCTTTGCTTTACTATTAACCTTTGCTACATTGAAAGAACAAAAACATACTATTTTCAACACCATTGGTTAACCTAAACATCTGCCATTGTTCAACAACCGTTTTTGTTTTGCTAAACTCCTTTCCACTCCAGCCCTCTTTCCTTTGTAATTACCCTGAAGTTTAGCACAGTTGTTTCCGACTCAAGGTTCTCATTCTCAAACTAAATGCTAAATTCTGGTAAAAACCGAAAGAATTGCAGATGCTGTGAATCAGGAACAAAAACAGAAGTTGCTGGAAGCTCAGCAGGTCTGGCAACATCTGTGAAGAAAAAAATAAGAGTTAATGTTTCAGGTCCAGAAGGATCACCGGACCCGAAACGTTAACTCTGATTTTTTTCTTCACAGATGCTGCCAGACCTGCTGAGCTTCCAGCAACTTCTGTTTTTGTTGCTAAATTCTACTGTTATGGTCACTGTTTCGGAGGGGATCTTTTCCTCCGAGATAATTTATCAAACCTGTCTCATTACACATTAGAAGATCCAAAATCACTGGTTCCTGCCTGGAACCAAAGCATATTGTTCTAGGAAACTGTCCCAAATACACTCGCTGAACTCCTCTTCTGGCTACCTCTGCCAATTTGATTTTCTTAATCAACATTAAAAAAAACCCATGATTAATATACCACTTTTTCACAACCCCAAATTGTCTCCTGAATTATTCCTGATCTACAGTATAGCTACTGTTAAGGGAGCTAATAGATGACTTCCACCAGTGTCATCTTCTCCTTGTTATTTCTGACTTCCACCTATATAGATTCTACATTTTCTGATTCAAGGTTATTTCTTACTTCTTCCATTCTGTACTAACAAAGATACACTTCCAAGATGGCCCAGTGTATTGTTGCTAGACTATTAATCTGGTAAATCAGCTAATGTTGTGGGGACCCTGGTTTGAATCCCGCTATGGCAGACGGAGGAAATTGAATTCAATAAACAAAAATCTGGAGATAGTAAGAACTGTCAATGCTGGAGTCAGAGATAACACAGTGTGGAGTTGGAGGGACACAGCAGGCCTGGCAGCATCAGAGGAGCAGGAAAGTTGATGTTTCGGGTCAGGACCATTCTTTTTCAACAAAAATCTGGGATTAAGAATCTACTGATGACTATAAAATCATTGTTGATTTTCAGAAAAACTCATCTGGTTCACTAATGTCCATCAGGGAAGGAAATCTGACATCCTAACTAATTATGATCTATATGTGACTCCAGACCCACGGCATTTTGGTCAACTCTCAACTGCCCTCTAGCAAGCCACATAGTTGTATTAATCACTACAAAGTCTCAACAAAGAAATGAAACCAAATTGACCACTTGGTATTGACCTAGACACCAGAAACGACAACAGCAAAAACAGCCCTGTCAGCCCTGCAAAGTCCTCCTTACTAACATATGGGCGCTATTGCCAAAATTGGGACAGCTGTCTCACGGACTAGTCAAGCAACAGCCTGACAAATTCATACTCACAGAATCGTACCTTACAGACAATATCTCAAACACCACCATCATTGTCCCTGGATATGTCCCGTCCCACCAACTGGAGAGACCCAGTAGAGGTGGCGAGAGTGGTATATAGTCAGGAGGGAGTTGCCCTGGGAGTCCTCAACACTGACTCTGGATGCCACGAAGTCTCATGGCATCAGATTAAACATGGGCAAGGAAACCTCAAGCTGATTACTACAAATTGTCCTCCCTCAGCTAATGAATCAGTACTGCCCAATGTTGAACAACATTTTGACGAAGCATTGAGTATGGCTAGGGCACATAATGTACTTTGGGTGGGAGGTTTTAATGTCAACCACCAAATCTACCTTGGTACCAGCACTAGTGATCAAGCCGGTGGG
Organism: Rhincodon typus; assembly: GCF_021869965.1. NCBI lineage: Eukaryota > Metazoa > Chordata > Chondrichthyes > Orectolobiformes > Rhincodontidae > Rhincodon > Rhincodon typus. Next base: position 14,925,938 of record NC_063339.1, on the reverse strand, counting down.
GTCCTCAAGGCCTCGGTCTGTGGCATGTGGTGAGGGAACTAATAAGATGGAAAAAACATACTTGACTTCATCCTCAGTAATCTACTGGCTGCAGATTAATCTGGCCATGACAGTATCGGTAAAAGTGACCACCACTGCACAGTCCTTGTGGAGACGAAGTCCCACCTACTTCTTTGAGAATACCCTTCATTGTGTTCTATGGCACCACCACTCTGCTAAATGGGACACAACTTGAACAGATCTAACAACATGAAAATGACACTGGGTCAAAATCCTGGAATTCTTTCCCTAAGGGTATTGTGGGTCTACCTACAGCACATGGATTGCAGTAGTTCAGGAAGGCAGCTCACCATCATCTTCTCAACAGCAACTAGGCAAATGCTGGCCAGCCAGCAACACCCACATACCAGAAGTGAATAAAAATAAAACTCTTTACTTCCTGCCTGTCCTTTCCAAAAACCATATACTTCTGAATATTTAGCTTTATCTCCTTGTCACCATGTTTCTGTCTGCTACAAGACCATACTCATTAACCTCTGTACTTACCAGGAGAGTAGTGAAGGAGAAACTGCAATAATTTTCTTTCTGAAATTATTTTCCGTCATTAAAATGTTCTTTAATTTTCACCTAAGATATCAAACAGTCATATGAAATGATAGCTATAATTTAATTTCTGGAATATTAAATATCAGGACAGTAAACCCAGCAGATAATTATCAAAGAGCAATACAGTGAATAGCTTAGTACGATTAATAAGACAAATACCTGATGATTTCTACATTAAGAATTAGCAATTCTAAAAATTTAAACTATGATACACAAATTGCGACTTGAATCTGCCAGTGGTCCTTTATTGGCTAAAGAAATTCACAATCAAGGCATGTTTTCTATCAAGTAATTCAAAACTATTGTAATTTTTGTAATGTTGTATTGGCTTACTTGTTATTCATTTGTTTGCTCCTACAGTTGTGCAAATGCCTCTCAAAAAACCCACGATAGTTTGTGATATGTTGGGGTATCACAGTGTAAAGATACAGTAAACATTCAGGACGCAGATTAGGAGCAATTCTTCACCCAAAATGGCGAGCCTGTGGAATTCTCCGTCATAGAAGGGGATTGAGGACAAAACACTGAATGTTTTCAAAAAGGAGTTAGATATAGCTCTTAGGGCTAAAGGGATCAAAAGGGAACGGGAAGAAAGCGGGAACAGGGTACCCAAGTTGGATGATCAGCCATGATCGTATTGAATGGCACAGCAGGCTCAAAGGGCTGATTAGCCTACTACTGCTCATATTTTCTGTGTCTATGATCCCAGCTGATCGTAATATTGCCCAAGTTAGACCCTAGAGTGAAATCTAGCTTGTTAGACCATAGGTTTTATTTTTGTAATGTTATTACCATGGTAGTCAGTCAGTGAATATATTCACAAGAGGCTGCCAAGTAAAAACAGAAAAAAAAGAGCACAAACCCATTTTACACTATAGAAGAACTAGTTGCAATAGTTTTACTACAAATATCCAGAAAAAGTAATTCAACCCTCTTACCCTCAACAACAATCAACTTGGGGGCAGCACGGTGGCTCAGTGGTTAGCACTGCTGCCTCACAGGAACCTGGGTTCAACTCCACCCTCGGGTGACTGTCTGTGTGGAGTGTGCACATTCTCCCCGTGTCTGCGTGGGTTTCCTCCAGGTGCTCCGGTTTCCTCCCATAGCCCAAAGATGTGCAGGCTATGCAGATTGGCCATGCTAAATTGCCCATTGTGTTCAGGGATATGTAGATTAGATGAGTTATAGGGGGATGGTTCTGGGTGGGATGCTCTGAGGGTTGGTGTGGACTTGTTGGGCCAGGGTGCCTGTTTTCACACTGTCGGGATTCTATGATTCTATTCCATGAATAATCTTTCAGACAGTCAAATCTCAAATGAATGATCATGTTGTTCCCACTTCATAGCTCCTTCTTCAGTTGGCATGTTTGTGCTTTGTTTCTTTATGGGAAATCTTTGCAGTCACTCGATGCTAGTTCCTTGAATTTAAATCTCTTCATGAGAATCTTATCATAACTGTTAAGGCAGCTTACTTACTTCCAAACATGGACTTTTGAAGTCCTCTTTCATAGGCTTCTGTTCTGAAGGATTCTCATACTAATATTGAGCTACCCAGGTCTTTTCTCCTGCTTGATTGTCTGGAGACTTCTAAACTGCTGTTCTTACAGGAATTTTTTTCTCCCAGAATGACCGGCTATTATCGGCACACATTATGATCTTCTGGATGATTCCCTCTTTGTTTCTGTCTCTGTTTCCCCGTGTCACAGAAGATCTTGCTGTGGCCCATTTTTCTTCTCTTTTTTCAAAAGCACTGAACTATTCATCTCTCAGGCTTTTTCCCCTTCTCTACTTAACACACATGATGTGGAGTTGGATTGAGGTGGAAAAAGTCAGAAATCACATGACACCAGATTATAGTCCAGCAGGTTTATTTGAAAACACAAGCTTTTGGAGCCTCACTCTAAGACCTGAAGAAGGAGTAAGGCTCAGAAAGCTTGTGTTTTCAAATAAACCTGTTGGACTATAACCTGGCATCATGTGATTTCTGAATTTAACACACACAATACAGAGATATAAATCAAATTAAAACTATCCATTGTTCTATGTTGGTTCACAAGTTTCCAAATAATAACATATCATGAACACTCTTCACATTTTTCATAGAATACTCAAACAATTTCAGTTGATTTATTTTGGTTAATAGCTGTAGGACTGAAGAATAAAGACATATCAAGTTTAAAAAAATCCTTTAAACTGGGTTTGAAATTAGAAGCGACTGCATGGTATTTGCATTTCTGTTCAATACTTGGAATGGAAACTGGTCAAGTTAAAATGAGAAGAGTTACCTCAAGGCGTTCTTATGCATATCTGATATAAGTCTGTTGAAAAAGTTTTGATGCACCAGATTATACGCTTGCTCTGGATGACATGAATGTAGTGTGACAAAAGGAAAGATAAATTAGGGACGGGGAGATGTAATTCAGTTTAGAAAAACAAGAAGCTTAGGTGGTTTGTAAAAGAGAACTACTATTTTTGATACTTTTTCAGAGTCAGTACGTGCAAGACTTTGTTTTGGACTGCAAAGTACATCTTCAGGTCGAAAACCAAAGCACTCATAACATGCAACCGCAACATTAGATAAAAGGTACATACAAGGCACTTGATGTGTCTGGTCGCTGAACAATAATAATAATACCAACTGTTCAGAGCAGCTGAGATTATCTGTAATCCACATAATAACTTAAATTTGCAGCCCAGAAGGAAATTCACCATATCAAAAAGAACCTTATAAATTTGCAGTGTACTGAGGACCATCTGATTACAGAAATTTAAGTCTTATTGGAGGCACATTAGCAAGCTTTGATGACAGGCTAAAAATAGGAAGCAGAGAATAACAGTAAATTTTAGGTCGACAGAAAGTCACTAGTGGGTATGACAAGGATAAGTGTTTGGGCCTCACCTAGTTACAATCTAAGTCAATGTCTCCACCCACTTCCTGTTGTGTGTGATTTCTGCTCGTTCTCCAAGTCATACTGCATGTCAAAGAAAATGACTATTATTGCATCCATGTGTCATAACAACTAGCTGTGAAGTCAGGATAAAGTACTTTAACAGTGGTAAGTGGTATGCTTTCCCTGCAGGGAAACTATTTAAAGTATCAAATATATGTTGAATCATAGCATAGAAGAAATCAACAAGGAACACACTTGTAAGTAGTTGATGGCTCCTTCAAATAACATTGGTTTATCCTTACTGTTGATGTAGTGATTGGAACCAGGTGGATCTTATTGACTATGACATCCTTGATTGGCCCAGGTTAACAACCCCAATGAGGGAGCCCTGGCTGACAGATATAAACAGGAGCGTCAGAACCTCCTCACTTCAGGGACTGACTCTGAGCTGGCTAGCTACAGCCAGTGGACTGTGCATATGTAAATAAAGAGTGATTTGATGACGGGATACCAGTCTCTGTGCAGCTATTTCAGTTGAGAAATACTTGTTCAGTCATGACATTAAAACAATGCATTAGCCAGAATGTTGAGCTCCAAAATGGCATTGCTGTTGTACATTAGTTGACCCAATGATTTGCCTTTGATGGACATTTCCTATGCACATGTTAACCCCCTCGCCGATAAAGCGTTCTATGCAATTCACTCCACAAATGTGTAGAAGTACCATGGCTACTGTTTAGACGCTCCAAGGATGATTCTGGTGCTCAAACAATTTACAACAAATGAGCTCAATTTCTCCTCCACACTTTTGTAAATCACACAGCAAATAGAAAACATCAAATATCCATCTCGGAAGAAATAGGAACAGAAGTGGGTAAATGAACCCATCAAATCCGTTATAGAGTCATAGGGTTGTACAGCACAGAAACAGACCCTTCAGACCAACTCGTCCATGCCAACAATATATCCTAAATTAATCCAGTCCCATTTGCCAGCATTTGGCCCATATCCCTCTAAACCCTTTGTATTCACGTACCCATCCAGATGTTCTTTAAATGCTGTAATTGTATCAGTCTCCACCACCACCTCTGACAACTCATTCCATACACGCACCCAGCTCTGTGTGAAGAAGTTGCCCTTAGGTCCCTTTTAAATATTTCCCCTCTCATCTTAAACCTGTGCCCTCTAGTTTTGGACTCCCCTAACTTGGGAAAAAGACCTTGGCTATTCACCTTATCAATGCCCCTTGTGATTTTATAAACCTCTAAGATCACCTCTCAGTCTCCAACAGTCCAGGGAAAAGAGCCCCCGCCTATTCAGCCTCTCCCTATAGCTCAAACCCTCCAACCCTGGCAACATCCGTGTAAATCCTTTCTCAACTCTTTCAAGTTTATCAACATCTTTCCTATAGCATGGAGGCCAGAACTGAATGCAGAATTCCAAAAGTGGCCTAACTAATGTCCTGTACTGCCACAACATGATATCCTAACTCCTACACTCAATGCAAACACCTTCTTCATACCCTGTCTACCTGCGACTCCACCTTCAAGGATCTATGAATCTACTTTCCAAGATCTCTTTGTTCAGCAACACTTCCCAGGACCCTACCATTAAGTGCATTAGTCCTGCCCTGATTTGCCTTACCAAAATGCAACAACTTGCATTTATCCAAATTAAACTCCATCTCTCATGGCTCAAAACACTGGCATCTGATCAAGGTCCTGTTGTACTCTGAGATAACCTTCTCACTGTCCATTACACTACCGATTATTGTGTCATCTGAAAACTTACTAGCCATTCCTTCTATATTTACATCCAAATCATTTATATAAAATACAAAAAGCAGTGGACCCAACAACAATCCTTGCGGCACACTGCTGGTTACAGGTCTCCAGTCCAAAAAAACAACCATGTACCACCACACTCTGTCTCCCACCTTCAAGTCAATTTTCTCGAAATGGCTAGCTCTCCCTGGATTCCATGTGAACTAACCTTGCTAACCAGTCTACCATGCTGAACCTTGTTCTGACATTCAAATGATTTTGGCCTATCTTCAATTTCAGCTATGGACATGTTAACTTTGTGGTAATGTTTTTAAGATTCATAATTCGGCACTCTTGAGTAATGAGATATGAATTCAAATGTCCCTGCAGCAGCTGAAGAATATCAACTCATTTAGTTGAATAAATCTAGAATGGAAAGTTAGTATCCATAATGGTGCTCCTAATATTACTGGATTGCTGTAAAATCCATCTGGTTCACTAATTTCCTTCAAAGAAGGAAATCTGTCTTTGACTGGTCTGGTCAATGCACTAGTCAAGATGCATAATAATGTGGCTAACTCTCAACTATACTCTGAAATGACCTAGAACACAATCCAGAGCATAAATCACAAAAAAAAATGGATTGACTGCCTTTATCACACTGGACACAAGAAGGCATCCCCTCCAGTCTAAAGTCCTCCTCACCAATGAGTATGGATCTACACCAAAAATGGGACAGCTATCCCACAGGCTGGTCAAGTAACAGCATGACAGCCATTTTTATGTTGTACCTTTCAGTCAACATCTCTGGGTTCGTCCTGTCCCTTCAGCAAGTCAGACATGGCAGTATAATGGTCAGGAAGGAGAAGCTCTAAGTCCAGTCCATTAACCATGACTCCTCCATGAATTCTCATAGCATCAAGCCAAATAAAAGCAAGGAAATCTCCCATTGAATACTTACCACCCAGAGCTGACGTGTCAGTACTCAGAATCAATATGCCATCATCCTGCTGAGTTCTTATCAAGAATTTGGAATTATACAGCAACTTTATAATGAATAAAATTGTCCCAAGACACTCCCATAGGAACATTAGATGACAATATTTGAAACCAAGCCACATAAGGAGATATTGTGGCAAGTGAAGAACAAAGTTTTATGACTTCTTAAGGTGAAGAGAGTAGGAAGGCAGAGAAATTAAATAATGAAGTTCCAGTGCTTACGGCCTCCAAATTTGTAGTGATTATAATCAAGAGAGACTCAAGACACCAGAATTAGATCTCTTGAAGTTGACTGAAGCAATAGGTAAAGGCAAAGCTATGGAGGGATTTGGAATAAACATGAGAATTTTAAATGCACAACACTGCTTGACCAAAAGCTAGCAAAGGTCAGTAACCACGAGGCTGATAGGTAAACAGACTAGTTATTGTAGAAGGAAGGACACAGTCCTCAGAAAGTTGGATGGCATTACATTTACAGAAGGTAGAATGCAGGTGGTCAGCTAGGGCCACATGGAATAGTCAAATCCAGAAGTAAGAAAGAATAAATGATTGTTTCAGCATCAGATGAGCCAAAGCAAGGGTGGAGTCAGGTGATATTCCAGAGGTTCAAATCAGCTTTTTTAATGGTGAATCAGATATTTGGTCAGAAACTCTGTTTGGTTCAGCCTCTGAAACAGGGACAGTTAGAGTCAATGGTTAGGGACTAGAGTTTATAATCCTATTCAATAAAATCATTGCCCTATCAATTTGAAGTGTGACACTTCAGTAGAAACCCTCCATGACTCCAGCTAACCCTAGAGAACTGAATGTGTATACACCTATTTCAGTGACACCATCCAATTGCTGTTCATTCAAGCCAGAAGTGTCTCATTTATATTGGGAGAAGATTTGGCTGAGGTCATTTTTTTGTCAACCAAGTTGACGGTTTAATCTTTAAGTTCAATTCCATTCACCTAATTTTACTAATCATCTTATTTCAAGTCATAATTTGAAAGTTTTGATACTAGCATTCTGGACATGTGCAATTACCAGGTATGTGAAAATCCTGCATCCAGCAACTGTTTACTTCTGAATTGAGCAGATAAAACTACTTTTGGTGTATGCTTAAGGATTATGAATCATGGGAGACAAATCTACACTTTTCATACACCAAAAGCTTAATCTGTAAGTCGAAGGCACTTTTCAACAAAGAAAATAAAGAACAAAGGCATAATTTGTCCCTTCTGTGTAGCCTGAAAGAAGTGTCCAAGCCGAAATTGGTATCCAGCAGTACCTCCCAAAGGCACAAACAGAAGTCAGCTCTTTTATTTTAATCATTTGTGGGATGTAGGTATTGCTGGCTGGGCCAGCATTTATTGCCTGTTCCTAGCTGTCCTTGAAACAGTAGTGGTGATTTGCTTTTTGGACTGCTGCAGTCCATTTGGAGCAGATACAGCTACCACGCTTTTAGGAATGCAGTTTCAGAATTTTGGGCCAGCAACATTTAAGGAACAGTTTTATATTTCCAGGTCAGAACAATGAGTAGCTTGGAGGGAAATGGGTAGGTGGTGGTATCCCATGCATCTGCTGTCCTTATCCTCTATAGGTTAATGGGCATAGGTATGTAAGGTACTTCTAAGCAGCCATGGTTAATTTCTGCAGTGCATCTTGTATACACTACTGTTACTAGGTGTCAAGAGAGGGAAGGTACATTCATGGATATAGTGCCAATCAGGCATACTGCCTTGTCCTTGTCAGTGTCAAGCTTCTTGATTATTGTAGGAACTGTTGGCATCAGCCACAGTATTTATATGGCGTGTTCAGTTCAATTTCTGGTCAATGGCAAGCATCCAATGCCCATCGCCGCACCTGCCCCCTCCCCAAGATGTTGACAGTGAGGGATTCAAAGATGGCAATGCCATTTATTGTGAAAGGATGATGATCAGATACTGTCTTGTGAAGGATGGTAATTGACTAACTTTCGTATAGCATGAATGCTGTCATTCCAAACACAGATATTGTTCAGATCTTTCTGCACTTGTTCGTGGACGGCTTTAGTATCTGAGGTGCTCCGTCAGTGAACATCCTCACTTCTAACCTTATGATGGAAGGAAGGTCATTGATGAAACTGTTGAAGATGGAGCCGCTTAAACACTATCCTGAGGAACTTTGGAAGAAATGCCCTGGATGTAAGATGACTGACTCCGAACAACTACAACATTTGTTAATGCTAAGTAAGTCTTCAGTCTACAGAAAGCTTCCTCTTGATCCCCATCAACTCTAGTTTCATTAGATTCCTTTGATGCCACTCTCAGTCAAATGTTTGATGCAAGGCTGTAACAAGGTCAGGAGCTGAGCAACCCCAGCAGAACTGAAACTGTGTACCAGAGAGCAGAGTATTGCTAAGCAAGTTCTGCTTCATAAAATTACTGATGACTAAGAGTTGGTTCATGGGTTAAATCTGCCCTGATTTCTGTGGACAAGACATATCTGAACAACTTTCCAAATCGTCAGCAGATGCCAGTGTTGTAGCGTACAGGAACAACTTTACTAGATGTGTGTTCTGGGATGTGTCTTCAGTGCTAGTGGTAGAAAACTGTAAGGGCCCATAGCCTTTTCAGCATCCAGTGTCTCCAGCCGTTTCTTGATATCACATGGAGTGAATTAAATTAACTGAAGATTGGTATTTGTGATGCTGGATATTTCTGCAGGAGGCCAAGGATCATAGCCCTGTCCATTATTTGTTGCTAATGCTGTATGACAAACAAATAGAGATAGTAGGAACTGCCGATGCTGGAGAACCTGAGATAACAAGGTGTAGAGCTGGATGAACACAGCAGGCCAAGCAGCATCAGAGGAGCAGGAAAGCTGATGTTTTGGGTCTGGACCCTTCTTCAGAAATGGGGGAGGGGATGGAAGATCCGCCTGCCCCTCTCTCCCTATTTATTTCAGAATCCCCTTCCCCTCCCCCATTTCTGAAGAAGGGTCCAGACCCGAAACATCAGCTTTCCTGCTCCTCTGATGCTGCTTGGCCTGCTGTGTTCATCCAGCTCTACACCTTGTTATCTGACACACAAGCAGTCCTGTGCTGTACCTGCATTGTCTATGGCAGACAATTCCTTACTTTCAGTCAAAACCCTCCCTTGAGATGCAAATCCAAAATGTGATAACTCCTTGCACTTAGGACCCTTTCTGGCTGGTTAATCCATTCATTGAAACAAGTTGAGAATATTAGTTACACAAATGTATAACGTGATTTAAAAAAAATGTCTGGAACAAACACTTCCTTGTAATGCTACCAGTATACAAATGACATGATAATAAATGCTTGACAAAATGAAGATTTAATCACAGTGAGCTTTTTCATGAAGCCTAGTTAAAACTCTAGATCAAATCTTATTGAACTAAAGGTAAAAGCGACATAATAAAAACAAAATACTGTGGATGCTGGAATCTGAAATAAAAACAAAGTACTGGAAAAACTTGGCAGGTCTGGCAGCATCCGTGCTCCTGATTCATACGCTTGTATGTTCATAACCCCATTGCCTATCTACCCCATGGCTTTCCTCTGTCATTATTACAGTTTCTGCATGAAAACAATACAAAATCAACACAAAATAAAGATTTCATACCAAATTTATAAATCAAATCATGCAACATTGCATACAAAAGTCAACCAATAGCACTTTATGCCCATCTTCAGCATGCCTGGACTTGTTTTTGTGTTCCTTTGTAGCATGATTGGTAAAAGACTGGTAACTTTTGATGGAAACACCATGAGCACATCGAGGGGCCTGTCTGTGGACGCCTTTATCTTGATACAGCTGTCAATAGCAAGGCCCAGGGAGAAAATATCTGGTTGTGCCACTCACCCAGTGTTCCACCTCTTCAATTGTAGTAAAAATTCTGGAGGACTGGTGGCTGGATTGCTTCCAAGCCCCTTTGAATACTGCAATTTAGAGGCAAAAAGACACCAAATCTGAAATTGCACTGCAGCAAGGAAAACCTGTGGCAGTTGCTGCGTGTGCCACAGTTGAAGGTGCAAAATTGGTCATCGATGTTGCGTCATGGTTGGATCCCAAGTGAAGGAAGAGATGTAGCCACATGTTGGGAAGTATAGCTTTCAAGTTCTGCACAAAACAACGTGCCAAGTTAGTACCAGACTTGGTATTCTTTAGCTGAAAGTAAGCTTTTCCATGCACCAAGTGTTTCACCTTCGGCTTGTAATTCAGATGAATGTGAAAGACAGGATGATGGTTAAATTTGAGCATCTTCATCATTTTCAGCACTGTCATTGGCCACACCCCCACCAATGACTGTCCAAATAATGATCAGAATAGTTTCCTCCGAAGAGACTTGGACATGAAGGCACACTTGTCTTTCTCCAATTAACTTCTGCATTTTGTCTTGGAAAGGAAACTCAATGAGTGTTGTGTAATCCATCTGGGTGGTGTGGCTGTCAAAAAGCCAGTGAATAGATGGCATTATGTGCAATCTGTGAAAAAGTGGGTTTGTGCTTTGTTGTGCTAAGTGTGTGAGGATGCAGTGGTAACACGTGAATGTAATAAGTACTGACCTGCAGAAAATACTGATAGGCGAGCCATTGGAAAAAAGAAACAAAAATCAAAGTGTCAGATTCTAGTAGTGAGTGGTAGAATACGGCATTTATAGACGCCTTCACTGACCTTAACCAGTTATGAAAGGTCACAGAAATTCTGGCAACATTATATTCAGGTTCTTGGAACTTGATGATGAGCACTGTTCTCCATGGAGGTCTACTCCTGTTGCCTTGATTTGGTGTTTGGTGGACCTCCTAGCTAATTTATTTTTGGAATACATGAGTGCATTGTGTGCATGGTTTCTCTAAAATGTTTTGCATAGTCACATACATTCAATAATTTAAGTGGCCTGATTAGTGTCTGGACTTGGTGGGGATGTTTGCTGCACCACCATATATATGGCCTAAAGGAAACATTGCTTCTGGTCGGTTTTGTTAAATCCACTCATGTGATGTGGGCATCGCCAGTCAACTGGCTTTTTACTCACTGTCCCCAGGTGTCCTTGAGAAGGGTACAGGACATTTTGCCTCCTTTCCACATTTTGTTCAAACCAGAGCCCCTTGTTGCAGCTTCTGAAAGCTATGGTGTCTGCATTTTCCTATTTTGTATCATTGTTGAATGTTACACAAGTCAATCATTTATAACATGACTGACAAACCTGCTCCAGACACAACAGACCACCTCTTCACAATACTGGTCTCTTTTGATGTACCTAGTCAATTAAAAGCAAGTTAATGCTAGAAGTATGTTGGAATAATTTAAATGAACAGCAATTCATCTTGCATCACACATCTCAATTTATGGTTGTTTTCGGTGCTAACTAATTTTGCCCTCAATTTCTTAAAATTTTGACAGTGTTTATTGTTACAGGTTTTTCTTTTCAATACAGAGTATGAGAAAACTAAGTCAAAGGCCAGAAGAAATCTAATAGTAATAGCAAAATTGACTACAAAATCCATTAGCACTTTTATTAGGAGAAAGCGAAAACACAAAAGATCTTTGAGGATCACAACCTTTGGGCTGGACGTTTTTTTTCAGTTTAATTATATTATTTTCCCTAAATTTCAAAATAGATATAATTAGTGAATAAAAATAATAAAACTGCTGTATTCACAAACACCAAAACATGAATTTACCACTTAGATTTTTGTGTGTACAATGGGTAGAATAACATCTGCCATACTGTGGAACTGGGTCAAATCCAAAAAAAACTTTCCAAGCAAGAGTTAAGCAGTCATTATCATAGAAAGTTTAACAGAGTATTACTGGTCTAAGAGACCTGTGAATTTAGAAACAATCCTTTTTTTTAGTTCACAGTACCATGTACGTTTCTTATAAAAATATAGATTTTTAAAAGCTTGAATACTTGTTTTCAAAAGACAAACACTTTCTCCTTATGGCTTATTAACTTTATTCAGTGACTAGCAGAGCTGTACAAATTGAGGATAGGTTCTGGATTTATTTCCAGTCTACACTGTTAACTGATTTTAGACACAAGCTATGATTGCCACTAGTACTCTAGGACTTCTGTTGTGGCACCATTTCAGCTCCTGGTTGAAAAATTCTGGAGTAATTCAAGAAGATCTCATAAGGAGGACAATAATATTTCAAAGGCTGAGCTAGACTGGCAGAACCAGGATTCTTATCTGTATTTACTTTTAGGTTTTTGTGAGATGACTTAAGATATTTCCTCCCAAGTAATCCTCTTCCAAAGTTGCATTTGCTCTTGGAACTTGGTGATGTAGGAAAATATCTAGGCAGCTATCTTAGTTACCCTAAGATAGTGTGGGGATGAACCTTCTTGAAGCAAGTGTGTTACATACTAGAGGGAATTAGGAGTTAAGCATATTATACAAGCTTCAAGCTGTGTATGCCAAATCAGGCAAGGTTGGCTGATATACCTCCTTTAGGGAAATGAAACTTTTAAACTCAGGTACAGCTTTTTAGTAGCCTTCTTAGTCATTTTTCTATTAACTGATTATCCCTCGAAAACACATTTAAAATGAAGTTCTCAGAACATTTGAGATATGATGACACTTTGAACAGCCTCAGGAATTGATGAATAATAATGGAAACTTTCCTCCAATAAATGGAATGAGCAAAGGACGTGATTTTGCAAGCCATATAACGACTTGCTGAAACAAACGCACTTTTCACAATATCATTGCCTTCATATGTGCAACTATGTTTTTTAATCACCTAAATTTGTTATATGATCATAGTTACACTCAGTCCTGAAGAAAGTTCATTGTACCCGAAACATTAAGTCTGCTTTCTCTCCACAGATGCTGCCGGACCTGCTGAGTTTTCCCAGCAATTTCTGTTCTTGTTTTATTACACAACAGCTCACCTTAACCACTTTCTCATTAAATTACAAGTACCTCACTCACACATTCAATTCTTCTCAAATGGTTACATTGTCAAAGTACTACTTTATCAAGATCAGCTGCCTGTAGAAGTTTGGGAAGCAGTGGTGCAGTTACAATGTCATTAGATTAGAAATCCAGAGACCCAGAATAATGCCCTGAGGACAAGAATTCAAACCCCAAAAGGCAGATACTGAAGTCTAAATTTTAAAAAAAAATCTCGAATTAAAAGGTAGCCTAATAGCAATCACATAACATTGCTGATTGCCATAAAAACCCATCTGGTTCACCTGACTGAATGCTCACATATACACCTCCTTCATGAAGAGGCGGTAAAGTGTGCCAGTGTTCCCCTCCAATCTTTAGAAATATTGCATTTCATATTTGTCTATCCTGCAAGACCTCACATCATAAGCTAACTGCAAGATCTTTCAGAATCTTATGGTTCAGTCACACAGAAGAGAACATGCTTAAATCTGGTAGCAAACAGCAGACACACAAAATTGTTAAGCAGTGGGAATAGACAGAATCGAGTAACATACTTTTACACTGAAAAACACTTTATCCCAAATCTAATTAAACATACCAAGGATACATAGATGCAGCAAACAGGCATGCTTTGAAGATGTCAGCAGCAAAAATGGTTCATACATTTTAAATTTCGTATTTTACTCTAAGGAACTGTTACATGACCACAAAGTGGTCTTATTTTCCTGACTACACACTTTTTAACTTCATACTAAGTACGTTTGTTGCAAAGATGCTGACTCCATCACTCAAACTTTGTACTGTTTAACTGACAGCCACAGTTATACTGTTAGCATCCAATTATTTACCTCTAGTGGACCCATGTTGTCTAAACTGAACGTTCTGATACAGTGAAATAGAAAGGTCTAAAGATTTGGCACTTTTCCTTTTTGAAAGACAGTCTAAATAGTTTTTGAAATGTTCTTAGCCTTTAACAAACATTATCCACAAAAATCACAAGAAACATGTGCAAAATACATCTGTCCAAAGACAGCTCATGTAGAATTTAAAATGGTTTATATTTATTACTACAAAAGAAACCAATATAACTGTTGTGCACTTGAGACAGGAGGGTCATTATTTATACCTTTGGTTTCATCAAAAATGTTAAAAATATTCAAATCACGTGCTGGATGAAAAGTTTGCATTTCCACTTTTATCTTGGGTACAAATAATTGTTAGTTTGCAATTTATTTAACATGGTTAAATCCATTCCAATTCAGCTCTTCTGTTGTGCTTTAGAGTTGAACTTACAAAAATGAAGTGTTACAATTAATGTATTTCTTTTTCCGCATACAGGAAGATGGCATGCCTTCCAATGAAGGCAGGGCAAACCACAAAATAAAATACAAACAAAATACTATTGCCCAGTTTAGTTTAGAAGTTATGACAAAAATGAATAGTAACTCATGAGATAGCGCTGTTACAGCTGATTATTAAAAACTTGTTACTGGTGTCTCCGCATGTAGTAATGAAACAAAGCTGGTATACCTTCACCAAATTCTATTTTACAACACCATCTTAGAACTATGTTCTGAGCAATTCTAATGGTCTTCCTGGAGGTCTAAACCTCAATAATGAGGTGCCTAAAAGGAAGCTAGATTCATCACCAACTTTCAGGTTTCTTAATTCGATTTTCAATATTCGCGATGTGTACCTCCCGAAGCACAGGACAGAAGAAAGTTACTGACATCCAACCAGACGGTGGAGAGAACATGGGATAAGAGGGTATGCATAACAAAACTAGATTGATGGTGTAGAATGCTTATCAATGTGCAGTCTAATGCACAGATAGTTTTCTTAGGCACTTATTTAAGAAGTAAGCTCAGAGGACATGTGAAAATCACACTTAAATATGAAGGTAGTGAAATTCACAGCTGCAAAGTAGAAGGTAACTTGGAGATATTTCTGGGTGGCTGGAATAGTACATTAACAGAAGAAAAGGCAGAGATCTGCCCTTCCTTTTGGTCATGTATGACAATATAGCAAAATAAACAATAGAAAATAAAAGGAAGATAAAATAAAATGCCCAATGAAACAATGAATCATTGAATTAAAGTGCATATGATACACAGAATGTGTTCAGTTTCCAAAGAAATCTCGAAACATTCTAAAAAAGAGAACACTAAAGAAAATGAATCTTTAGAAGTTCTTACCTGTTCATGCTTCTTACCAACACGTGACTGATATAAAACTGTTTCATTCATAACCATTTTCAAAAGAAACCCCAGTTCAAGGAAGGACACTAATTAATGTAAACTAAAACTGACTCATTTCCAGCTACTGTGGGACCACCGACTAACAAAGATGCCCTCCCACTTCTGCCCAACAGGGCAAGAGTATTGTAAAAATTATTACCTTGATTGCTTACTGATATATACCATTTAGTTTGTATAGCATGAAAGTGACAGCAACTCTGATTATTCACCATAGATTTCCCATTTTTAATCTCTTGCACTGAATGTTAATTCATAATTTTTCACTGCAACGTGCTTTGTGCCCAATTACTATTAAGAAATATGTTGTCATAACTTCGAAATCTTCACAACTATTTCATCAGTAACACAAAGAACTTAAACAATTACCATTCACCTGTATAAGACAACTTGGACAATTACACTTTACACCCAACCCCTCTCAAAAGTGAAACTTTGCCATATGCATTGCACCACAGATTTCAAAAACAACTTTCTTCAGAAACAAACATTCACCTCTCTTTAGGTCAGGGAGCATAATTCTTAGGATAAAAATATTGCAAATGTTAATAACATTTGAAATGCAACACTTCATTTTCAGTCATGCCCATTTCACAGTTCATGCAGGCAATAAATAAGGTACGAAAGATACAGATGGCCAGAAGAGAACCAAATGCATCAAAGCAGTAATATTTCTTATGAGGCAATCATCTCATTTACTGAAGCTATATTTGTTTCAAATGATCTTGCACCAAGAAAGCAGTTCATTTAACTGTTGCAAATGCAAAAAAAATTATGGTCCAGTAGTTGTTGGAAGTGTACACACTCCAAAATGTATGACAGTTTGGAACTGTACATTCTTATTTGGCACATTTAGCACACAGTGAAGTATACTTCCCATTTCCTATAGAAAGGATAGATTCCTCAACTGTGATTTCTAAATTGGGATGACCCATTGGTGACAGAAGAATTCAATAGCCAAAATCAAAAGGTTGAGACGACATTTCAAAGAAAAACCAGAAATGCTGAATCCTTAATAAACACACATTTGTTGGAACGCCCATTGCGTGCAGACACATGAACTGTTCCATGGTTTCAAGTTAACTTTATTGCTCCTTAAAATTACAGTTGGCATGACAGAAAAAGGAACAATACAGCAATACAGTATATAAAAAAAAAAACGAGCTGATGAAGCAAAGCCATGATAGCAGGCTCAGGACACACTCGATTACAATTAATGTGTTTTCAACTTAGTTTTGGATAACACTATCGATTAACCTTTTAAAAAATATTCTCACAGGCTGCTAATAAGAAGTCAACCACCTATATAGTCTAGTGCTCGTACAGTGTAACAGGAAAATAAAACAAAAACTCAAAACGACGGGTGAAATTTCTCGTCTGTCCAACCTCTACAAAAGATCTTTTGCCAGACTTCTCCACTGTTATTGTGGAGCCTAGAGAGAAATGGAAAAAAGTAAAATTAATTTGATTAACATTTAAAACAGTTAATTAAGCAGAAGGAAGTTACATTTTGATGATTAGATTATGAACTCCCAACTTTACCACTGTCTGCTGTTACTGTTCATGTATTTCAAATACTATTTGCAAATAAGAATTGTCCTTAATAGTCATTCACATTAGATTAATTTTAAAAAGGAACTCAGTGAGCTGTTAACTTCTCCAAGCAAAATAATTACGCAGCTAACTAATTATAAAAGATACAAGTAGTAAAAGGATTTGACAGAAAAGACTATTAATGCAATAGATGATTTCAAGATGCTTGCCAACTTCAGATGAATAATGTATGGCTTCTATTTGGCCACTTGCAAAGTAACTTGAAAACTGTTTTCTTTCTGGGACGGGCTTACAATATGAGCATCTAATCTAAATTGGACTCCGGAAAGATTTCAATCTGACTCAATGCAGTGTAGTCTGGGGACACTGGTGCCCACAGAGAAGAGGAAAATATTACACACAAATGGAAGATAGGCAGAAAAGAAACATGAAAACCTTTCTGGGGAGATGTGTATGGAAGAGATGGAGTGAATGGCAAGATTAATGCAGGTAGTTATGGGGCAAAAATGAATGCCAAATTCACCTTAGTAAGTTCAAATACAGTATGCAATTCAGCCCCAGAAGCCCACTCTTGTCATTTTACTAAGATCACGGTTGATCGGATTGCAACCTCAAACTGACAATTTTGCCCCCACTCCTGAAAATTTTCCGCCCCCTTGTTTCACAAGAATTTATCTACCCCTGCCTTAAAAATATTCAAGGACTTTGCTGCCACCACCTTTTCAGGAAGATAGTTCCAAAGTCTTATGATCCTCAAAGAAAAATTCTCAAAGAATTAAACAATTGAAAAATAATTAGGAACTAATGGTAAATAACAGGAAAATAGAGACTTGGGTAGAAAGCTCCTTTGTGGAGCTAGTACTATTATGGTCAAACCCTCTGATGCTGAAGTTTCTATGCATCTAAACTTTGTCACTACATCTGGTGCTTTTGCTTCTGGGAAGTATTCTCAAGCAAACAATTTAGCCCTTTCTGCCATATGCTTCTTCCATCTATCAGTACACATTCAATAACATTTTTAAAATAGCATTATATTGAAGCTACTGCACTTGCACTCATCAGGACAATGCACAAGAGTACCAATAAAAGGGGAAACAACATTTATACTGTGAGAGACATGAGCACTTACTGGTTGGCAAATGGACACTCGTATAGGGATTTGGATTGTTTGGGTTCGGATAGGTGGATCATATTATATAGTATTTCCTTTCAGCTGTTTGTGATAAGCAAGGTAATAACTGTATTAGTACACTTCTCTCAAAGTATAATGTTAGCTCGCACCTTCATTTGTACTCTTGCAAATTGTCTTGGTCAGTGATGGATGAAAACGTGCATGAAATTTTGTCCTTTTTCAGCAGGATTCAGCAGCAAATTCTGTACTACCAAACAACTACATTTTATTTTCCAGTTACTGACTACACCATGTCAAAAGGTTGTATAAACAAACTCGACAACGTTCTTATGCTGTATGATTTTGGAAAAGTGATCATTTTAAGATTCTTTAAAATGAGTGGCAGATGGAGTTTAATTTGGACAAATGCAAGGTATTGCATTTTGGTAAAACAAACAAGGGCAGGACTTATACAATTAATAGTAGGGCCTTGGGTGATGTTGTCGAACACAGACACCTAGGGATTCAGGTAAATAATTATTTGAAGTTTGCATCACATGTCGGCAGGGTGGTTAAGAAGGTGTTTAGCACGTGTAGTGATTGGAACCAGGTGGACCTTGTTGACCATGAGATCCTGGATTGGGTTGTTAACTGGGCCCAATCAGGAAGCCCTGGCTGACAAATATAAAACAGGGAATTTATAATCTCCTGAGTTCTGGGGATGGACTCCGAGCAGGCTGGTTGCAGCCAGTGTACTGTGCACAAGTAAATAAAGGGTGACTTGGTGACGGGATACTGGACTCTATGCAGGTATTGCTCAGACCTCTTGAATGCAGGAGTTAGAACATCATGTTGAGGCTGCACGGGACACTGGTGAGGCCTCTTCTGGAGTATTGTGTTCAGTTCTGGTTGCCCTGTTATAGGAAGGATATTATTAATCTGGAGAGGGTTCAGAAGAGACTTACCATGATGTTAGCAGGAATGGAGGGTTTGAGTTATAAAGAGAGGCTGGATAGGCTGGGACTCCTTTAACTGGAGTGTAGGAAGTTGAGGGGTGACCTTAGAGGTTTATAAAATCATGAGAGGTATAGATTAGGTGTCTTTTCCCAAGGGTGGGGGGCTTCAAGACGAGTGGGCACATTTTGAAGATGAGAGGAGAAAGATTTATAAAAGACATGAGGGGCAATTTTTTTTTGCCAAGAGTGGACCATGTGTGGAATGAACTTCTAGAAGAAATGATGGATGCGGGTATACAACCTTTAAAAGACACTTGAATAAGTACGTTAATAAAAAAATATTTAGAGGGATATGGGCCAAGCGCAGGCAAGTGGGACTAATATAAATAGGGATTACAGTTGGCACGGACTGGTTGGATCAAAGAGTCTGTTTTCGTGCTGTATGGCTATGATTTCCTCCAGCATCATCCACATAAATCCAGCATATTGAAACTGGTATTTTGTTCCCTATTCCAAGTTCAAAAGCAATTGCATGCAGTGATAAAAGTGTTTTTCTCCAAAAAAAAAATGATGGCTGGCCATTTCAGTTTCGATTTAGAACTAAAATGACAAAACTTGCCCTGGAAGCCTGCAACTGATGTCTTGGATATATCAGGCATACAGTCAATCTAACTGAAACATAATGCAGAAAATAAATATTTTACTAAACCTTCTGGCAAAATTTAAAAACTGCAACTTTGTTTTATTGCTTACCTCACTGTAAAAACAGTCCAATTATTTTTCTTAGAAATATTTAGTGCGGTTCAATGCTCTCTGGGCTAATTCACCCTTTTCATCTGTTATTTTCTCCCAATCTGTTTGTCCAACCACAAATCCTATGGCTCGTTTTCGCTCAGCATCCTTCTCCACTTCCAAGTCTGCCCATCTCACCTAAAGTAGATTGGGGTAAGTTCAAATACATACATTTTCCCTCCTTGCCAATCTTAATCATACTGCTTTTCAAAGCAATCAGAAATTCAGTGCAGAAGCATACATGGATCTGAATCTTATCCTATAAGTTTATTTATAATATATTTTATTTTTAAATACATAGACTTACAATCAAGCAGCAATCTATTTTGGTTAAAGTAAATGGGTTACAGGAATGAACTTCCCGGTCCAAAATGAAACTATATATTCCACAGCTTAACAGCAGGATATTCCAAATGAATACAACAGAACAACAGCATTTTAGCTAAATTTGTCAATTCCCACAGTTGGTTCAAATGCAGAGAACCCTGGAATTGGTGTTGATGAAACACACTAATAGCAATGACCTTAAAAGAATAGTTCATGGTCTTAAATTTTGTTACTCTGGTCATTCCCTGAATTCTACAACTTCAATTTTATGTGAATTAACACTTCAGTTAATGGTCAGCTGCTGATTATACAATTGTAGATGGATTCTCCTCCCTATTTTCAAATTATTTGAGAATGTTATGCTGATTCTAGTTTTTGTGCAGATTACAGGTCTGATTTCCTTCGCCAACAAATAATCACTTCCTTATTTGAAGGTGCAAATTTCACCAGTTCACAAAGTGCGTTTTTGTTTAAAAGGTTAGTTAGGATCCTTCCCTTTGATTCTATTAATTGTTCTTTGCACGTACATTAACTATTTCATGCAGTTGTCATCTGACTTTGTTACACCTTGAGACTGTTTCCAGTCAGTGTAAAATGCATAATTTTAACCCAAAGCAGGACAACATTTTTTTGTACTCAATGCAGCAGCACACTGTATTAGCACACCAATACAATGACGATGTTATCAGTGAATAATTACTAGTTTGAATTCTCACTCTGCTAGTTTTCCGCTTCAGCTTTGTTGCAGGAACCTTGTGATTGCAGAAACCTTGTTCTGTTCGGCCAGGATGGGATTTGTGAGAGTAAGGATTGGGGAACACTTAGCAACAGATTGTATTATTTCATAGCATTAATTTGTTGTGAGGGAAGGCTTTGCATTGAAGCACGTTTGATACTCAAGACAAATATTTGCAAAATTCTGTAACAAGTCTAATTTGATAAATTATTTAATTTCTTTTACCAATCTATAACGTTCCAAGCAAATTTACAAGTTAAACCAACAAAATGAAGCAAATGCACATAAAATGAGAAATGTTTTCTTACCCGTTTCTTTCCAGGTTCTGAAGAACGTGTGTTATAGTCATCAGGAAGCTGAAGGTAATCCTCCAGTCGATGTGCAATGCTGTCATGCCAACCTCGCTTCCGTTTATTGCTGCTTCTCAATCCATCCAGCTTGTCTGAACAACAAAAACATAGGCTCTGCAGTCAGGTATAGCGTGAATGCATGAGAGGGAAAAGAAAAATATATATATATGCATACATACATGTATATGGTGTTACAGCTGAGCTCATGGGTGAGTACCCTTGTTGCATTTAAAGCACAGCACAGGCTGGTTGACGGCAAAATTATTTGGAACAAATCACTGATGCATTTATCTGCTGAGGCAGAATTCTTTCCGTACCCTTTGGTGTTATTATTTTGTGCACCATCATAACTCTTTGTTTGCAAAGTCCATGTACAAATTTCTCAACAGGTGAAGAAAACAGGTTTCTACAGTACAGTTTGTACTGAAAGAATCACAATATAAAAAGAAAGGTTTAAATTATATTGGATTTAATATTACACCACACCTGCCGTTTTACAGAGATGCACTGACAGAACAGGACACCAGCCCATTGTGCATCAACTGCTAATGTTTTTATTTTCCCACCAAGGTTCAAGTTAGACAAATTAGTCTTATTTTAATGTGAAATGCATGTTAAAATGAAACATTATGCATTGCTCAGAAATAAATATGGTTTGTTCATTTTACCAATTGTTAAAGTCATATTTATCAAGTGGCAGATTGACTCCAAGAAAATTTCCTGGAGTTTCATTTTAAAGTAACTAAAATAGTATGGTATGTCAACAGAAACAGTGTAATCTGAAATGTTGCCACCATTTTATTGCTGTGGAAAACATTCTCTGTTACGAGATGCTGTCCCTTTTTGTATGTGACAATTAATATGGAGTTTTTAAGTACATCTTAATTATCAACTATACACAGAGCCTGCTAGAGTTATTTACAAACTAACATTAAGTGAAAAAATCATAAATTACAATCCACGTAACATTCATCCTGTGAAAGCCTGTACCAAAGACATTACAAATACAAAACCTAATCCGGTTGTATTAACACCAATTAATCTGACAAAATTAAATACTGCATAAATCCTTCGTTATTTAAACACACACTTCTGAATGGCAGTGGTGTGGTTTCTCAGGTTTCATTAAAGCAGAAGTGACTACCTTTTCAAACATGATGCCATTACTGCACACGGTGAATATTTTAATATGCACAGGTCAGTCTGGTTACTTCCAATATTCTAAAAAAAATCTTGCAAAAGAATATTAAATCTCAAAGTTTACGAAGTACATTTGGGAACTCAGGCTGAAGACTCCAAAAGGTCCAATGAACATATGAATTACTTGAATTTTAATCTCTCAGAATTTGCATTGCCATTACTTTACAATGCAATTGCCAACATACACTTTTCAGCATCATTCAAAAACATGCAATAATTGTGGCACTTCACTTTAAATTTTTAAAATTACTGAACCTACATAGTAAATAGGAACAAAGACGAATAATTATGCCTGTACCAGATTCAGTTTGCACAATCTTAAAACTACAGAAAACATGATTCATAGAGTTTGATGTGTCTGACTTCTGAATATATGCTGAACATATGAGTTCAGTGAAAAGTGTTCGAAAATTCCTACAAATACAAAGTTATTACAAGACAATCAATAAGTCTCAGAATATGAGAGACAGGAGCAGGAGCTGACCATATGGCCCCTCAAGATTGTTTCAAAACTCACTAAGATACTGGTTGAACTGCAACCTCAACTCCACTTTCCCACATGACTCCCTTATTCCTTGATTCTTTTTGAGTTAAAATATCTATTGATCTCTAACCAGAGGCTAAATAGATTTTGTGATCTTAAGATTTACTGAAACAGTTCCATTTTAGTTGCACCTATCAATAGAGTAAAAATAATTGATCAAGTAATGTATCTAAGGTAATGACATTTTTTTGAACAATCCCTTTCAGAATCATTATTCTGCAAATCATTAATTTTATAAACAAACCTTGAGAAAAAAAATGAACTTTTTGAGTACACATTACCTCAATCCATCAGTTTTAATTTTTCCTATGCATTTCTCACTTTACTGAACTGACTGTCCTTAAAACAAAGAGCTGACTCCATAATATTAGACTGAACACTCAAGAGGTTAAAAAAAATGAACTTAATTTATTTTTATATTTTATTTGTTCCTCCATTTAGTTTTCAAATTTCTCACAGGCTTAAGTCAATCAGATATTCCATTCCTGTGCTTTGCTTGAGGTTGTAATCAAGAGGTGGTTGACCTGCTTTGTTTCTTAATTTCTGTGCGATGCAGCAGGTTGAATGACCAGACCAGTAACTGCTCCTTGAGCTTAGGTCAGTTCTTAAAAAAATGAAATAGTAGAACAAGACATTTTAAATCAACACAGTATTATCCAGTCCTGCTGAATAATCAAGGTGAGGGGCATTCTTCTCCCTTATTTATACGGGAACATGTGCACCAAAAGTCCCATACTATTCTTGCATTTGCTATTTCCAAAGTAAAATTAATGACAATGACACAAATGCATATCCCCCTAACAAACACCTGTGCTTTATTAGGAATTAAGTGGAGCATAAAATTCACAAACGCTAGAATAGTGAAGATATAGCTATTAAATTTCTCATACATCACACAAATATATACATTTCACAGAACATTTAACTGGATGCAAGGGCAATCATTCTATTAGTTTCAATGGAAAGATGGTACTACTGTGAATTGCTCCTACATCTTCCAGTCTTCTGAGCTACCTTAAACAGAAGAATTCTGCATGCTCCCAAAAAGGCTAAAAAGTTAGTGAAATTTACACAACACACCCACAATCATGCTTGGAACAGCATTACTAATTAAAATGTTCAAGCCTTTTATAGACAGGCACAATTTCACTGTATTTTAGTCCTTCAACTATTTCTTTCCCTAAGTTGTTGCTTAGCAATCTTGAATTTAGATAAAACAATGAAATAATAAAAATTGATTTTCTTTATTCACACATGGACGTGGGTGTCACTGGTTGGTCAGCATTTCTTGCCTGTCCCTACTTGACCTTGAGAAGGTGCTGGTGAGCTGTCTTCTGAAACCGCTGCAGTCCATGTGCTGTAGGTTGACCCACGATGCCTTTAGGGAGTGAATTCCAGGATTTTGACTTAGCAACACCGAAGGAATGGTAATATATTTCCACGTCAGGACGTGGAGTGGCTTGGAGGGGAACTTGCAGGTGGTGGTGTTCCCATGTATCTGCTGCCCTTGTCCTCCTTAATGGAAGTGGTTGGGGGTTTGTAAGGTGCTGACTGAGGACCTTTTGTAAATTTCTGCAGTGCATCGTATAGACAGTACACTCTGCTGCTACTGAGCATGGTGGTGGGAGCAGATGCTTATTGATGTGGTGCCGAACTAGTGGGCTGCTTTGTCCCGGATGGTGTTCAAGCATCTTTAGTGTTGTTGGAACTGCACCCATCCGGCAAGTGGAGAGTATTCCATCACACATCTAACTTGTGCCTTGTAGATTTGGGGATTCAGGATGGGAGTTACTTGCCACAGTAGCCACTGTGTTTACACGGTGAGTCCAGGTGAATGTCTCATATTCTATAACATTCAATCCTTCCTTCTTACTGAACCCATTAAATTTTCAGGATAAGTTTGAGAAGTTTCTTGCCTCCTAAAGGGAGCCAAGCACAACACACAGAATATCTGCCTAGCATTTCCCATTCATTTACAGGTCTCATTGCCACAGAAAGGCTGCGAGCTTCATCAAAGACCCATCCTATTCCGGTAATGCTCTCCTACAATCTCTTCCATCAGGCAGAAGATACAGAAGCTTGAACATACAAACAGCAGGGAAGAACCTGCCGTTATCAGACTGACAAATGGACTTTCTAACTTCAAATAATGCTTATCTTGTCTAGCGCACGTCCTGTGCAGTGTAACCTGTATGCCTTACTCTGTCAAAGCTTTTCTTTACACCCTATGATCTGTATGCCCTTGCTACTATGATCTGCCTGTACTGCTCACAAATAAAGTTCTTCCTGTACTCAGAATCACGTGACAATAAATGAAATCAAATCAAATAAATCATTGCATATATTTTCATGGACCAAATATTTCAGATCAAAACACGGGTTACTCCTCAAAGAACTCTAACAGATTCGTCAGGCACAATCCTCCCTTGATGAAGTTGTGTTTACTCTGCTCGATTTTACCATGTACTTCCAAGCACTCCACAATCTCATCTTTAATAATGGACTCTAAAATCTTACCAATGACCAAGGTCTGACAAACTGGCCTGTAGTTTCCTTTCTTCTGCCTCCCTCCCTTCTTAGACAGGGAGGTACATTTGCCATTTTCCAGTCCTCTGGGACCCTCTCTGACTCCAGTGATTCCTGAAAGATCACCACCAATACCTTAGCTATCTCCTTCCGGGATCCATCTGGTCCGGGTGATATATCCGCCTTCGGACCTTTCAGCTTCCCCAGCACCTTCTCCTTAGTAATGGCTACAACACTCACCTCTGCTCCTTGACTCTCGCTGTTCTGGTATGCTGCTGATATCTACCGCTGTGAAAGTGGGTGCAAAGTACCTATTAAGTTCTTCTACCATTCTTTTGTTCCCCAGTACTTCTCCAACCTCATTTTCCAGTGGTCCAATGTCCACTCTTGCTTCTCTTACCTTTTAGCTATCTAAATAAAAAACTGTCACAATCATGTTTTATATTACTAAACTAGTTTATTCTTATATTTCATCTTCTTTCCCACATTGCCTTTTTTAGTTATCCATGCTTGTTTTTTTTTTAAGAATAGAATACAGAATATTCTTTATTGTCACTTACCATTAATCTTCACCACACTGTCTGCTTTTTCTTTTGCTTTTATGTTGTCCCTGACTTCCCTTGTCAGCCATGGTTGCCTCAAGCTCCCCACCAGATGTCTTCTTCTTCCTTGGGATGAATTTCTGCTGTGCTTTCAGGATTAGCCTCAAACTCCTGCCATTACTGCCCCACCGTCTTCCCTGCTAGACTCCCCTTCCAATCAACTCTAGCCAGCTCCTCCCTCATATCTTAAGTTACCTTTACTCAATTGTAACACAGTTGCACCTGATTCCATTTTCGCCCTCTCAAGGGTAAATTCTATAATATTGTGATCACTGCCCACACAAATTCCTTCATCTTGAGCACCCTAATCAAGTTTGCCTCATTAAACATCACCAAACCCAGAACTGCCTATTCCTTCGTGGACTCCACCACAAGCTGGTCCAAAAAACATCTTGGAATCATAGAAATCCTACAGTGTGGAAGCAGGCCATTCAGCCCATCAAGTCCAAACCGACCCTCCAAAGGGGATCCCAACCAGACTCACCCTCTACCCTATCCCTGTAACCCTGCAATTCCCATGGTTAATCCACCTAACCTGCACATCCCTGGACACAATGAGCAATTTATTATGGCCAATCCACTTAGACAGGTGCCTGAGGCTAGAATCGAACCTGAGTCCCTGGCACTGGAGGGTAGCAGTGCCAACCGTGCTGCCCCATTGCATGAATGCCTTATCTGGTGATCCACTACAAATCTGATTTTCCCACCTGCACATTGAAGTCCCCCATGAATATTGTAACAATGCCTTTCTTCCATGCCTTTTCTATCTCCTGATTTATTTTCTTCCCCACAATCTGACTACTACCAGGAGGGGTGTACACAGCTCCCATCAGGATAATTTTTCCTTTGTGGTTCCTCAACTCTACCCACATAGATTTAAAGTCTTTGACTCTATATCACTACTTGCCATAGTTTTAATTTCATTTATTAACACAGTAACCCTGCCCCTCTGCCTCTCCTTTTGATAGGACGTGCATCTTTGGATATTTACTTCGCAGCGCTGATCTTTTGCATTCACATCTTTGTGATACCCACAACATTGTAACTACCAATTTCAATCCACACGACATGGTCATTTACCTTGCTTCATACACCGCATGCACTTAAGTACAAACCATCAGTCCTTTGTTGATTGCTCCCCTTCACATAGTTGTCTCCTAATCTGCTGTGCCTGAAGTTAAGAGTCCTGACCCTTTCCATAGTCTCTGTCCTATTACTTGTTCTGGAAACTTTAGTCAGCTCTGCTGAACCCCCTCGCTTTTTTTCCAAACTTTTCCCCTCAACAATTTAGTTTACAGCCCTATCCACAGCCCTACTTATGCGATTTGGCAGGACTCTCATCTCTGCATTATTCAGTGGAACCCATCCCATCAGAGCAGCTCCATCTTTCCCTAGTACTGGTGCCAATGTCTCATGAATTCGAACCTATTTCTGAGCCGCGCATTTACTTGTTTAATCTTGGTGATACTGTGCCAATTTGCTGGTGGCTCAGATCGTAATCCAGAGATTATGATTTGGTTCTGCTTTCTCGTTTAGCTCATAGCTGCTCACATTCCTTCACCAGAACTTCTTTCTCGCTTCTGTTCATATCATTGGTATCTATATGCACCGTGACAACTGGATCTCTCCCCTCGGCTTTAAGTTTCTCAGCAGCCCGGATGAGATATCCTGAACCCAGTTAGGCAATACAGCCTTCAGGACTCTTGATCCAGGCCAAAGAACAGTGTCTATTCTCCTGACTATATTATCCCAGATTATAACTACATTCTCTTTTGTCCCCTCTTAAATGGCTCCCTGTACCACGGTGCTATGGTCAGTTTGCTGATTCTTTCTACGGTCCCCACTCTCATCAACAGAGGGAACAAGAATTTCAAACCTGTTAGGCAAGTTGGCGGCACAGCGGCTCAGTGGTTAGCACTGCTGCCTCACACCTGGTTCGATTCCAGCCTTGGGTGACTGTCCTCGTGGAGTTTGCATGCTCTCCCCGTGTCTGTGTGGGTTTCTTTCAGGTGCTTCGGTTTTCTCCCACAGTCCGAAGATGTGCAGTTAGGTGGATTGGTGTTGCTAAATTGCCCCATAGTGTCCAGGCTAGGTGGATTAGCCATGGGAAATGCAGAGATACAGGGACAGGGTGAGGGATGGGCCTGGGTGGGATGCTCTTCAGAGGGGCAGTACAAATAGCCTGCTTCTACACCTGTAGGGATTCTATGAATTAAATCAAGTGTTGAGACTCCTTCAGCACCACCTTATCAATTCCTCCACCTGCCTCTCTGGCAGTCAACACCCCCTGTCCCTGACCACAGTCTGAATTCGACATGGTAAATCTATGGGGTGTGAGTGCCCCCTAAAACACAGCATCCAGGTAAATCTCCCTCTCCCTGATTTGTTGCAGTGTTCAAAGTTCAGACTCCCGCTCATCAGCTCTGAGCTGAAGTTCCTCAAGCAACCAACACTTGATATGGTCACTAATAACCACAATGAGAACCACAACAGCTCCCATATCATGTACTTACAACACATCGCCTGGCCTTACATCTCTATTTTAATTACTTAGTTCTTAACTTGATTTTTAAAAATTTCACACTGATCTTTTTCTTTGGATCCTGTAAATACTTCCCCTATCTACCTTCAATTTGAAAGTAACCTATAATAGACAGTCAAATTAGTAGCTTTCACTAACTAATGAACTTACCATTTACCTGTGATGCCACTCATGTGCTGGGTCCCTGATCCTTGACTTCAATTTCTCCTGTTTAAAAAAACCTTACAAGCTAAAAAAAAAAGCAAAAAAAGCACCTTTTCCCATTGCACCAAATTCCCACGTTGCCTCCAAATTCCCTGAACTATACACTCATTCATGCTGCATCTCACTGCGAATGTGATCTCTCCCTTCTGGCCGTGCACAGCTTACTGATTGTGCATTTTCAACAGGTCCTTTCTTAAATAGAGCTGAGGGGAGTTGAGATGGCTCATACCAGTTTAACTTCAATAGTAATTAAAACCTATTAAGGCCCTATTCAGGCTTCACATGATTGACTGATAACTGTCTCTCACTCATCCAAAAAACCAAAGTACTGTGGATGCTGGAAATCAGAAACTGTTGGAAAAGCTCAGCAGGTCTGGCAGGAGATTTAACGTTTCAGGTCTAGCGATGCTTCTTCGAGTAATTTTTGTTTTTATTAGCCTTTTCAGTAGACAACTGAATTTTCAACTTTTAAAATGGAAAAAGAAAAATGTATTGGTTCTATTCCCATGTTGACTCCAAATTTCCTGAACTATATACGCACTCGGGCTGTGTCGCACTCTGGATGTGATCTCTCCTTCCTGTCTGTATGAAGCTGACTGGTGAGCCTCTCACTAAGGCAAGAGGGAAAAAGTTGAGATAAAAGGGGATGTGCGAGGCAAGTTTTCTTTTACACAGAGGTGATGGGTACCTGGAACTCGCTGTCAGGGGAGGTGTTAGAAGCAGAGACGATAGCAATATTTAAGAGGCATTTAGACGAACATGAATAAGCAGGAAATAGAGGGATATGAACCTTGTGCAGGCAGACGACACTATTTTGTAACAGCTTCATGTTCCGCATAGACACAGTGGTCCAAAGGGCCTGTTCCTGTGATGTACTGTTCAATATACTATGTAACAGAAGCGTAATGATGGTTTACCAGTCCTCCAAAGGCAGGACTGACATATAAAGAGACTAACGGCCGTGAGAAATAACAACAGGAGTTTGCTGTTGAGCCCAAGACCCTGCTGCGCCATTCAATAGGATCATGGCTGATCTGACATAGCTCACATCTAATTTCCTGCATTTCCCCAAACCCCTGATCCCCTACTGATCAAGAATCTATCTCAGCCTTAACTATACACAGCGATTCTGCTCCCGCAGTGCTCTATGGTAAGGAGTTCCAAAGACTTTCAACTTGAAGAGAAAAATTCCTCATCTGTCTTAAATCAGCACTCCTTTATTTTGAGACTATGCGCACTGGTCCTAGACTCTCCCATGAGAGGAAGCATCCTGTCAGCATTTACTTGGACTGAACTGAATTGGTTAAGATTATATTCACCGGAATTTAAAGGAATGGGGAACAGGGGTTTTCATAAAAACCTATAAAAATCTAAATGGAATAAACAGCATAAATGCAGGAACAATGTTCCTGATGACCGTGAGTCGAGAACCAAGCGTCACAGTTTAAGGATATGGGATAGACCATTTGGCACTGAGATGCAGAGAAATTTCTTCAACAAGAGAATGGTGAACTAATAGAATTCTCTGCCACTGAAAAGTGTTTTCAAGGAGTTAGGCATTTTTCTTAGGATGAAAAGGGACCTAACGGCATGGGGAGAAAGCGGGAACAGTGTATTAAGCTGGATGATCAGCCACTATCGTATTGAATGATGGAGCAGGCTCAAAGGGCGAAATGGTATGCCCCTGCTCTTATTTTCTTTTTTTCAAATGTATATTCAGTAGTTCTAATTCAAGTAAAATAACTTGTTCGATTTTATGGTTAAGAAGCAAATGCAGTCGGATTCAAATAGCCATGCTTAGAATGCATTTACCAAATACAATAAAATAAAAATTTTGCTCTGATGAATAGTACTTCCACTGTTATGATATCAAGATTAAACTACAAAACTAGTCTTTCCCTTTTTGGTTTCAAATTAACAAAATAAAATCAACCACAGAAAATAATGAAATTGCTATTTATTTCAATACCAATAAAAGGCTCAATAGAGAAGGAAAAGAGCTAACAAAACATGCTCAACTTTTAAAATCAATTCTACCCACATAACTGAGCCAAACTCCAAACTGAAAGGTGTATCATTTTATTTTTTGATTTAAATCATTGAGGCGTACCCGACTTCCACTTGGATGGCAAAATGTGATTTGTTATTAGTTCTCGAAATTCTGCAGAGAAGCCACCAAAATCAAAAATTCTAGAAAACTACAGCCAGGAAGATCCAATGCTGTGCAAGAAAACCAGTCACCACTGGAAAGAATGCAACTTGCATATCTGAATACTTATAATGTGGTATACATCTAGCTTCAGAAAACAGGAATGTTTAAGACCAGTAAAGATCATTGCAGTATGCTTGGTTTGCGTCACCACTTATTCCATGATACTTGTTGTACCTATTTGTCATACTCTTTCACCACATACGATTCTAACCGTTTCCGAATTCACTGATATTCAGTCTTAATTTCTTCCAAAATTTTGTCAATTTCATGCATTAAATTGTCACTTAATTAATTCTGAACCATTCTTATTATCATCCTTCACCTAAGTTGAGGCTCTGCCTCATTTGTAGAATCTATGTTTAAACATATTCAGAAAATTTCTGAAGAAGGGTTTCGACCCGAAACGTCAGCTTTCCTGCCCCTCTGATGCTGCTTGGCCTGCTGTGTTCATCCAGCTCTACACCTTGTTATCTCAGAATCTCTGA
Organism: Rhincodon typus; assembly: GCF_021869965.1. NCBI lineage: Eukaryota > Metazoa > Chordata > Chondrichthyes > Orectolobiformes > Rhincodontidae > Rhincodon > Rhincodon typus. Next base: position 14,894,392 of record NC_063339.1, on the reverse strand, counting down.
CACTCCTGTTTGCGTCTGTAACCAGATTAACAGCCCCAATCAGGGAACTCATCCCTGGCTGACTTCGTTACAACTACTACATCCCACCCCCTCTAAGTCTGGGGACGTAGGCCTGTTCTTTATCTTGTAGCTTCTCCTGGGGCATTTTCGCATCAGGTCCAGTTCCTCCAACTCAGCCTTGGTTACAGGTGGTGTTTACTGGATCGTCTAGGAAGAAATTCATCCTCTTCTTCAGGCAGTAAAAGGGGTCAAGTCTGCCGTGTTCCTCTTGAATTCTGAGGTTTCTTCGACAGAGGGGGAGAACCCATGGGTCTCTGACAGCCTTTCTGGCTGTTCTGAGGGGCCAGGCATGTTTTGCACCTGCCCTAGTTGTGAGTTTGCAACTTTCATGTGGTCCACATGCTTGTTCAGGACTGCCTCACCTACCCCAAAATTGTACGTCATGGAACCCGAACTTGCATCAACGATACCGTTTAGCATGTAGGGCCAAATACAGTGGTTTTGACACCAAACTTTGTCCCCTGAGGTAAACTGTCTCTCCTCCGTAGAGGAATCTTGTGATTAGCATTGGCATTCTTGATGCTGTTTCACCCTCCCCCCAGATCAGATTTAACCTGGTGCGGAGTCTTGTTCCCATTAGCAATTCTGCTGGAGTTATCCCTGTAGTTGTGGGAGGGATGGTCTGATAATCAAATAGGAACCGCAACAGTTTTCTATCGACTGAAGCAATAGGCTGTATTTTTCAGGCCTGCCTTGAAAGTTTGGACTGCTCTTTCTGCCAGGCCATTGGACGATGGATGGTATGAAGCTGTCCTTATATGCTGAATGCCATTCCACTTTAGGAAATACTCAAATTCCCTGCTGGTAAATGATGGTCCACTGTTTGTGGCCAACACTTCTGGGAGCCCACGTATTGCAAAAGATGCTCACAGCTTTTCTATCGCTGTACCCCATTTGACAAATGAAATCTATTGCACATCCAACCACTTTAAGTGGACATCACAATGACTAAGAACGTTGAGCCTATAAATGCTATGAAAGCACAGCCAACTTGTGACTGAGTCCAGGATTTACCTGGCCAGTCTCTCAAATGTGGGGAACTGCTTGCAGTAATTTTTGTCTTTGTTAGCACTCTGGGCACTGCCCCATCAACGCAGCTATTTATGCATCCAATCCTGGCCACCAGACATAACTTCTTGCCAACATTTTCATTTTGGACACCGTTGGATGACTCTGGAGGAGTTCAGCCAGTATCTGACGGCGATCTTTGCACAGGACAATCACTTTTGCTCCCCGTAATAAAATGCTGTCTTCTACAGTGATCTGGTCTCACCGGTCCTGACAGATTTCAATTCTGGTTGTGATGGTCACTTTGTTTCCCCTATCACTCTTTTTTATTCTCTTTATTCATTCACGGGATGAGGGATTCGCTGCTTGGCATTTAATGCCAATCCCTAATTGCCCAGAGGGCAGTTAAGAGTCAAGCACATTGCTGTGGGTCTGGAGTCACATGTAGGCCAGACCAGGTAAGGATGGCAGTTTTCTTCCCTAAAGGACATTAGTGAACCAGATGGGTTTTTCCAACAATCGACAATGGAGTCATAGTCATCATTAGGTTCTTAATTCCAGATATTTTATTGAATTCAACTTCCACCATCTGCCGTGGTGGGATTCGAACCCGCGTCCCCAGAACCTTATCTGGGTCTCTGGATTAACAGTCTAGCGATAACACACTATGCCATCACAACCAGCTGTTTCAATTCTGCCAGGACAAAATCTTTTCGCTGTTTCAAGTCGCGTATCAACAGCAACTACAATGGCTTTTTAAAAAATTCATTCATGGGATGAGGGCAACACTGGCTAGGCCAGATTTACGGTTATCATTAGACTATTAATTCCAGATATTTAATGAATTCAAATTCCACCATTTGCCGTGGCAGGATTCGAACCAGAACATTATGCACGTCTTTGGATTAACAGTCCAGTGATAATACCACTAGGCCATCACCTCCCCCTTGGCTTGCCCAGATCCTGAAGAAAATACTAAAGTGTGGTCGGTTTTAGGTTTTGCTGTGGGCTGATTTAGAGTCCCTCTGTTTAGGAGATGCCCTGAGTGAGGCTATGCAATTGCCTTCAGTTAAGTGAGCAAGCTCCGATGGCCTGGCGAGGGTGTCCCCTTCCATCGGCATACCTTTAACCCATATGCTCCACTTGCTGCATTTTCTAATGACAAAGCCAGTTGTAGCACCTGTTTAAAGTCCAGTTGGGTTTCAGCTCATAGGCGCTCTTGCATGCCTTCATCATTAATCCCACATATCAAATGGTCTCTCAGCAGCTCATTAGGGGTTAAGCCAAAATCACATGCCTCTGCCAGTCATTTTAACCTCATCAAAAATCCTGACACGGATTCCTCTGGTTCTTGAACTGCCCAGTAAAACCAATAGCGTCTCAGAATTAGTGATGGCTTGGGATCAGAATATTCCTTAACTTTCAACTCTTGAAAGGCTTCGTATCTGCTGCCTCAGGAAAAGTTAGGATCTTAATAACCAAAAAAGCTGCAGGTCCACAAGCAGTCAATGAAATTACTTTTTGCTTTTCATCTATCTCAATGTCATTTGCCCAGAAAAAAAAAATGCATTCTTTCCACATACTGGGCCCAGTCTTTGACAGCAGTATTGAATGAGTCAAGCTTCCCAAATAATGCCAGGAATGCTTACCCCAATTCAAAGATGACTGTTGCGAGCAATTTTCTCTCGTCATCACTGAAATAACTCCGCAAACGCTGATATTCCATCATCAAGTCACCCTTTGTTTACATGTGCATAGTCCTTGACACTGATCCAGCCCCCTCAGAGCGAGCAGAACTTGTGACACTCCTGTTTACATTTCTGTCAGTGAGGGCTCTCTGATTGGACCAGATTAACAGCTCCAATCAAAAAACTCATTCTATGAGCTCCACCTGGCTGACCTCGTTACAATCACGACAGCTCCAACAGTCACCATAGAAGACCAAAGATTTGTGTGTTACTTGGAGCTACTGAAATACTTTTGAAATGCAGTCTCCATTGCAATCTAGGAAATGTGGCAGCCAATACCCCTACAAACAAAGTGATATGGTCAGATAACCTGCCTTTTTGAAGCAGAAATATGAGCTAAGACATCAGGATAACTCCCCTGTTCTTCAAAGTAGTGTCATGCATTTTTTTTTAATATCCACCTAATCAATTAAATGGGGCCTTAATTAACATCTCTTCTGAAAAACAGCAACTCCATCACGACACCACCTCCTCCATACTGCACTACAGTATCAGTCTTTATTTTTGCATTCAAGTCCTGGAGCGGGATTGAGCAATTTCCAAGAATTTCATCAAGATGCAAACTAAACAATGTCCAATGTCATTAACTAAGTCCCTTGGGTTCCCAACGAGTGATGCCAAGACACCGGATTTTGTCATTATCTTCAATCTGTCCATTATCTTCAATTAAATATTTTTTCTTAGGAAGCCTCACCTGAACTAAATTTGGTTCAAGTCAAAAGCTGAGGAAGCACACATTTAAACAAATATAAGTGTGCAAAAGATACTACACATAACATCACAGTCTCCAATTATTCTGAATCTGATTGATTTATGCTACTTCACCGTTAATGGATACTGATTTGAAATGAAATTGAATTCAAGTTGTCTAGGTTTTCTTGACAAATGAAACTCCCAGAGAAGTATGGCGATCCAATTATTGCACTCAACTTTAAACAAAAAAAAATGAAGGAACTAATATACTATCATGAAAACATGCAAGATATTAAAGTATAAAACATTGTGGAGCTCTGAGAGATTCAACTGGGAATGGCTGAGAAATTTTCAAGGTCAGTAACCAGATGTTATTATGCCTGTCCAGAAACTCAGATTATATTATGAAGCTGCAGTTAATATAAGCTTAATAAAGCAACCTAGACAAAACGAACTTCCAGAAATATGTTACATATCATTTTCTTTATGTTTAAATTATTTTGAAGTTCCACATTTTGATCAAAATTTTACATTCTATTACTGAAGTATATCATTTAAGAATGCCAGTTAATGCAAAGAAAAGCTCTACAGTTTGCAGAAATGAATGAAAGATGAGTCTGAACTGTGGCATTGCGCATCTGCAGGTTGACCTCTACAGTCAAGAAATTTTACTGAGAGGATCAAATTGAGAAAGAAAAATATTGCCATTTATATAGTGATTCATCACATTGGTCAGAAACAGCTGAAAATACTTTGCATACAATGAATTACAATTGTAGAAGTAGCATAAAGTCTTCTTGTTCAAAACAAGATAACACAACCAGCAATGAAGAAAATGCCCAACAAATCTAGCTCTCCTTTTGTGGTACTACCTCAAGATGGAGGTCAAAAAAGCTTGGCAAATGGGAAGAGCTAGATGCACGAGATATTGAGTTCCATTATGGAGTATACATGAAAATAAGCTTCACTCATTTAGAACTAACTACCTGTGACTATTTAGTTCCAGCATTGCCATTATCTCACAAAATCTGTACCCTAAACAACCTCTCAAAAACTTTAAAAGTATTATTGTAATATGTAAGATATCAGACAATCAATCCAGAGAGTAAGGAACTCCCGAAAAACATTTTATACCTCTGTTGCAATGCATAAAACAATTTGCAATAGTACAGCACCTTTAATAAAGTGAAACATTGAAGATGCATCAAAGGAACGTTTTAAAGCAATATTTGTCACTGAGGTACATAAAGAGATATTAGAAAAGACAATCAAAAGATTTGTTAGACATAATATTTAAGGGACATCTTAAAAGGAGGAAAGTGAGGAAAGGAATGAGCAAGGAATCCCAAAACAAATAGTGGTGATTGGCCTTCAGCTGTCAACAATCGTGAGGACAAAAGAATTGGGAATGACTCAGGAGGTCAGAAGTGTACAAAGTGCTTTGAGTATCCTTTCAAGCCTACCTCTGCAATCAAAGATCATACAAGTTTCATTAACTCATTGACTGTATTTTAGTTACTTCAAACGCAAATGTACATGCTTAAATATCCAATGTGTCCAAAGGGTGATAACATTCCAGATTACTTGCAGGAAACCTTAGAAGCGCCGTGTTCCTATGACTGTGCTGCGTTCTTAGGTGGTGGCGGTGGCGTGTGTGTGAGCAGTGTTTGGTGGTGGTGGTGGGGGTGGGGCGCATCCTGCTTTTGAGTTCCTTGTAAAAGTACTGGCGGTGGAGGGAAGTAAGGGATGAGTTTCTAGGCAGGCTGCTTTGACCTGGCTGTGTCAAATCTCTTGAGGACTGATTTTACTGCATCCTTACAGGCAGAATGTATACCATCACTCTCCTGACCTATGCCTTGCAGATGGTGAAAAGATTTGAAGAATCAGGTGGTGAGTCACTCACCAGACAAATCCTACCCTCTGAGCTACTCCAGCTAGCTACAGTCATAAAGTGAAACTTCTCGTTAAGAATAACTCCTAGCATCCCACTGAGTGTCACTAGTGTGAATGAATGCTTCTTGAGACTTATTAATCTAGTCCCCGGAGCTTGTCCAGGCTATGTTGTATACAAGCACAAACTGAGTCATTATTCAAGGAAATACAAATGTGTTATGATCAGTGAACATCTCCGCTTTCAACTGTATGGTAGAAGGAAGGTCATCAATAAAGCAGTTGAATATAGTTGGGCCTAAGATGCCTGCAAAGAGCTGAAATGATTGGCTTCCCAACAAACACATTTTGTAACCATGTTACTGATTTTGGAATATTCTATAATGATTCCATGAAAATAATAAACTAACTTCAATGAAAATCTATTTTAATTGACCAACTTTCTCCTGAATTTTATTCTTCTTATAAAACATCTTTAAAAGCAAATAAAACTGGCAAAACACCATGCTAATGCACATGTGTACTGTTGAACTTAAATGATAAACAAATTAAGTTGAATATCAAGTCTGAAAACCAGTAAATGTTCAGAAATGTATAAAATCAGGGAACATTCTCTTAGTCATTCTTGCCAACTATGCAAGAACTTCAGCAGAAAATCCGTAGCAAGCACTAATGTTCCTTTGTTTTAGTCTCAGCTACACATATAAATGAAGTGCTTTTTGTTTCAAGAAAGAAATAACCAAATAGATGTGTAAATCAATTAGCAGCAGAAATGTAATGAAGCAGCACACAAGGCAACCAAATAACATTACATGGCTCTTTAACGATGAAAAATGCTTCAAGCCTGCTAAAGTTAAAAGATTACAGAATATTCAAACCTTTCCAGCACAATAAAATAAGGAACTTCTTAAATTAAGAAGAGGCTCTTTTCTCTCAAAAATTAACTATTGAGCAACAGGTAGGATCAAGTAATTTGTTATGGATCCTCTTCACAACACTCCTTGAACAAAGGCCACGGTGGTTCCTATCCTAGTTTTTAAGGGAAAATTCAAAATCCTTTAGGTGGCAAGATGAAAAATACCATGAAAGGAAACCTTCCCAGAATATTATTTTATATTGTCAGCCATGCAGGATTGCAGTTCTTTTTAGATTTAACTTTGACATTTCAAATCATAGCTTTCACAGATGGCAATAGCCATCTACCACAATTACGTACTTACCACATACTACCAACAACAATCCATTCAGACACAATTATGAGATAACTTTAGCCCTAGAGAGGTTCAAAGTGTTTACTGGAGGTTAAGGATATAATTGTGCTATTCAAAAAAATATTAAATATATGGTAATATATTAAAAATAAGTTATATGGAAATTAATGTATCATTTCAGAAATTAATAAACATACTTTATATATCAGGTCATACATTAAATTATGTAATATGTTTTATTATACTGATTTCAACAGGTTTTTGTACATTTCTGCTTTTGGTGCAGATTTCACATGCTTTCTTTGAACTATTATAGGTCTCTGTTAAATGGAAATAAAAATTATTTCAAACAGAAAAACAGACACAATAGGATAAATCAAAACCATTAAGATAAATAATATAAATTCAATGCATTATGCACTGCGGTTTTTATATGTAAACCACTGATCTTGAAAAATGTAAAGAGTCCACATAATGGGCATATCTCTGTTACACGCAATGGTATATATCACAGTAATTTTAAGTGACTGGAGAGAGAACAACACAGGGCATGGCACATGAAACTGAACAACAGAAGAAATAATGCTGGAAATTCTCAAAAAAACCCAGAAAAAATATTTCATCTGAACAAACAGCAAATGAATGTTCTATTAGAGACGTTAGATTAATATTGTAAAAACATAATTCCTTTGGGATATATGGTCATTTTAATTACAGATGGCACATACATGTGTGTTTAGTTTGGAGGCTTTGTTCTTGCCCCCACCCCAATGTTAATGGCATCAAGGTCATTAATAAAGTTTTCAACACTATTCTATTTTGTTTCCAAGTATTTCAAGTAGCTTAAAGCAATACATCCTAGTAGTTTGATTTAATATTCATCAATGAAACAACTCCATTTGAATCTTAATCTGAAAAACTAAGGAAATTTGGCATGTCCACAAGGACTGTTACAATTTTTGCAGATGCACTATAGAAGGCATCCCATCTGGATGCATCGCAAGGTGGTATGGCAACTGCTGCTCCCAAGACCACAAGAAACTACAAAGTGTCGGGAACACAGCCCAGTGCATCATGCAAACGAGCCTTCCATCCACTGACTCCATCTATACTTTCCACTGCCTTGGGAAAGCAACTAATATACTCCAAGATCTCTCCCACCCCAGTTGTTCTCTCTTCCACCCTCTTCCATCAGGCAGAAGATACAAAAGTTTGAAGAACAGCTTCTTACTTGCTGTTAACAGAGTTCTGAACGGACCTCTCAAACGTTAATTCTGATTTCTCTCTCTCTCTCTCTGTGCACCTTCTCTGCAGCTCTAACACTGTATTCTGCACTCTATTTTGCTATCTTGATGTATTTTGTACAGTACAATCTGTCTCTATAGCATGCAAAACAACACTTTTCATTATATTTCGGTAGATGTGACAAAAATCAAGCTCTACTCAGTAACAAATATAAAAACAAATGAGGTTGAGGTATCCAACTGTAGAAGCTGAAATGTTATAGCTGGGGACACCGTGGTTCTAAGGTGTCAGGATAAACATCCACAAGTTTAACAGTTAGGATACAAAGGGACACTACTTGAAGATCGATGAACAATTTCAGGAGTACAGGTGAGGAGAGTCAATACAGCAAAGGGACAACATAGTGAGGAAATTGACATGCCTTGTCACAATATTCTTTTCACACATAATATGGGCATGCAACAAAAGCATGCAATTAGGGGGCTGTTTGGTATTCAGTGAAAGCTAGAATAATTGTAGGACACAGTGTCAATGAAAAAAATTTAGATCAACTATCCTCTGTGACAATAATTTTTGATGTGTAATTACACAAACTAAACAGGCATGTTGTAATATTTACCACATCTTTCTTAAACAACTCAAATTATAAATAATTGGGCAGAGCTCTGCCCACCACCTACCACAAGTCATTGCCAATAAATGGCTCTAATTAGTACACCCAATGTAAAGGGTTTTAAAAATTCTTAGGAAAGGAAGTTACAAGATTAATCTATTCACTACTGACTGAATTTAGTCGCACGTTATAATCCCAACAAATGCAAACTTATCTGTGTGACTAGCCAGCAAAATATTGTTCCACAGCAAATTGCTAGCTGTACTCGGGTCACTGTATAAAATAACAAGTCTGTGATAAACATATTTTAAGAAAATGAAGCACTACGAATGTACAAATCTGACTACCAGCCAATAGTTCCCTTTAAATTTTACCCAAGTTAGGTAAATTTGAATATCATTGAAGGTTTTAAGTTCTCAAGATGAAGGCAGTGTTAACTAAGTTTCTGCCAGAAGTTCAAGTGCATCGAACAGTAAGGAAAGCCACCTGCACTGCATTTTCATTTCCAATATGTAAAACAGTTCATTAAAGGCAGCATCTAAGCTGGTGAACAGTTCACTGCATCACAAAGGTTATTAAAAATAATATACTGCAACATCGTTACTATATAGGAATTTAACACTACATGCATTCAGTAATACATCTACATCTACATGCTAATTACTAATGCACTGTGCAACAAGATCTTATTTAAATCCACAATATGTTTCATGAATATTGATATTGTATATTTTTTATATTTAAAACGAGAAAGTAACTGAATTGTACAGCAAATATTGATTACAAACATAGAGAGCATCTCCAATTGCCTTACTGCAGACTGCACAGTGTCAGCTTTCAAGTTTCGCTATGCATCACATATGTAAATATCATTCAGTAGTTTATAATGCTGCAGTAAAATTGTGATGTTCTCACAGCACAGTAAAATAATCAAATACGATAGAGGAAATAATCAGCAACCATTTAAGTCAAATTCACTTGCTTTTATCCAAGCATTAATAGTTTATTGTACTCCACAACTTTTAACACGAGGTTCAGCAAAACACTGCTAAGTATTCCCTGGTCCACTAACAGGCAACAACTGCTGCACCTTTAGTTAAATGTTCTCATCAAACTGGTTATTAATTGGCTGTCATGAAAAAGCACTATAAGGATGTACAAGTGGAAATCCAAGGCTACCAACAGTTTTGCTGTTAGCTTTTAGAACCATGACCTTCAGTCAAAGAAGAAAAAGATCTGTACCTACCTAGACTTTCTTCCGATGTGTCCATTTCCCATTTGCTTTTTGTCACGAAACCCTAAATCATACACACACACACACAGAGAAGCTGATCTGGTTAGAGTGAAATGTTTAACACTATATAGTATTGAAGACAACGACTCTCTCCATCAGGAAAATGAATGCAACACAAGCCAAGAGAAAAACACAATCAAGATACCACAGAGTGAAGGTAGTAATGGTGGTTCACTTGAAAAATGTGTCTTTTTCTCTCAAATATCCCCCACACACGACCTACACAATGTATACACATGAACATATGCTGATGCTTAATAATGAAGCAGTTGTACCAACTTTCCTTCTAAACTACTTTCAAATTTGAAATTTCTCTCCAAGTCTATTCGTATAATTCAGTAATTACAAAATAAACTTATAAGCCACATCAAAAAAAAAATAAAGCCAATGCTTTGGAAATTAAATTATTAGGTACTGTAATCCCAAACTTCAGGCATCTTTAAAAGTGGTACAATAAAGATATATCTTTATGTGTTTCAAATGGTTTTTACACTAGTATCAGAGGAAAGAACATCTCCTCGTATCCAAAATTAGTTGTTCATTGGAAAACAAAAGATTGCATTTGCATGGCTAGAAAATGGAATTTGCTGTGTTGTCATGTATTAAGTAACATTTGTGAAAACAAACATATTTTAAAACAGCATAATAATGCTGGCGACGTCGAATGGAAAGATTGTTCTATGGACAGAATTCCAAAGCTTAAGGTTTGGAATTCCTAATCCTCAAAATTCAACATGTCTGTAGTTATCTAAAATCAAAATTAGCATTCTAATAACATATAACAAATTAGTGCAACTCGTCTCATACATCTGTATAGCAAAATAAATTCAGTAATTTAAAGAATTAGGATACCACATGTTTACTAAAAATCTTCCAAAGTAGTCTGTAACTAGGGAGCATAAAATTAATTTTACTGAAACAGGAAAGACTAATCAGATTGTGTGATATCTTTCAAAGTCAGCTTCTCATCAGGTATTCGTGTCAGTAAGAAATATATAGGGACACGCTGCATTACTCACTGAATGTCAACTACCTGCAGAAGCATAATTGCCTAACAAGACTCCATTTGTGCATCTACACAGAAATAGAAGTTATAACAAGAAAACAGGCCACTTAGTTCAAATACCCATACCATTTTATGCAATTAAACAGATCAAATCATATGTTCTCTTTGTGTTAGCAAATGCCCTTGACCCTTTTTCATCCAACTACCCCAACAAACCTAACGCTGCTTCAACTGCTAACCCTGGAAAAGAATTCTACTGTCTACAATTTTTAGTCAAAAAAAAAATGAAGAGTAGGGTAGGGGCTGCTTTTTTCTAAAAAATAAAGTCTTGATTTAGTGAGTCTTACTTAGTTTGGTAAAATGTACGCTGGTGCTATTGGGCATATTTTTCCAAATGAAATATTAAACTGAGATACCCACCTTCCCTCTCATGGAGATGAAAAAAACCCCAAGCATCATTGGAAAATGAGCAGACTAATTTTCAGTGTCCTGGCCAACATTTATCCAGCAACCAAAATTAAAAGACAATTTATTTATTTTTAATGAGTGGGATTCAACTCTGCACAAATTATAAGACCATAAGACATAGGAGCAGAAATTAGGCCATTCAGCCCATCGAGTCTCTCTGCCATTCAATCATGGCTGATAAGTTCCTCAAGCCCATTCTCCTGCTTTCTCCCCGTAACCCTTGATCCCCTTGATAATCAAGAACCTATCTATCTCAAGTCTTACATGTACTCAATGACCTGGCCTCCACAGCCTTCTGTGGCAGTGAATTCCATATATTCACCACACTCTGTCTGAAGCAGTTTCTCCTTAGCTCCGCTCTAAAAGGTCTTCCCTTTACTCCAAGGCTGTGCCCTCGGGTTATAGACTCTCCTACCAATGGAAGCATCTTCCCAACATCCACTTTGTCCAGGCCATTCAGTATTCTGAAAGTTTCAATTAGATCCCCCCTCATCCTTCTAAACTCCAAATTCAGCGTCATAATTTCTGCAACAGTTAACTATGCTTTACTCTGATGAATGTGACACACAGTGATTTCCTAAGGCAATTTAAAAAAAAAACTTTCCTTTTTTAAAGTACTTTCGGTATGAAAGAACTTGCCAAAATTCTATCCAGGTACTGTAAACCACTGACACTAGTCAATCACAGACAGTTCACATCTTGGAGTCATCACTGACTACTGATTATGATCACATGAAAAACTATTGTTATAGAGACTTGACTAACTTCAAATACACATTGATAAAGCAGACTTTTGGTAACACTGGCCTGGTTTTGTGGTGGTTATGGCAGAAAAACTAATGGCTTTTGTAATCATTACTGAAACTGACAGCAAATTGTATTCTGTACTAGTCCAGTCATCTAGATTACAATTTGAAAATTTAAGTTAAAAGTGAGAGTTCAGAGCTTTAATTCCTGGTTTGCTATCTGTAAACATATAGGTGTGAATGACTTATTATCTGTTCGGTGTCACCTCTGCTACTGCATATAAGATAGCCATTGGTCTGACTTGGAAAAACCAGCTAGATTGCTACATTTTTGTTGGCAGCTTAACTGCTCTTGCATCATTGCCAAACTCGGGCAATTGACTTCAACCTATAAACAACTACTATATCCCATAATGTAGTTACAATCTGAATCAAATAATTTAACAAGGACTCGGTCTTAATATCTCTGCAGATATAGATATTGCATGTTTAACAATACTATTAGGTGTGATAAGATATCTATAATTTTACATAGCTGCAACAGTCTTGAATAAAACTGAGTCAATTACTTTAAAAAAATCAATATTGCATTCATGCCGAATAATTGTGTTCTATTAACCAGACCTATAACATGAACTTAATGCCTGGTCAATAGGTCACAGATCTCACACTAGGATCACACTAAGATCCCAAGGCTCTAAGACTTTTTTTTTACAGTACCAATGTTTCTTATACTAAGCAGGAACATTATATTGAATTTCTTACTGACAGGTACACCGGTATAAAAGTGTACGGGGAAGAGGTTTCACTTGAAGAAAGGTAAAGAACTTAATTCTGCGACAATATTTCCTACCGTCTCACAGTCTTCATCATCAGCGACATCCTTCTTAGAGTCCTCTTGTTGCTGTTCTTCTTGTTGCTGTGGCTGCTGCTCAGTATTTGGATCAAAATCCTCCATTTCAACCTTCAGAATAAAAATTTATACAAATGACGTTTCAAAAAGAAGTTCTGCATTTAACTAATGCCCTTCCCTTGAATGGTTCATTAGACAATAGCAGAGTTGCCAACAATAATTACCAAGCAGTTGGCAAACTTAGGTATGAATCAGAGATGCAAAAGTGCATAATGGATGGCTTGCCAACCAAACTTCATGCATTTCTATAAAGCACTTGTTTGCTGTACTGTAAGTCCCAACACTATGATGAATTGGATACAAATATAACTTGAAATCAGACGAATCAATACTCAGCAATTTTTAAAAATCAGAATGTATTCTATTCAAATGAAAATATTGTGGATGACACAAATCTGAAATAAAAACGGAAAATGTGGGAATTTTCTGCATGTGAAGTAGCATCTGTGAAGAGACAAAATAAAAATTTAACATGAAATATCATCAGTTTGAAATGTTTACTTTGCTTCTCTCTCCACAGATGCTGCCTGCAGCATTTTCTGCTTTAATTGCACTTAATTCAATTTTCTATTAAAGGGAAGATAAGTTTAGTTGCCATCAATTCAAAGATATGATTAAAGTGTGAACTGGATCTAAAAGGTATTTAACCCTACACCACTGAATAAACATCAGACTTTTAGTCAAGAAAGGAAGCAATCAACAGACAACTGGAATATGTTAATTTACAAATGAAATAATTTGCATTCATACTGATAAAGAAGAAATACAGCCTCAATGGCAAAGATGCTGCACAACTCTGGAGGTAAGGTGAAGGAGATTTCAGTAGTCAGCACAAATTTGGAAGGCAAAGATCCTAGTTGAAAAACCTCTGGGTCTTTTAAAATAAAAGGCTGCATTATTTGATGTGAATGTCACAACTAGATGGTGCAGTGAGTGCGTACGTGGAACACGTGTTTGTAGTGCCAAGTCACGACCAAGCAACAAACTGCAGCTGCCAGAAGACTCATCTGTGTTTTTCAGTTTAAAGTTAATTTCCAGGATTGTCAGCCTACATATTCTCAGCCGCTCCTTCTGCCCTTGCAAATTCTCAGATTGTAGATCCAAAAAACATGCAAATGACGATTGCTGATAATCGCACTGAGTATGTTCTAAAACAATGATGGAGGCCCACTTGTACATACCTCTCCACCAGTGAATGATGGCCAGGCAGTGAATGATGAGATGGCAGAGATCTACTCCACTGGGGAAAGAAAGCTTTGCCTCGTCTCTTTGCTACCCCCCTACTCCTGTGGCAGCCACTGTGGACACTATCTGCATATGCGAAGATTCCAATGTCATTGCACATGGAATTGTACATGCAATATCAGTAATGCATGTGTAGATGCTTTCTGTGGTCTGAGTAGTCACTAAGCTTAAGAAAGTGTTCAAGAGAAAATTGCTCTCATTCTCTCCCTTTGATCTTTCACTATTTCCAATTATGACTAACAGCTCAAATACAAATCAAAGCATCCAGGTGGCAACCTAAAGTAACTGCAAGCCTGCAAAATGTTACTACAACCCACAAAGAATAGATAATGGCAAGCCTGAATATATTTTGGGCCACTTACTTCTTCAATTGCAGCATCTTGGAGCAGTGATCTGATGTCTAAACGTAACATGTGACGGGGAGTTGAATCCCAATGCTCAGCCATCTATAAGGCATCATAAATTACATATTAATCAACAGTCTCAGCCAGTGTTTGATGGCTTAATGAATAATAATTTTAATTAATATCTAATAAATGAGGACAACTGCTAAGAACCATTTGTTGCTGAGTATTGAAAAAATTTTGACAATAACATTTTTCTTTCTAGACTTGCTCTCAATCCTGGTCCTGAATATGAATGATGAATCAAGAGATTCCTGTCTTTTTGCATAGCATCAATTTATTGAATTAAGGAGAAAGTGAAATTTTTATGGTAGCTATCACTATTGTAGAGTTTCTTGGAGGTGAGCAAAGTAAGAATACAGCAGATGAGTTAAACAAGTATTTTGCTTCAGTTTTCTTCACAGAAGACAAAAGTTACATTACTGTAATAGCTTTAATTATGAAATGAAAGCGAGACAGGGACTCTTACAAATTTAAAATCCCACAGAATTGCTACTGATCAAATTGCTGGAGTTGTGGGCTCAGTCCCTGGGTCCCAATGGACTTCATCTTAGAGTCTTACAGTAAGTGGTTTGTAGAAGTTCTAATTTTCCAAAACTATCTAAATTTGGGTGAGTTCCATTAGTTGAAAAACAGAAAATCTAAGTCTGTTATTCAAAAAGGAAGATAGAAAGCAGGAAACTACAATCCACTTAGCATAACACCTGTCAGAGAGAAAATGTTGGAAGCTATTATGAAAGATGTTATAGCAAGGCACTTAGATGAATTTAAGTAATTAAACAGTCACCATGGTTTTCTGAAAGGGTAATCATGGTCAGCCAATTTATTGGATTTCTTTGAGGAAGTAACAACTGCTGTGGATAAAGGGAGCCAGTGAATATAGTGTACTTACATTTCTAGATTTGCATTTGATATGGTGCCACAAAGTTTATTATAGAAAATAAAAGCTCATGGTGCAAGGGATAACATGGTGACATGGATAGAAGACTGCCTAGTTAACAGAAAACTGTTAAGTAGGCTTAAATGGGTAGTTTTCTGGTTGGCATTACGTAACGAGTAGTGTGCCACAGGGATCATTGCTGGGATCACAGTTTCTTACAATCTATGTAAATGACTAGGGCGAAGGGACCGAAGACATGATTGCTAAATTTGCTGAAGGGACAAAGATAAATAGGAAAGTAAGTTGTGAGTGGTCATAGGGAGGTTACAAAAGGACATAGATAGGTTAAGTAAGTGGACAAAGAACTTGCAAGTAGAGTACAACTTTGGAAAATGTGAAGCTGTCCATTTTGGCAGGAAGAATTTATAAAAAGCATTTTATCTAAACGAAGACAGCCACAAAGATTGGGGTGTTGTAGTGTATGAATCACAAGAAGTTAGTATGCGGGTACAACAAATAATAAGTAAAGCTTGCAAGAGGAACTGAATGTAAAAGCTGGAAGGTTCTGTTTCTGTTGCGTTGAGCGAACTCCTTCAAGTACTCCACAGATCAATAAGTTCCACACTGTGTGGAATGAAATTTTTACCAAATTAATTATTTGATTTGTAAATAGCTAAAACATACTTATACCGCTTTATTTTAGAGCTAGCTACAAGTGAGAACAGTCTTTGAACATTCAATCTGTCAAACCAGCTCATAATGTTGAAGATCCCCAGTTGGAGACTGTCCAATTCTTTATTAACAGTTACACCCCTCAATTTTTTATAACATTTTCTGTATTCTTTTTCCCTAGTGCTTCAATATGTTTTCTTTTGTAGGAAGCACAGAACTGTAGAACACAGGTGCATTCCAATGAAGGAGCAATACAAATGAACAGTTCTTCAGCTCTCCACACATTTTACTTTCTTACCTTTCACAGCTGAAATACCCTCATTATAGCTCCAATGAAATGGAACTGCTTCACATTTCATCATTTTGAATCAACATTTATTGAGTCAATCAGTAAACCTGGCAATAGCTTTCCTTTCAAAAATCTTTTTTTATATGCTGTCTCTAGATAAAGATATTATTTTTGATGACAGAAGTAAAGCTAAAAAAAGTTCAAAAATAAATAGGATGCCAAAACATAATCTTGTTCCATTTTCATAAATGATCTACACTCAAAAACTCAATACAAGGCAGCCAAATTTGTCACTACCAAACTCGGAGGGACAACGTATTCAGGGGAAATCAAAAATTAGAGTTGGCTGAACAAAATCTTTGCTGGCAGACAAAAAAAACAAATGAAATTAAATAAAATACAAAGGCAAAACAGCGCACATTGAATGGAAAAATGATCAACCCTTTTCATATTGTTGACAAGAGTTGAATATACATCAAGACCAAGAAATTTTATTCGGCTCCAAATTAAATTTGTCCATCACTGAAACTGAAAGAGTATTCAACCGCACAGTGAAAACAATTGAAATGCAAAGTCACAGAAAGTTATGTTTACACTGTGCTTGTTTTATGCGCAGACTGAAGCCAATGGTCCAGATGGTTGACAAGACAAGGGAAACATTCAAATCCTGCAAGCACTGTAGTGAAGGACCATAAGATTAACTCTGATGGCACGCATCTAGGATACGAAGCCAGAAAGACTCACGGTTTTCAAACTGGAAAAAAGGCATCTGAAATGTATATAAGATAGCAAATGTGAAATAGGAAAATCCAGACTGGATAAATTAAG
This sequence comes from Rhincodon typus, assembly GCF_021869965.1. Taxonomy (NCBI): domain Eukaryota; kingdom Metazoa; phylum Chordata; class Chondrichthyes; order Orectolobiformes; family Rhincodontidae; genus Rhincodon; species Rhincodon typus. Next base: position 14,877,179 of record NC_063339.1, on the reverse strand, counting down.
TAGTGGGAGTAGGAAAAGGGGACATAGTTAGCATTCAGAGATAGTAGGAACTGCAGATGCTGGAGAATCTGAGATAACAAGGTGTAGAGCTGGATGAACACAGCAGGCCAAGCAGCATCAGACAAGCAGGAAGGCTGACGTTTTGGGCCTAGACCCTTCTTCAGAAAATGCTTGGCCTGCTGTGTTCATCCAGCTCTACTTTCTTGTTATCACATAGTTAGCATTTCCTAGTTTGAACCTAAGGATTGATATCTGACTTCTTCCACAGGCTGAGAGATAAACTCTAGAAAGACTTCACAGAAGAACCTAAGGGATAATCTAAAATTAATCTGACAGGAACGTAAGCAATCAGGTGGAATGTTAGTTTTATCCCTATACCCTACCTTTCCACAAAGGACAAAACTCTCAGGAGCTACTCCAGAAACCTGAAAACAGTTAATTTCTTCAGCACTATGCTAAACTATGATGAAAGGTCGCTTTCAAAAGCTGAAGGAAATGAAAGCCCCGATTATTCACCTTGTTGATTTCCTTCAGTTTACGGCCATGAATGTTCCTCTTGGCACAGGTCTGATTATCTGCACTCATTTCTGCGATATAAACCTGGAAAGAGAAATGAGGTGGCAGAAATTCCATCAGTGCATCCAACTTCCTCTCACAACTCAAAGTAGGTCACGTTGCCAGACAACATAACACTATGTAAATTCAAACAATATAACTATTGGCAGATTGCTTAAAACAGTCAATTAATTAACAATTTAATTGTTTCTCTACCTTTTAGAAAACATTTAAACATTGATATAGATTAAAAGCAATTTAGCAAGATTTTTTAAAAACTTTTCTTTCCATCATTCTCCTTTCACTAATGGAGCTCTGACTATTTGGTATCTAAATGAGGTCACTTAAAGTTAGTAGGGATTTTTACAAACCATGAAAAGCATCCAGTTATGAAGATTTTTATTGCTTGGCAGCTGAACATGCAGGCACCAAGGCTACATGTTTGGAATTTCCACCATAAAACAACTCTGCAACGTTCTTCAAGATTCTCCATAAAACACATCACTTCAACCAAGACTTTTTAGAACCTTCCCAATATCTTCCACTTTTGTTCTACATGTAACATCTCCCTGATGGCAGCTCTGTAAAACAGCTTGAATGTTTACCTATGTTACATAAATGTAGGCTACTAACTCACCTCAAAGCCTTTAGTTTTGGCTGCACTCCATAACTGCTCAAAATGTTTGACCCTGTTGTTGATGGCATCGACAATGATGAAGGGAAAAAAGCCATCATCTAGTGTTTTTCGGAATGTTTTAAACATGCTGCTTCTGTACGTGTCCTCCATTTCTGGCTCATATTCATACTCTAGGACCTAAGGGACAGAGATGAAAGATAGAAAGAAAACAGACATTTGATGACGCAAAAGTCACCTGATTAGATTCTGTCTTTCCAAGTAATTGGAAAGAAAATGATAATTCATTGTACCTACTGTCTATAAACTATAAGCCTAAAATTTCAGCATCTCTAATCTATTGACAAGTGCAACAGAATATCCATCCACCAATGCACAAGCCACTGAATCTCATCTCTAATGGAGTCATTTCCATGGATGATTGGGACAATGATACATGCAAAGAGAGATCAGCACAAAAGCATTTTGCGGTGCATGATAAGTCAAGCAGTTCAAAATCGCACTGACATAAATGGTATTGAGCCCCTTTATGGGAAACAGTGAGAAGAAACTGGGACAAGAAACAGTGTCATTATCAATGTTGAGGTCCAAACAGAATCACTTGCACACACAGCAGTGCTGACAAGAACTGATTTCCTCCAGGACCTGTTAAACGTTTGGGTATTTCTCCAAACTTTACTACATCTCAGATCAAACAATAACATAAAAGCAGAAGATTGTGCATGCCACAGATGTGAAATTATAACAGAAGCGCTGGAAACAGTCAGCTGGTCAGGCAGCATCTATACAGAAAAAGAGAATTAATGCTTCAAGTCAAGATGACCTTTCTTTGTTGTGTGTGCACACAATATTTGTGTGTATGTGCGCCTGTGAGTGAATGCATGTGTGATAGAGAGAAAGAAAACGATGGGAGGTATGATGATGATGACGCAGTGGATGCAGATTATCAATGCATCTTCCTCCAAACTATTATGTTTTAGCCTTAAGCACTTAAAATTCTATGGGCCAAATGTTTCAATCTAACACTAAGCTGGATTTATAGGAAAAGGGAGATAAACCACTGCATATTACAATCTTCACTATAATGAGAATCAAAATACATTACATTCATTGTGAAAAATTGTTGTCAATGTTAGTTAGAACTTATGCACAAAACAAAACTTTTTTGATCCAAGAATTCAAGCAGGCTGAAAATTGTGCACTCCAATGTTAATACTTCAATCAAATGCATAAAACAAAAGTGTTTGGACACTCTCGCTGTGGAAATAAAATTTTAATAAAATCTTGTGTTTCAGTTACATAACTGTTCAGCATGTAAATTTAGTAGGTTAATTCTACCACTGATAAATCCCTCAAAATTTTTCTGCATTTCTAACTAGTATGTAACACAAAGGATAGTAGCAAATTAGAAACCAAATAGTCATTTCTTTCTCCAGCACTGGATGTATATATAAACAGGTTATTACTGTAAACCTTGATAGCCAGCTTTTACACAAAGCTGAAAAATGACACAAAAAGTGCAATGTCCATCAGTTGACACCTTGCATGCTTCTAGATTAAATTGTTATAATGTCACAAACTGAGCAGGGTGATACCATGCATGTGGGAGTCTAGCTTTAGACTGACCAGCTCACATTTCGTCATTTGGGCAATGGAATCAAAGAAACTATTAGCAATGAATTACACCATTGCCAGGTAACTCCACCATTATGTTAAATTTTAAATGGCAGCTGTAAGTAAAGTGAAAAATTCAGCAAAACTGTAATTACTGATGTTTACAGGGACAGGTGGACCTATAAAAATCAGATTCCAAATGTCATTGGCAAGATTTGTGCAACTTTGTCGTCAAACGTCAAAGAAAAAGACTAGAGTTTCACAAGCAATCACATAAGTCACTTATTCCATTATTTCCTTTTTGGTTTCCCTATTCAAGGGTCCTGATGATATAACTAAGACCAATGGTTTGTATTTTCAATATTACTTACAGAAATTAGTAAGATTCATAGTAGATAAACTTTGCAAATAATAGTTAAATAAAAGGTTTAATTCTGGAATTTTAAGACTGATTTAAATATGGTTCGATTGAGTAATTTGATGGATGATGGAGGAGGTTTTCTTGTGATTTACAGATCATAGAATGTACAAGTGACAAACGACAGACATTTAAGTAAATAGATCATGGCTCACAGCAAAGGTATGTCCCATGAGGAACAAGTATTCTAGGAAGGGAATAAGTCAACTATCATTAACCAGAAAAGTTAAGGATAACTTCAAACGGAATGGAAAGAAACATACAAATGTGATAAAGGTTAGTGGTAAGCAGAGGACTGGGAAAGTTTTAAAAACCAACAAAATGTAAACATAGGTCCCTTAGAGAATATGGCTAAAGTAATAATAATGTGGAACCAGGAAACGGCAGAGGAGTTGAATCATACTTGGCATCGGTCTTCATGGAAGAAGATATTAATAGCATTCCAAAATTAATCAAGGGGTAAAAGGTGGCGAGGAAATAAATACAATAATAATCACTAGAGAAATAAAAACGCTGGGGGAACTAACAAGACTAAAGACCGATAGCTTCCCCAGAGCTTCATAGGATGCATCCTAGGATATTAAAGAAAGTAGCTATAGAGATATTGCATGCACTGGTAGCAATCTTCCCAGAATCCTTAGATGCTGGAAAGGTTCCAAAGATTGGAAAATTGCCAAACATTTTATTTAAAAAAGGCAGGAAACAAAAATTGGGTAACTATAGGCCAGTTAGCTTAACATGTGATTTTAGAAAACTGTTAATCTATTATAAAGGATGTAATAGCAGAGGACCTAGAAACATATAGTCTGGTCAAGCAGAATCAGCATGGCTCATGAAAGGAAATCATGCCTGATTAATTCATTAGAATTCTTTGAGGAAGTAATAAGCAGGATAGATAAAGAGGAAGCAGTGGATATAACACACTTGAATTTCCAGAAGGCTTGATAAGATACTACACATTAGGCTACCTAAGATAAGAGCCTATGGTTTGGAGGAATACTTTTAGCAAGGATAGAAGACTGGCTAACTCATAGAAGAGAGAGAGCTGGGATAACGAATCAGGATGACAACCTGAAACTAGTAGTGTTGGAACCTCTGTTATTTCTAAAATGTATTGATGACTGAGGGAAGTGGATGCACTATAGCCTAGTTTGCAGATGACACAAAAGTAAGTGGGAAGGCAAGTGGTGAGTATGACACAGAGTCTGCAGAGGGATAGAGACAGTTTAACCAAGTGGGCAAAGACTTGGCAGATGAAATACGATGTAGGAAAATGTCAGGTTACGCATTTTAGTGGGAAGACGAGGAGCTGAATATTATTTAAATGGAAAAAGGCTGCAGAAAGTAAGCAGTAAAACAAGAATTGGAGAGTCCTCATGCATGAATCTCAAAAAATTAGTGTCCAAGTTCAATGTGTAATAGGGAAGGCAAATGGAATGTTGGCCCTTATTTCTCTGAATGGAGTGTGTATAAGTAAGGAGGTTTTGCAAAAATTATACAAGGCAATTGTCAGACCAAAGCGGGAACACTAAACGCTTTGCACCCCTTATCTAAGGAGATATCAACTGGCACTGGAGGCAGTTCAGAGAAGGTTCACTTGGCTGATATCGGGTATGAAGGGACTGAGTTCTGAGAAGAGGTTGAGTAGGTTTGGCTTGAACTCATTGGAATTTAGAAGATTCTTGGAGGACTTGATAGGGTAGAAATAGAGAGGCTGTTGCCGCTTGTGAAGAGTCTAGGACTGGAGGAGATAAGATCAGAATAACGGGTTGCACGTTTAAGACCGAGATGAAGACGAATTTCTTCTGAGGGTTATTAATCTGTTGAATGCCTTACCACAGAGGGCTGTGGAGGATGGTAAGTATGCTAAATGCCGAGATAGACAATTTTTCTAATCAGTAAGGGAATCAAGGGTTGTAGGGAAAATGCAAGAAAGTGGAACTAAGAATTATCAGATCAGCCCTTATTTCACTGAACAGTGGAGCAGACTTGATGGGCTGAATGGTCTACTACTACTTCTACATTTTATGGCAACTGAGCAAATGCAGGAAGATTCTTAAATTGGAGATTATAAACCTTTTGTGCATCTTCACACAGTAGTTACAGAATACCCAATGGGTATAGTTTCTATGATGCACATAAAAATGTGCAAGCTACTGTTTAAATACAAGTTCTCAAGTAAAAGACCTGATCAACTTCTATAAGCTAATCCATCTGTAAATTGTCTGTTTTGTCCGATGGGCCCACATTCATGACAGAAACTTGTTTGGAAACCACACTACCAACAATTTTCTTCGATATTCTTTTTTTAGAAAGAGATTTTGAATCTCAAGCTTCAGAGATCAAAGGCATATCTTGGTGCCATCAGTGATTCCAGTATGGTTGATTCTTTCTATTTGAAACAAAGTACAGTTATAACTAATTTTCTCAATGCTTACCTTCTTTTTGATTCGCTTGCCACTGTCTGGGTCCTTCACTACTTTTTCCACCTCAGTCATAAAGTAATCATCCAGGCTGAGGACGCGTGGCGCAGCTCCTCCATACTCTACCTCTTTATCCTAAAATATAAGCACGGAGACATAAATACTTGAGTTCAAAATAAAGGTACTTTCCAGAGTGGTCTAATTTATTACCTATCTGTTAAGGACAAAAATGATTTAATATATTACCTTTGATGACGATGTTAAAAAACAGAACTTGTCAAAACAGAAATTCCTATTCAAAAGTTTCAAGTTATTTTGGAGAGTTTTTAGTATACAGACACAGAGTAAAATGATTCTTTAATCAACAAATCAGGTATAAGTACTGCACTCCTGCTACATCCGGTCATGAATGGTGGTAAACAATAAAAGAACGAGCTGGTGGATGAGCCTCCATTAAAAATCCCCATTCTCAATGATGGAGGAGGCTAGTATGTCAGTTCAAAAGATTGGGCTTAAGCATTTGCAACCATCTTCAGACAGAAACATCAAATGAATGATCTACTTTGGCCTCCTCCCAACATCACAGATGCCAGTCATCAGCCAATTCAATTTATTTCACATGATATCAAAAAACAGCTGAAGGCAATGGAGGCACAAAGATCCCGACAACATGCTGGCATTAGAGCTGAAAACTTGTGCTCCAGAAACTAGCCATTCCATCAGCAAAGATATCCCAGTATACTTGCAACTATGATGTCAGCCCGACAACATGGAAAATTGCCTAAGAATGTACTGTCCCCAAAAAGCAGGACAAATCCAATACAATCAAATACCATGCTGAGTCTACTTTCAACCATTAGGTGTTGTTGACTGTACTAACAAATGGTATTTACACAGTAATAATCTACTCACTGATATTCGGTTTGTGTTCTGCCAAGAGCATTTGGCTCCTGATCTCGATAAAACCTTAGTCTAAAAATGGATATATAGCTGACTTCAGGTGAGTGCGAATAGCTCTGACGTAGTGTGGCATGAGGAACCTTAGGAAAATTGATATCAACATGGAGAGAGAAAAACTCTCCACTGACTGGGACCAAACTTAGCAGAAATGAAGGTGGTTGCGATAGGTGGAGGCCAATCAGCTCAGTCCCTGGACATTGCTGACAGAGCTACTGAAGGGAGTGTCCAAGCAGCAACCATCTTTAACTGCTTTAACGACCTTCCTTTATCATAAGGTCAGAAGTGGGGTATTCAATGATGACTGCACAGTGTGGAGCACCATTCATAACTTTGCAGATACTAAAGCAGCCCCTCTGCATATGCAGCAAGACCTGGACAAAATTTAGGCTTGGGCCGATAAGTAGAAAGTCATGTCCAAGCCATAGGAATGTCAGGTAATAATTACCTCAAGTCAGAGAAAATCTGAACATCTTGATATTACAATTATAGAATCTGCCACCATAAACATCCTGTTGTCTACCATTCATCACAGCCTGAACTGATTCAGTAACGTAAATAAAGTGGATACAGGGCAAGTCAGAAGCAGGAATAAGTAACTCATCTCCCCAAAGGCTATTCCTCAAAATACATTTACAGTCACAGTCATACAGTACAGAAACAGGCTTTTCAGTCCAACCCATCCAAGCCAACCAAATTTCCCAAACTAAACTAGTCCCACTTGCCCGTTTCTGGCCCATATCCCTCTAAACCTTTCCTATTCATGTATTTGTCCAAATGGCTTTAAAATTTGTAGTTGTTACCGGCTCTACCATTTCCTCTGGCAGTGCATACCATATCGCCACCCTGTGTGAAAAAAATTGCCCCTCTGTTCCCTTTTAAATCTTTCCCCTAAAACCTATGACCTCTAATTTTGGATTTCCCTACCCTAGAGAAAAGATCTTGACAATTCACTTCATGATTTTATAAACCTCCATAAAGGTCACCCTTCAACCTCCTACACACCAGGGTAAAAGACCCAGCCTATTCAGCGTCTTTCAGTAATTCAAACCTTCCAGTCCCAGCAACATGCTTGTAAATCTTTTCTGCACCCTTTCCAGTTTAATAACAGCCTTCCTCTCGCAGGGCGACCAGAACTGTATGCCATATTCCAGAAGTGGCCCCTCCAACGTCCTATACAGCTGCAACAAGATGTCCTAATTCCTATACTCAATGCTTTGACCAATGAAGGCAAGCATGTTAAGCACCTTCTTTACCACCCTGTTTACCTGTGATATCACTTTCAAGGAACAATTTACCTGCGTCTCTAGGTCTCTCGGTTCGATAACACTTCCCAGGGCCCTACCATTAACTGTCCAAGTCCTGCCCTGCTTTATCTTACCAAAATGCAACACTTCACATTTATGTAAATTAAACTCCATTTGTCACTCCTTGGCCCACTGGCCCAGCTGACTAGGATCCTCGTGTATGCTTAGATAACCTTCTTCACTGTTCATTATACCACCAATTTTGATGTCATCCGCAAATTTACTAGCCATGCCTCCTATATTCTCACCCAAATCGTTATAAGACAAACACCAGAGGACCCAGCTCCGATCCTTGAGAAATTCCACTTCTAATAGGCCACCAGACCAAAAAACAATCCTCTACACAACCATCTGTCTCCTACTGTCAAGTCAATTTTGTATCCAATTGGCTAGTTTTCTCTGGATCCCATGTGATTTAATCTTACTGACCAGTCTACCTTGCGGAACCTTGTCAAAGGCCTTGCAAAAGTCCATGTAGACAACGTATATTGCTCTGTCCTCATCTATCCTGTTGGTCACATCTTCAAAAAACTCAAACAAATTTGACACACAATTTCCCACGCACAAAGCCATGGTGACTATCCCTAATCAGTCTCGGTCTTTCCAAATGCATGTAAATCCTGTCTCTCAGAATCCCCTCCAACAACGTACCCACCTGAGGTCATGCTCACTGGTCTATAGATCCTTGGTTTGTCATCACTGCCTTTCTTAAGTAATGACACAAGTACTGGCCACCCTCCAGTCCTCCGACACCTCACCCTTGGCTGTCGATACAAATATCTCTGCTAGGTGCCTCGCAATTTCTTCCCTAGCTTCCTGAAATGTCCTGGGATATACTTGATATGGGGATTTATCTACCTTTATGTGTCTTCTGTAATATGGACTCTTTTCAAGACATCACTATTTATTTCCCTCAGTTCCCATCTTCCATGTCTTTCTTTACAGTAAATACTGAAGTAAAATATTTGTTTAGTATCCCAGCCATTTCCTGTGGTTCCACATATAGACGGCCTCATTGATCTTGAAGGGCCCCTATTCTCTCCCTAGTAACTCTTTAATATACTTGTAAAATCTTTTTGGGTTATCCTTAACCTTATGTATCAAAGTTAGCTCATTTCCATTTTTTACCGTCCTGATTTCCCTGTCAGTGTACTCCTACTCCTCCTATATTCTTCAAGGGATTCGCTTGCTCCCAGCTTGACTTATACTTGACATATATCTCCTTCTTTTTGTTGACCATAGCCTTATTATCTCTAGTCATCCAGTGTTCCCCACTCCTATCATCTTTGCCCTTCACTCTAACAGGGACATATGGTCTCAAAATTCTCGTTATCTCACTTTTGAAAGCCTCAGTCATTCCTTTACCTGCGGACAGCCTCCCCCAATCAACTTTTGAAAGTTCCTATCTAATATCATCAAATTAGATTTGATCCAATTTAGAACTTGTATACAAGGCTTATGCTTTTCCATAACTATTTTAAAAGTAACAGAATTATGGTCTCTGGTCCCAAAGTGCTCCCCCACTAATACTTCAGTCACTTACTTGGCCTTATTTCTGAAGAAAAGGCCAAATTTTGCTCTTTCTCTAGTACATCTACATATTGATAAAGAAAGTTTTCTTGAACACACTTAACAAATTTGTCCTCATCCAAGCCCTTAACATTATGGCAGTCCCAGTCTATATTTGGAAAGTTGAAATTCTCTACTACTACAACCCTTATAATTCTTCCAGATATCCGATATATTTGCTCCTCAATTTCCTGCTGACTATTGGGGCGGGGTGGGGGTGGTGATCATCATCTTCTCATTTCTCAGTTCCACTCATATAGCGCCAATTGACAATCCCCCAGGAATATCCACTCTATGTAAAGCAGAGTTGTTTTCTGTAATCAAAACGCCACTCATGTAGTATTTTTATGCCCAGCCAAAGAGAACACAAGCATACACTGCAAGTAGGAACTGCTGAAATACAAACAATAGCAGATATGTTGCCTCACCTTTTCTCTATACTCAGAAATGCTGAAGAATATAATAGAATAGAAATTATTGTTGCATGTACTTCTACAAATAAAAGTGAAAAGTTTCATAAGTCACCATACTGTGGCGCCTATAAAGATGATATATGTCATAGATAAGAAGAAAATGAGTAAAAATTAAAGCAAAGTTCATCTCAGTTCAATTTCAGTTTGGGGAAAGGCAATTAAAACAACGAATGCTGGAATACCTGGAAGCTGCCGCCGAAGAAGACCTTCCATGCCGAGATGAAAGTAAATTGTCCATTCCAGTTGGCATCAACTAGCTAGGGCCCTTCTTAGTCTGCATTGCACAGAGCTAATCATTCTCCTCAGGAGCTGAGACACAACGGGGTCTGTGGATCAATGCTTTCAAACTGAACAATTCCCAACCCTTGTTCTGACAAAAATTATCAATTTGAAATAATACTATTTCTCCATCTCCATGAATACTGCTAGACATGCTGAGTATTTTCAGCATGTGTGTTTTTATTCCACTCTTCATGCAATTCTCCCATCTTCACATCAAGGAAACTCCCCATCATTCTGTGAGACAGTACTACCTGTCTAAATAGGACAGCCTTTGAACAGACCAATTAAACCCTACTTCTATGACATGCTGTGGACCAGCAACAGAACTGCATTCAGCCACAGTCTGTAACTTTATAGCCCCACATAACCCTCACTTTACCACTGCAATCAAGCAGGGAGAACAACCCTAGTTGTCTGAAGAGTGCAGGAGGGCATACCACGAGCAGTATCAGGCATACATAAAAACTCAATTTAATGAAGTGCCAACACAGAACAAGCTGCATGCCAAACAGCAGAAGCAACATGCAACAGACACAGCTAAGCAATCTCATAACCGATGAATCTGATTCAAACTCTGTAGTTCTGTTACACCCATTTGTGGGTTTCATTTGCCAGCATTTGGCCCATATCACTCTAAACCCTTCCTATTCATGGTCCCATTCAGATGTCTTTTAAATGTTAATTGTACCAGCCTCCACCACTTCCTCTAACAGCTCATTCCATACACGCACCACCTTTTGCATGAAAAATTGCCTCTTTGGTCCTTTTTATATCTTTCCCCTCTCAGCTTAAACCTAAGCCCTCTAGTTTGGTACTTTCCTACCCTGGGATAAAGACCTTGGCTATGCACCATATCCATGCCCATCTTGATTTTATAAACCTCTAAAAGGTCACCCCTCAGACTCCTGTCCCTCAGAATCCCCTTCAACAACTTACCCACCATTTTCATTGCTCATTACTCCAAGGTGCAGATTGGATAATCCACCTAGTCCACCTTCTGAAAACGCTAGTCTTCGACCAATTCAATTCACAGGGTGTGCAATCAAGAACAGCTGAAGGAGCTGCACAATGATAACGTAATGGGCCCTGGCAACATATTGGAGACTTGCATGACAGCTAACTGTGCCTGTAGACAAGCTGTTCCTGTACAGCCACAACATCAACATCGACCTAGTAATGTAGAAAATTGCCTTGATGTATGTCCTGTGCAAAAACGCAGGACAAATTCAACCTGACTAAATACTGGTATCAGTCTACTCTTGATCATCAGAAAGCTGTTGGAAGGGATAATCAACAGTGTTATCAAGTAGCACTTGCATAGCAGTAACCTGTTCACTGTTTTGGCTAATATTAGGGTCACTAAGCTTCTGATCCCAATACATCTTTGGTCTTAACATTTACAAAAGAGCTGAACTCCAGAGATGAAAGTAAGTGCCCTTGACAGCAAGGCAGCATTTTACTGAGCACAGCATGAAGTAGTTCTTGCAAAACTGGTTTAATAGAAATTAGAGGAAACCTCTCTGATGATACATATACACCACAAAGAAAAATGGTTTGATTGTAAGAAGTCAAGCATCTCTGACCCAGGATACCATTCAGCAATTCCTCAGGGTAGATAACTTGTTTAGACATGTATGACACACGTCTGGGGTAGGTAGAAATTGAACACAGGTCTCCTGGCCCAGAGGTGGACAAATTACCACTATGCCACAAGAGCACTAGATTCCTCAGGGTACTGTCCTAGGTCCAATCATTTCCAGCTGCTTCATTAATGACCTTCCCATGTCATTAGGTGAGCAGTGCAATGACTGTGCAATTCCAGCACAATTCACAATTCCTCAGATACTGAAGGAGTCTGTGTTGTTGTGCAGCAAAACATGAACAACATCTAAGCTTGTGCTGTTGAGTGACAAGTAAAGATTTGTGTCAAATAAGTGCCAAGCAACATTGCCAAGAAGTGAGAATTGAACATTTCCCAATCACATTCAATGGCCTTACCACCAATGAATCCTCCCTATCAACATTATTGGGGTTATCACTGATCAGATACAGAACAGAATGAATAATATCATACTGCATCAACATCATCAGGTCTGAGGCTGGAAGCTCTGCGGCAAATAATTGACCTCCTCACTCAACAGTGCTTGTCTACCATCTCCAAGTCAGGACAGTGGTGATGGAATAATCTCCACATGCCCAGATGAGTAAAACTCCAACTACACTAAGAACCTCAAAAATCATCCAGGACAAAGCTTGATTGGCAGCTAAACTTTCAACAGTCACTCTCTTCACCAATCAAGCACAAAGTGGCATAAGTATCTACACGATGCACTGCAGGAACCAACTAAGGCTCGTCAAACAATACCTATGATACCCATGATCTCTACCAGCTGGAAGGACAAGGGTAGCAGGTGTTTTGGAACACCATCATCTGCTAATTCCTCTCCAAGTCACACACCATTCTGACTTAGAATTAGTTTATTGTTCCTTCACTTGTCACTGGGTTAAAACCCTGGAATTCACAGTGAGTACACGTACACGAAATCCACTGCAGCAATTAATGGCAGCAGATCACCACATGTAATCAAATCAAATAAGGGTGTGTAATAAATGCTGGCATAGCCAATTATGTTCACATCCCATGAATTACGACATAATAGAACTGCAAACTTTCGATTAATTTGGCAAAAGATTATACTCACACGAATGAGTTTAGCAACATGCGTCTTCCCACTTCCAGGGAGTCCTCGCATAATAACTACAATCTGTAAGATGATGCAGAAAATAACGTTCTACGTTACTGCAAAACTTAATGATCGAAACCATATATAATCAAAAATAATTAATTTTGCTCTGAAGTTAAATGAGTTCTTAGCACAAATGTTATAATTACTGTGACAGGCAACAAACAAACGATCCTGCCCTTATTGCTTACATACAATGGTATTCAATAACATTCATAATTAATAACCCCTCTCTGAAAGCCATGATAAAGCAAATTCTATTACTATACACAAAGACAGATATTCTAAATACGAAGTATTAGCTGACAGCTGAAATTTTGAATGAGCAGTCATTACTCAACATAGGCACAATGCATCTAAAGCAATCAAATCTGTAAAATAAACTAAATAATCTGTATGGAGTTGAAAATTTACTTATAATCTAACAAGGGTACAATCATATTCATTCAGATTTGAGTTACTGTTGCAGATTTTTAAAAGCAGTTACAAACAGATCCTTAGGAGACTCCTGTGTGATATTTTTGCGTGCAAAGGGAAGCTCTGGCTATGATGGATATTTGGAATGGATGCAAATAAGGTCAGCACCACTAGAGAACAGTGGAGAAAAGTTGGAGCACAATGGTATGATCAGCTGGTAACGTTGCAGATAGAACAAGAACGATCTGATATGCAGCAGTAATTGTTCCAGAGATAAGAGACAGAGAATAAGGACAAGGGTAATTCTGATTGGTAGAACGTAACAAGTGGTGTCCCTCCGGGTGTAGAATTCTGGCTTTATTGCTTCATTACATACCAATGATTGGGTGAAGGAATAGGGCGTTGCTTGGAAAAATACACGTGTCAGTACGGAGGCATAGTAAAAAAAGAAGTGTATTTGGCAGCAATAAGTTACAAAAAGACAAGACAGAAGGTGTAAGTGAGCTAGAATATGCAAAGGGATTTAATACAGGGAAGCCTGAGCCCATCCCTTGGAATCTGAGAAAGATAAAGGAATATTTTAATTGAGAGAGGCTAGGAGCTGTGGTCAGGCCCCAGCTGGAGTAAAGTGTTCAGGTTTCAGCATGAAATCTCAGGAAAGATAATCTTGTCATGGAGAGGGTACAGATTTACCAAAATGTAATGTAAATAGTAAAGTTAAACAGACAGGTTTCTTAAATGCAACTTGCATCCCTCAAAATAAGAAGGATGTAGAGTGATCTCATTGAGTGCTAAAAAATAATTAAGGGATTTGATAAGGTAGAAGCAGAGAAACTATTTCCTGGGTGGGGATATCAGGAAAGGACAGCATCTTACAATTAGAACTTTCAAGATGGAGCAACAGATTTTTGTTAGGTTAGGATATCAAAAGAAATGAACAAAGACCGCCATCTGGAGATGAAGTATGTTACAGTTATAATCTAACTGAATGGTGGAATAAGTTTGAGGGATTGAAGGTAAATGTCACAGAGCCAATATTGTCATGTAGATCTAGAATATCTCAAGGACAACAACTCTGACTAAATGAACACCACACGAGCTACATGTAATCAGTAGAGTCTTAAAATCTAATCATAGAATTTTACAGTACAAGAGGCTATTCCATCTCAGAAGAGCTTCTCAGCTAGTCTCATTCTCAAGTCCTATCTCCCTAACCATCTAAATTTATCAATTTCAAATATATACCCAGCTATCTTTTGAAACGTCCCATGGAATTTGCTTCCATCGCTCTCCCAGACAATGCCTTCTAATTCCTAACCACTCTGAATAAACAAATTTCTCCCATCTGACTCCTAGTTCTCTTGCTGACAATCTTGAAATTGTGACTCCCTTGGTACTGACATACTAACGAGTGGAATCAGAATATCCTCCTTCACCTTGTCAAAACTGTTCATAATTTTGAACACTTCAATAAGGTTATTTCTTAATCTTCTTCGCTCCAAGGAGAATAGCCCAATCCTTCTCATCTTTCCTTGTATCTAAAATGCCTTGTTCTCGGTATCATTGTAGTAAATCTCCTCTGCACTCTCTCCAGGGTTTTAACATCCTCTCTTTAATATGGTGTACAGAACTGAATACATACTCTAAATATGGTCTGACCAATGATTTATAGAGGTGTAGCATCACTTCCTTTGCTTTTATACTGTATGTCTCTATTTATAAACCCAAGGATCCTATAAACTTTCTTAACATCTGTTTCAACTTGCTTGGCCACCTTCAGAGATTAAGCACTTGAATCCTGAGTTCCCTCTGCTCCTATACTTCTCTCAAAGGTGTACCATTGAGCCTGTATTGTGTCTCAGTGTTTCTTCTAACAAGTGCATTACCTCACATTTCTCTGCTTTGAAATTCATCTGCCAGGTGGCTGCCTATTTGGCTAACTTGTCAATGCCCCTCTGAAGTCGCTCAGTGTCATCGTCACTACTCACTATTCTCCGTAGCTTAGTATCACCTGCAAAATTTAGAGATTTTGCCTTCAATACCCATCTCCAAATTGTTTATTAAATCAGAAAAAGCAAAGGTCCCAATCCCTGGGGATCACCACTTTCATCTCATCTCCAGTCTGAGAAATGCTCATCGATACCCACCTTCTGTGTCTTATCTTTTAGCCAAATTCTAATCAATGTTGCCAAGAACGCATCAATTGCAAACATTTCTAAATTTGTAACTAACCTGCCATGAGGCGCCATATCAAATGCACAACATCACAGCACTACCGTCATCCAACTGCCTGTATCACCTCTTCAAACAAGAAATCAAACAAATGGAAAGATCAAGTCAAATGAAGTCAAAAGGCAAACAAACATAACTCACCCTATCAGGCCGGCTCTGCCTGCCAGGCATTTTTAGAATATCATCAACATTTTTACTTTCTGGTTTCTTTTCAACACGTGGAGGAGGATGTGATGGATGGGGGGCTGAGGGCGGAATCCGTTCATCTGAGTATCCCCGTCTTTCACCTAAAATGTTTGGTGAGAGACAACATTTCACTGATACTGGTATTAGATTACTAAACCATTACAAAGACATGTTTGCAATTCAGATAACGGAGCAATTTTGCAAAACGCAAAATATCCTTATTGCCAAAGTCAGGGCACGATAAAGAAAATTGCAATGCCAAACAATCAAGTACTCAAAATTAACAAAACTTGAACGTATAGGTTTATGGAATGGTAACACCACATCTAGATTTTATAACATTTTGATTTTCATTGTTGCAAAAATATGGTGACATAATATCATACTCTCGTGGCGCACTGGCTGTGTCCCTAGCCCCGGACTGGTTCAAGTCCCAGCTGCTCCAAAGGTGTGCAACAAAATCTCTGAACAGCTTGATTTGAAATAAAAAAAACAATAGTCAGGATTGTGAAACTGGAAAGAAAAATTGTAAAAGAGACTAAATGTGACCAGTTGAGTGCCACAAGGATCAGTGCTGGGCCGTGGCTTTTTACAACCTTTGTTAATGACTTCAATTAAGAGACAGAGAGTGCCGTATCTAAGTCTGTGAATGACATACAGCGAGCTGGAAAGAAACTGTGGGAAAGACACAAACAGCCATAGACAGGTTAAGTGAGTGGGCAACAAAACTGCTAATGGAACATATCATGAGGGAATGTGAAATTATTTATCTTGGTCATAAGACTAGAAAAGAAGATTTTTTTTGAAAATGTGAAACGTAAAGTTCGGAGAGATTTGGGAGCATTTCCCCATAGAATGCAGATAGTTAAATGAAGACATAGCAAGCATTTTCTTTTGGTCTTTTATGCAGTACAGGCACTGTTGGCTGGGCAGCATTGGCTGCCCATCCCTGACTGGCCTGGAGAATGTAGTGGTGAACTACCTTCTTGAAACACTGCAGTCCATATGATGTAGGTACACCTACAGGGTTGTTACAGAGGAAGTTCCAGATCCTTGCTCCAGCAACAGTGAAGGAACAGCAATATATTTCAGAGTCAGGATTACTTGGACAAGAAATTGCAGATGGTGGTGGTCCCATACATCTGTTGTCCTTGTCCTTATAGATAATCAAAGTTGTGGGTTTGGAAGGTGCTGTTGAAGTAGTCTTGATAAAATGCTGCAGTACAACATACATGCTTATGGGACACATTGCTACCACTCTACTTTGGTAGTGGAGACAGTGAAAGCAGTGGCTGATGGAGTGCCAGTCAAGCACATGGTATTGTCCTTGATATTGCTGAACTTTAAATGCCCTTGGAAGTGCACTTAGCGATGGAAGTGGAAAATATTTCATCACACTCCTGATTTGTGCCGTGTAGATGGTGGACTGGTTTTGGCTGGTTAGACAAGTTACTTGCTCCCTGGAATGATGAGGTTAACCTTTGATGGGGGGGCCAAGCAAGTTTTAAAAAAATACTCACAAGATATGGGTGTTGCTAACTAGGCCAGCATTTCTTTTCCATCC
The DNA here is from genome assembly GCF_021869965.1 of Rhincodon typus. NCBI lineage: Eukaryota > Metazoa > Chordata > Chondrichthyes > Orectolobiformes > Rhincodontidae > Rhincodon > Rhincodon typus. The sequence continues at coordinate 14,859,804 of NC_063339.1, read as the reverse complement.
CTAATTGCCTAGAGGGAAGTTAAGAGTCAACAACATTGTTGAGGGTCTGGAGTCACATGTAGGCCAAACCAGGTAAGAAGGCAGTTTCCTTTGCGAATTGCAAAGGAACCAGATGGGTTTTTCCAATAAGTGGTAACAGTTTCATGATCATGATTAGATTCAATTCTGAATTTTTACTGAACTAAAATTCCACCACCTGCTATGGTGGAATTCAAACCTATATCCCAGAACATAACCTGATCTCTGGATTAATAGTCCAGTGATACCACTAGGCCACAAGCCAATAAGAAACAGGAAAAGGAGTGGGCTGTTCAGCCCCTCAAACCTGCTTCGCCATTCAAGAGAATCAGGGCTAATCCGACTTTCCACTTTCCTGCAATTTCCCTGTGACACATGATTCCACGACTGATCTAGCATCTAACTCAACCTTAAACATACATGAATACTCTGCCACACAGCTCTATATGGCAAGGAGTTCCAAAGACTTTCAATATCCGAGAAGAAATTCCTTCTCATCTCAGGCTCAAACTGTTTAGCCTTTGCTCCTAAGACAATCCCTCCATATCATATGTCACTTCAGGGAACCTTCTCTGAACTGCCTTCAATGAAATTATATATTTCCTTAAATAAGGGAATCAAAACTGCTTACAGCACTCTAGCTATGGTCTCACCAGCACCTTGTACAGTTTCTGCAAGATATCCCTACTCTCAACCTCCAAACTCCTTGAAATAAAGGCCAACATTCCATTAGCCTTCTAGTTACCTGCTGCACCTGTGCGTTAGCTTTCTGTGTTTCATGTAGAAGTACCCACAAATCCCTTTGTGTTGCAGTTTCCTGCAGTTGCTTTCCAATTAAATAATATTCTGTTCTTCTGTTCTCCCTTCCAAAATCAACAGATAGAGAGCAATGCATTTCAACGTGTGGCTGACACGAAAAGAGGCAAAATGGCAAATGGCGGGATGAACACAGATTACAAAGAGCCACAGACAGGTTGAGTGGGCAACAAAACTGCTGATGGAATATATCATGAGGGAATGTGTAATTATTTACTTTGGTCACAAGACTAGAAAAGCAGAATTTTTTTGAGAAATATGAAACTTTCAAGTATTAACATTCAGAGCGATTTGGGAGCATTTGCCCATGGAATGCTAACAGTTAACTTCACACAATCAGACATTATATTTTATTCGCCAACTTTTTGTTCACTTACTTAACCTATCAATATGTCTCTGTAAATTGTTTGCTTCCCTCACACAACCTGCTCTTCCACCTATTTTTGTGTTGTTTGCAAATTTGGCTACAGTACACTCATGTCTTTCCCCCAAGTCATTACATATATTGTAAATAGTTGTGGTTGCAGAATTGATCCTACTGGTCATTGGTCACCAACGAACCCTTTATCCCCACTTGTTGTTTCCAACCCATTAGGCAATTCACCTTCCATGCCAACCAACCTTCCACCTCCAACCCTGTGGGCTCTAATCTTATGACTTAACCTTTTCATGAGGTAACTTGTTGAACACCATCTGGAAGTCCAATTACAACACATCTACTGGTTCCCCTCTATCCATTCTGGTTAAGGCTTCCTCGAAAGATTTCAATAAATTAGTCAGACGTGAAGCCATGCTGACTCTGCTTGATTATATTCTGATTTTGTAAATGTTCTGGATTACTTCCTTAACAACTGATTCCAATACTTTTCCAAAGCAGATGATATGCTAATTGGCCTACTGTTAGCCATGTTTTTGCCTCCCTCCCTTTTTGCACGTAGGTATCACGTTAGCAGTTTTCTAATCCTCTGGTACTTCTCCAGAATCCAATGATTTTTTTGGAAAAATTAAAACCAATGCATCCCTTGGGCCAATACTTTCTGGAGTTTAGAAGAATGAGAAGCAATCTCACTGAAACATACAAGATTCTGAAGGAGCTTGACAGGGTAGACACTAAAAGATTGTTTCCATTGATTAGGAAAATTAAAAAATGGGAACACAGTCTCAGGATTAGAGGCCAATCATTTAGGACTGAGGTGAGAAGGTACTACTTCATTCAAAGGGTGGTAAAACTTTGCAATACTCTGCCTCAGCAGTTGTGAAGGCCCATGATATAATACATTTCATGCTGGGATAGACAATTTTTTTTGTCTCTTAAGAAATCAAGGGATAAGACTGCAAACAGAAAAGTAGAGATAAGTCTATGCCTAACCTTGATTATATTGAATGGCAGAGCAGGTTTGACAGACTATTTGGTCTGTTCCTGATTCTATTTCTAGTGTATAGAATAGTGTAGAGTAAAGCTCTAAAATACAGTAGGTTATGAATAATGGGAATATCTGCTATTTTCTCATTTCAACACAACAGAGGACCACAAGAAAGACAGAAATTATTAATCTTCAACCAAAACTAAAAATCAGTAATACCCCAATGGATTTATTCTGAAGTTGTAGATGCCATGTTTATACATAAACAGCAAAAAAGCAGATGTTTGAAGGCTTTCCTTCAGAATTTTGTCAGATAACTTCTTTGATTCCAATGCACAGGAATCCCCAGCATAATTCAATCTACCCACAATATTCAAATTTCAATCATGCTATTCAATTCAATTTACCACCCTCTGATATTCAGAGACCGGCAGCAAGATGATATTGTGCTTGGATATAGATATTATCACAATTACCTGTTCCAATATGCCAACACTCATTTCAATGCTGTGATGATCAATTTGGTAAAACCATCCACAGTTAATCTGACTGGCACATAAATAATTGTGTGAATCACATAAATTCAAATACCTCCAAAACCACCAGGAGGGTGATCAAACGGTGGTCGATCAGATAAGCGATCAAACTGTGGTCTTTCAAAACCCCCTCGGTTGAAGTGATCCTTATTGTCTGGATAGTTGTGATATCCACTTGAACGAGTGGATGGGCCATGAGACATTCTGCAAGAGGAAAGAATCTTCCTTAACTCAAAGAACAAAAGAGAACCGGGTTCCTCTACAGAATGGGAAGCAAAAAACATCTCCCCTCACAATCATTTCATTGTTTTGATAAATGCCAATAAAATATCACTTTAAATAAATCTATGATTATCAGTGTTATTATTCACAATCAATAAAGATGAATATATATTAATCATACATTGCACACAGGCATGATATGGTGAAACAGTGTGACATCGGTGCATGGCTTACACCTGTTTGAGGGCATTAGTTAACTAAGTCTCGGTGTTTTTTTTTTAAATTCATTCTCAGAATGTGGGTTAGGCCCGCATTTATTGCCCATCTCTAACTGGCCAGAAGGCAGGCCACTTCACTGTGGGTTTGGAGTCACAAGTAGGCCAGACCAGGTCCGGATGGCAGTTTCCTGCCTTAAAGGGTATTAGTGAACCAGATGGGTTTTTCTGACAATTGACAATGGATTAATGATAATCATTATGCCCTTCATTCCAGATTTTTTAAACTGATTTCAAATTCCACCATCTGCTATGATGGGATTTGACACTGTATCCTCAGGGCATTACCTCTGGAATTATACTTTTGTGATTATACCACTAGGCCAATGTCTCTCCTACTGGTTTGCAGTGCAGCGTGATGCAAACAGTTGGGTTCAATTTCCCACACCTGCTAAGGTTAACATGAAAGACCCTCCTTCTCAACTTCTCCTGTTGCCAAAGGTGTGATGAGCCCCTCCAAGTTAAATCACCACTAGTCACCTCCTTCTCATGACAGAGTAGCTTATGGTCCAATGGGACAGTGGTGGTATTACCTTTACAGCTGTTTGAACATGATTTGGGAGGTTTGGTGCTGCATTTGGCTGCCACTGCAAACTGACATGCCACAAAGCAGAAACACTTCCTCATCACACTAACCTTTAATTTACATTATGACATTTTAATTCAGGTCTAATGCTTACCTATCCTCGCGCCCAAATCGCTCACGCTCAAATCCTTCCCTCTCGTAATCTCCCACTGACCTGTCCCTGTATAGGTCACGCTCTCTATCATAGTCTCTCCGATCCAAGAATGGATCTCTTCTTTCCAAAAATGACTCTCGCTCCCCATAACGATCTCGAGGACCTAGAGAATCTAAATGGGAGAACATCACTTTTCTGTGAAATCTAAAGACCATTTGACCATTTATTTTTAGTGAATTCCTCAAGTTGTTTTTAGTCAAACTGGCGACTGATGACATCACTGGGACAAATGGCAAGAAGTAATAAGCTTGCCTGCATGAAAGGAGATGAACATTACTTAAACACTGCTTATAGTTATGGTAATGTTAAAAACATCAGCAAATGTTACCATGATTATGACTACTTAAAGTGGAAGAAACTTCTGAGCAACTGTTAGTAGTAGATAGTACTTAATCAGAGGATCCTTTCACATAGTCAGTGAAAAGGTTATAATTTTTGAAAACCTATTTGCTCACAGGGCTTCTCAGAGAACATTTTCTTTTAGGGCCAACTAACTGGAGTTACACACACATAAGTGCCAATCAGTACTCAAAACACTGCAAAACAAATGCACCCTGGCCCATCATCATCAGTGAAGAAACAGTCACATCACAAGGGTAGTCTCAAAATAGCACCATTTCTATTTTGTTTGCTCTTGTCTGGTACCAATTACTAAATAGATGAATATTAGGAACCAAAATGCTACTGGTTTACTCTTGTAACTTGAATTATGCTAGACAACATTTTAAAGAGCCACGGTCATTATGACATTGAAGGAAAACACATAAGACTACGAAAGAACTAGAAAACCATTCCCTTTCTAGAAAACTCAATTCTATTTTCTTTCCATCCAACAAAAACTACTTGCCTCTTTTCCAAACGCTAATGTCACTCTTGTAATAGATATTTGAGAATTAAATGAAAAGGAAAATGTAACGCTAAATGTACCCAAAAAAACTGATTCATGAGTAATTCTTTTTCAAAATGAAATTTTTCAAAATGAAACTTTAAAAATCTAATCACTAAATTAGAATGGATAATTACTCTTGTACTTCATTACTTGTAAAATGCTTTGGGAGTTATGAAGTCATGACAGGTACCGCATAATTGCAGTTTGTACTACCTTTATCATACATCCGTTCTCGCATTGGCTCAGGACCGAGTGAAACTCGTTCTCCATAAGGGATCTGCTCAATTCTTCCGCCTCCTACCTCTGAAAATAGAATATCACTTTTTAAAAACTTAGCTTAAAAGTAAACTCTTAGTAAATGAAATCCACAGCACCAAAATTTGGAACCAAGAGTTTTGTAACCTTTCATTTCATCAGGTCTCCACACATCTGCACCATCTCATCACAGCAGCTAGTAAAGCTGAACTTTGTTGAACTGGCGGAATATTATAGTACCAATTTTTTTTTGATGGAAGAACCGTCAAAAACAACTTTAAACCACAAATCAAACTAGTGGCATTCTCTAAATTGACCAGAAAGCCGTGATTAATATAAATCAGGAAATTGCTGTTGTATGCAACATGGGTAAGACAGTTATAATGGGTGACTTCAATGTAGAAAGACTAGGTTAACCAAATCAGCACACACGCTGTAAAGGATGAATTCCTGGAGTGCACATAAGAAGTGTTTCTGGAGCAATGTGTTGAGGAACCAACTATGGATCAAGTTATTTTGTGCAAAAAGAAAAGGTTAATTAATAATCTAGCTAAAAAGAAGTTTGTGGGAAATAGTCACCATACTTAGGCATGATTGTTCAATTGTTTGAAGAGCCTATTATATAAAAAGTTGAATGTGAGCTTGAATCTCAGCTCGGTCTTTATTCTTACCTCCAACAGAAAGCTTTAAACTCATCTACAAATGGTTGAAGTGCCAGCAGGTCCCGTGTAAATTTGGCACATGTCCCACAATTATTTAGAAGGGGTGCAAGTATAGGCTAAATGATTATTTGTCATAGTCTGACGATGGTGGTGGGCAAATGATTACATCTAATTCTAAAAGGCAGAATGAATTGTCACTTAGAAAGGCACGAATTAATCAAGGATTGTTAGCATGATCTTCTGAAAGGAAGGCCGTATCTTACTGACATCATTAATCTTTTAAGAAATTAACAAGAAAAACTGTTCAAAGTAGCGATGAACTCAGTCAGGTGAATGACATTGGTGGTTGATGGAGTTTGTTCAGGCCTCTTTTCAAGGAAGTAGTGGGTAGAGAGCCTTAAAACCGTCTTGATGGAGGTGGATGTGTAGAGGGATTATACATCCATGGTGAAAAGATGATAGCTAGGGCCAGAAAACCGTTACTGTGGAACCAACAAAAAATCAGAAGACTAACAAATGTAAATGTGAAGAGACTTAACAAGATGGAAGAAAAATAGAATCAAGATAGGGCAAAATGCTTTTGGGGTCTGGAACAGGCTGAAATGCTGGGTCTGCCAGGGCAGCCCTGTTTGTGCAAAAAGTATAAAAACTATTTTGTAATCTCCTTCAGTAATGAAGAGTCATATTGAACTCGGAACATTAACTGAATAATCAGGTCAGATTTATAACATTATACAGAATACACATGAAGTAAGTTGATTGATTAATTTTATTGTCACGTGTACTGAAACACAGTGAAAAGCTTTGTTTATAAGCGGCACAGGCAGATCACAGTAAGCAAAGGATGTACAGATCAAAAAGTCTTCGAGGCATACAGGTTACATTATTTGAGGCTACAGTCCATTCGTCAGTCTGATAACGGCTGAAAAGAAATTTCTGAACCTGCTCGTGTGCGCGCTCAGGCTTCTGTATCTCCTGCCTGACGGAAGAGATTGTAGGAGGTCATTACCAGGGTGCGATGGGTCTTTGATGACATTGCCGAGGAAAGGCAGCCAACGAGCCTTGTAAATAGATTCCATGGAAGGAAGGTTGGCTTCTGTGATGATCTGGGCTGTGCACACAACCTTCTGTAGTTTGTTCCAGTCCTGGGCAGAGCAGTTGCCATAGCAGGCTGTTATGCACCTGGACAGTATGCTTTCAATGATCCATCAGCAGAATGTTGGTGAAGGACCTTATGGACATACCAAATTTCCTGAGGAAGAAGAGGCGTTGCTGTGCCTTCTCGATAGTCTCATCTACGAGGGAAGTCCAAGACTGGCTGTCTGTCGGTTATCGTCACTCAGAGGAACTTCATGCTCTTCACCCTCTCACTCTCAGTTCCGTTGATGAGAAAGGGGGCCTGTTCTCCTTCCCTCTTTCTGAAGTCGATGATCAGTTCTTCAGTTTTGCTGATTTTGAGAGACATATTGTTTTCATTACACCATGTCACCAAGCCCTCTATCTCCCTTCCGTATTTTGACTCGTTGTTGTCAGATATCCGTCCCATTTTTATCAGTGGTTTTATCAGTGAACTTGTAGATGGCATTCATTCGAAATTTGGCAACATAGTCGTAGGTGTATAGGGAGTACAGTAGGGGGCTGAGCACACATCCTTGGGGGGCCCCAGTGCCGAGTGTTATTGTGGAGGAGGTGCAGTTGCCTCTCCTCACTGATTGTGGCCGATGGGTCAGAAAGCTGAGGATCCAACTGTAGACAGCGGAGCCGAGACCAAGGTCTCACAGTTTTGGGGCACCATTATGAAGACCAGAAAATTGCTGGAACTGCTGCGTTTTGGGTAACTTCTCAAATAAGCAAAGATATACTATATTGGACAAAAACAGAAATCGCTGGAAAAGCTCAGCAAGTCTGGCACATCTGTGAAGAAAAATTAGAGTTAACATTTTGGGTCTGGTGACCCTTCCTCAGAACAGAAGCTGCTATATTGAAGCTGCAAGCAAATGCTGATATGTACAGCTCCAATGCAACATTTCCAAAGTAGTAGCTACAAACTAACTTGTGTAACTGCAATATGGCAGCTTCCAATCTTATATATTCAAATAACAATAGCAATTCCAAAAAATAGAAACCAGATGGTACAAGAAGCACAAACTCAATCAAACCACAGTCACACTTCGAGTAACTACTACATCAGCATACATCTATCATTTCAGCCATGAATGGTGCGTGACATAAACTTTTGAAAAGGAACGAATAAAAATCCCTCATTTCCCTGAGCAAACGATGTGTGAATACAGACAGATAATCTGCTCCTTGTGCATCCAAGCTTCAAACTGGAAGCAATTGTTATTTCTCAACTCAATGATTCCAATGCTCTCTTAGCAGGCCTCTCATAACACACCCCGTATATGTACATTTAAAACATGCTGCTCGCATCCTCATTTAAACCTAGTGCTGTGCTTTGATAATGCTATTTTTGCTGATTCAACACTGGCACCCAGTCCAGCAGCAGCTGAACTTTAAAATTTTCAGCCTCATTTTCCAATCTCTCCACTGTATTAACCCTCCGAATCTCTATAACCTGTTCCAATCCCATAACCTCAGGTCTCTGTGCTCCTAGAATGCTATCCTCTGCTTATCCTTGTATTTTAAATGTCCACGAGTGACAGCCAATCTTACAGCTGCCCGAGTGAGAGTCTTTAGAATTCTCATGCTAAACCTCTCTGCCTTTTCTGAAGGCATTCCTCATCATCTACCTTGTTGACCAAGATTTTTTTATCTGTTCAAATAACACATGCAAGCTTGGTAACAAATCTAGTCTCAAGTTCATGCCTGTGAAGCATGTTCCGATTTTTAACAATATTTTAGTCCCATAGTAAATGCTGATGTTGATTTCACACTCACCACGCCCGTGTCCATAATCAACAGTTTTCTGAATAGGTGGTTGTTTGTTCAGTGAATTGGTAGAGACAGGCGAAGGTTCACTGTAAGCATAATTGGAATCAGGATTTTTGGGTTCAGTTCCTGAGTCCCACAAACCATGGAACGTATCTGTGTCCCAACGCTCGGACTGGATGGGATTTTCAGGTGGTACAGGGCCAAGTAAGGAGCTTTCATTGCTTGACATATCCTACAACAGCAATAAGAAGGTGGTGATGAGGTGGACAGAGGACAATTGCTCATCATTAATAATATCAAAACGACATAATAGAACATAATGTTTATTGACCCTTGACCAAGGTAAATTACGTAAAGTGCCTCGCTATAATACAAAGTAGGGAAAAAGTGGAGGGTTTATCACTCAAGACCGATACTGAATTGGCAGCTACCAGGTCACTTGCTCAAATTCTACTGATAAATTTGGTCATTTGCAGCATGGCACCAGAAAAACATTGACACAAAAGCTATCAGACAATTGTGAAAGTTCAGTTAGTTCATTAACAACCTCCATGTTTAGGAACCAACCATTCTTACTAAGTCTGATTTAACTTTAGTTCAAAATGGTAGACCTTTCATTTATCAGTGCACAAATGAATATAGAACAGCATGCTAAGAGATCATCAAGTCTTCCTTTCTCAAACCAAAAAAAGGACAAAGATTACACAGAATGTACCATAATGTATGGAATATGATTTGCATTTCAACGATGGTCTTGTACAGCTGTCTATGAACCATGTCTGTGAGGTTACTGAAGATAACAAAATGATATGCAATTCAATTTCCCAATATGGTGCAGAAAAATCTATTTGTGTAAATATTAGTCAATTAAATATGGTACTATACAGTTCTATTTCCTTACCTTGTAAAAGTCTTGACCAGTTTTAGTATTCTGATAATCTTGCATTACAGGAGGAATTCCTGTTGAATCAGTTTTACTCGGAAGAAGAGGTACTCTCTCAATCTCTTGCAGCTCACTGAAATTGTCACAAGCAGCAAAGTTAAAAGAATGTATAACTCTGGTGAAGGAGACAATGATATTACTGACAGACTCTGGAAAATAGATTATCATAATCTAGTGTGCCTGACGCGATGCTTGATCCTTTAATAAAGGAATACTCATGCAACATGATTGTATGAGAACACCTATACAGTTTTAGGTACATTAAGAACAGGAGATAGAACACATCTTTTGACTTCTGATTGCATTTCCTCTTAACTATTGTCCTAGGTGCATCTGGTCCAAGATTATCTTAATTTCAATGTTCCTGATACCATTTAAGGAAAGCTCAAATATCCAATCAATTAATTGTTCTAAAAGATCAAAGGCAATTAAAGTGGAATATAAAAGAAGGCAAACACTTGTTATTTTTCAGTCTTTAGTGACTTAGGCACTGCTCTTTTCCTCTCTGCCAACTCATATCTTTCTCTTTCCCCTTAAAAATTCTCTCAATCCACCCATTCAAATAAACCTTCTCTCAGTCCTTCCTAATTTCTAAGCATTCTGTTTTTCTTATTATTTCTTTGTAAAGCTAGAAACCTGATTTTTAAAAGCAGCAAATTGAAGGGAAATATCCATGTTTATGGTGTTCTTGTGGGAATGCTGCCCTTTTAGGTAGAAGTTTTGTACTCAGAAGATGCCACCAGAAGCCTCAGCAAATTGTAACACTGCGTTTCATCAATGGTATGGATTACATTGTTGGTGGGGTTGAGGGGAAGTGAACTTTTATGATGATAGATGGGATACAAATCAAGTTGTTTTCTTCTGAATAATGTCAAGTTTTGGGAATGTTATTGAACCTGCATTCATCCAGGCAAGTGCAGAACATTATGTCAGACTCCTGAGGAGCTTTGTTGATATTGAGAGTGAGTGTGAGAGTGCGTGTGTGGGCAGGGTTGCATGGATGGGGAGTGTGTGGTTGCTGTGTGTCTGCTCCAGGTAACTTTTTTATACAACAATAAATAGCCAGGAATTTCCCCAGCAACTCAGTAATTGTAATGGTATTAAATATCAAGGGAATGTAGTTAGATTCTCTTTAGCTGGAGTTAGTAATTGATCGACCGAACTTCCAGACAGATGTGGCAGAGTAGGAAGCTCCAGCCAGAGCTCCTCTGCTCCGCCCATTCTTTTTCTTCTTGATCTCCCTCTCTTGGCCTCAGACACCTGGGCCCAGCTTCCGAAACGGGGTCGGTGGAGATTCCAACAGCCAGAATGAGGATGCCGGCAACCAGGACCTGAAGCAGGGACGGCAGCAACCCAAACTGGGGACGCAGACAACCAGCGGCCCAGTGCAGAGGGTGGTGGTGGCGGCAGCCTGATGCAGGAGCAGGGGTAGCGGAGCGTGGCTGCAGTGACTGAAGTGGAAACACCAGTGACCAGCGGCCCAGTACGGACGTGGTAGCCTCCGTGTTTCTCTGCTGTGGACAGCCTTTGGAGAGAGACCGTGATGTCTGTCTTTTTAACTTTGCTTCTTGTTTTCTGAACTATGGTTGTACTGTGTATAGCAGTAATGTAACTTTTTATTCTTAAACACTTCTCTGTTCTGTAACTGAGGGTTGTACCTAGGTATCTTTGTACTTAAGATGGTGCTGCAAGTGGTGAATTATAAACTTTTCACTGTACTCATTTCAGTACATGTGACAATAAAGCTAATTCAATTCAATTGGATTTGCCATTCATTAACCCAAGACCAGATGTTGCTCAGGTCTTGCTGTATGTATGCACTACCTGCTTCGATATCTGAGGAGCTGGGAATTCAACTGAACTCTGTTAAACTCAACATCTAACCTTATGATGGAAGGAAGAACATTTATGAAGCAGTTGAAGGTGAATGGGCCTCTGATACTAACCAGAGATTTTCTGGAAAAGCACCGTTTAACTGAGATGATTGGCCTCAAACAACTACAAACATCGTCCTGTGTGCTAGCTAGCCATCCCTCCAATTGCCACTGACTCCAAATTTGCCATATTTCGTCAAATGCAGTTTTGACGCCACCTCTAGAATTTAATGATTCTGTCCATGTTTGGATCCGGGGGCTGGAGCTAAGTGGACCATTCAGAATCTAAACGGAGTATCAATAATCAGATTGTTGGTGAGTAATTGTCATTTAACAGTCAACATGTTGCTCACTTTGACATGGATTAATGATGGGGATGGTGATAATCAGCAGAATGAATTTGTTGTGCTTTTGGTTGACCAGTCATACACGAATAACTTTTCACTTTGTTAGGCAGATGCCAGTGTTGTACCTGTACTGGACAGTTTAACTAGGATAAAGAACTGTGGTGGGCACTGGAATACTCGAGGCAGGATGTTGTTAGGGTAGGTGATGGTCTAGTGGTATTATTACTGGACTGTTAATCCAGAGACTCAGATAAAGTTCTGGGGACCCGGGTTCAAAACCCACCATGGCAGATGGTGGAAATTGAATTTAATAAAAGATCTGGAATTAAGAGTCTAATGATGATCATAAAAATCCACTGCTGATTGTCGGGAAAAACCCATCTGGTTCACTGATGTTCTTTAGGGAAGGAAACAGCCATCCTTACCTGGTCTGGCCTACATGTGACTCCAGACCTACAGCAATGTGGTTGACTCTTAACTGCCCTCTGGGCAATTAAGGATGGGATCATAACGCTTTGCTGCATCTAATGTATTCAATCATGTCTCAATATCACAGAGTGAACTGCATCGGTTGAAGACTGGCATGCATGATCCTGATGACCTTTGGAGGAGTCAGAATTGGATCATCCACTCAGCATTTGTCAGTCATGAACTGGGCTCTGCCACCATTGAGATGGGAACATTTATACAGCCTATTCCCCCTGTCAATTATTTAACTGCCCACCATCACCGTTCATAACTGGATGCAACATGAATGGAGAGCTTCAGCCTATAATGGGATTGCTTAGCATCCATTTCTTGTTCACACATGGTCCGTGTTGTTGGTTCCACCAGGTTGATGCCTCATTTTTTTGTAAGTATGGTGCTGTTTCTGGTATGCTTCTAACAAATCTGAATAACCAGGGTTCGTCTTCTGGATTCATGGTAATGGCAGAATGAGATTCTTGCCAGGGAATGAGGTTAGATTACGGAGGGACACAATTCTGTTCCTGCCGATAGCTTCTGTAAAACCGTCAAAATGCAAGGTCTATTCTGAACATAATTTATATTGTGCAGCGGTAGTTTCAGACTAAAATGGTGAGGTATTACATTTCCACAAGAAAGTGGTCACTCCTACTAGCATTGAAATAATGCTAGGCTCACTCTGGCAACTACACCTTTCATGATTAGGCCACCTTGGCCAGTAGTGGAGCTACAGAGCTTATTCTTGGGGTTGGGTATTGAAGTCTCCACCCAGAGTATATTCTGTGCTCTTGCTAACTTCAGTGGTTCTTCTAAAAGATCTGGAGTATAGAAGTGTACTGACTCTGTACTTAATGGGGAGAGCAGTTAGTGATAATCAATAGGACATTTTCTTCCTCACATTTGGACTGATGCCATTGACTCTGTATGACTGCATGACATCACTCCTTCCCAAGAGTATAGGCCTATGCAGCCACCTGCCAATGGGACAGAACATACCCAGAAATGATAATGTTAGGGTCCAGGAGATTAGCTGAAAGTCAAACTCTCAGAATCATATCTTCATCAGGTTGATGATGGATTTATCTCCCAATGTTGGCACAAATTTCTACATGTAGAACTTTGTAGGATTAACTGAAGATGGGTGTTTCTTTGTCAGATGCTTAGGGTAATGCTAGGTGATCTGTCCAGCTTTATTTTCTTAAACAAATTTCTGAAGTAGTTTGATATAATTGAGTGGCTTGTTGGATCATTTTAGAGAACAGTTTAGAGTCAACAAAATTAATGGGGATCTGGAGTCACATATGAGCCACATCTGGCAGCAGATTTCTTTTCCAAAAAGATGTTCATGAACCAAACAGATTTTGCATTCATCGGGTAGTTTTGTGGCCATATTGCTGCTATTAGCTTTATGTGTATTATTTAATTCATTGAGTTAAAATTCTCCAGCTACTAGAGCAATTCCAATATCTTCAGACCATCAGTCCGGGCTTCTGGATTACTAGTCCAGTAAACAATGCTAATGTTGCACTTTATAAAGAGCCCTAAGTAAATATAAGTCATGTCTTGCATCACTTTCTGAAAATCTATTTTGATTACTCAAAGTATCAGAATAATTTCCCTTGTACTGACTTGTGTTGAAACTAACCCTAAACTACAAAGGCAAATTTGAGGGAATGACTAAAATAATGGATGAGGTAGACAATTAAATAATTAACTTCAAGTTGAAAATCCCATTTGATATTGCTCCACATGTGAATTTGGTGATTTATGAAATTACAGAAAACAGCTCAAAAATTGATTTGGTAGAAGACAAATGAGAACTTGATCAATTTATGTCAAACCACTGTAAAATTCTTGTCAGCAAGAGAAACAAATACTAACATGTAATTTAAAAGCTTTCGATAAGTAATTCTCTTAACCGATCTATCTTCCCCACCCACCCCAGAATTTCCTGTCTTCTCCTCAAGATACTGCTTCTGCTGGAATGTGGTTCCCAAATTAATTACCAAGTACTCTCTCAATGTGTACAGTAAACATCACTAGGCTAATTAATTTCATTAACAGCAAACATAGATTATATCCTCAATAGATCTTTCCATCTGCACACTTACTAACAAGACCTTTCTTCTTCCCTCACAAACCCGGAGTATTAAAATGGATAAAAAAAACACACCATTCTGGCTTGGACTACACTGGCTCAGTTGTGATGGGAAATGAGCTAAGAGCTTGACCTTTTCTCAATGGCTTCTATTACCCGACTACATTATATAACGATATATAGAAATCTATGTACTATACAAAAAATGCCACTTACCGTAATAATTTCAGTTCCTGCGCTGCTTTCAAGATGATTTCATGTTCTCTTTCTGACAATGCAACTATATTTTGTTCACCGGGTGTTTGGTCTACCATAGGCTTTTCAGAGAAAGGCACTGGTGGCTGTTCAGGTGGAACAGGTGCACGAACAGGACCAGTCTGTGACGGCATCTCTCGCAAATTGTCAAAGGGTAACCGCCTGTTGTCTGTATCTGTATATCTTCTTTCATCCATCTGTTCTCTCTGCCATCCAAGCCTTTCTGGAGGATAATCACGTTCATCCCTCCTCCAGTCTGGCCTCTCTGCATAGTCTGGACCCCACATCTCCCGTTCTTGTTCATGATGGTAGCCCCGTTCCTTTTCATCCCTCCAAGACTCCTCTCTCCATCTATCTGGCCGTGGGTGTAAAGGAGAACCACGAAGGTCCCATTCTTCCCGTTGTCTGTGGAAGTATTCTCTATCATGTTCATTGTCTCTGCTAAACCCATGTTCACGTGACCTTCCACTCCTGTCAAATTCTCTGTCAAAGCCTCTGTCAAACACTTCAATTTGATGGGGAGCTCGAATTTCCCTTCTGTCTAAAATTTCATGAGGCAGAGGTGGTCGCCGAAGAAGTGAGCACTCCTCTCGTCTAAATGGATCCCTTTCATCCCAAAAGTCTGAACCAGTGTCAGTCCAATTTCCCCTTTCCCAAGACAGAGTTCTCTCTCTTTCAAAAGCTGAACCTCCCCTTGTTCCAGAGAAATGATCATCCAAAGGTCTACCTTCCTCCTGATGCCAATGTCCCTGTACTTCCATCCTGTGATGTAGCAATGGCCTTATTTCTGGGCCATTTTTATTACTATCAACATCATTTTTGCGGATAGAGGAATAATCTTTGCCAACGTGTTGCCGATGCTCTGGGCCTTTTGCTCGGTCATTACTTGGATGCAATGGTACAGATTCAAACCTTTTATTGGCGTCTACATTTTTTGGCTCTGATTTCTCAGATACAGCCTTTGCAGCAGATGATGAGTTGGAAGGCAGTGTTTTAGATGCACTTTGCACAACTGGATCTTTCTGGTCCTGAGTGATAGTTACTGAAGAAGTTGCTGACTCAGAACTATCTTTTCTCTTCTGAATTTCATGTGATTTAGATAAATCAACATTTTTTTTCAAATCTTTAGTTCCAGATGAATCTGAATTTTTATGACCTGTAGCAGCCAATGGTGTATGGGAAAGACTTTTTTCATCTTTATGTTCCACTGAAGCTGGTGATACTTTATCAGTATTTTGTTTTACATCTTTGCCTACAGCTGCTGTCTCTTGCTCCTGGACTCCAGCGTGTTTTGTTTGATCCTCAACTTGTTCTAATGATGGATGAGAAGACTGGGGCACTTTTAAACTTTGTCCGATTTGTTCAGTTGTAACCTGAAGGCCTTTGGGTCTTGGACCAGACACACAAGGTCCAGTGGGGAAATGCCCACGGGGCCCAGTTAATCTTGGCCCCTTCGGGCTGTCAAACTGTGAACCATGAAACTTTGCACCAGAGGCTTCAAGATGTTGCCCTTGTCCCTGGCTTTCAAGGGACTGTTCTGGTCCCTGGCCTTCAAGATGCTGCCCTTGACCTGGATGCTCAAACCACTGGGCTGCACCAGGACCTTCAAAGGACTGGCCCTGGGCATCAAAATGTGATGATGTACCATAACCATCAAAACGTTGCCCATGACCAGCTGAGTGGCCTTCAAAACGAGCCCCCGGATGCAGGCTATCAAAGCGGCCACCTCGTTCCTGGCCTTCAAAACGGGCCATTGAACCCTGTTCTTCAAAGTGCCTTCCTTGATTTGGCCCCTCAAAATGAGGTCCAGGGCCTTGGCCCTCAAAATGCCCTCCAGGACCTTGGCCTTCAAAGTGAATACCAGGGCCCCGGCCCTCAAAATGATTGATTGGAGTCTTGCCCTCAAAGCGACCTTCCCGGCCCTGGCCCTCAAAGCGGCCTCCCCGACCGGGGCCCTCAAAATGACCCCCTCGGCCCAGGCCATCAAAGCGACCCCCGCGGCCCTGGCCCTCAAAGCGACCCCCGCGGCCGGGGCCCTCAAAGTGACCCCCGCGGCCAGGGTCCTCAAAGCGGCCCCCGCGGCCAGGGTCCTCAAAGCGGCCCCCGGGGCCCTGGCCCCCAAAGCGACCCCCGGGGCCCTGGCCCCCAAAGCGATCCCCGGGGCCCTGGCCCCCAAAGCGATCCCCGAGGCCTTGCCCCCCAAAGCGATCCCCGGGGCCCTGGCCCCCAAAATGATCCTCGGGGCCCTTGCCTCCAAAGCGATCCCCGGGACCCTGGCCCTCAAAGTGACCTTCGGGACCCTGGCCCTCAAAGCGATTCCTGGGTCCTTGACCCTCAAAGCAATTCCCGTGTCCAGGGCCCTCAAAGCGGCCCCGGTGTCCTGGACCATCAAAGGGTCCTCCGGGTCCGGGTCCCTCAAAGTGACTCTCGGGGCCTGGGACTTCAAAGCGACCACCTGGGCCTGGGCCCTCAAAGCGACCTCTGTGCCCTGTGCCATCAAAGCGACCAGTGGGTCCCTGGCCATCAAAGCGATTACTCCCTTGGCCGTCAAAGCGATTACTCCCCTGGCCCTCAAAGCGATTACTCCCCTGGCCGCCAAAGCGATTACTCCCCTGGCCG
>NC_063339.1:14837822-14842521 GCF_021869965.1 Rhincodon typus | reverse complement strand
CTGGCCGCCAAAGCGATTACTCCCCTGGCCGCCAAAGCGATTACTCCTCTGGCCGCCAAAGCGATTACTCCCCTGGCCGCCAAAGCGGTTATCCTCAAGACGACCACCAAGAATTTGGTCTTCATTTTGACTTGCTCTACCATGGCTCACAAAACGATTGCCAAGACGTTTTGAGTCAATGACATCATCCTCGGCCTCAATACGATTGTCTGGACCCTGCTTATCAAAACGATTAACTGACCCTAATGGCTCGACACCAATACCAGTACCCTGCTTCTCTAAGCAGCTGTCTGGACCCTGGTTTTCAGTGCGATTACTGGTACTATGGCCAGTAATACAACTGCTTGGGCCCTGAATCTCCGAGCAATTAGTGGGACTCTGCTTCTTGGGGTGATTATCTGAACTCTGTTCATCTAGGCGATTACTAGGCATCTTCTCCTCAAAGCGACTATCTTGTTTCTCAACACGATTTGCAAGACCCTGCATCTTGGCGCCATTGTCTGGACCTTCCTTTTCAACTCTGTTGTGTCCCTCCTTCTCAGGGTGGCTGCCGGGATCCCCCTTCTCAGGGTGGCTGCCGGGATCTCCCTTCTCAGGGTGGCTGCCGGGATCCCCCTTCTCAGGGTGGCTGCCGGGATCCCCCTTCTCAGGGTGGTTGCTGGGAGCCCCCTTCTCAGGGTGACTTCCTGGACCCTCCTTCTCAAAGTGATTGCTCGGACCTGCCTTCTCATGGCCTTCTTTCTCAGTAAGATCATTGGGGTCCTGTTTCTCAAATCGATTATTGGGAGCCTGATTTTCAATGGGAGTACCAGAACTCTGTTTCTCAATGCAATTGCCGGAAGGCTGCTTTTCAAAATGATTGTTGGGAGGCTGCCTTTCGAAGCGATTGCCGGGAGGTTGCCTTTCGAAGCGGTTGCTGGGAGGCTGCTTTTCAAAATGATTGCCAGGAGCCTGAGTCACAGCCTCAGCTTCATGGTGGTGGCCAGGGACTTCATCATCCACTTGCTGACCCATAGCAGAATCCTTGACAAATTGATTTACAAGTTCACTCTCAACAACTGGAATTGCAGACTTATTCTCAGTGTGCTGGCTTGTAGCCTCACCCTCAACACGCTGGCCTGAAGCCTGTCCTTCGAACCTTGTGTGAGGCTCTTCAAATTGGTGACCTTGAAATCTAGGGCATCTTAAATCAAAACGTGAATGAGAACTTCCCCTTGCTCCTGGTTCTTCAAATTTTTGCATTCCTCTTCCATGTGATCCATCAAACCTGTGTGGGGTGGGGGTGGGGTTTGGGGGCGGGTGGAGGGGTGCGGAGTTTCCAAAAATAAAATATTTTAACAAATGGATTTAAACTCATGCTGGCTTTTAACAATTCCCTGGCAAATACCAATGAAGTCTGTTTTGGTTTTTGTGAAAAAGTACACCAAATTCTGCTCACAGTAAGTCACACACATTACTGAATTAATCTTAGTTCATCAAAAACTAAATTCAACTTTGATACTTTGCAGCATGACAATCAGCATGCTAGTCAGTTAGTTTTAAGCTTATTTTTCAGCTGATTCATTTTAAGAGTAAATAGATTATTTTGATTTATTGAAATTTATTTCGTATAGAAACTTTTACCGCATTGCTTGAAACACGGGCTACAGCTTTAGTGTGCACCACTCTAAACATGGCCGCATTTTCTTTTTACAGGAGGCCATTGACACTTACAAAGTGCAAAATATAAAGCAGTATCTCCAAAATAATCTCTTCAATGTTGCAATTTATTGAACCAAAAGAACCTGCTTGTTATAAATGCAAGCAAGATCTAATAAAGGAATTGAAACCAAAACTTTATCATTTACTGGTCATATTGACAATTCATTCCAAATATAACACTTACTAGGTTAAATACAACATGGGGTAGCTATCTGTTCCTCAAAAAGCCATACTTGCCGCCCTAAGGTCTCAAGTTATACATTTGTCCAGAACTCAGCTCCAACGTGAAAAACAGAGAACAATGAAAGATGTATCAGAGATAGTAGGAACTGCAGATGCTGGAAAATCTGAGATAACAAGGTGTAGAGCTGGATGAACACAGCAAGCCAAGCAGCATCGTAGGAGCAGGAAGGCTGATGTTTCGGGCCTAGACCCTTCATCAGAAATGGGGGAGGGTCCAGGAACTCCCTACCTACGTCCGTGACACCACCCATGCCCTCCACCCCCTCCAGAACTTCCAATTCCCTGGTCCCCAACACCTCATCTTTACCATGGACGTCCAGTTCCAATACACCTGCATTCCCCATACAGATGGCCTAAAGGCCCTCCGCTTCTTCCTGTCCCGCAAGCCCGACAGTCCCCCTCCAGTGACACCCTCATCCGCTTAGCCGAACTCGTCCTCACCCTCAACAACTTTGTTTTCAATTCCTCCCACTTCCTACAGACAAAGGGGGTGGCCATGGGTACCCGCATGGGCCCAAGCTATGCCTACCTCTTTGTAGGTTACGTGGAACAATCCCTCTTCAGTACCTACATTGGCCCTAAACCCCACCTCTTCCTCCGTTACATTGATGACTGTATCGGTGCCGCCTCGTGCTCCCACGAGGAGCTCGAACAGTTCATCCACTTCATCAACACCTTCCACCCCAACCTTAAGTTCACCTGGACCATCTCCAACACCTCTCTCACCTTCCTGGACCTCTCTGTCTCCATCTGTGGCAACCACCTAGAAACCGATATCCATTTCAAGCCCACCGACTCCCACAGCTACCTAGAATACACCTCCTCCCACCCACCTTCCTGCAAAAATGCCATCCCCTATTCCCAATTCCTTTGCCTCCGCCGCATCTGCTCTCAGGATGAGGCATTCCACTCCCGTACATCTCAGTTGTCCTCGTTTTTCAAGAACCGCAACATCCCCCCCCCTCAGTGGTCAAGAACACTCTCGACCGTGTCTCCCGCATTTCCCGCAACTCATCCCTCACATCCCGTCCCTGCAATAACAACCAAAAAAAATCCCTCTCGTCCTCTCGTACCACCCCACCAACTTCCGGATCCAACGCATCATCCTCCGACACTTCCGCCATCTGCAATCCGAACCCACCACCAAAGACATTTTTCCCTCCCCACCCTTATCTGCTTTCCGGAGGGACCACTCTCTCCGTGACTCCCTTGTCCGCTCCACAGTCCCCTCCAGCCCCACCACACCCGGCACTTTTCCCTGCAACTGCAGGAAGTGCTACACCTGCCCCCCACACCTCCTCCCTCACCCCCATCCCAGGCCCCAAGAAAACTTTCCCCATCAAGCAGAAGTTCACCTGCACATCTGCCAATGTGGTATACTGCATCCGTTGTATCCGTTGTGGCCTCCTCTACATCGGGGAAACCAAGCGGAGGCTTGGGGACCGCTTTGAGAACACCTACACTTGGTTCGCAATAAACAACTGCACCTCCCAGTCGCGAACCATTTCAACTCCCCCTCCCATTCCTCAGACGACATGTCCATCCTGGGCCTCCTGCAGTGCCACAACGATGCCACCCGAAGGTTGCAGAAACAGCAACTCATATTCCGCTTGGGAACCCTGCAGCCCAATGGTATCAATGTAGATTTCACAAGCTTCAAAATCTCCCCTCCCCCTAACGCATCCCAAAACCAGCCCAGCTCGTTCCCGCCTCCCCTAACCTGTTCTTCCTCCCACCTAACCCTTCCTCCCACCTCAAACCACACCCCCATTTCCTAACCTCATCCTGCCCCCTTGACCTGTCCGTCCTCCCTGGACTGACCTATCTCCTCCCTACCTCCCCATCTACACTCACTTTTACTGGCTCCATCCCCGCCTCTTTGACCTGTCTGTTTCCTCTCCACCTATCTTCTCCTCTATCCATCTTCTATCCGCCTCCCCCCTCTCCCTATTTATTTCACCCCCTTCCCCTCCTCCATTTCTGATGAAGGGTCTAGACCCGAAACGTCAGCCTTCCTGCTCCTATGATGCTGCTTGGCCTGCTGTGTTGATCCAGTTCTACACCTTGTTATCTCAACAATGAAAGATGTATTCAGTTGCAATAATAAACGTAGGCCTAGCTTTCATTTGGACCCACAGCAAAGGTAATAAAATTAATCATAGTGCAAACTGAATACACATTCACAGTTCTTAAACCCAATGGAACACAGCAATGTAACTATCAAAACTGGCACACACCTTCAGCAGGTCACTGATTTCTACAGCAGAAATCAAACCAAGTATTATGTAGAGTTGACGAAAATTGATTATTTAGTCAAATAGCTTGTAACTGTGTCAATCTAGGAACTGGGCAAAGTCACACATAAGCACCACACCTGACTGAAAAAGCGCTCTTCTTTTGTACACACATTCATATGGAGTACTTTTAATTACCTTGACGTCCTGTGGTCTTCAGACCGCGGTCCACTTTGCGATAGCTCAGATGACTTAATCCCAGATGTCACAAATCGACTATTATGTGTATTTGAACCTGAAGAAGATGCTTTTACTTCAGAATGTGGTGTTGGAATCAAAGGTCTCTTCTGTTCTGTGACAGGTGTAGTGTTCTGAGAAACTGGAGTAGCAGCCTGATATGCTGATGACAGACCCTGGGAAACTGGTGGAGGGGCCAGGGAGACCGGCGGAGGGGCCAGGGAGACCGGCGGAGGGGCCAGGGAGACCGGCGGAGGGGCCAGGGAGACCGGCGGAGGGGCCAG
>NC_063339.1:14823256-14837812 GCF_021869965.1 Rhincodon typus | reverse complement strand
GCCAGGGAGACCGGCGGAGGGGCCAGGGAGACCGGCGGAGGGGCCAGAGTTATTGGTGGAGGAGGTATATTCATTAGGGGAGGAGGAATAGTCAATGGTGGAGGTGGCACAGTTATTGGTGGAGGCACCATTGTCATTGGTGGAGGTGCTTGAGTCACTGGCAAAGGAGTTTGAGATAATGATGGTGGGGCCTGAGACACCACTGGAGGGGCCCTGGAAACAGGTGGGCTTTCTGGTTCTGAAGAAGCTGGATCTGCTGGTGAGTTTGTTGCTCCTTGTGTTGAAACTACAGAAGAACTAGCTATTGGTGGTGTTGGAGGAAATCCCATGGGTGGCATTGGTGGAACCTGAGACATCAGACTGTTTGATGTATTTCCCAAATAACTCTGGGATTGACTGTTCATGTACTGCTGTTGAACATTTCTAAGAGCATCCATTCTTTCTTGGAAGTGATGATTTGTTGATACCATTTGCTCTTGCCACTGATTCCACTGAGTTTCATACTGCTGGAGCTGATCTTTATTTGGATACGCTTGGAGCTGTGCCTTCCAGATCTGGAATTGTCGCTGCCATTCTTGATACAGAGGAATAAACTGTTGCTGCTGCATTTCTAAGTGTCTCATCTGCATCTCCAGAGGCAGTGACTAAAGAAAAAGAAACCCATTATATTAAGTCAGACTTCATATTTCCCATTTCATAAACAGCCTATAAAGTTTCTGCACTACTAACCAATTCATTTAAAAACATATGTGAAAATCAGTCTGGAAACTGAACACAATCACCATTGAGACAACTTTACTGATCGATGTATCTGCAAATTTGAATTTCCCTGAAAAGCTAATAATTGCATCAGAATATTATAGAACACAAATATTTTCTGTATACCTTTAGTTTTACTCTGTTTATTGTAATACTATATATTAGGGGGTTTGAAAACTCCTAATATTTCTACACTTTTCAGCAACTTGCTGACATATCTGCCCTTCAACCGCATTCTGACAGTTTGGAGCTCTGCTGTATATTTCCAGAAACGTGAGGAAGGCTCTTCCTTTATTCCTTAGTATGTGACATAATTTGATGACTCTTCCAGCATATCTCTTTCCTCTCAGTTGTGATTGATTCTTTAATACTGCATTACAACTCTCTACCCCACTCCACCTGTTTTTTTGTTGAAAAGTGCTGTTTAAAAGTCCTGCAACCAGTGAAGTTGCTTTTGTTGCTCTTCCTTCGGTAATATCTATCTGATATTTCCAAGAATCCATCTACGCCCTCAACCACTCCGCTCTCTGGCCGAAGGAATTCCTCATCTCAGTCCGAAAGGATTGTGCCTTCACTCTGAGGTTTGCCCTCAGGTCCTAGTCTCTCCTACGAGTGGAATCATCTTCTCCACATCGACTCTATCTAGGTCTCTCGGTATTCTGTAAGTTTCAGTGAGATCCTCTCTTCATTTTTCTGAACTCCACTAAATACAGACCCAGAGTCCTTAAACACTGCTCACATGATAAGCCCTTCATCCCCGAGACCGTTCTTGCAAATGTCCTCTGAAACCGCTCTAAGGCCAGCACATACATCCTTAGAAATGGGACTCAAAACCACTCATAGTATTCCAAATGGAGTCTGACCAGAGGCTTCTACAACCTCAGCAGTCTGTCTCTGCTCTTGTATTCCAGACCTCCCGAAACAAATGCTAAAATTGCATTTTCCTTCCCAAATGCCAAATGAACCTGCATATAACCTGAAGAGACTCCTGAACTAGGACTCCCAAGTCCATTTGTGCTTCAGATTTCTGAAGCCTTTTTCCATTTAGAAATTGTCTATGCCACTAATATCCTGGCAGGGAGATTTGCTAGTGCTACTCGGAAGCCTTTAAACGAGTATGGAAGTGGGGTGTGGAGTCCTAAGGAGTGGTGAGAAGAGACAGAAAGCCAAGGGTGGTTGGGAAGTTAAAGACAGAAAGTTAATTGGGCAAGGCAGGCAAGAGCACATCACAAAATGAGATAACTCTAAGGAATTAAACAACATTTATTTCAATGCAAGAGGTCTGACAGGTCAGGCAAATGAACTCAGGCACCAAGCGCAGACTCAGTGACCGATCGGAGCATCTGCTCTCTGTACACTGTAATCAACAGTATCTTCTGGTTACCCACCATTTTAACTCCCCCTCCAACTCCCTTGGTGACATGTCCATCCTGGGCCTCCTCCAGTTTCACAATGATGCCAAATGCAGATTGGAGGGACAACACCTCATATTCCACCTCGGGAGCTTGCAGCCCGATGGCCTGAACATAGAATTCAAAATCTCCCCACTCCTCAGCCTCATCCAATGTCCAACCCTCCCTCCCTGACCTAACACAACCTGTCCATCTTCTTTCCCACCTATCTGCTCCACCCTTCCCATGACCTATCCCCACAACCCCCTACCAGCATCCAACTATCACTAACCCACTTACTTTCTCCCACAGCCACAGCCCCACCCCCTCCCTGTATTTATTTCCGAGCCCCCTCCCCGGGCTCCACACTCTATGAACTCAGGGCAAAAAGGGAAAATGGGATCAAGATGTAGCAGCTATTATGTAAAGATGGCCTAGCCAGGGTCAGGACTGGCAGATCTATGTTCTGGGGTTTAGATGCTATAGGAAGGTTAGAAAGGGAGGCAAGAGAGGAGGGCCAGTGTCATTTTTGATTAGAGATAACATTACTGCTGTACTTAGAGAGGATATTCCTAGGGGACTGTCCAGTGAAACAGTATGAGAGGCACTTAAAAATAAAAGGGGGATGATCACCTTAATGGGATTGTAGTATAGGCCTCCAATTGTCAGTGGGAAACTGAGGAGCAAATACGTAGCGAGATCTCAGATATGTGTAAGAATAATAGGGTTATAATAGTAGGGAATTTTAACTTTCCAAACAGACTGGGGCTGCCATGGTGCTAAAGGCTTGGATGAGGAGGAATTTGTTGAATGTATTCAAGAAAATTTTCTTTATTAATGTATAGATATACCTACGAAAGAAAGAGTAAAACTTGACCTTCCCTTGGGAAATAAGGCAGGACAAGTGACTGAAGTGTTAGTGGGGGTGCACTTTGGGACCAGCGATCGTAATTCTATTAGTTTTAAAATAGTTATGGAAAAGGATTAGCCTCAAATAAAAGTTAAAGTTCTAAATTGGAGTAAGGCCAATTTTAACAGTATAAAACAGGAACTTTCAAAAGTTGACTGAAGTAGACTGTTCACAGGTAAAGGGACAATCGACAAGTGAAAGGCTTTCAAGAGTGAGATAATGAGAGGTCAAAGGGAGCATTTTCCTCTTAGAGTGAAGGATAAAGGCGGTAGGAGTAGGGAACAACAGATGAATAGAGATATTGGGGCTCTGATCAAGAATAAAAAGGCGTATGTCAGGTATAGACGACTAGGAATAAGTGAATCTCTTGAAGGGTATATGGGAAGTAGGGCCATTCTTAAGAGGGAAATCAGGAGGGCAGAAAATGGGATATGAGATAGCCTTGGCAGACATGGCTAAGGAGAATCCAAAGAGATTCTACAAGAACAGCAAGGGAAAAAGAGCAACAAGGTCATCTCTACGTAGATCCACAGGAGATGGGAGAGATACTAAACAAATATTTTGCTTCACTGCGGAGAAAGACATGGAAGCTAGGAACTAAGGGAAATAAATATTGAAGCTGGGAAAGCACAGCAGGTCCGACATCATCTGAACAGCAGGAAAGACTTTCCTGCTCCTCGGATGCTGTCGGACCTGCTGTGTTTTCCCAGTTCCACACTTATTGACTCTAGCTTCCAGCATCTGCAGTCCTTACTGTCTCCAAGAAATAAATATTGATGTATTGAAAGGTAGATAAATCTCTGAGACCTGATCAAGTGTATCCAGGACATTGTGGTAAGCTAGGGAAGAAATTGCAGGACCTGTAGCAGAAACATTTCTATCATCTATAGCTATGGGTAAGATGCCAGAAGACTGAAGGCTAAAGTTATGCCTTTATTTAAGAAAGAGATGCTTGGGAACTATAGACGTAAGTTTGACATCAGTGGTGGGTAAGTTGTTGGAGGGGATTCTGACAAACAGGATTTACATGCATTTGGAGAGAGGCGAGGACTGAATAAGCATAGTCAGCATGGCTTTATGCATAGGAAATCATGTCTCACAAACCTGATTGACCTTTTTTTTGACATGACCAAGAAAATAGATGAGGACAGGTTGGTAGACATTGTCTATGTAGACTTCAGTAAGACATGGTAGACTGGTTAGTGAAGTTAGATCACATGGGGTTCACGGAGAGCTTGCCAATTGGATACGAAATTGGCTTGCTGGTAGGAGACAGAGGGCGGTGGTGGTGGAAGATTATTTTTCAGACTGGAGGCATGTGACCAGCTGTGTTCCACAGGGATCGGTGCTGGCTCCACTATTGTTCGTCAACTTGGATAAGAATAGAGGAAGCATACTTAGTAAATTTGTGGATGACACTAAAATGGGTGGGAGAGTAGACAGTGAGGAGGGTTATCTAAGATTATAAAGGGACCTTGATCAATTGGGCCAATGGCCCGAGGAGTGGCTGATGGACTTTAATTTAGATAAATGCAAGGTGTTGCATTTTGGTAAGATGAACAAGAGCAGGACTTATACAGTATATGGTCGGGCCCTGGGGAGTGTTGTAGAAGAGAGACATAGCGATTCAGGTACATTATTCGTTGAAAGTTGGGTCACAGGTAGACAGAGTGGTAAAGAAGGCACTTGGAATGCTTGCTTTCATTGTTCAGAGCACTGAGTTTAGGAGTTGGACATCATGTTGTGGTTGTACAGGACATTGGTGAAGCCACTTTTGGAGTACTATGTACAGTTCTGGTTGCTAGATACAGTACAGGGAGATTTACAAGGATATTACTGGGGCTGGAGGGTTTGGGTTTTAAGGAGAGGTTGGCTAAGCTTTTCTCACTGAAGTGTAGGAAATTGAGGGGTGACCTGATAGAGGTTTTTAATATCGTTAGGGGCATAGATAAGGTGAATAGCAAATGTCTTTTCCCTAGGGAATTCAAAACTAGAGGCATAATTTTAAGATGAGAGGAGAAAGATTTGAAAGAGACCTGCAGAGTAACTTTTTCATACCGAGGGTGGTTTGTTTGTGGAACCAACCGCCAGAGAAAATGATAGATGCATGTGTACTTACAACATTTGAGAGAGATTTGGACATGAACAGGAAAGGTCTAGGAGAATATGGGCAAAGAGCAAGCAAACAGTACTAATTTAATTGGGAAACTGGTTGGCATGGAGAGATGGACCAAAGGGTCTGTTTCCGTGCCATATACCTCGATGACTCGATTCTTCCTACCACTGTATTCCATCTGCCACTTCTTTGCTCACTAGTCAGTCCACGTCATTCTGCAGCCTCCCCTCCTCAACACTGCGTGCACCACCACTTATTTGTGTGTCATCTGCAAACTTAGTAACAATACCCTCACAGTTGCTTCGTGCAGATCATTAATGTATAACTTGAATAGTTGTGGTGCCAACACTTATCCCTGTGCAACGGCACTCATCACAGGCTGCCATCCTGAGAAAGACACCTTTATCCCCATTCCCTGTGTTCCGCCAATCAGCCACTCCTCTATCTAATCTGGACACAATGAACTTCTACAGGTTCCATCGCAACCAGAACTGGTCACATTGCCCAGCAATTTAATGCTTTCCCTCTGCACCATCTCCCCGAATCCATGTCATATGTCAACTTCTGTCATCACTAATGCCTGGTACCAAATGGAACCTTGAGATAACACAGTGTGGAGCTGGAGGAGCACAGCAGGCCAGGCAGCATCAGAGGAGCAGGAAAGTCGATGTCTCAGGTCGGGATCCTTCTTCAGAAATGGTGTCTTCAGATTACTGTCTTTGAGGTCTCACTTTGTAATTTTTTTCCATATTTAAATTTGATTAGTTAACTAAGAAAAGAGCTTATAGGACCTCATTGTCCTTTATACCTTTCTCATAAATACTGATGCAGACCATGGCTTACAGCTTATATTAGGGTGCTTTCAACTCCTTGAGCAATGTTCTTGACCCAGGAAGCAAGGAGAAAATGTATCATCCTGGAGATACATCTATGTGAACTGGAATGCCTTTAGGTTCCCCTACTACAGAATCCTCCCTAGCAACATTATTTGCAGACCTTTCTTGTACCCACTATATAGCTGAGCAACTCATGGTGCCATGGACCACAGATTATTTCATTCTGGCTGTACTTCCCACAGGAACCATTTCCTGCATGAGTATGAAAAACGGAATACTCATTCAAGCACGTGGTGCTGTTAAATGCTCCTGCACTACTTCCTTGGTGCTCAATGTCACGCAATTCCTCTCTATCTGTAGAATCCTAAACTGCGGGTGTGGGCATTTCTGAAATCTCTCTGAGACCTGGTATCCGGCATGGCAAATCTGCGTATGAAATATTCCTGGTCATACGGTCAGAAAAGATAAGAAAGGAATAGGAGGAGGACTGGACAGAAACAATGTTTCAGACAGTTCAAGGACAGAATTGGTTTGACTAAATCAGAAGAAACAGAAGGGGACAATTACATTGTTCAGTGTGATCTAGAGACCATCACCTAGTGGAAAGGATTTTGAGAAACAAAAGGAAGGAAGTCACAGAGAGGTGTAATAAATGTCTTTAATTACTCATTTATAGACTGGGTAGTGTAAATGGCAAAGGACAACAAGCTTTCCTAGATTGTGTACAGGAGAAATTCCAACAGTAGTATATGTCCAGCCCGATAACAATAGCGGCACTGCTAGATGTGGTCTTTGGAAAGGGATGGACCAAGTAGATAGAGTGAGAGTGCAGAATATTTAGGGGACAGTGATTATTATAAGGTTCAAGACAATGGTGGAAAAATGACATTGGTCGTTCCAGAGTATGGATAATCAACTAATGGAGACTTCAACAGGGCAAGAATAGGGTCAGGCCATCTGGACTGAAAGACAAGAAATAAAAAATAATATTGATGTCTAGTTTTTGATCTGGGAGAAGTTTCGTAGTGGAGTTCCCCAGTAGTTGATATTGTTACCTTTACTTTTATTGTTATATATGTGATCCAGATTTTGGAGTGCACATATAATTTCAAAGTTTGCAAAGCTTTGAAGAATTGTAAACTGTGAGGATGATAGTGTAGAATTTCAAAAGAATAAGAAGCAATGGAGGAACAGCTGATTGGCAGCGGATAAAGTTCAATGCTGATCATTGTCTGGTTATACACTTTGGTATTAAAAGCATGGGGAGACAATATAAAATGAAGGGGACTATTCTAAAGGGCATATGGGAGGAGGGACTTAGATCTTGGAGACAGACATCAGTAGGACAGGTAGAGAGCTGTTAATGAAGCAAATATTATTCTAAGCTTCATTAATAGGGACACAGAGCACTGGGCGTAGTTTTGGGTGCGAATAACAAATATTACTATATTCTCAGAACCAAAACATCTCCTGTACAGAGTGGCACAGTGGTTAGCACTGCTGCCTCACAGCATCAGGGACCCGGGTTGGATTCCAGCCTTGAGTGGCTGTCTGAGTGGAGTTTGCATGTTCTCCCCTCGTCTGTGGGCGTTTCTGCTGGGTGCTCAGGTTTCTCCCACAGTCCAAAGTTGTGCAGGTTAGGTTGAATGGCCATGCTAAATTGTTCCGTCATGTGCAGGGATGTGCAGGCTAGGTGATTAACTGTGGTAAATGTGGGGCTATGGGGAAAGGGTAGGTCTGGGTGGGATGCTGTTCAAAAGGTCAGTGCAGACTTGATGAGCTGAAAGGCCTTTTTCTGTACTGTAGGAATTCTGATTTCAATTATATTGTATGGCCAAAATATTGTTATAAACACTTAAACAGCAAAGAGGTTTAAAATAAACTCTTGGCACAACATTTCCACGCACAAATATATAACATAAATATGTAACTTGATGGCACTAGCCTGTATGTGCTGTATTTGCTGCATCAACTGCTGGTACTGTTGCAGGAGTTGCTGTAGTTGATTATGTTGTTGCATCATGTTCTGCTGCTGATATTCTATGCGTTGTTGCTGCCACTGAGCTGCGGCTGCCTGCAACATTTTCAATCTTTCTGCTTCCTCGGGATTCTCTGGAGGTTGGATAGTAGGCTAAAAGAACATTCACAATATGAAAGGGTAATGAAGTAAGTGTTTTGCAAGGCACATTTAAACAAAACTACAACTTCTGGAACCAAGCCATGTGTTTACAATTTCACTGATATGGAATATACACAATTCTACTGAAAAACTCAAGAAATATGGAAAATATTAATTCTTCCCAAACAGCATCAGATACAAATATCCAATTACTTGTGATTTGTTTCTAGTACATCAATGTGAAAACTCACGTTTATCACTGCACTGCAGAAATGGAGCTCCAGTGGGCTGCAAATATTATCACTTTAAAACTTATCTCAATTTAATCAAAAAATCTTTGGATGAAACTTAGCTAAAATATCTTGTGGAAGCAATCAGACCTATCAAACCCTTATTTCCTCTGTAAAACTTCAGAACTTTTAGCAAGTCTTTGCATCTCTTTGATATGAAACTTTAGTATCAGTGAATAGAAGATAATTTTTAAAACTTGGAATAAAATTTTGAATATCTCCATTCGAACAGTTCTTTACTTTTTAGAAAACTTACAGCATATGTGAATATTGATATTTAAAACTATTCCCAGTTATGGAATAAACAGTTGTGCAGTCATGATAATTGTGTAAAAAGGCCAATTTAGATCAATCAATG
Source organism: Rhincodon typus (assembly GCF_021869965.1). Taxonomy (NCBI): domain Eukaryota; kingdom Metazoa; phylum Chordata; class Chondrichthyes; order Orectolobiformes; family Rhincodontidae; genus Rhincodon; species Rhincodon typus. The sequence goes on along the minus strand of NC_063339.1, from coordinate 14,829,033 downwards.
TGGAAGCAGAGATCTATCAGGAAACTTGGAAAGGAAAAGGAAAATAAAACCTTGCACTCCCATCTCCCCTATTTCTATCCAAAGACCCTTGCTAGATAACCTCAATTTTAACACTGAGTCTTGATAGACTCGAGAAAATTTTCAGGCAGTTCAACAATGAAAGTTGATAACGTGTGAAAGTTAACAATATGGAAAGGTTAAAACTGACAAAACACAAAACTGCAAGAGTGGGAACACTCCAGAAAAATGCAAATTCAGAGTCCAATCAGGACTTTTTCTGTGCACAAGCAACAATCAACAAATGGATGAGCTCCCAGGTGGAGCTGAGCTGAATATCTGGTCTTTTAAGTATCCATTACATACTATAGTGGCGTGGGTTTGGGGTGAGAAGGGAGGGTAGTTAGAATTTACAACATTTCTGAATGGATGAACCAAGATAAGCCAAATGAGCTTCCAAATAAGAAAATACAATCCTGTGGTCAGTGATCACAAGGTGTCTGGTTATAGTGATTAATTAACTGGCATGGGTAAGTTGAAATATAGGAGACCGTGTTGCTAAAAATCTGCTACTTTGAATTGCTGCAGACTGTAAGATGTAGGTTTGGACGTGGGTTCCATGTTTTTGACCCAACAACAATGATGGTTGACAGTACAGTTCCAAGTCAGAAGAGCTTAGAGAGTAATTGTGCAGAAGCCAATCCTACTATGCATCTGCATGTCCTTATACAAACAGGGAGCAGAAGTAGACCATGAGATTCAAATCCACATTACTATCCACCCCAATAACATTTCACCATCTCTCTTACCAAAATAAAATCAGTTCTGCCTCAAAAATATTCCAAAACTCTGCTTCCACATTTGCAGGGAGGAAGTTCCAAAGAATTAGGATCCCACCGAATCTCTCTAGATTTCACCTGATCTCCATTTTAAATGAACGGCACCAAATTTTTAAATAGTAAACTCTAGTTCTAGATTGTCCTTCAAGGGAAAACATATTCTCCACATCTGCCCTTTCAAGACCCTCAGGAATTTATATGTTTCAACTGCTTCATCTTCTTCTAAACTACAACTGATACAATCCCAGATTGATACAGATAACCTGCCCTATCCAGGTATTAGTCTGGTCAGCCCTCAATAAACTGCTTCCAATGCATTTACATCTTTCCTTAAATAAGGATAAGAAGACTGAACTCTATTCCAGGCATGGTCTCACCAGTGTTCCTCATAACTAAAATACAACTCTATACTTTTGCATCTAATTCTCCTCACAATAAGGTTTTGGAGTAGATTTGTAGCTCGGGTTGTGAGTGTTGAGGTTGGTTGGCTCGCCGAGCTGGTTTCTTGATTCGCATTTCCCATTTTTTTGCCAATTTCAGCGTGTTATGCCTGTAGGTCTCTAAGGTTTTGGAGCAGATTTGTAGCTTGGGTTGTTGTGGGTGTTGAGGTTGGTTGGTGGGTGTTGAGGTTGGTTGGCTTGCCGAGCTGGTTTCTTGTATCGCAGTATTGCAGTTTGGTGAGCCAACCAACCTCAATCTCTTCACAATAGATTATAACATCCTACTAGCTTTCCTAATTACTTTTTGCATGTGCATTCTAACGTTTTGTGATTATTGTACTAGGCCACCCAGATCCCTCTGCACCTCAAGTTCTGCAATTTCTCACAATTTAAATTACAGCTTTTTTTAATTCTTCCTGTGAAAACGGACCATTTCATTTTGCCACATTACACTCCACTAACCAGATCTTTGCCCACTCAATTAGTCCATCTGCAATTTCTTGAAGCGTCCCATTTCCTCTTCAACTATAGTTTCCTACTTTTCTTTGTGACATCAGCAAATTTGGCAACTGGACTCTCTATCACTTCAAAGTAATTTATAAAATTTCTAAGTCGTTGAGGTCCCAGCACTGATTCCTGCAGCACACCATTCATTGCATCTTATCAACCTGAAAAAGCCCATTTATGCTTACTATCTGCTTCCGGTTAGCCAGTTAATCTGCTACCCCTACACCATGAGATTTTGTTTTCTGCAATAATCTTTCAGGTGGCACTCAGAGGTTTTTGAGAAATCTGATTGTAGTCCTTGGTTCCACCTCAACCACAGAACATGTTATTTTCTCAGTGATCTCTAATGGATTGGTTAAACATGTTTTAATTATCTGTTCATGGGCTTTAGGCATCACTATGAGGCCGGCACTCTACAACAAAACAACTAGGACATAAAATGTACAGCAATACTTGCTTCGTTTCAGTCAGAAACAACTTCTTTAAAACTAAAAGAAAACATAATATGATCCATCATATGATGGAGGCAATGGCCTAGTGGTATTATCACTGGACTGTCAATCCAGAGACCCAGATAACATTCTGGGGACCCAGGTTCAAATGCCGCCAAGGCAGATGGTGGAATTTGAATCCAATAAATATCTGGAATCAAGAGTCTAAGGATGATCATAAATCCATTGCCAAATGTCAGGAAAAACCCATCTGGTTCACTAATGTCCTTTAGGGAACGAAAATGCCATCCTTGCCTGATCTGGCCTACATGTGACTCCAGACATACAGCAATGTGGTTGAGTCTTAACTGCCCTCTGAGCAATTAGGGATGGGCAATAAATGCTGCCTAGCCAGTGACGCCTTCATCCCGTGACTGAATAAAGAAACAGAAAGCCAAGTACATGTCTGGCATCCAGCTTTTCCAATTACATCACTAGATGGGATCATAACACTTTTCCATTCTGACAAAAGATCATCAAACTGAAACATTATCTCTGCTTCTCTATCCACAGATGCTGTCAGAACTGAATATTTATGTCCTGAACCCTGCTATTATCCTCCTCACTGGTGACTGCAAATGAAGAGTTTCATGGAATCTGCAAACTTTGAAACTGCACCCTGTACACCCAAGACCAGGTCATTAACAGATATCGAAAGTATTGCTGAATAAAGAAACACTTTGTCAAAATCTTGTATTTGTCAGGGCAATTCATAAGAAATACCAAAGCAAAGGGGAAACAATATTTATACTGTATAAAAGGAGACTACTGATAACTGGTAAGTACACTCTGATTGATTGAGACATTGCCATGGAGAATGTACCAGTTTACGGTGACTGACATGTAACAGGCAAGCTTTGTTTAAATTTTAAAGCAGGCTGGTTGATTGATTAGTTAGCCCTGAGGTATGAAGCAGAGAAAGGCCGTCACCTATTTTGCTGAGTTTTACCAGATGTAATGCTTTTATGTGTGCTTTATGTTTGCAAAGAATAAATACCGACGTATTAATTTATGTAGCTTCCAGTACATACATGCACTACATTGGTCAGAGAAAGAGTCAGGTATTTAGAAACTATTCATGTTGGAAATCTCTGAACCCATTGAATGAATTACACTTTTGTAAATGACCCAAGATTCCAAAACATTTATTTAAGCATTGAACTTTTTTTAAATAGTTCCCTTAAATATACCAATTGTCTTAAATTACTCAAAAACCCATGGATGAAAGTTTCTGTGAGATGATAGGCTAGAATTACAGAGATTTATGTAAAAGTCATTCAGATGTCCTCAAGTTTAGCCAAAGCATTATGCAAGTTTATTTGTGAGACAAGTTTGGTTATATCCATGTCAAACATATTTCACAGATGAAAAATGTAGTCGTATAAATTTACACTAAAGATACAAACAGGCTTTGCCTACCTTTGCTTCTTCAGGTGGTGGGGGGGGCGGTATCTCCTCTTTGGGAGGTGGAGGTGGTGGTTGTGTTTTGGGAGCCTCATAAGGTGGAGCTGGTGGCAGAGGTGGCTGAGTAGTATAAGGGGTTTTGGCCTCATCTGCTTTCTGTTGCACAGAGTCACTGCTCTGATTCATTTCGACACTCTGGTTCTGTTCATGCTGTCCTCCATACTGTTTGTTCCCATGCTTCTGTAGGTTTTGCATGTGCTGCTGGTACCAATACTGTTGTTGCTGATGGCAAGAGGGTGGAGAGAACTCATGTTAATTTATGTTTGCAACTCAAGAGTCACATGTTTACTACTAGGTTGATCACCTATGCAATCTCTATTGCACCAATTGACAAAATATTCAGTCGTCATGCATATTACATCAAGACTACTTTTCCTCTAATTTTTATATATATATGATATATATTCTTAGATACAGGTAACTCTCATATCTAATAGCACCTATATTACACTATAAAGCTCAACTGATTCCCCATGGTATTGCTCAAAAGTGAAAACTTGAACATTTAATACTGTACTTTTCAACCCACATTGTATTTCATCTATGGTTGGTCTTTGCTGAGTTCTAGCGAGTCCTACATCCTTATAATAATTACAAAATGTTATTATGTTGTTTAGTGCACTCAATGTGCTATTTTGTAGCTAAAACCCTTAAGTTATCCAAATTCATTTTTCTCTGCTCCATCATAGCTATTTGTTTTGATCCAGTGTTACAGGCCATAAAGTTCCAACAACTTCGACAACCAACTTCGGCAAATCATGACCTGGAAAATGACAGATTTGGGATCAGAATGTAACTAAAAGGTTTTTGTCACAGAAGAATATCAAAGACCAAACTTTGGTCAAGCTACAACTGAAGGGAGTAAGGTATTGAGCATTAAATAGGTAAATTAATATTCAGCACAGAGAGTTACAAATTAATTTGAAATTAAGAAAAAATTACAAATACTGAAATGTTAAATGCTATTTCATTAACCTTCAACATTTTTAAAGAAAATTTCATTTTTACTGCTATATGCTTCAAAGTTAACTCATATTCTACCGGCTTCAAGCTTCAAATTTGCAACATATGGTTGCAAATACAGATAAAAATAATTAAGTTTTGTTTCTCTTAACTCCATTCAGCCATCAGTCATTCACAGAGTTCTCATTATTGGATGGTTTGGCAATTGCGTGGGAGCTTCACTGATCTGCTCCAAGGAATAGGAGAAAGTAGTAAAGAACCCTTATAAACAGTCCTAACATCTAAGATCATTATGTATATTCCTTCCAATTCTGAGAAATAGCTAGCAGACACAAGAAAATGCATACCATGACCTATAAGAAGGAATTTAACAAAAAAAGTTTCATTTTGTTGCACTTATGATCCACAAACAATGCAGGGCTTTTAGTTATCAAATCCATGCATTTAAATAGAGATAGAAAATTTTGGAAACATTCAGCAAACCCAGTAAGCATCTGTAGACAGCATTACCATTGCAGGTTTAAGTTCCTTCATCAGAACCATCAGCTGTGGAGCTAAGGAGATAGGAAGACATAGGAACAGAAGCCTGTTCTATTATTCAATGAGATCATAACTGATCTGTGGCCTAACTCCATTTACCTGCCTTTGACCCATATCTCTTAATAACAGTGCTTAACAAAATTTTAATCTGAGATAGATTAATTTAACAACTGATCCAGCATCCACTGCCATTTGTGGAAGTAAGTTCCAAACTTCTACCACTCTTTGTGTCAAAGAACTTCCTAGCATTGCTCCTGAATGGCCTGGCCCTAATTCTCAGACTATACTCCCTAGTTCCAGAATCTCCAACTAGTGGAAATAGTTTATCTTCGTCCTGTTAATATCTTGAAGACTTCAATCAGATCATCCTTTAACTTTCTAAATTCAAGAGAAAACAGGCCTAACGTGTGTAACAGAGATAGTAGGAACTGCAGATACTGGAAAATCTGAGATAACAAGGTGTAGAGCTGAATAAACACAGCAGGCCAAGCAGCATCATAGGAGCAGGAAGGCTGACGTTTCCGGCCTAGAACCTT
>NC_063339.1:14782990-14822856 GCF_021869965.1 Rhincodon typus | reverse complement strand
TCAGCCTTCCTGCTCCTATGATGCTGCTTGGCCTGCTGTGTTCATCCAGCTCTACACCTTGTTATCTCTAACGTGTGTAATCTCTTCTCATAACTTAACCCCTGAAGTCCAGGCATTATTCTTGTAAAACTATGGTGTACTCCCTCTAAGGTCACTGTATCTTTCTTAAGGTGTAGTGCCCAGATCTGCTCACAGTATTCCAAATGGGGTTCAACTAGCATGTGATATAACTTCTGCATCCTTGTACTCCAGTTGTCTAGATATAAAGGCCAGCACTCCATTAGCTTTCTTGATTATTTTCTTTACGACATTTTAAAGATTATGCATCTGAACCTGAAGTCTCTTTGGACATTCACTGTATTTAACTTCACACCATCTAGAAAGTACCCTTATCTATCCTTTTTGGGCCAAAATGAATAACCTTATACTTGCTTACACTGAATTCCATCTAACATGGTTTTGCCCATTCACTCAGTCTATTAATATTTCTTTGTAATTTTATGCTATCACCTACACTGTCTACAATGCCACCTCATCTTATGTCATCAAAAAATTTGAATACATGACTTTGTACATCATTATTCAAGTCGCTAATAAATAATGTGAATAACTGAGGCCTTAACACAGAACCATCATGCACAAGTTTCCCTCCATGACATTCACCGCCCTGACTTGGAATTATAATGCCCTTCATTCACGGTCACTGGGTTAAAATCCAGGAATTCCATCCCTAAAGACATTGTAGCTCATCATCATCTTCTCAACAGCAACTAGTGACAGACAACAAATGCTGTGCAACGAGAAATCACACATCCCGCGAGCGGATAAAATAGTTGGAAGGTCTGTAATGGATACTAGTGAACAGCCTATCCCCAAACAAGTCAAGATGTAAAGAGTCACAGATGGACTGAAAGTACCTCCCACTTATCAGTCCAAGCCTGGATGATGGTCACGTTGGATAGGGACCTGGACTACATTGTTATCTGAGGAACAGTGAATGGAATTGAACTCTGTGCCATCATTGGCAAGCATGTCCACTTCTGACAGTGAGTTACAGTGAAGATACCAAGGAAGCAGCTGTTAATACTTGTGCCAAGGACACTGGACAGATACCCAGAGCAATGTCCTGGGCAGACGTGATTGATCTGTAACAAACTTTTCTTTGCGCTGAGTATGAATTCATACGCTGGTGTTTAGCCTCCTTCTCACTTATTTAAGTATTACGAAGTTAACTTAGTATCACATGCAGTTGCATGTCTAGGTAGTCACTTTTGCCTTTTGACTGTCTTGTCCACATTCGGATCAGTTCTTGTGAAATCCAGAATACAGTGACCCTGACAGACCAGAAATTGAGCAATAGCAAACAGATCTTTGGTGAGTAAATAACATTTGAAAGAAACTGTTGATCATTGCTTCCTTTATTTTACTTATCATTTACTGTAGATTGATAGAATGGTAACAGGTGAGATTGGTTATGTCCTCTTTTGGTTATGGGATCACTTTTCTCTACTCCATGCAGCTTGTTACTTGGTGTTAATATAGCCCTGTGCTATTCTTCAAGCATATTTACAAACCTCATTTACAGGTATACACAGTACGGAAACAGACCCTTTGGTCCAACCAGTCCGTGCCAAACATAATCCCAAAATAAACTAGTCTTACCTGTCTGTTCCTGGCCCCTATCCCTCCAAACCTTTCCTATTCATATATCCATCCAAATGTCTTTTAAACCTTGTAAGTGTACTCACATCCACCACTTCATCAGGAAGTTCATTCCACATGCGAACTACCCTCTGTGTAAAAAAATCTCCCTCCTCTCACCTTAAAAATGTGCCCCTTAGTCTTGAAATTCCTCATCTTAGGGAACAGACAAATACCATCAACTCTATCTATAACTCTCATTACTTTAAAAAACTTCTATCAGTTCACCTCTCAACCTCCTACGCTCCAATGAAAAAAGTCCCTGTCTATCCTTACATCTTTAATTTTCCATACCCAGCAACATCCTGGTAAATCACTTCTGAACCCTCTCCAGCTTTATAATATCCTTCCTATAACTGGGCAACCAGAACTGGACATAGTATTCCAGGAGAGGCCTCACCAATGTCCTGTACAACTTCAACATAACATCCCAAATCCTATACTCAAAGGACTGAGCAACGAAGGCAAGCATGCCAAGTGCCTTTTTATATGTGATGCCAAACTTTAAAGAATTATGTACCTGCACGCCTAGGTCCCTCCGTTCTATAACACCATCCAAGGCCCTACCATTAATTGTATAAGCCCTACCCTTGTTTGTTGCACCAAAATGCAATACCTTGTATTTATCAGATTGAACTCCATTTGCCATTTTTCAGCCCATTAACCCATTTGATCAAGATCCCGTTGTAATCTTAGAAAACCTACTTCAACATCTACAATGCCACCAATTTTGGTGTCATTCGCAAACTTACTAACCATGTCTTCTATATTCTCATCTAAATCATTTATATAAATGACAAACAAAAGAGGACCCAGAACCGATCTCTGCGGAACACCACTGGTGACAGGCCTCAAGTCTGAAAAGCAACCCTCCACCATTACTCTGTCTCCTGCCGTTAAGCAATTATCGAACAATGGTTGGTCATCTGGTTTAATGGTATTGAAGAAGTGATGAATATACTAGGCCATCAAGTTACACATGTTGGTGAAACAGATTCCCACTGACAGACCACAGCATTCCATCGATGTCCAATTTTAAGTTGCTATTGTCAATTCTACTTAGAACAGTGGTAATGCCAAAAAACATGTAAGAGGGTGATCTGAGTGTGAAGACTTGGTTTTGTCTCAAGGAATATGCTGCATGTGTGAAAGGCAAATTGGTGAGTTAATTATTTTCTTGTTTGTGTTCACACTGCAGACCCAGTATGACACCTAGTCTTCAGAGGTCAATCAATAGCACTACTCCCAAGCCCCCTTGATTCAAGTCTCCAATCCAGAGTACATATGGAATCTTTCTACTCAGAACTTCAAAAGTTCAAAACAATCTTCTAGAAACACAAGGTTTTGAGGACACTGGATAGGATAGATACCAGGAAGGTATTTCCTCTTATGGAAGAAATTAAAACTAGGGTTCATAGGTTAACAATAAAAGATGTGCCTTTTAAAACAGTGCTGAGGAACCTTTTTTCTTTCTCTGTCTCATACATATACAGACAGGGTTGTTAGTTGATGAAACTTCCTTTCCAGAAAGTATTGAAGACTGAGTCTCGAGGCTAAATTGGATTAGATTATTTAAAAGACAAGATGACAAAGGTTCTAGTGTACAGACAAAAAATGGAGAACATAACCGGATAAACCATAAACAAAACAGAAGTTGCTGCAAAAGCTGAGCAGATCTGGCAGCATCTGTGAAGAAATTATCTTATCAAATGATGGAACAGCCTCAAAAGGCCAAGTGGCTTGCTCCTACGCTCCTGAGTAATTATTCAGCATTTGAGAGCTGGCAACCACCAGGTTTTCTTGTCTACATTTGAGCTTATTCCTTCAATTTGATGGGATCTGGAGCAGGACCATTTCAACCCACATATAAACAATAAACTGCAACCTATACTGGTCTGTCCTTCTGTTCTGACGAGCTATATATCTATGGAAAGTGTTACAACTGAGGTTGAAGGAATGCACAAATCCCTTTCTAGTTCTACTGCTCCATTTGCTATAAATTTTTATTTTAACTCGTGTTGATATGATCAATTCTATAATTGATTTGGTTTTAGAAACAATTCATCCAGAGTTCATTTGACAACAAATAACAAACTTATTACAACTAAAACTTACTCAAGTTAGCAAAGATTATTGATAAAAAATGGTTTAGTTCATGTAAAGATACACGTGACATACTCAAACATCCTAACTTGAAGAAAATATGGGTAAGAATAGATTGGTAAATTCAATCAAATAGATCCCATGGATTTCTCAGCAATCCTCCCTGGAATTAATGACAATGTGGGTTACCACTTATCATGTGTCATGGAGTGTCTCAATGATTGATCCAAGTTCTGCTAATCCACTTTCCCATCCTGGGATTATGTGCTGCTAGATTCCTAGATTCTGCACGCCAGCAGCTAATCAAAAGCATAGGTCCATATTTTCAAGCCTCACCCAGTCAATACTGGCATTTTTACTGACCTTTTATTTTTTAATCTTGCTGAACTGCATAAAAAGCATTATCTGTAGGTATTTAAACACCACGCTCCGCTGCACTGAACATTTAATTGTGCAGCAGCTTCTTTCATGACCTGCTGAGGAAGTTCTGAGGAAGGGTCACCGGACCCGAAACGTTAACTCTGTTTTCTCCTCCACAGATGCTGCCAGACCTGCTGAGCTTTTCCAGCAACTTTGTTTTTGTTCTTTCAAGACCTTCATAGCTCCTAGGATGCCCTCAGCCCTCAGGGCATAGGGCTATTCAACTGCTCAAGGACTTCCCCAAGCCCCAACTAAACAGAACCCAAGTAATTTGGTTGCCTTTGGAAGCGCAGCCTTGCCTAGCCAGTGAGCCTTTCTCTAAGTATCCAGTGACCAACAGAGAACCTTGCAATAGGTGCTGCTCCTATTTTTAGCCAGATTTGAAAGTAACTAATATTTTGGACCAGTCAAATATATCACCTTGGGAATTATCTGCATCCCTAAATTCTACAATGCTCACCAACTGCTGGCTCCTGCAGCACTAAGTCAAAAAAGGAATCCATCGTAATGGTGACAGAGGAGTCTAAATTGTTGTTCGTTGGATATAACTAAGCAGTCACACCAGGATTTTACTTGTTTAGTCTGCATGACAATTACCCCAATTTTTGCACTGCCCCACATTAGCTGGGAAGGCTTTGCAGGGTTAAATGAAACTGTGTGCACTTTACCGTGCCCAAGGCTGATACTTAATTTGAAGCATGGTGATTTTTCTTTTCTTTCTTGCAGCAGCTAAGTGCCTTGTTATACCATAAGAGCAGAACCACTTTGGTGTCAGTCATAAGCCAAACCCGGTAAGGACGGTTGGTTTCCTTTGTGTGGATGTAAATTAGCCAGATGGATTTGAATGGCAATCAGCCAGTTTTATATTCATTTTTTGTTGATACCAGCCTTTTATTCCAGTTTAACATACTTATATGAAATTCACAAACAGCCATAATTAGATTTTATGTCTTCTCTGGATTAGTCCAATAATCCAGTTACCATAGTACATTACTTGGTCAGGAATACATGTCTGTAATAAATCACTAATACCCCATCTCTCCTCGTAACTTGGTTCTGTTTTTGAAATGTTGCTGAATACTCACAATATAATGTACAAGAAAAATTTCATTTTTCACGGCACAAGAAAGAGCATATAGTTACATAAACAGGCATATTTATGGTTCTTAGTGCTAATAACACCGATCTGCTTCTACCCAAGTTAGTATAGTGCTTATTCTTATTTCACACAGTAAACTTCTTCAACACATGAAGAAACTTCACTACAGTTGGTCTTTGAATAATAGCATTGACCTAGACAATCTGGAGCTGTTCTTTGACTAAACAGTTTCCGAGTAAGTGCACTTATTTGTCCAACAATCTATTAGTGTGTCATATTTGAAGAAAAGTAAATCTGGAATGACCTCGTTTGAGAACACTTATGAAACAAAAAGTAAATCTTCAAAAAAAAAAATACATTGTATTAACAGGACTCTAAATTTTCAAATTGTTATTTCTGAAGTTGTGACAATGTAAATTATATCTTTTTGCTCAACTTCAGCTCTACTTTGGGTTCAATGAAAAGTCAACCATATGACATGATAATGTTTCTAAGTCGTATAAAAAAGGATCTCTAACATTCAGGAGTCAGCGCTCAAGGGACTTTGTTTTTACATTGTGCCTTTTAGAACAGACAAGGTTCAACAAATACTGCAGAGAGAACTGACCAGAGAATTTTTTCAGTTATGGTGGTTAAAGGATAAACGCTCGCCAAGACACAGACAGAATGTTCCTTCTCATTGTAAAGAACCATGGAATCTTTTAGATCCACCTGAGGAACTGGACAGGGCACTGATTGCACCTCTCAATAAAAATCAACATGTTGAACAGTGCAACACTCAGTCAGAACTAAAGTGTCAATTAAGTTATGCGCTCAATCATTTGGAGTGGGACCTACACCTCATTATTCACAATTTCACATTAAAAACAGTCTCTGGTCCCATCAGAGCTGGGTTGTCTGTTGTGTCTTTGAATAAAAAAATTAAATGAATAAGATTTGCCGTGTGTTGTTCTTGGTTTTAGCTAGAAGTTAATATATGTTACTGAATCAAATATAAAAAGCTTTAATATTTATCTTTGAATGTAGTTAGTTCCATTCCACAACTTCACACAAAAAGAAAATACAGCAAATGCTGAATATCCAAAATATCAACACAAAAGGCTGGACAAGAAAAGTTGGGATGCTAGTAATCTAGAACAGGTATTTCCACATTTTTTTATTCCTGCTCCTCAACCTTCCTGGTCCTGCAATGGTGAACTTGTAATAGCTGCACTTTTGTCAACATTTGAGCTTTGTACAAATATTCACAAGTACTTAAAATATATTGTTGCATCATAAAATGGAGTACCTGCTTCAACATCTGGTTTGGAGTGCTAACTTATGTATACTTTATCAACACGTGTGTTGTTCAATACATTAGCCTCTAGCCACAAGCTGTGACAAATTAAACTTCCAGTTAGTAAACAAAAATAATACATGGACAGTTTTGATGAGAATAGCAAATAAACTTAAACCTTTTTGTGCATTACTAGTAAAATATTTAAGGTGAAAAGCAAAAAGCTAGCTTTCTTTTGATTTCTGTATTTTACTTCCTCCTTCACTGAATGGCAGTAGGTATTTGGCAAGGAAATTATCAGTCAGGAGACAGTAAATGAATACTCGTTAAAATTGTGTCAACAAATTCACACTAGCAATTAGTCCACATTTTCTATTTGACAACACTTATCTACACAATTTATAACATGTTGTCTTGCACTTACCTGATAGGAGCCGTTTATCGCTTTGGAAAAATCATTGGACTTCTTGTCACCAGGTGTTGTCACAGTACTCACTGTTGCTGACTGAAATGCACAAGAAACTAAGAATGTACACAAATACTGTATGCTTTTTTTCATTACTGTACCTTAAATAGGTGTTCTGAAAGCAATTAAATGCTCAGAGTTAAATGTTTCTTAGCACAGAAACAGGAAAATGTTAAAACAGTATTACTTCATGTTCAATTACAATAAAACCACAATTACTCTATTATTTTAGGAAGACAGAAGATTTTAAAAACTAGGAGATATAAAAGGCATTTGATATATCATCTCCATTTGTGGGAGCTATACATAATACATACTACATGGTTGGGGTTCATCAATACTTGCCTTATTGTCTAGAAGAAAGAAATACATTCCTATTATTTGAGGGGTGTAAAGGCATTCTGAAGTGGGAAATCAGGAGAGCAAAAAGGGGATATGAGATAGCCTTCGTAGATAAGGTTAAGGATGATCCAAAGAGATTGTTCAGTTACATTAAGTGCAAAACAGCAAATAGGGTGAGAATAGGGCCCCTTAAAGATCAACAAGATGATCTATGTGTGGAACTACAGGAGCTGAGAGAGATACTAAACGAATACATTGCATCAGTTTTTACTGTGTAGAAAGAAATGGAGGCTTGGGAACTCAGGGAAATAAATACTCCTGTTTTGAAAACAGTCCACATTACAGGAGAGGAAGTCTTAAAAACATAAAGGTGGATAAAATCTCGGAGACCTCATCAAGTGTATCCCAGGACATGGTGGGAAGTTAAGGAAGAAATTGCAGGGTTCCTAGTAGAGATATTTCTATCATCTACAAACATGGGTGAGGTGATGGAGGACTGGAGGGTGGCTAATGTTGTGCCTTTGTTTAAGAAAGGCTGTAAGGAGAAGTCTAGGAACTACAGACCTGTGAGTCTGACATCAGTGGTGGGTAAGTTGTTGGGCAGATTCTGAGAGACAGGATTTATATGCATTTGGAAAGGCAAGGACAGATTAGGGATAGTCAGCATGGCTTTGTGCATGGGAAATCTTGTCTCACAAACTTGATTGAGTTTATTGAGGACATAACCAAAAAGATTGACGAAGGCAGAGCGGCAGACATTGTCTACATGGACTTTTGTATTGCCTTTGACAAGGTTCCACATGCTAGACTAATTAGTAAAGTTAGATCACATGGGATTCAAGGAGAGCTTGCCAACAGGATACAAAATTGGCTTGAAGGCGGGAAACGGAAGGTGGTGGTGAAGGGTTGTTTTTCCACCAGGAGGCCTGTGACCAGTGGTGTTCCTCAGGGATGGGTGCTAGGTCCACTGTTGTTTGTCATTTATACAAAGGATTTGGATGAGAATTTATGAAGCATGGTTAAGAAGTTTGCAGATGACACCAAAATTAGTGGTATAACAGTGAAGAAGGTTATTACAAAGGGATCTTGATCAATTGGGCCAATGGGCTGAGGAGTGGCAAACGGAGTTTAATTTGAATAAATGCAAGGTATTGCATTTTCGTAAAACAAGGAATAGGGAAAAAGCATTACCAACATTGCCCAAAACCTACATAAAAGTTTCTCACCAACAAATTACCTGCAATGCCATAACCTATACAATGTTTCAAATCTGAAATCATGATCCTTAAAGAGCTGTAACTGTAATTCCATCATAAACACCGAAGACAAAACTACCTTTACAGCTTCCTCTAAACTAATTTAAATCTAACACATCTAAATCGATAACCTGAGTTCCAGATACTTGCCATTCTTTGGGTGAAGTCATTTTTTTCTGAATTCTGAATTGGAATTTCCCGGTGACTATCTTATTGAAGTTCTTCTATCTTATGCTTTTCCTTACAAGAAGATACATTCTCTTTCTATTCATCCAACCAAAACTTTAATTTTAAATATCTATACAGGTCACCCCTCAGTCTTCTTTTGTCCAAAACAAGAGACTCAACTTTCAAATCTCCCTGTTAACCTTCTCAACACCATCTTCAATGAGTCAATATAATTTTTATAATTATTAGACCAGATCATGTCACAGTACTTGGTCTAAATGAGGTTAGCTTCCCTAGTTTTCAATTCTATCCCTCTAGAAATAAAGTCCGGTGTTTAGTTTGATTTTGCTTACCTGTAATACAACCAATCTTGACTTTCTCCTTCACGTCCTCAAAAAATTAAATAAGGCTGGTTAAGCAAAACTTCCCTGTGACAATCCATGCTTTTGCTTCATTGATGTTCTTCTATTCTCTCCAGTTCATTATTTTTCCGACCACGAATGTTAATCTAACTGTTCTGTGTTGCCCTGGCCATGTTTTACCCCCATCTTAACTTTTAAAGAAAATTGTCCACAGGCTCTAGACATCGCTGGCTGAACCAGATTTTATTGTCCATCCCTACTCTCTGGAAAGACTGCAGTCCTTTTTTTTTCAGGGGGTGGGAGGAAGTGGTGGAGGCAGACAGACAGAGAGGGAGAGGATAGAGATTGGGGGGAACATGCAAAAGAGCAAGAGATAATGAATGCCGTTAAGGGACTTCCAGGATTTTGATGCAGCAACAGTTCAAAGTCAGGATGACACTTAGCTTGAAGGGGAATTTGCAGCTGATGCTGCACCTGCAACTGTGGTAGAGATTGTGGTTTTTGGAAGGTGCTGATAAGGGGGCCTTAGTAAGTTGGTGCAGTGCATTTGTAAATGGTACATGCTGCTACCACTGTGCCTCAGTGAAACATGTGAGTGTTGAAAGTCATGGATGGATGCCAATCAAATGAGCTGCTTTTTTTCCCAGATCATCAAGCAATGATTGTTATTGGACCCGTACTCATTCAAGCAACTGAAAAGTATTCCATCACAACCCTGACTTATGTCTTGCACAGGGTGGGCAAGCTTTGGGGAGTCAGGTGGTGAGTTACTCACCACAGAATTCCTAGCCTCTGATCTCTTTTTTCAGACACAGTATTTGTATAGTTGGTCCCTTTTAGTTTCTCATTGTTGTTAAACCCCAGAGTGTATATAGTACAGATTCAGTCATTTTGAGACTACAGAATATTTGGGTCAGATTCTCTCTTGCTAGAGACAGTCAGTCATTGACTGGCAGTTGTATGGCACAATGATTTTTGCAACATAATCCACCCAAGCCTAGACACTGTCTCTAAGGAGTCTGTCAAATAGTCCTGAACGTGATGCAATTACTAGGGAATGTTTTCCATTGTGGGAAGGCCATTGATTCAAGCAGATGAAGATAGTGGAGCATAGGATGTTACCCTGAGGACTTCCTGCAGTGATGTCCTGAAGTGAGACGATTGACCTCTAACAATCACAACTATCCTCCTTTGTGCTAGCTATAACTCCAAATAGCTTTCTCACTGATTTCTACTGACTTCGGTTTGCGATTCATTCTGCTCAAGATTTGAATGATCTTGGAATGCCCCTTTTAAAATATTTCAGAGGGATGTTATTCCGAAACACAGGAGAAACACAAAATACAATAAAATTCAAAGAACTTTTCAAAATTGGGTAAAGTATTCTACATTCTAGATAATGTTATTTTATTTCCAACTCAGCAGTTCACAAAGGAAGAACGGCATCTTTCACAGTGCTGTTAATATAGAAACTGGAAGGTCTCACGAACAGCCGTGAGATAACATAATTGTATTGTTTCTCTAGCGTAATGTCAGTTGGGAAAATAATATTGGTCAGGATGATAGGATCCAACATTTTACAAATGTCAGCAATGGCCAGTGACTTGGTGAAAACTGCACTGCTCACCAAGCTAAACTGGCTCCTGGTACAGCTACGCTTCAATATTAAAATTCCTAGCCTTATTTTCAAATGCTTTAATGGTCTTCCATAAACCCTCTTGAGACTTCTTTACTCATTGAATTCTGGACTCTTGTACAATCCTGACATTTTTTTAATCTCACCATTGTCAACCATATCTTTAGCTGCCAAAGCTTTAATCTCTGGAATTACTTTCCTTTTTGCCCAAACATTTTGTCAACTTCTACATGGTTCAGTGTCAAATATTGTTCAATAACATGCCTGTGATGGGCTCTGGGAAATGTCACTGTGATAATTTAACAAGAAAAGTTGTCTCAATATGGCAACTTTAACAAGAAAATTAATGAGATCATTGCATTCCAGGCAAAGGTGAGCACTATACTGTCACCTGGTGGCAAAGGCTACAAATGCTTCTCTGAGTGTGTTTCTGGCTGCTATCTGTCAACTGAAAAGTATCAGTTTTACATACAGCTTTTAGTGCCAGAAGACTTATCAGTGCAGTGAAACTTCCAAAAATAGGTTTTGAATATAAATGATTGCAAATAAATATAAATTGTAGAATAATCCAGTGAGTTTCTTGCGTGATATGGAGTCACGCTATAGTTTCTGTACTTTGTAAATAGCACCTGAATCATAGTAAAACATATTACGCAGCTTCTGCCCCAGCCTCAGTAAACTGCTAAAACTCTCATCCAAGCCTTTGTTTCCTCGAGACTTGACACTTCGAATGCAGACCTTTCTGTCCCTCCCACTTTTTAACCCTCCATAAATCTAGGTTCATCCAAAACCCTACTACACACGTTAACCGACAATCAGGCCAGTTCACCTGTCTGACCTACACTGGCTCCCAAATGAGCAATGTCTTGATTTTAAAACTCTCACTCTTGTATTCAAATGCCTTTCATTGTCTCACTGTCTGTATTTCTGCAACTTACTCCAGTTCTACAATCCTGCAAGATATCTACAGCTCCCCCATTAAGGCCTCTTAATAATCCCCACTATGATCCCTAGTGTCAGTACGTTCAGTTGAATTAAGCTCCAGGATTCCCTTCCTGAGCTTCTCCATTTCTCTTCCGCCTTTAATACACTGTTTGAAACCTACCATTTGGTTCAACATAATCTTTAATGCCAAAACACATAATTGTGTTGATAATGCTCCTGAGAAGAACCATAGAACGTTTAGGTACATTGACACTGATATGTAAATTCAAGCTGTTGAGAGTTCAAGACAATATCACAAATCAAGGATACCCAGATGATGCCAGAAACTACATACAAAAAAAAAGAGCCTGGAAGGCTTTTCCCAAAGTGTGCTCATACAGTCATATAGCATGGAAATAGACCCTTCAGTCCAACCAGTCCGCGCCAACTATGTTCCCAAACTAAACTAGCCCCACCTTCCTGCACTTGGACTATATCCCTCCATACCTTTCTTATTTATGAACTTATCCAAATGTCTTTTAAATGATGTAACTGCATTTACCACTTTCTCTGGCAGTTCATCCCACACATCAACCACTCTGAGTTAAAAAAGTTGCCCCTTGTATCCTTTTTAAATCTTTCCCACCTCACGTTAAAAATATGACCCTAGTTTTGAACTCCCCCACCCTAGGGAAAAGACCCTTGTCATGCACATTATCTATGCCCTTCATGATTCTATAAACCTCTATAAGCTCACCCCTCAACCTCCGACGCTCCAGTGAAAAATGTCCCAGCCTTTCCAGTCTATTTTTATATCTCAAGCCCTCCATTTCCACCACCATACCACGAGGATTTCAAGACCTTGGTGCATTGGTACAATTCTCATAAATTCATAATGTGAAAGACTTCACACTTCCTTGGAGAGATGAAATAAACTAGAGTTTGTCTTGCTTACAACCGAGAAGGTAAATAGGAGATTGAGAAAGTTATTCAAACTATTAAGGGTTTTAATGGAGCAAAAAGAAATTGTCTCATTGCAGAAGATTAATAACAAGAGGATACGTTATCAAGGTTAATTGCAAAATAAATAGAGATGCTAGAAGATGAAAAAAAATGCACTGTCATGTTATGGCAATCTAGAATGAACTGCATGAAAAGGTAGTGGAAGCAGATTTTGTAGTAAAATGTCATGGAGAATTACATACTTGAAAAATGTGGGCCTATGGGAAGAGTATTTTACAGTGTGTTGGGACTGTTTGAATAATTTTTCAAAGAACAAGAATAATAGGCTGACAGGCTTCATCCTGTACTGTGCTGTATTCTGTGATTCTATGAATTTCATGCTCCCCTAAATTGTGGAATCTGAGAAGGCAGATGCATTTTTTTAAAGCTAATAAAAGTGCTAATAAAAGTTGATATTAACCAGGTCAGACAACTGAGTTGATGCATTTTATGCCTGCACAAAAATAATAATTGCAATAACTGTAAGTGTAACAAGTAATCTGCATTTGACTATCAGAAGTAAAAAGAACAAACTTCAAGTGAGCCAGACAGAAACCTCCTCCACTTGCCACATTTAATATCTCTCATTGTAGAGGGAGATACAAGTCAAGAAACCTATCACAAAGATTAACAATAACTTTATTCTATGATTTTCAAAGTGTTATTTTAAAGTTAACAGTATTAAGAAGAATTATCATCAGCCATTTCTAAGCAGTTACTGTTGACTTTGGTGTCTAAAATGTTGCAGATTTTACAGGATGGGCTAACACTCAATCTCAACAATAATCCTTAACTCCAAATGGCATATCACTGTCTCACGGGTAAATAGTTCTTGGGTAATAAATGCTAACCTTGCTAGCAATGTTCACATCCCATAAATGAATGTTAAAAAACCCTAGTAGCTCCCAACCATAGCTACTTCGCTTTCATCAAACCTTCAAATACCTAATCCATATACTGTTCCAATTCCAATTCTCATATTTTTTTCTACTCATTTGTGGGATGTGGGCATCGCTGGCTGGCCAGCATTTCTTGCCCATCCTTAGCTGCCCTTGAGAAGGTGGCGGTGAGCTGCCTTCTTGAACCACTGCAGTCCTCCTGCTGTAGGTTGACCCACAATGCTATTAGGGAGGGAATTCCAGGATTTTGACCGAGCGACAGCGAAGGAACAGCGATATATTTCCGAGTCAGAATGGTGAGTGACATGGAAGGGAGCTTGGAGGTGGTGGTGTTCCCATATGTCTGATGCCCTTGTCCTTCTAGATGGAAGTGGTCGAGGGTTGGGAAGATGCTGTCTGAGGATCTTTGGTGAAGTTCTGCAGTGCATTTTGTAGAGAGTACACACTGCTGCTACTGAGCATCAGTCGTGGAGGGAATGAATGCTTGTGGATGTAGTGACAATCAAGCAAGCTGCTTTGTCCTGGATGGTGTCAAGCTTCTTGAGTGTTGTTGGGGCTTGCACTCATCAGGCAACTGGGCAGTATTCCATCACGCTCCTGACTTGTGCCTTGTAGATGGCGGACAGGCTTTGAGGAGTCAGGAGATGAGTTACTTGCCGCAGTATTCCTAGCTTCTGGCCTGCTCTTGTAGCCACTGTGTTAATGGGGTGAGTCCAGTTGAGTTTCTGGTCAATGGTAACCCCCAAGATGTACTAGTGGGGGATTCAGAGATGGTAACACCATTGAATGTCATGGGATGGTGGTTAGATTATCGCTTATTGGTGATGGTCATAGCTTGGCATTTGTGTGGCACAAATATCACTTGTCACTTGTCAGCCCAAGCCTGGATATTGTTCATATCTTGTTGCATGTGAACATGGACTGCTTCAGTATCCGAGGAGTCACGAATGGTGCTGAACATTGTGCAATCATCGGTGAACATCCCAACTTCTGACCTTATGATGGAGGGAAGGTCATTGATGAAGCAGCTGAAGATGTTTGGGCCTAGGACACTATCCTGAGGAGCTCCTGCAGAGATGTCCTGGAGCTGAGATGATTGACCACCAACAACCACGACCATCTTCCTATGTGTCAGGTATGACTCCAACCACCAGAGAGTTTGCCCCCCACCGATATCCATTGATTCCAGTTTTGCTAGGGCTCTTTGATGCCACACTCGGTCGAATACAGCCTTGATGTCAAGGGCTGTCACTCTCAACTCACCTCTAGAATTCAGCTCTTTTATCCATTTTGAACCAAGGCTGTATTGAGATCAGGTGCTGAGTGGTCCTGGCGGAACACAAACTGGGCATCACTGAGCAGGTTATTTCTGAACAGGTGCTGCTTGACAGCACTGTTGATGACACCTTCCATCACTTTACTGATGATCGAGAGTAGACTGATGGGCCGGTGATTGGCCAGGCTGGATTTGTCCTGCTTTTTGCGTACAGGACATACTTGGGCAATTTTCCACATTGTCGAGTAGGTACCAATGTTGTAACTATACTGGAACAGCTTGACTAGGGGAGCAGCAAGTTCTGGAGCACATGTCTTCAGTACTATTGCCGGAATGTTGTCAGGGCCCGTAGCCTTTTCAGTATCCAGTGTCTCCAACTGTTTCCTGATATCAAATGGAGTGAATGGAATTGGCTGAAGACTGGTATCTGTAATGCTGGGGACCACTGCAGGAGGCCAAAATGGATCACCCACTCGGCGCTTCTGGCTGGAGATTGCTGCGATTACCTCAGCCTTAGCTTTTGCACAGATGTGCTGGGCTCTTCCATCATTGAGGATGGGGATATTTGTGGAACCGCCTCTTCCAGCGAGTTGTCTAATTGTCCTCTACCATTCACGACTGGATGTGGCAAGACTGCAGAGCTGAGATCTGATCCGTTGGTTGTGGGATCACTTAGCTCTGCCTATCACTTGCTGCTTTCGCTGTTTGGCGTGCAAGTAGTCCTGTTTGGTGGCTTCACCTGGTTGGTACCTCATATTCAGGTATGCCTGGTGCTGTTCCTGGCATGCTCTCCTGCGTTCTCCATTGAACCAGGGTTGATCCCCTGGCTTGATGGCGACGGTTGAGTGGGGGATATGCTGGGCCATGAGGTTACAGACTGTGCTAGAGTAGAATTCTGCTGCTGTTGATGGCCCACAGCGCCTCATGGATGCCCAGTCTTGAGTTGCCAGATCTGTGCGAAGTCTGTCCCATTTAGCACGGTGATAGTGCCACACAACACGATGGAGGCTGTGCTCAATGTAAAGGCGGGACTTTGTCTCCACAAGGACTGTGCGATGGTCACTCTTACCGATACTGTCATGGACAGATGCAACTGCAGCTGCCAGATTAGTAAGGATGAGGTCAAGTATGCTTTTCCCTCTTGTTGCTTCCCTCACCACCTGCCACAGACCCAGTCTCGCAGCTATGTCCTTTAGGACCCGAACAACTTGATCAGTAGTATTGCTGCCGAGCCACTCTTGGTAGTGGACATTGAAATCCTTTCCCCAGAGTACATTTTATGTCCTTGCCATCCTCAGTGCTTCCTCTAAGTGTTGTTCAACATGGAGGAGTACTGATTTATCAGCTGAGGGAGGATGGTATGTGGTAATCAGCAGGAGGTTTTCTTACCCATGTTTAACCTGAAACCATGAGACTTCATTGAGTCCAGAGTCAATGTTGAGGATCCCAGAGCAACACCCTCCCGACTGTATCCCACTGTGCCGCCACCTCTGCTGGGTCTGTCCTGCTGGTGAGACAGGACATATCCAGGGATGATGATGGTGGTGTCTGGGACATTGTTTGTAAGGTGTGATTCTGGGAGTAGGGCTATACGAGGCTGTTGCGAGTCAGCTCTCCCAATTTTGGCACTAACACCCAGATGTTACCGAGGAGGACTCTGCAGGGTCGACGGGGCTGTTTCTGTCGTTGTCTTTTCTGGTGCCTACCTCGATGCCAGGTGATCCATCCTGTTTCATTTCTTTGAGTCTTTGTAACGATTGGTACAAGTGCCTTGCTAGGCCATTTCAGAAGGCAGTTGAGAGTCAAGCATATTGTTGTGGGCCTGGAGTCACATGTAGGTCAGACCAGGTGAGGGTGGCAGATTTCCTCCCCTGAAGGACATGAGTGAACCAGATATGTTTTTCTGACAATCGGCAATGATTTCATGGTGATCAGCAGATTCTTAATTCTAGGCTTTTTTTAAAAAATTCAAATTCCACTATCTACCATAGTATCCCACCATGTTGGTGGGATTTGAACCCGGGTCCCCAGAACATCAACTGGATTTCTGGATTAACAATCTAGTCTTAATACCACTAGGCCATCGCCTACCCTACATCATGGCAACATTTCCAACTCATAATTTCAAAGTTTTCAGATGCCATAAAAAACCTGGTAAAATGGACAGACATGCGGACGATGAAATTTAGCGCATAGTTTGAAACTATTCACTTTGGTAGGTAAAAACTAAATGGTACAATTCTAGAAGAGAGCCCTAAGGCACATTGATGCACGTCTTTATAGTGACAGGACAAGTTAAGAAAGGCCTGGATTACAACAGGAAGGAAGCTTTGCTCAACCTTTACAAGTCCAGCTGAAATAGTGCGTTCAGTTCTGGACATCCCAATTTAAGTAGGATTTCAAAGCCTCAGACAAAGCATGGAGGAGATTTTTTAGACTGGTACCAGAGGACTATGAGACTTGGAGGTGGACAAACAAGAGATGTTGGGATGGTTCTCTTTAGAGTAAAGAAAATTAAGAAGATATTTGTCAGATGTTCAAAATCTTTAAGGCTCTGAGTAGGGCTCATTCCACCAGACAGAAGTGTGACTTGGAGGGGAACTTGGTAGCGTTCTCATGCACGCGATGTCCTTGTCCTTCTAGACAGTACAGGTCATGGGTTCAAAAGGTACTGCTGAAGAAGCATTGGTGAGTTACAGCATTTTGTAGTCATACAGTTCTTACAACATGGAAAAAGGCCTTTCAGCCCACTATGTCAGTGCCAGTTATCAAGCATTTACTTATCACAATGGTAAATGGACAGTTTTTGAGGAGTCAGGTGAATTATTCACTGAGTCATTTACCGCAGAATTTCTGGTCTCCGACAGCTCTTACAGCTTTTATATGGCTTTTCCAGTTCAACTCCTGATCAATGATAACCCCCATGATGCAGATAGTGGGGGATTCAGTGATGATAATATCACTGAAAGTTAAGAGGCAATGGTTAGATTCTGTCTTATTGAAGAAATTCATTGTCTGGCACATAAGAAAACACTCATGTCACACAATAAGCCAAGCATGAATGCTGCCCAGGTTTTGTTGTTTTTGGACAGAACTGCTTCAGTATCTGAGAAGTCATGAATCATTCTGAACATGGTACAATCTTCAGTGAAGATCCCCACCTTCAACCCTATGATGGAGGAGGGTCCTTGATGAAGCAAAATAGTTACCCCTAGGATACATTGGTAGTGACCCTACCTCTGAGCCTGAATTCCTCAGTTCAAGTTACACCTGGTCCAGAGGCACGTCAGAACATTTCTGAACAGAATGACTAAAAATATGGGGAATCTTATGACACCGTAGCAGTTTCCCTAACTCTGAGCTAGGAATCCTGCGGGAGGCGATAGCCAAGTGGTATTATCGCTGGACTGTTAACCCAGACACTTAACAGCACTGTCGATAGTACCTTTTATTACTTTACTGATGATAGAGAGCAGATTGTTAGGGCAGTAGTTAAACTGGGATAGGACTTGTCCTGCTTTTTGTGTACAGGATGTACCCAGGCTATTTTCCACATTACAGTGCAGATATTATACCTATACTGTAACAGCTTGGCTAGGCACATGGTTGACATATTTATCGCAGCTGAATAAACTCAAACTTCAAAAGTAATTAATGTATCTAAACACGGTCATGAACATTTGGGAGTTCAGAGCTGATATAAATTATATTCACCTGGCTTTTGCCAGGTCATTTGGCATTTGCACCATCTATAAGACTTCCCTGCGCTCCACATAAATATTTAGTCCCACCACAAGAAATCAGTTCAACATCTACAGCCACATGCACTACCAACATTTTCCAGCCAAGTGCAGAGAACGGAACATCTGCTCAGCCACCTGAACAATCCAGAACCTCAGACATTTAGCTTATTCATTAACAGCATTTTGAGCGTATTCCCACTAAGTATCTTCTTCAAATGATGTCATGGAATCTTTCACCTGAGGCAGTACCTCAGTTTAACATGCTACTAGATAGATCTCTGATCCGTAGTATCAGCCAAGGTTTCACACTTAAGTCTCTCAACTAGAATAGGAGTCTACTGCCTTGTAACTCAGAGGTGATCATGGTATTCAATGAACTACAGCCGATGGCTCAAGCTGATTTCTTAAGTCACTGGTCTTTTACACTTTTCCACCCAAGCTCAATTAATATGAGTAAGACATTTTCTGTCTCCTGTTTCTTCTGCAAGCTTCTGGCTGAATCGTGATTTTAATATCTTGATCTTAACTATATCCTCTTCTCACATTGCAAGGTAAGTTCAGCTGACACAAAGATCAGAACACAGTAAAGTCACCATTCCCAAAGGTATGTGCGTTTGCCAGTGCTGTTGAGAGGAATTTAAACTAATTTGACAGGGGGAGGGGATGCTGCGTAAGAGTACAACAGGGACACAGCATACTTTAGTAAAAGGAACCAAAACAGAGGGAGTTCAGCCATGTTGAGATGGAAGGGAGTAAGGCAAGATTGGATGGACTCTAATGCTAGGATTATTTTAGACCATCATTGTCATAGTGCAACTTGTAACTCACTGTCAGCCTGCCCACCATCTACAAGGAACAAATCAGGAGTGTAATGGAATACTCCCCGCTTGCCTGGATGGGTGCAGTGCCAACAACACCAAGAAGCTTGACACTACCCCTGACCCACTTGAATGGCACCACATCTACAATCATCCACTCCCTCTACCACCGATGCTCAGGAGCAGCAGTACGCACTATCTTCAAGATGCACTGCTGAAATTCATCAAAGATCCTCGGACAGCACTTTGCAAACCCACAACCACTTTTATCTAGAAGGACAAAGGCAGCAGATATATGGGAACACCACCACCTACAAGTCACCTTCCATGCCAATCACCATGTTGACTTGGAAACATATTGCCCTTCCTTCACTGTCACTGGGCTAAAGTCCTGGAACCCCCTCCCAAACGGTATTGTGGGTCAACCCACAGCGGGTGGACTGCAGTGGTTCAAGGCAGCAGCTCACCACCACTTTCTGACAGGCAAATAGAGATGGCCAATAAATCCTCACCAGCTAGCAATGCCCACATCCCATGAATTAATTTTTAAAAAAAGCTTCTTTAGTCTTTTTGCAGCTGCACTCATCTAGTAAAGTGCGGAGTATTTCATCACATGCCTTGTGCCTTGTACAGGCTGTGGGGAATCAGGTGAGCTGCTCGTTGCAGTATTCCTAGCCTCTGACCTGTTCCTGTAGCCACTGTAAGTCCAGTTAAGCTTCTGGTCAATGATAACTCCCAAGATGTTGATAGCGGGGGATTCCATGATGGCAACACCATTAAATGCCAAGGGACAGTGGTTAGATTGTTGCTTATTGGTAATGGTCATGGCCTGGCATTAGTGCGCTGTAAATGTTACTTGCCACCACCAGCCCAAGGCTAAATATTTTCCAGATCTTGTTGCAATCGAACATGAGCTACTTCAGCATCTGAGTTGTCGCAAATGCTGTTGAACATTGTGCAATCATCAGCGAACATCACTTCTGACCTTATGATGGAAGGTTATTTATAAAGCAGTTGAGCATGGCTATTTTGAATACCTCTTTCAATCTCTTCTTTACCTTCTCTGTTGTAAGCAAAACAAACTCGAGTTTATCTCATCTCTCTAAGGAACTGAGAGATCTTTCACCTTGATACAAATCTCAAATTCCCAATGCACTTTCCATGAGGTCTTGTAATCCTCGTGTGGGGTGGATGGATTTGGCTGACTGGCTTGAGCTGATGCAGAGTTTTATAAAAGTTTAGCATAACTTGATTGCTCATATACTCCATGCTTTATTTGTCAAACTAAACTGATTGTCTAATGAGCACAATAACCCTGTTATAGGAAGGATATTATTAAACTGGAAATGGTGCAGAAAAGATTTATCAGGAAGTTGCTGGGAATGGAGGGTTTGAGATATAAAAATAGACGGGAAAGACTGGAACTCACCATCCTGACTTAGAAATCTTTTGCCACTGTCACTGAGTCAACATTGTGGAATTCTGGGTCATTGTGGGTGTACCTACAGTACATGGGCTGCAGCAACTCAAGGCAGTGTACCACTACCTTCTCAAGGGCAACTAGGGATGGACAATAAATGCTGGCCAGCTAGTGATATTCACATCCCATGAGTGAATTTTTAAAAATCCCTTTTAGTTGCTCTCATAAGCTGCTGGTCGGCTCTTTGCTGGACTTGCCCATTCATCGGGATTTGTGCTTTTTTTTTGCATTTTTGAAAGCCCCTGTCAGAACTAAAAAAAAATGCCATTCTGTAAGTACATCAAGGGGAAGAAGATAACCATAGAAAGAGAATGATCCATTAGAAAACAAGTGGCAACTGTGCATGGAGCCAGCGAACACTGGTAGGGTGTTAAACAAGTATTTTGCATCCTTCACTTTGGAAGGGGATGTAGGTACAGAATTTAGCAACAGGGACTGAAGATTATTGAGCAGTTTGACATCAGGAATTAACAGTTATTGGAGGTTTTGGTGGTCAAATCCCCATATCTAGATGAGTCGTATCCCAGGCTGCTGTGGGAGACTGGGGAGAAATTTACAGGGCTTCTGATCCAAAGGTTTAATAGCCAAGGGGAAATGCCTGAGGACTTGTGGACAACTAATGCATTCCTACTTTTTAAAAAAGGTGGAAAAGATAAAATTACAGAATTACAGACAGTGAATCTCTCATCAGTAGTTGGGTAGCTATTGAAGATAATTCTAAAGGAGAGAATGAATTTCCACTCACAGAGGCAATGCTTGTTCAGGGACAGTGAACACAGATTTGTCACAGGGACGTCATGCATAACAAATTTGACTGAATTTTCCATGGTAACTGAATGTGTAGATTAGGATGTATTTTATATGGATTTCAACAAAGCCTTTGACAAGGGCCCACATAGGGAACTGATTAAGATGAAGACATATGGGATCAAGGGTAATTTGGCAAGTTGGATCCAAAATTGTCTTCATGGGAGGAGACAGAGAGTGGTAGTAGAAGACTTTTTGTGTGACTGAAAACTGTTGTTCTTTGGCAGACCACGGAGATCAGTGCTAGACCCCTTTGTTTTTATCTATTTACACATAAATGTCAAAATTGGGGGG
Source organism: Rhincodon typus (assembly GCF_021869965.1). Taxonomy (NCBI): domain Eukaryota; kingdom Metazoa; phylum Chordata; class Chondrichthyes; order Orectolobiformes; family Rhincodontidae; genus Rhincodon; species Rhincodon typus. Next base: position 14,800,784 of record NC_063339.1, on the reverse strand, counting down.
ATAGTGCTGAAAAGTAAAATCGCAGATGACAAGATGATTAGCTGGATGGTTGATAATCAGGAAGAATGTTTTAGGCTACAGGAGGGTGTAGACTGATTGGTTACATAGACAGATCGGTGACAAATGGAATTTAACCATTTAAGTGTGAGGTGATGCGATTTGGAAGTAACAAAACAAGGGAGTACTCAAAGAATGGTAGGACACTAGGAGGGTCAAAGGGATGTAGACTTGCTTGTCCACAGATACCTGAAGGAGGCAGGACATGTTATCAGGGTAGCTAAAAAGGCATACGGGATACTTTATCAATCGTGGCGTAAAACAAGGAAGTTATGTTGGAGCTGTCCAAAACTTTGCTCTGATTACAGGTGGAGCATGAGTACTGGTGTGCAGGTCTAGTCATTGCATGATAGGAAGGATGCAATTGCACAGGAAGGGGCGCAGAGGAGATTCACTAGGATGTTGCCTGGAATACAGCAGTTTAGTTATGAACATAGGCTAGATAAGTTTTGTTTGTTTTCTTCAGAGCAGAGAAGGCTGAGAGGGGACCTGATTGAGGTATATAAGATTATAAGGGGCATGGACAGAATGCATAGAAAGCAACTGCTCCCCTTAGTCAAAGGGTCAAAAACACGGCAGCATAGTTTTAGGCAAAAGGCAGGAGGTTTACAGGAGAGTTGAGGAACATTTTTTCACCAGAGAGTGATCAGAATCTGAAATGCAAATTCTGGGAGGGTCATTGAGGAGGGAGACCTTACAATCTATAGTATAAATACTTGGTTGAGCATTTGGAATGTCATAACATTCAAGGCAATGGGCCAAGTGTTGAAAATGAGATCAGTGTAGATTTAGAATTTATTTTGTTGATGTAGACTTGATGAACGAAAGGGCATCTTCTGCACTGTATGATTCTATGACAATAGGGCTATTTTCTCATTAAAGAGAGACGTCTGATGTTGACTCTAAGCTGAGGGTCACCTCACCTCCAGTGAGGGTGACAAGACAGGACCTCCATGGTGACCTCAGCACTTTGGAAATTGACCCCGCTCTGAAGGCATCACTCTGCATCGCAAATCAGCCGTCCAGCCAACTGAGATAACCAACACCCCAATAGTGACCATAACGTGTCAACTAGGTTTGTGCAGCTATTTATCGGTCCTATACTTCTTATAAGGTTTTTACATGCACAGTTACAATGGGCCAACTCTTTAATTATCACCTTGGAGACACGATATCCTGATGTGTGACAATGCAAAGCAATGAAAAGAAGAGAAACATGCCTCTTCATTATTTGCCAGTTGAATTCCAGGACTATAAAGAAATCCCAATCAGGCTTGCCTCAATTCAGCAGTCATTTTGAAAGCAGACAAAGAGGCAACTTCGGTGAAATTAGCAGGAAGCCCCATAATTGTGTAATGTTAAGGAGTCCAGTTTCAAGACTAGCTTTACATTGGGTTTTATCATAACAGATACTGATCTTTACCACAATTGCCTCAATCACAGTGAATTTACGGCCTAATACAAGTCTACTAAAATCCTCATTCTGGAATAAAATCAGGAATTGCTGGAAAAACTCAGCAGGTTTAGCAGCATCTGTGGAGAGAAACAGAGTTAACGTTTCAGGTCCAGTGACCCTTCTTCCAAACAGAAAGTTTCTGAAGGGTCACAGGACCCAAAATGTTAACTCTGCTTTCTCTCCACAGATGCGGCCAGACCTGCTCACTTTTTCCAGCAATTTCTGATTTTATTTCAGGTTTCCACCATCCACAGTTCTTTGGTTTTTTTGTTCAACATTTTCATGTCACTGCTTCTACCACTTTTCAAAGCTAATAAGATTGTGGGGAAACATAATCTGTAAAAGGGATTAAGCTAAGTGCTTCACAATTTAACAGCATTTGAATAAAATGCTGACTTTTAAAAGAACTGAATTTTCTATGAAAGTTGACAAGGTTACTACAGACATGCCATGCAGCTTCATTGTTTGATCTTGTGTTTATTTGCATGCAGTAATTCAGTCTCAATGAATCAGCTTCACTAATCAGACGAATAGCATTTTTCCTGTGTTAAATTCTACAAATTTATTCCATGTAAGCCAACAATCTCAAAATTATCATCTAAGAACCAAAATTCAGATCTCAATGAATCAAATTACCTCAGTAGTAAAACTAAAACTGAAACCACACTTTCTTGTTTCAATTCAATCAACCAGCTTAGCTGTGTTTTTCCTCTAGAGAATCTAGCTGGATGCAGCCTCAGCCCAATTAGCCCCAGGTGAATCTTTTTAATTACACATCCAATTTATCAGTGAAGGTGTTCATGAGTTGCCCAAATAGACTTCTATCACACTTCCATCCTTCAACCCTACTCTACTTTTTCATCACATCCAAAAATTGAATGTTCCAGGATGGTTCTCACCAAGTTTCTTAATTTCTACTTTTCATGGGCTTTAACTCATTCAGGATTGAGCTTAAAGATAGCTAAAAAGAAACTAGAAGTTGAAGGTTTTTGTCTTAACAATCATTTGAACTTGGACACAAGATGCAGACTTGAAAAGAAAGACACCATTTAATACAGAACAAGAAGTCAGTGCTGATTAATTAGGCCATCATTAGCATGGAAATACAGCAAGAACAGTTAACTGTCAACTTAATTCTCAGAACAGACTTTCTGATTGGTCAGGGCATTGATACAGGGTTGCATCAGAGTTTGGCTCTCTTGCATTCTTTTTCAAAAAAGGAACCAATATACTAATTCCTACATAAAACAGAGTCCAGAATATTTATGTATGCAGTTTCAAGCACACACAAATGGATCATCTACAAGCCTGTCTAAAGATCTAAAACTGGTTTCAGCACAGTCTGAATTATTTAATAAATGATTTCCAATAACATCTAATGGTTACACTTTCTTGAGACAGGCAAATATGGGCTGGTTGAACACAAGCAACTGGCAAACTGCAAACTGTTCTTTGAAATGGTCTGTCTGTCGTTGGGACACATGGCCTACACACTTAGTATCACTTTGGTACTCAAATTCCTATCACATTACTTATTTGTGTGGCAGGCAAAATGTCATTTTGGCTTGATGGCAGCATCCTGTTAGTGGAGAAAACCACTCATTGAGTTATTGCATAGTAGCAATACTGAGACAGTTTGCTTGGCTTGTTCAAAATTTGGGACACCTTCCTCTTCTAGAATAATGAGGTAGACTGGCCAATACTCAGGGCCAAAAATACTCAGGGCCTAACGGAACTTTTGCAATTTACTAGTATTGATTTGATCAGGGTTGGAATCCTCAACAGCAGGGAGGCAAGTGAGAGGCTTAATGGAGATAAAGTAATTAGAAATAGCAAGGTGAACAGACAGGTCAGGCTGGAACAGGACAGGGAGCGAGGAATACCTGTTGGATTAAATTGTATTTATTTCAATGCAAGAGGGCTGACAGGTAATATCGATTAACTCAGGGTGTGGGTCTGGGATATTATAGCCATTACAGAAACATGGCTAAGGGAGGGACAGGACTGGTAGCTTAATGTGCCAGGGCACAGGTGCTTTAGGTGGAACAGAGATGGAGGAAAGAGGGGCGGAGGAGCTACATTTTGGTTAAGGCGAGTATCACAGCAGTAATCAGAGATGAAATAACTGAGGAATCATACAGTGAGGCTTTGTGGGTTGAGCTAAGTAACAAGAAGGTAATGGTGACATTATTGGGGTTGTACTATAGGCCCCCAAATTGACAACAGGAATTAGAGGAACAAATATGCAGGGAGACTGAGGGAACTTGCAGGAGAATAGGGTTGTTACAGTGGGGGATTTTAATTTTCTCGACATAGACTGGGACTATCATGGTGTTAAGGGCTTAGATGGGGTGGAATTTGTTAAATGTATTCAGGAAAGTTTCCTCAAGCAGTATATAGAAGGTCCTACTCAGGAAAGGGCAAAACTCGACCTACTTTTGGGAAAAAGGGCAGGTAACTGAGGTGACAGTGAGGGACCACTTTGGGACCAGTGGCCATAATTTTATCAATTTTATAATAGTTATGGAGAAGGACAAAACTGGTCCTCGGGGCAAGACGAAGTTTGATGAAATTAGACAGGAGCTTGCATGGGTTGATCAGAGTAGTTTGTTTGCAGGCAAAGGGACCTGCGGCAAGTAGGAGGCCTTTAAAAGTGTGATAGCTGGAGTTCAAGGTCTATGTGTTTCTGTGAGCGTGAAGGGCAAGATTAGAAGGCATCAGTTTAAAGTAAGAGGGAAAGAATAAATGTGAGCCTGAGGGGCAGCGTTTTTACACAGAGGGTGGTACGCACTTGGAATAAGCTGCCAGAAGTGGCTGAAGCTGGTACATTAACAACATTTAAAAGACATTTAGAATAATACATGGATAAGAAAGGTTTAGAAGGATACCGGCCAAGTGCAGGGAAAAGGGGTTAGCGTAGATGGACATTTTGGTCAGCATGGACCAGTTTGGGCCGAAGTGCCTGTCTCCGTTTTGTAGGGCTCTATGACTTGAACGGTTAATTGGTCAGAGATGGACTATATCACTGTCATTCCATGCCGAAAACAAGCTGCCTTATTGCTAAAATACTGTCCATAGTAAGTCAGAAGTAGCAAAACACATAATGAAGTCATCAAGAAGTATTCTAGAACAAAGCACCCTGTGCCAGGCTTTTCAGACCAGCAGCAGGACAGCATGGGGAAATGACAGTGAAAAAGATGGTTTGGAGTACATTACGAAGGCATTTTCCACTCTGTCTGTACTAATCACTGGTGACAGTTACAATATTTATAATGCTTGTGAAAAATATGGGGAGAGGACTTAAGATGTTTAATGGAATTAAGAAGCCCTGAAGCTCCACTTATTATTCAACAAGACTCAGGAAATCCACTTGATACAGTTTCATAGGTTGAGATTCTGAGATCTGAGAACTGTAAAGGTTATAAGGTGCTTCCTCTTCCCTCGAAAATTATTCAGGAAGATGACATGAATATATACACTCTGCAAGAGTGCACAGCCTAGCAAAGTAATTGTAAGCACTAGGTTTTACTCCATTTTTCAAGAGCCATTAATGGTTGTTTTTACCTAAATTATTTGCATCATTGAAAGGTAACCAAAGTTATGTAAACTGCAACAGCACCTCTTTCAAACTGAAACAAAAGATGTCTGGAGGGATGATAAAAAAGCTCGAGTGGTTTTAAGTGGGATCTCGAGAGAAGGAAGTGGAGGGGTTTTATGGAGAGCATTCTAAGAGCATGGGCCTATTTCAGGCAAAGCACAGCTGCCCGTAGATAGCAAGAACTGCAGATGTTGGAGTCAGAGTCAATACAGTGTGGAGCTGGAGGAACACCTCAGGCATCAGAGGAGGAGGAAAGTCGACATTTACGGTTTACACTATTAATCAGAGCTGAGGAGGGGGAAGGGAGCTCGGAAATGAATATCGGGAGGACTTGGGGCTGGGAGAAGGTAGGTGGAACGGTGATAGGTGAATGCAGGTAGGAGGTTGTGGAGATAGGTCTTGGGAAGGGTGGGGCAGACAGGTGAGAAAGAAGATGGACAGATTGTGTCAGGTAAAGGAGGAGGGGATGAGAGGGAAGGTTGGATGTGGGATGAGGCCAGGAGTGGGAAGATTTTGAAACTGGTGAATTCTATGTTGAAGCCATTGAGCTGTAAGCTCTGAGGCAGATTATGAGGTGTTGCTCCTCCAGTTTGATGAGGCACCATTGTGACACTGGAGCGGCCCAGGATGGACATGTCACCCAGGGAGTGAGAACGGGAGTTAAAATGGTTGGTAACTGGAAGGTGCTGTTGAATATAGCACACAGAGCGCAGGTGTTCAATCAGTCACAGAGTCTGCGATTGGTCTCAGTGATGTAGAGGGGACCACATTGGGAGTGACGGATACAGTAGACCAGGTTGGAGGACGTACAGGTGAAGCCATGTCAGATTTGGAAAGATTTGGGGCCTTGGGTGGAGGTGAGAGGGGAGATGCAGGGCAGGTGTACCACCTCCTGCAGTTGCCAGGTGTAGTGGGGTTGGTGGGGAGTTTGGAGTGGACAAGGGAGTCGCGGAGTAAGCGGTCCCTATGAAAGGCAGATAGGGATTGCGAGGGAAATATCTCTTTGTTGGTGGAGTCAGATTGCAGAGGGTGAAACTGGCAAAGGATAATGTGCTGGATGCAGAGGTTGGTGGGGTGGTATGTAATTTTTTTGGACCGGTGGACTCTGTCCTTATTTTTGCTGGGAGGTTCGGGTTTGAGAGCAGAAGTGCGGGAAATGCAAGAGGTTGGTGGGAGTCAATGGAAGGCAACCGAGTCAGTGGAACAGAATCTGTTGGTGAGGGGCTGCAGGATGTTGCAGCGCAGTTATGGTCATTACAAAAACAGAGATGAGTCAAATCAATGAGAAAGATAAACACTGGTTTTAAACCTGATGCCATGAGCCAATATAAGGTAGCAAGTAACATTGGGTGAGTGGAACTTAGTGATTATGTTAAACTTGATTTTGAACATTTTATTGTATTCATCAAGGTGAATTATCTGCCACAAAAAGCAGTTTGGGTCAAAACATTTAATGTTTTTAAGAAATTAGATATAGTCCTTGGGGCCAAGGAAGTCAAAGTGTATCAGCAAAAATCTGTAACACACCAAAGAGTTGGATGATCAGCCATGATCATACTGAATGTGAAAGTAGGCTTGTAGGGCCAAACGGCCTACTCTTACACTTTTTCTATGTTAATTATGTGCATAGACTTGCCAATTTCAATCAGTGGGTGACATCAACTAAAAGAACAATTCTTCAGCAGGTAAGTACACAAGATAGACACATTGCACAATTTCACCCAAATATACACAGCTTTGCCAGTACATTCAATATACTTTCCTATGTTGATAGACTGACAATCACTGACTAGATACAAAACAAGCTAGCAATAAGCTTTTGTCCTAAGAATTGCAACAGGCTTCGTGATTATTTTCTACAGATGAGAAAAATATCTTCAGCTTTAGTTGGAGAAATACTTTTTTAAAAATAGAAATAAAACCTGCAGCAGAGACTTGGTACTGTAAACTTTGGTGATTTACTGCTCAAACAATTCAAGGTTTAATAAATTATCTTCAGGGACAATGGATAATTGTCACCCACTGTTGCTGCACACTAGATGATGTATTACATCTAAAAGATGCCACAAATAAGGGATTGTCAAAATTGTTCCTCACTAGCACCCAGAAATGAAAAGATCCACGTCTTTAAGGCACAAGTCTTTCTCAAGACACAAAACTTTGCTCTTCACTACGTTTGTTTTAGGTTATCATAGCATATTCACTCATGTTTCTAAATTCAGAAACTTTCTGACAACAATTTGTTGACTCTGGAAAAATCTAATGCAAGATTAGAACAGGCTATTGTTCAAAAGAAGAATTCCCATTGTCAACAATGCCATCTTCAATTCCATCAGAAACTAGACTCTCTCCCAAAACAAGAAAAGGCCAACTATCTGTTTCACGCTCACACAAAGCTTCCAAATTAACAGACTTTAAAACAAAAAAATCTGATGGATTTTTGACCTATCAGGTAAAACTGGTGGAAGGGAAACAAGGTGGGAAAGGAAACAAGACGGGAAAAGGGAAATCGGAAATCAATCTGTATTCTGGCTCCATTTGTGCAATTTCTGTCACTATGACCTTACAGGCCATGGAATATTATACTCTGTCTAATCCATGGGTATCTATACAATTTCCAGCAATACTTAATGTCCAGCAGGGAAATACAAATTTGTCCTTCTACCTGATCAGGTAGTTTTGCATGTAGGTGGTACATCAAACTGTTGCAACTTTTCTCATGACTTGTTTGAAGTGTTTCAGAGAGATCACAAGCCATCATTGCAATACAAACTAGGTTTTCTCCGCTCTACAACAACCCATTCACATTTCAAACAGAAAATAAATTAGATATCAGATCTGAACGGAAACATCAACTGTTTCTGTTTTCACAGATGCTGCTGGACCTGCACTTCGTTTTATTTTAGATTTCAAGAATCTGCAGTACTTTGCTTTTAAATTTACTTAAGATGCAGTCTGGCTTCTAGTATTTTAAATTTACTTAAGATGCAGTCTGGCTTCTAGTAAACTAAATTCTGATTTGTTTTCTAGTTACTATCAGCTCTGAAGAGTCACTGTTATTTGAAATGTTAATCCTGTTTTCTCTCCACAGATGCTGCCAGACCGGTGAGTTTCTCCAGCTATTTGTTTTGTTTCAGATCTCCAGCATCCACATTTGTTTTATTCGCAATTTTAGTTCCTGGCTGATCTCTGCATTTCTTAATACCTGATACAGCATATATTTCAAGGCTGTTAAGTAGCAACATGTCTGAAATGGTTTTGTCGTTTCCTTTTCGTTCACCTCACCTGTAAAGCCACCGAAGAGAAATCTGGATGTTGCTGAGTGGGCTGGTTAGTCTGAGTTAGTTGGTTTTGGGTACTGCTGGTGTCCCAGAGAGTCTGAGGCGGTGGAGGTTGCTGCAGATGAGGCGGCAATGGTGGTGGTGGTATGGACGGAGGTGGAAGGTTTTGATGGGCAGGATGCTGCAGCACCGACTGTAACTGCTGCTGGTGCATTTGTTGCAGCTGCTGCATCTGCTGAAGGTGCTGTTGTCTGAGCGTCTGGAAATTGGATGCCAAACCGGCACTGGGGACGGGCGGGGGTACGGTGGTTGGGCTCAGGGTAGAACCAACGCCAACCACCATGCCTGGGGCCGGTACACGGGGCCCTGGAGGTAGTGGAGGCTGAGCGGCTCCGCCATAATACGGAAGGTGTGCCCCTCCCCCACCATACCGACCCCATGACGGATACATCGGGTCTGAAGTCTTCCTTCAAACAACTTCAACCGGCGAAAATATCTCGATAGGGGTAAAATATAATGGGTATTATTAAAATCCTGACAGGCTGCCCTATCGAATCGGAGCCGAAATAGCCACAACTAGCGGTCAATATTTCAGATTCTCCTTCATTCTTCGATGACCAGCGCCATTACACGAAGAACCAGAGAAAACACAGACGCCCTACGTCATCGCGTCACGCTCCCTCGCGCACGCAACGTGCGTCAGCTCCTGTCGCAAAAGCCAGGTTGTTCCATTTCTGAGATAACACGGTGTAGAGCTGGATGAACACAGCAGGCCAAGCAGCATTAGAGGAGCCGGAAAGCTGACATTTCGGGCCTAGACCCTTCAGAAAATTTTTTTTAGGCCCGAAACGTCAGCTTGCCTGCTCCTCTGATGGTGCTTGGCCTGCTGTGTTCATCCAGCCCTACAGCTTGTTATCTCAGATTCTCCAGCATCTGCAGTTCGTACCATCTCTTGTTCCATTTCTGGTCTACTTTACGACAGCATGGTCAAAGGGATTTTCGAGAAGACTTTTTGAAAGGTTAGGAACGCCATTTTTGTTACAGGCACAACAAGCTGCGGCAAGGGGTGCATCCTCTTGTGGCGCAGTCGCATTGTCCCTGCCCCCTTAACATTAAGACACCGGTTCAAGACCTCCCAGCGGTGGAACATTTCCAGAGTTTTGTACAGGCTAATTAGGAAAAATAAGGAAGATCTTGACAGATCCTGAAGAAAAACAGAAATTGCTGCAAAAGCTCAGCAGGTCTAGCGGCATCTGTGGACAGACAATGTTAGAACTGGGATGTCTACAGGATGTCACCTGGCCTGGGGAGCTTCAGTTATGAAAAGAGATGGTACGCAGACTGTTCTGAAGAAGGGTCAAAAACAAAGTTGCTGGAAAAACTCAGCAGGTCTGACAGCATCTGTGAAGGAAAAAAAAGAGTTGCAGAGCTTTTCCAGCATCTTCGTTTTTGTTCCTGATTTACAGCATCCGCAGTTCTGTCAGTTTTTATCTGAAGAAGGGTCACTGGACCTAACATTTTAACTGTCTCCACAGATGCTGCCAGACCTGCTGAGCTTTTCCAGCAATTTCAGTTTTTGTTAGGGACAAGGTGGGGTTGCTTTCTTTAAAGCAGAGGAGATTGAAAACGGACGATTGATGTGTACAAAATTATGAGGTGTATAAGTTTTTAAAAAGTCACCATTGTCTTACTGGACCGACAACTGATCGTGGCTTAACCCGAGGGTCACTATAGTTAAGGTGAGGGGAGAGGTTGTAAAGGAGACTCCTTCATGGTAACCTCAACCAGTGCAGGAATTGAACCTACACAGTTGGCATTACTCTGCACTGTAAACCAGCCATCCAGGCAATTGAGCTGAGTGACATAGATAGAGTAGATAAAAATAAACTTTTCTCCCTGAGGGATGAATGACCAGGGAGAATAGATTTAAACAGGCAAGAAGTTTAGAGGAGATGTGAGGAAAAACATTTTCACCGAGAGGATGGTGAGAATCTGGAACTCACTGCCTGTAAGGGTGGTAGAGGCAGAAACCCTCTTAACATTTAAGAAGTATTTAGATGTACACTTTCAATGCCAAAAGTGCTGGAAAATGGGATTAGAATAGTTATATGTTTGTTTTGACTGACATCATGGGCTGAAGGGGCCTTTTCTCTGCTGAAGAGACAGTCATAGCATCATAGAGTAATTCAACATGGAAACAGACCCTTCAGCCCAAACTGGTCCATGCTGACCATGGTGTTCTCTCAGCTCGTTCCAATTTGGTCCATATCCTTCTAAACCCTTCCCATCCATGTAACTATCCAATTTTTTTTAAATGTTGCTATTGTCCCTGCCTCAACTGCTTTCTCTGGCAGCCTATTCCATATATGCAGCACTCTCTGCATGAAGAAATTGCTTCTCAGGTCCTTCTCAAGGTCTTTCCCCTCTCAGCTTAAACCTATGCCCTCTAGTTTTCAATTCCCCATCGCTGGGAAAAAGACATGCATGCATTCTTTCTATGCCCTTTATGATTTTATACACCTCAATAAGATCACCCTTCATTCTCCTACGTTCCAAGGAATAAAGTCCTACCCTGGCCAACCTCTCCCTATAACTCAGACCTACTGGTCCTGGCAACATCCTCGTAAATCACCTTTGCACACTTTCCAGTTTAACTAAGTCTTTCCTGTAAAAGGGTGACCAAAACTGTATACAATACTCCCAAGTGCAGCCTCACCAACAACTTGTACAACAGTAATATAACATCCCAACTCCTATACTCAATGCCTCAACCAATGAAGGCCAGAACGCTAAATGCCTTCTTCACCATCCTGTCTACCTGTGACACCGCTTTTAGCGAACTATGTACTTGCATTCCTAGGTCCTTCTGTTCCACAACAGTCCTCAGGACCTTACCATTTATTGTACAAGTCCTACCTTGGTTTGACTTTCCAAAGTGCAACACCTCACACTTATCTGTATTGAATTGCATTTGCCAATCCTCAGCCCACTGATCAAGATCCCTCTAATTTTTGATAACCTTTCTTGCTATCAATGATACCTCCTAATTTTGTATCATCTGTAAACTTAGTAATCATGTCTTGTACATTCACATCCAGATCATTTATGTAAATAACAAATACCAGAGGTCCCAGCACTGACTCGTGGCACACCACTAGTCACAGGCCTCCAGTTGGAGAAACAAACTTCAACCATCACCCTCTGCTTCCTACCATCGACCCAATTTTGAATCCAACTAGCTAGCTCTCCATGGATCCCATGCAACCTAACCTTCATGACTAGCCTGCCATGCAGGACCTTGTCAAAGGCCTTATTAAAGTCCATATAGACAACATCCATTGCCCTACCGTCAACTATCCTCTTGGTTACCGCTTCAAAAAACTCTGACAAATCTTTTAGACATGACTTCCCAAGCATAATTCCATGCTATCCCTAATCAGGCCTTGACTATCCAAATGTTTGTTGATCCTGTCCCCCAGTATCCTCTCCAATAACTTGCCTACCACTGATGTCAGGCTCACTGGCTCAGTAGTTCCCTGGCTTGTCTTTGCTACGTTTCTTAAACAATGGAACAACATTAGCCACCCTCCAGTCTTTCAGAACTTCACTAGTGGCTAAAGATGAAGCAAAAATCTCTGCAAGGGCCTCTGCAACTTCTTCCCTAGCCTCCCACAACATCCAAGGATGGACGTGATCAAGTCCAGGGAATTTAATGCACTTTGAGACTGCAAACACCTCCTCTCTGGTAATATTATGCAGTTGAAAACATCTCCACTTGTTTCCCTTATTTCCTTAGCATCTGTGATTCTCTCCTCAGTAAACACTGAGGAGAAATATTCATTAAAAATCTCTCATCTCCTGTGGTTCCACACATAGACAGCCATGCTAATCTTTAAGGAGACCTATTCTCTACCTAGCCACCCTTTTACTCTTAATATGGCTATAGAACCTAATGTGATTATCTTTAACCTTATCTGCCAGATCCATCTGATTCCCTCTCTTTGCTCATCCGATTTCTCTGTTAAGTGTGCTCTTACACTTTTTATAGTCATCTAGGGATTCACTTGAGCTCAATAGCTTAAACATCATGTATGCCACCTTCTTTTTCCTGACTAGAGCTTCAATATCCCTCGTCAGCCAGATCTCTAACAACTGTATGAATAATAGTCCTCCTGAAGAATGCAAGGCTCAATATCTTCTTTGAAAAATGATCCTAAAACACATGGCAAAATGTCTCAACTATTCCCAAAACAACCACTTTACAGCTTAGAAAATACCCCTCAATTTCAAATCTTTAAGTGATACTCAACTGACTCTTTCCTGTTCTGTGAAATCTTCTCATTAGAATACTCTTAAAATTAAAAGTTTAGATTTTCCCAATTTTTAAAAATCTGCCCATTTCTAACCAAACACACCTGGATTTGGAAGTTGCACAAACTAAATTTCAACTGAGGTAATTTATTTCCTTACCAGTTTTATATCCCTTGAGACAAGAAATTATATTGTGTTTCTGATAATCAGGTCTCCTCAGAAACTGTTCAAAATGTTCCCAAAGTTAAAAATCAATCCTTGATTATCGTAAGCCAAAACCAAACTAATGGCTGTCAGTCAATGTTTACACTCGCAGTTAGAAACCTTGCCCAGTAAATCTTACAAACAAACTTCCATTAACAGATATCCTTGCTCCTTTACACATACTGTATTTAATCAATGTTTGAGAAACACAGATTGACCTAATTTCGGTAAATATGGAGAAAATGCCCATATGCCACTACTTTGAAATCCAAACTCTAAAAATGATACATATATGAATCAGACATCTTTCATCATAAGACCTCAGCCAGGGCCATAAATATCTAAACAAAAGCAAAATACTGGAATGCTGAAATAAAAACACAGCTATTGATAATAATCTGCAGGTGAAACAACATCTATGGAGAGAAACAGTTAACCTACAGGTCAATGAAGAATCTGATGGAGAGCCATCATTGACCTGAATATTAACTTGGTTTCTCATAAAAGATGCTGCTGAATATAGCTGAAAAAAGAGAATTACTGTACAATAATAAATACATGATTAACTTCTTTATCAAGAAAGCAGTTCGAATGTGAAATTTGGAAATGCAGGAAGTAGTTGAAGAAAATAGTGTAAATGCATTCAAGTGAAGTTATATAAGCACACGAAAGAAAGAAATACAAGGATATGTTGATCAAAAAAAAAAATTACCGGGATGCTAGACACACAAACAGGAAATGCTGGAAATGCTCAGCTACAGAGAAACAGATTAAGGACTTCTCATCAGAACAGCTTTCTTTCATTGCCTACAGATATTGCATGATTTGATGATGAGGTTAGATGAAGAGATACAAAATCACAAAAACATACATGACCTATTGAGGCTACATTTTTGTGCCACAAATACTTTGTAATGCTTGTAATCTGACTGATTGCATGGAATTAGTGACAGCCTTGTAAGCTACATATATCTTTGCTTGCTCATCACTTTAAACTCTCGCGGGCTACAGTATCATCAATCCTTAGGCAATTTTCTCCCCTATTGAGGTGAAGTATACCTCAAGAATAATTTGTTTGGAGGCTGCTATTGATGGTGTATTGAATCACTTGCAACAGGCCAGGAAAGAGGCACAGATTTTGATGAATTTCTCCTGTTTAATGGCTCAAAGACCAATACTTCCTCTGACCGGATGAGACCTAAATCCACTTTATGGAAGATTCCTATTACTGCTACCTAAGTCGTATATGCCAACAAGCCACAGTCAGAACAAATCTCTTACGTTTTCTATGCTGGGATCCAGGGTTCACAGCTGGAAGACCTAGGAACTTAATGTGTCATGTCTTACTCACTCTGGAACTTTACACCACTAGACTTTATTATTTATCATAAAAATGAATATCACAATGAGTGGGCATTCATGTTAGGAAAGAACAAATAATCAGAGTTCCTGGGAACAGGAGTAGGCTATTCCACTTGTTGAGCCTGTTCTGCCATTCAAAATAACCATGGCTGATCATCCGACTCAGTGTCCTGTGATAACACAGTGTGGAGCTGCAGGAGCACAGCAGGCCAGGCAGCATCAGAGGAGCAGGAAAGTTGTTGTTTTGGGTCAGGACCCTTCAGAAATCCCATTTCTGAAGAAGGGTCCTGACCTGAAATGTCAACATTCCTGCTCCTCTGATGCTGCCTGGCCTGCTGTGCTCCTGCAGCTCCACACTGTTATCTTTGACTCCAACATCTGCAGTTCTTGCTATCTCTATTCAATTTCCTGTTCTTGTTTTTGCCCTATAACTTTTGATCTCATTAGCTCTAAGAACTATATCTATTTCCTTCTTGAAAACATTCAATGTTTTGACCTCAACTGCATTCTGTGGCAGAGAAGTCCATAGGCTCACCATTCTCTGCATGAAGAGTTTTCTCATATCAGTCTTAAATGGCCTATCCCATATACTTAGAATGGTGAAAGGTTTTTGATAAAGTGGATACAGAACGTGCATGAAGGAATGAGCATATAACTAGAGGCCACAATATAATGTAACAACCAGAAAACCTAATCTAGGCATTAAGAAGAAACCCAAAGATTGGTAAGAATGTGGAACTTCTGCTAGCAGAGTGGTTCAAGTAAATCATACATTTAAAAGGTAAGCAATGAATATAGAAGGAATATTTTGATGAAAAAAGAAATGGGACTCTCAAGTCGAGTATAAATACTGACATGGACTGTTGGTACTGAAAGGCCTGTTTGTGTACCATATAGGTTACGTAAACCAATGCAAAAACCTGAATTTGATTATCAAGACTTATTTTAAAAGTCATCACATCAGTGGCAACATTGAGGGTGGAAACAGCAGCTTTTGAGTCAAAAGAAGTGAAGAGAAAGTCAGAACTGGTCAGTTAGTGCAGCCAGGGAGAAGACAGCAGCTTCAAAGTCAGGACATGCAGCAAGGAGGGAATCTGAGCAGCAATAAAAGTAAAAGTGCTGGACAAATTAACAAGTTTGGCAACATGTGTGGAGACAGAGAGAGAAGCAGTTTTAAGTCCAATATGATGATTCTTTGGAATTGATGGTGGGGTATGTGCTGGAAAATGTCTTTTGTGCGAATGACAAAAGGGAGGAGGACAAATTGTAACAGATGGTAAGGGTGCCCGAAGCAAAAAACAGAAGTGAGTTCTAGAGAATGTATAATCAAAATGGAGGACAATGTTCATTGTGTGAAGTTGTTGAACTCAGTGTTGAGTCCTGAAGGCTGTAAAGAGCCTGAGCGGAAAATGAGTTTCTGTTTTTCTAGCATGTGTTGGGCTAGAACATTGCATCAAGCCATGGTCAAAGTATCACTATTTATTTCCCCAAGTTCTCTGGCTTCCACGTCCTGCTACAAATAAACCCTGACACAAAATATGTGTTTAATATCTCTTGTTGATCCACATGTAGACAACTAGTTTGATCTTTAAGGGGCCCTATTCTCTCCCCAGTTACTCTTTTGCCCTAAATACAATCTCTTTGGAGTGTCCTTAACTATATTTGCCAAAGTTACCTCATGTCCCATTTTAGCACTCCTGATTTCCCTCTTAAGTATACTCCTACTGCCCTTATACTCCTCCAGGGATTCACTCGATCCCAGCTGTCTATATCTGATCTGGGTGAATAATAACACTGTGCCTACCTCAGTCTTTCATCTCTCCAACAAGTAAAGTTGCATTGCAACTCAGAATTGCCCAATGATCCTGAAGATGACTAATTCAGTTCTGAACATCTCTCCGACCAGATTATGTGGGGTAGTCCAGATTTAGCATAGATGAAAGCCCAAACATAATACAGTGAATCTTGATTTGGTTCAGAGATGTAAATTTGCAATAAAAGTGAAATGGAATAAGATTCAGATGGCATATTACCAATAATCTAGATTAATTTGGAAATTTATTAATACAAAATTTCTAATGCATAAAGGGTATTTCTTAAAATGGAAACTTTTTTTGCAAGATTAGGTGATACT
The DNA here is from genome assembly GCF_021869965.1 of Rhincodon typus. Lineage (NCBI taxonomy): Eukaryota > Metazoa > Chordata > Chondrichthyes > Orectolobiformes > Rhincodontidae > Rhincodon > Rhincodon typus. The sequence continues at coordinate 14,784,381 of NC_063339.1, read as the reverse complement.
GCATGATACAGTCAATAGGCTACATCTTTTAAAACGGAGACAGAACAGAATGGCACTTGGTGAATTCCTCCTTTAGACGGAGCACAAATATGACAGGCTGAATGACTTTTAGAATCATAGAATCTGTACAGTGTTGAAAAAGGTCATTCAGTACATCAGGTCCATACTGACGCTCTGAAGATAATCCCAACCAGACCCACCCCATTCCTATCCCTGTAACTCTGCATTTCCCACGACTGATCCACATAGCCTGCACATCCCTGGACTGTGGGAGGAAACATGGAGGAAACCCACACAGACACAGGGAGAATGTGCAAACTCCACACAGACAATTGCTTCAGCTTAGAATTGAACCCAGGTCCCTGATGCTGAGGCAGCAGTGCTAACCACTGAGCCACTGTGCTGCCCATTAACGATCCTCCAAGTGAAGTAATGGAGTAATCACCCATTTTGCAGAAACAATGCCCTTAGTAAAGGGCATCCAAGAGAAAATTTACAGACCACACAAGATCGAGAACAGAATCAAGATCAACAGTCCTCAAGTAAAAGAGCGACCAATCATCCAAGTCCAAAGAGAAAGAATTGTGAAACTTCCAAACAACCTAAATTTATGAAGTTAGAGACTTGAGGGAAAATGAGGTAATGAATGTACAAATGTTAACTATGGAATAAAAGCCTTTTTTGGGGAGAAGAAGAGAAGATGACATACAAGAGAATGGTTTTGACAGGGTTAATACTGGAGACTGCATTTATCTCTACCCAATCCAATGTCATACGGACTTGGCAGGGAAAACGTCAGTACAGGTTAGTAGTGTGAAGACCTAGATCCACAGTCTCAGAGTATGAATAATAATGCCTAATTCCCTTGGACCTGATTACTATCATGCAACAAACTATATTTTGTTTACATCAAGAACTTCTTCTCATTAATACTCAGTAGAGGTTTCCCTCCACCATTATAAACCCAGTTGGCCCTGAAACGCAGTCAAGGAAAAAGGACGGTGGCAGCAAACTCCAGCAAACACAAGCTGGGAGTGTTGGCATGAAGTGCACAGGAAGCACCTTTACATTAGCACCTTTGTATTCAAACAGATTTAAAGGATCAGCAATGCAAAACAAATTTCCTTTGCACTACAAAAACAAAATTAAAGGGTATATTGCACCATAAATCAAAATTACATATCAGTTGTACATTTTCATCATGCTACTCATTTATGAAAATACAGCATATTTGGTTTTAACCAGCATCTTATGAACCAGCACTATTGATAAACCAGCAAAAATTATCATCCTGAAATACCAAAAGTTTCAGAGATAGTAGGAACTGCAGATGCTGGAGAATCTGAGATAACAAGGTGTAGAGCTGGATGAACACAGCAGGCCAAGCAGCA
>NC_063339.1:14752708-14782090 GCF_021869965.1 Rhincodon typus | reverse complement strand
GTTATAGCAAAAGTTTACTGTATTATCACAATCGCTGAGTAATCAGTTGCAGGAGTGAATGAGAAGGCTCTCTGCTGGTAAGGTTTATTTAAGGCAAAGTTGTATTATTATTTAAGTGATTTATGTTGTAAATAAAGTACAACAGTGATGTGTATACCCCCTACATTACATGTCTATTACTTTGTGTCTTTAATTGATTACGTGGACTTCTTCATCAGCTGGAATATTTGATCAACTGGCACACTTCTGGTCCCGTAGGTGCTGGTTAATTAAAAGTTTGCTGTCTATGTTTTACCTAATATAATGTTTCATTATTTATTTACTGAGGTGGCCTTTGTTGTAAACCACTGACTGAAACTTTACAAATCCACAAAGAAATTTCTATTTTCGCCATACATTCTACAGAGATGGATCTAACCTTTGGCTGCAAAGCAGGCCAATGCAATTGAATAGCCTAGTTTTAACAATTTTTCAGTGGCATTCCATCATGCAGATCAGCATTCAACAAAAAATTAAAGTAATGGGTCAGCCCAAGGTGCTTCACAGCAGCATTCTAAAGCAAAGTATAACACCAAGACACCTAGAGACATGAGCTTGATCAAAGAGATTAGTTTTAAGGAATGCTTCAGAGGAGGAAAGCAAGTTGTGGAATAGGTATAGCGAGGATATTGCAGAAATTGGAACCTATGCAGGTGAAGATTCAGCCAAATTGGAGATGTACAAAAGGCCAGAATAAATTCAATGCTGGTATGCCAGGGTTTGTGGAACTGTGGGACACAAGAACATTGAAAGAACTGATAAAAGATTGAGAAATTTAAAGTGAAGTCATTTCTTGGCAAGGAGCTAATGTAGGTCAGTGAGTACAGAAGGGACAGGGAATGAAACTTGGTGTTTGTAAAGACATGACCATCAGAGTCTGGAATTACCTCAATTTTAGAGGGTAAAATGTGGAAAGCCAGCTGGAGTGTGTTGAAAGAGTCATGTCCAGAGGTAACAAAGACATGAATTAGGGTTTCAGCAGCATATGAACTAAGGCACAGGTGAAGTAAAGGATGAGGTAACAGGCAGTTTTAGTAATGGCATGAATAGGAGATTGGAAACTGATCTTAAAGTCAAAAGTGTCACCAACTACCCAGTATCAGGCAAAATGTTGATATACACTTTGATCTAATGAAGTGGATCTATCACACAGGTTTTCTGAAAGGATACTTTGCAGATGTGAAACTTAAGTCTCTACTAAATTGCTTTGGACAGAAGCATTGAACAGTACTTTTTTCTAAACATTTTTGTGGGCACTGATTTAGTTTAAAAGCAATTGGTAACTTTGAGGTGATTTGCCATTCTGTATTTTTCCAGTTCCTAGCTATCTCTTCAAATGAGCATTTTTTTGCAATTGTAATATTGAACAATATTGTCAACTTTATAGTGCAGTCTACCAACAAAATTAAAATGAACAAAAAAAGAGACCCCTTGGATCAACCGGAATTATTTAGTGGGTCATGTCAATGTGCGTTTTTTAAGCCTGAATATCATGGAAGAGAAGACTGAGTGAAGCAAGAAATTCCAATGTTGTGAAGTCCTGCAATTTTGAATTGTACATCCTGCAGAATGCTTTTCTTTCTTTTTCACGTTTATGTCTCAAGATCATGAAACACAACACAATTAAATGGTTCTTAGAACATCTCCTCAAATGTTACCATTCTTCCAGGCTCATGGAAGTCAGAGACTGCAGAACTGCTGATTTTGACTGGATTAAAATGACCAGTTCACTAACTTTAACATTGCTGTACATTACCAATTAGCTTTCTGTAATACAGCACCATTGATTAGAACTGTACAACACGAGAACAGGCCCTTCTCGGGAAAGGCAGATACATAGATCCATAGATTTAAGTGGAGTCTTCTAGATTAAAATTACTTATCTCAACAAATGGTCTTTTATAATATGAATACAAAATTCCCTCTAATGTTTGTAAAAACAATTTGTTATTTCTCTTTGCAATTAAACTGATTTTATTTGCGCATTAATTCTGCAGGTGAGTAAACTCAATCTTCAAGGATCGTCTTTTCAAAAAAAAAAACAAGAAAAATAATTTTTAAATGCTTTCAAGTGAAAACAAACCAGAATTTCTCAGTACAGATACTTGCTAATAGGTAAATCTTTGAGCATTCTCGCTCACAGTCACTGTAAACCTGAATGTACAAAAAGCAAAATAACAAACTTTATTATGGTGTAGGATTAATTATTCAAGGTTTGAACCACGTTTTAAGGATGCAAGGTAAATACACATAGCAGTCAATTTAATTTGTAAATGATATATATATATATATATATATATATATATATATATATATGACTTAGGAGTATATAAGGCACAGCATAAAACTATAAAGAGCTGAAGGGACTTCCTGCTCTAGTTTTGATTGCCCAGGAGGGTCAGAGTGGAAATTTCCTGCCAACTCAATCATAATTGTGTGGGACAGGAGGGATAATCCAAAAAGTTCTGTCCATCACTGTGGATAGGTTTGTACAATGGTAAGATTATTTCCTGGTCTTGAATTGGATGTTTAAATGTATCAACTATAGGTCCAAAACAAACCAAAGAACAGATACAGTGATAATAATTGTTTAAATATAATATTGAAAAGTAAATCTGTACAACATCATACATTGCGAAAAATGGTAAAATCACCACCTCTCAGGCACACAAAGTGATATTTATTCAATTCTTCACTTGTATTGAGCTGGCTTATCATAGTCAATATTGAATAAGGGTGCTACCTGACATGGGTTTCCTAGATTTAGGATAACTCATTTGGAGTTCCCACTTCCAACTGGTAAACAATACTCTAGTTGGAAGTATTCACATGATGTTACAAAGAAGATAAAATGAGGCCTAGATGTCACTTTCTACAACTTGACATCATTGCCAAGATCCAAAGATGATGCATTGGAATTTTTGAATCGTTGGCACTGTAACGTCACCAAACGGAAACATAACCAGGGAGTGGAAGACATTCAAGGAAAATAAGTTGGAAGCCAATCCCACTTACAGTTTAAAACTTTTTATCTCAAAATAACAACTCAGTTTACTATCAAACAAAAATCCTTTCTACATTTTTGTGGAACCTGTACATGCCCCAAGTTTTTATTCAGAAGCTACGGAGGTCACTGACAAACAGCAAACACCAATCCTTTGGTGTAAGCAGAATTTTGCTGCCTTATCAAAATCTGGGGGCACCATAGTCATCCGGCATCCGTTCAATGTTGTATCTGAAAACAAAATTGGACAGTGTTAAATGTCAAACTGCTTACCAACACAATTTGTTCAGCATACGTATATGAAAGGAGTAACTCTCATGACCTCAAGATGTTTCTAAGTGCCTCACAGACAATTAACTTTGAAGCTCAGTCACTTATGTAATATCGAGCAATGTGGTAACCAAGTTTTGCACACAATGAAGCTTCACAACCAGCATTGGGATAAATGGTCAGCTAACGTGCTTAAAGCTGTTAGTTGAGGAATTGAAGTTAGCAATACCCCTGATCGAATATTGTTGCTCTTCATGTGGTGCCATAGGATCCTTCTCTTTCAGAGAAACAGATTAGACCTGCTTTAATAATTTATCCAAAAGACAGCAACCCCTCAGTATGGAAATATTATTGAATGACTGCTATATTGCCAGAGGATCCAGAATGGAATGGCAAACTAGGTTGTCCAATTTATACAAACGTTAAAGTTAATCACGATTACTGCAGTATCTTTCTTACAAGCCCTGTTAATTCTTGATTTATGCTCAGTCCTACACAGCAGCTACAGTATAGACTCCACCAATATCCATTTCCCTTGGTGTTGAATATTTCGAATCAAACTGATTCTACACCTTGATCTTGAGCCAAGAGTATTTCTCATTACAGTACTGATCTCATCTTTTATTAATACAGCTAAACTATTCCATTCTCCTTTCTTGTATCTTTCTGGAATGTCAAGCACCCTGGAATAGTTCGTTTCCAGTACAGGTCACCTTGTAACCTCAGGGTAAAATTTGATTGTCATTATGTTTATTTTTATTTGTGTCATTAACTCTTCTACCTTGCTACATATCCTACGTGCATTAAGATAAGTAACCTTCAGTTTTGAATTAACTATTTTCCCAATTCTGAACATATTTTTTCCTTTCTTCTTTCAGGAGATTCAGGTGTCACTGGGAAGGGCAGCATTTGTTGTCCCGCCCTATTTACCTTTGAACCGAGTGGCCTTATAGACCATTTCAGAGGGCACTTATATGTGAATCACGTGATTGTAGATTCATAAGTAAGACCAGTTAAGGACAGATTTTCTTTCCAGTTGGGTTTTTGTGACATGAGATGGCACTTTCATGGTTGCCATTATAAATGGCTAGCTTTTAACTCCAGAACTTGGAATGATTGAGGAAAGATCCAATTGCCAAGGTCCAAATTGGTACCCATGTATAAGTAAGATAAAGAGACTATCTACAGCTCGAAGCTAAATAGCAGAATCAGGGTTCTCTGGACTACTACCCAAATCAGAAGCAAGTAGGCATATGGTAAATATGATCAAATAATTGAATACCTGGCTCAAAGATCTGATGGGAAAAATGCGTTTCAATTAACCAGGCATTGCCAATAATACTAGGAAAGAATGAGCTGTTGCGTCAGGGATGGGCTTCATTTGAACCACAATTGAGCCACTGTAAATAGGAGTTTGAATGAATATTGGAGTGTGGCAGGTTTTGGAGAGGGGAAAGCATAAGGCAGTAGGTATGAGATGATTAAACAATGAGAATGTGATGGGAAGAAACAGTGCACAAACATAAGCCCATGTCAGCAAGTAAGTTCATTTAGAGGATATGGTGGTGTAACGTAGTGTCCCATCATGGGCATCTGTTTCACACTGGTACTATGTAATAGCAACAAAAGTGGTCTTTGCCACAATAGGATGTGGCCATCAAGTCAAAAAGACCTTTTGCCTATCACACAAATGAATAACATGCTGCATGAATTCAGCGCCAGCGTGATGCCAGTTATGTAGGTTGTGCATCAAAAAGCCTGGCGGATCCTTACGGCATATCCCTTTGGCTGTTTGCAACAAGTAAGTTACTGACCATACCCAACCAGCTGGCACTTGCAAAACCTGCAATGGAGTCAAACATTAGACATGATTCTGCAATTGGACAACATTTGGTAGATAATCTCGTGTGTGAAGAACTAAACTAAGAACCAATTTAGGTTTGTTTGTTAGACTTGCAGTGTGCTACACTTGAGTGTACCAGAAGCTACATATGTTAATACACAGTGCCCTGTTCTTCGCTGACAGAAAATACACATGGACTCCGTGCACCTGTTCCAACACTAGAACAGGTGACAGCCATTTGCAGGTTCATTTCTCAGGGCAATTCCCTGACCAAAGTCAACCTGCACAGTTTCAAATTTAAACAAACTCTGACAATTAATAGTCAACCATCATTATCTTCTGCATTTTCCAGGGCAACATTCTATCAGGCAGAGTCTACTTGTCTACCAAACAGTATCTCCTCTCATACAGTATACCTTTTGGCTTTTCCGTTTATTGGTTCTTGCAAATTGTCCCACAAGAAAACACAGAAACTAGGAGGAACTCTTGTTTGAATTCATTCACGGGATGAAGGTACCACTAGCTTGGCCAGCATTTATTAGCCATCAGGAATTGCGCAGAGAGCTGTTGAGAGTCAACCACATTACTGTAGGTCTAGAGTCACATGTAAGCCAGACCAGTTTCCCTCTCTAAAGGACATAGTGAACCACATGCGTTTTCTCCGACAATCAACAATGGCTTTGTGATCATCAATTGACTCCTAATTCCAGGATTTTTATTGAATTCAAATTCCACCATCTGCCATGGTGGGATTCGCAGCCAGCTCCTCAGCACATTACCTAAGTTTCTGGATTAACAGACTAACAATAATACCATAGGCTGTCGCCTTTGCATAGTGGGTCATTTGGCCCTTGAAGCCTGCTCTGCCCTTGAACATAATTTCTGCTGATTCACTATCTCAAAGACATATTCCTGCTTTATTTCCATACCTTTGACGACCTCAAAATTTCCAAAAAATCTCTTTCTTTAATATATTTACTTGGCCTTCACAACTTCTGTAGTGAATGACACAGGTTCACTACTCTTTGAATGAAGAAATATTTTCTCATGTCAGTTCTAAGTAGCCTACCCCATGTCCTAAGGTCATGATCCCTCGCTCCAGACTCCTGCAAACAGGCAAAAGGTCCTCCCTATATTTAGTCTGTCCAGCCTGGTTATAATTTAAATGTTTCAATTGGATCCACACTCATCCTTCTAAGTTGTGGTGAATGGAGTTTGCACATTCTCCCCGTGTCTGCGTGGGTTTCCTCCGGGTGCTCTGGTTTCCTCCCACAGTCTAAAGATGTGCAGGCGAGGTGGATTGGCCATGCTAAATTGCCGTTAGTAATCACAGATGTGTAGATTAGATGGGTTATAGGGGGATGGGTCTGGGTGGGATGCTCCGAGGGTTGGTGTGGACTTGTTGGGCCGAAGGGACTGTTTCCACACTGTAGGGATTCTATGAACAAACCTAATTCAATAATTTTTAATCATAGGTCAGTCCTGCTATTCCTGCTATCAGCCTAGTGAACCTCTGCTGTACTTTCTCTATGGCAAATAGCTCCTTTCTTAGATAGTGATCAAAACTGAAGGAAATACATAGATATGGTCTCACCAAGCCCCTGAATAACTGCAGTTTAAGAAGACTTCTGAACTCAAATCCTCTTGCAATGAAGACCAATATACCATTTATCTTCAGAGTTACTTGTTGCACCTGTCTACTTTCATTGACGAGTGTACAAGGACACCAGTCCTGATGGGTGCAACATGAAAAGCTTTGGCAAAATGTATCTTTTTCTGCAATACTCAAGATATTTTTCACGCAGACTGTGCCCTTGAGTCCCAGTGTCTCCTCCTGGTGGAAACATCTTTTCCAAATTCACTCTGTCCAGGCCTCTCAGTATTCTCCAAGTTTCATTCATATATCCCCTCATCCTTCTAAACTCCGTTGAGTGCAGACCCAGAGTCCTTAAGTGCTCTTCATACGATAAGCCCTTCATCCCTGGGTTCATTCTTGTAAACCTCCTCTCGAGCCTTTCCACTGCCAGCACATCCTTCCTTCCAGACACAGCCCTAAACTGCTCACAATATTCCAAATTCGGTCTGACCAGAGTTTTGTACAACCTCAGTAGTACATCCGTGCTCTTGTATTCTAGCCTGCTCGAAACAAATACAAATTTGCATTTGCCTTCCTAATTGCCATCTCAGTTTGCATGTTAATCTTAAGGGAATCCTGAACTAAGACTCCCAAGTTCCTATGTGCTTCAGATTTCTGAAGCCTTTCCCCATTTAGGAAATTGTCTGTGTCTCTATTTTTCTACTGAAGTGCATAACCTCACACTTCCCCATTGTATTCCATCCACCACTTCTTTATTCAGTCTCTTAGCCTGTCCAAGTTGTTTGGCAAACTCCCTGCTTCTTCAACAGTACCTGTTCCTCCACATACCTTTATGATATCTGCAAAATTAGCAATAATACCCTCTGTTCCTTCATCCAGATCATCAATGTATGATGTGATTAGTTGTGATCTCAACACTGACCCTGGCGGAACTCCACTAGACACCAACTGCAAAATGTGTCCTTTATTCCCACTTTCTGCCTTCTATCAGAGAGCCAATCTTCTATCCATGCCAGTACCTTATTCCTATCTAGGTATCTAATCTTATTTATCTTATATATCGGGTAGGCTACTTAGGATGGAGAAGAAAAAATATTTCTTCATTCAAAGGGTAGTGGAATCTGTGGAATTCTCTATAGGATTGCTGGCAACTTGTCAAAGGCCTTCTTGAAATCCAAAAAGATCACATTCATTGGCTCTGCTTTGTCTAACTTCAGAAGATAATTGGTAGATTTTGAAATCATCAGATACCAGAAGGATATGAATTTTATAAGAAAGAAACTGTAAATATTGAGTCTAATTTTATGGACGATGGGCAGCATAAATAGCTTTTACTGTTTTTTAAGTTCTTACTTGTGATTAGAGATGTACATAATAGGGACTCCTGGAATTTTTCGGATCCTCCTCTTGAGATCTCTGTCCACTGTCGCCACAATGTAACATTTGTGCTGCAAATGAGAGCAAAGGGAAATTTGAAAGATGCCTTTTGAAAGAAAAATTGTGTCTAATTCTCGCCACTGCACTTCAGGATAGATGCGAGATTGCTGGAGGAGACACAGAGGAGATTTGCTAGAGTGCACCCAGGGATGAAGAATTACAATTTTCTGGATAGACTGGAGAAACTGGTCTGTTCTCTTTAAAGTAGAGAAGGCCAAGAGCAAATTTTATCGAGTTGTTTAAAATAGTGAAACGTTTGGATAACAGTCAATAAACAGAAATTGTTTTTAATAGCTGAAGCTTTGATAACCACAGGCACAAATTTAACATAATTGTTGGAAGATCCAGAGGTGATAAGGAACAGGCTTTTATATGTCGTTGTTGTCATGATTTGGAATGCAGAGCCTGATAAGTTAGCATATACAAATTCAATAGTTTTAAACTGGGGATCAGAGTATTATTTGAAGGAACAAAAAATTGCAGAAACACGGGGAAGGATCAGAGGAGTAGAACAAAGTGAATTGCTCTTTGAAACAGTCAGTTCAGACTCGATGGAGCAAAGTACTTTTTTTAGCAATGAACTAACTAGTCTTTGATTTTCTTCAACATTTAAACTCAAGTTTGTGTACAGTGACAGCACTCAAGATGAAATGCAAATAGTCTAGACTACTGTTACAACCTTGGAAGTAAATTTAAGGCCAGAATGGACATACGTACATGGAGTGTCTCACATTCAAACCATAATCTTGGAAGTATTAAGTTATCACAACTGGAATAGTAGTTGGGGGTGCTACCATTGCCCTACTCCCATGTTACACCCATTATGTAATAAATATTGCTGGAACATGCAAGTGTACAGACAGTGGGCGAGGTTCTATCCCTCAGGGCTACATATGAAGAGTGGCCATTTGTACAAATTGCAAGACACTAGTGGTACTCATAAAACAGTAGCCCAATGTCATAAAAATGCAGATATTAGTGGGGGAAAACAACTAAAATATGATTGTTTTAAAAATATTTTGTTAAATAACGAGTGAATTTTTACTTACCTGTGTGACTCGCTGCACTAGACAATCATCAGCATATGTTCCTTTGTGTGTACAGGGTAATCGCTCGAACCGTGGATCCTTTGCTATTCTGGAAAAGTCAACAAAAATGTTACAAATTCAGGAATAAATCATCCTTTTCCAACGACTGGCACTGAACACATTTCCAATTTCTTCTCTGTAGATATTTTTGGTCTCCATGTGATAGACTTATTCTTGTTGGTAAACCTTTGATTCTTATCCCAGCATGTATGTTTTCACTTGCCCAGACAGCTTCAGAAACACTCAAGAGTTCTTCTGCGGTACTAAGAACAGGAGATCTCATGCTTAAAATATGCACATAATAGCTACTGCTTGTATTTTCAGTGCCTCAGGAACTCTGTATGTAACCCAGTGGTTATGTTACTGGACTAGTGAGCTGTACCTTCTGGGGGGATACTTGCCAAAGAATACAGCTCGTGGTAAGAACCTCTGTGTTTGAGTCTTTTAATGTGGGAAGTTCTTGTGCTAAACCTACCACGTGAGGCTCTGACTGACCAGGGGACTTTCCCATTCTTACCGCCTGTCACAGGCATAGTGGAAGGATTTACAGATTGAAAAGTAATCTTTCTGGCCATGTTGTTCAGTCTGTTTGAGGGCACAATATCTTCCATGACGATCAAGTCCTAATGTGGGTATTAAATCCAGAGTTACTGGCTCAGAAATAGAGAGATGCTACCCACTGCACATTAATATCTCCTACCAGCAAGCTAGAGGCCTGGTCAAATGACACAGAGGCGTGTGTTCAAATGCCACTGTTGTAGATGTAGAATTGAAGTTCAGTCAATTAAATAAACCTGGAATGAAAAACGAGTATCATTAATGGAGAAAGGCAACCTCCCCATGGTACATCATCACTCCAAGTTTCTGTGCATCCTAACTTGGAAATATATCACTGCTCCTTCAGCATTCTTCAGTCAAGATCCCAGGAACCCTCCTGAACATTATACTTTCACCACAGGGACAGCAGCTGTTCAAGAAGTGGCTCACAATGACCATCTCAAGGACAAATGGGGATGAGTAAACAATGCTCGCCTTGACATCACCATTCACAATAAATGAATGAATAAAAACCACAATTATTCCTGATTGAGTATTCGAATTGCACTGAAACATTGATGATCCTGTTTGAGAAGTTATTTTACCTTAGTGCGACTCTGTACTTCTGTCCCAGCTTCTCAATTTCTGCCATCACACAATCCGTAATACACGGTACACCTAGAGAAAATTCAGAGGTCACATCTTTTATCCTACGCTTTATTTTGTTGTGGAAATTCTGTCTCTCCCTCTCTCTTTAATCTTAAAGCATCCTTGCCAGCTGTGCCCATCTTACAAGAAGCACTGCTTAACATATGGTTGTGTCTGATTCTTCACAATTTTATGTAAATGATCACTTACAATTAACTCATGAAACAACTCCATCCTTTGCAGAAAATAGCCAAATTCATTTTGCAATCTTGTATGTCTAGTCTAAATTGTACATGTGTGTATGCGTGTGTATGTCTCCCAGTTTCTTCTGTATGTACGTTTTTGTTAACGCACTCTTGCTTGTTGTGGAAAGGACTTCCAGGATTTTGACCTGATGACAGTGAAGGAGTGACAATATAGTCCCAAATCAGGAGAGAGTATGGCTTGGAGGGGAGCTTGCAGCTGGTGGTGTTCCTATGAATCTGTTGACCTAGGTGTTAGAGGTTGTGGGTATGGAAGGTGATGTTAGAGGAGCCTTGGTAAATTACTGCAGGACATCTTGTAGATGGTACATACTACCTGTTGATGGTGGAAGGAATGAATGTTGAAGATATTGGATCGAGTGACAATAAAGTGTGCTGTTTTTTTCCTGGACAACATTAAACTTCGAGTATTGTTGGAGCTGCACTCATTCTGGCAGGTGGAGAGTAATCCATCACACTCCTAACTTGTGTCTTGTGGATGGTGGACAGGCACTGGGGAGACAGGAGGTGAATTACTTACCACAGAATTCATGACCTCTGACTTGCCCTTGTAGCCATATCATTTATATGGCTTATCGAGTTCAGTTTCTAGTCAATGGTAATCCCCCAGGATGTTGACAATGGGACATTCAGTAATGTTTATACCACTGAATACTAAGAGATACTCCCTCTGTCAGTGTAGATCCATTGCCTGTCATATTGCATATCTTTCTGTGTCCTTCTTTTCTATGTCCTCAAGTTTCCATTTTCCAGTCCTAATGTAGATTAGTGAGTTTCGTGTTGGCTGTGTGCATTTCTGATTCTCTCTTTCTCTCTCTCTGTTCTAACGATTAGTAATTGAGAGACTGGGAATGTCCCAATGCCTGAAATTTGAAGATGGGAATCATTCTTAAAGGAGCAAAAGCTGGCATTTTTTGCTACAAAGTAAAAATTCAAAATCCAGAATGCTATATGAGAGATCAGGGGAGATGTCCTGCATGAAAGGAAGGAAGTGGGAGATGTAAAAAACAAATGAAGTTTTTTTAAATTTAAATGCAAAAGCGATCTATCCATTTCCCTGTACAGATCAGATTACAGAAACTGTACAGATTATGCTCATGTGAATGAGGCAATTAAGAAAAAAAATCTTAGTTTGCCGAAATAGTTTCTGACAATATAATCTTGCCTCCCTTCCCTCAAAATTCAGCATCTGCTTTGCTCTCCTAGATTTAGCATTATGTAGTACTTTTGAATTGATTGTACCTGGTGCAGAATTCACGGTTCAAATTGCAAGAAAATATTTTAAGACCTTCCTTTTGCTGTTGTCCATTACCAACAATTTTTACAGCTTGAAAACATCGCTGAATCAGGCAGTACTCACAATCCTTTGATCACTTGCATTATCCTCTAGCATTTAAAAAATGTTACTTTGTGGCTAAAGATGCCTCTGAGATTTAGCTCCATCATCAAATTCCATTAAGAAACTAATTGTAATGTTAATGTAACATTTTGAAATTCTGCTAATTCAGCCCCTTCATGCAAAAAGCTGAACAGATATAGAAACAAAGAGCAGGAGTAGGCTACCCGGCTCCTTGAATGTGCCCTGCTGTTCAATAAGATCACAGCTGGTATTATTACTCCACAATCATGCCTACCCTGATAACCTTTCACCTTGTTATCTTGAATCTATCTCTGTCTTAAAAGTATTCAATATCTTTACTTCCACGGTCATTCCAGGAGGAGCATTCCAAAGACTTATAAACATCTGTAAGAAATAATTTTTCATCATTGCTGTCTTAAATGGGCAATACCTTATTTTTAAATAGCAATCTGTAGTTCTAGAGTTTCCCATGAGGGACCATTCTATCCGCATGCACCCTGTCAAGATCACTCATGACCATTATGTTTCAGTCAAGTCACCTTTTATTCTCTTAAACTCCAGTGGATATAAGCCTAGTCTGTTCAACCTTCCTTCCGAAAACAACCTAGTCATCCCAGGAATTAGTCTAGTAAACCTTCTTTGACCTGTGCTCAGTACACTTACATATTTCCTTAAATAAGGAGATCAATACTGTACACTGTACTCAAGGTGTGGTATTATTTGTGTAGCTGAAGCATAATCATCCCATTTTTGTTTTCAATTCCCCTTGCAATAAGTGTTAACATTCTATGAGCTTTGCAAATCACTTGCTGTACTTGCCTACTAACCTTTTGCAATTCATGAACTTGGACATCCAGATCCCGTTGCACCTCAGAGGTCTGCAATCTCTCACAGTTTACATAATACGCTTTTTTTTAAATTTAGACACTTCCTTTCCTATTTATATTTGTGTTATCAGCAAATCAGTAGCCATACCATCGGTCCCTTGATTCCAATGATTTATAGAAATTTAAAAATGTTGAAGTCTGAGCACTGATCCCTGTGGCACACCATTTGTTACTCTTCACAACATGTAACAAAGTGACTAATTTGCCCCACTTTCTGCTTCTCGTTAGCTCGCCAATCTTCTATCCAATGTTAACCTTGACACCAATTATACACACAGATAGTTGCTGAATGCATATTGACATTGAGTATCTCCTAACTGTGCAGAGACACTCAGTCTGCAGATTCAAGATCAATTAAGCTGTACAAATCATAAATAAGCTGCCTGAAGCTGTGCTGACAGTGAACACTGTCTGGAGGAGGAGCTACATTGCAGTCTCCTTGTTTTAAGCTATGAATCCTGCAGAAAGCCTCTTGTCAATGGAAGCACTTCATTATATTAAGAAAAAGGCAAAGAAAAATATTTAAAACATGCTGTCAGGGTAAACAATAAATGCAGCCTTTCCCTGTACCTATTGTCCTATAACTGATCCCACAGATATTAATACAAGTTCAAGTAAAATCCCTAACTCTAATGCTTATTTGAGCTTGTATTACTGATTCATAACCTTAAATATTGTTCTTTGTCGGAGTTCCATCCTAGGAGGGAGGAGGAGAAAATGCCCACAGGGAAAGGCATTGAAGGAATACCCACTTTTTCCAAACTGGTTGAGGCACTTGCAGTGAACAAGACATAGGTAGATTAGAGTACTGATGAGAGGAGGAAATAAAATTTACATCCTCACTCAAAATCAGACTTGATCAGACTTCTGAATGGGCCTCTTTAATGTTAATATTGATCTCTTCCTGCACCTTCTTGGCAGTTGTAACATTGTATCCTGCGCTCTGTTCTGTTACTCTAATGCATTTGTGCTGTGTGATCTGCCTGCAAAGCATGTAAGACAATATTTTTCACCGTACCTCAGTACACATGACAGTACTAAATAAAATCAAAATAACATCCAGCATGAAGATAATAGAACAGATAAATAAATAATTACATTACACACTAAATGCCTGACAAGCACTCACACTTTGCATACAAGCAGTCCATCATCGATTGCACGATGTCCAGCTTAGTCTTGATGGAGAAATTGATGAAATTGGTGTCAACGAGGATATAATAGGGAGGACCCAGCTGTGTATTATATTGGAAAAACAGGCAAGAAGGATACTTGACCCTGGGAAAGTAACAAGGAAAGTCTGTAATTTCTCAAAAATAAAAAAAATTATTTTTAATGTATTTTAATTAAAAATGATTGTCATGTTGTTTTCAAAATTTCAAAGCAACCAAGGAATATTTTTAACATGTTTTGCTGAGATACTTATCTATGAATGAACAATGTGAAAATTTTCAAGTTCTCAGAATTCCCACTGAGCTAATACCATACCATATTGTCCAGTACTTTACCCTGTCACCAGATTCTACTAGCCTACTATGCAATATTTAATAATTTGGACGAGAGCAAATTCCACCCTATGTTGTATTCTTTCTTCTTTCTATTTTGGTTATTAAGAAGGTAACACCTACTTTTTCTATCAAATTCTTTGCCAAAGTTATTCAGATGACAATTTGAATCAATAAGCTGGTAAGGAATATGCTTGATGCGCATTTTGTAGCCAACACAAGTAATGATGTAGTAAGCTTCCTTGTAGGTTTTCCTGCCATGTTAAAGGCAACTGTTGATTAAAAACTAAAGGGATCCTGAGATTTTGAACAAGAACTTGAAAGTAGTGTGAACAGACCAATTGGGTGTGTGGGGATGACAGCTATCATAATTCCAACAAGTTTGGGGTAAAGACGGGTAAAGAGTACACACTCATTGAACTTAAAGGGGGCAATCCAGTCATTGGGTGCTGTGATTGTAGACAGCACTGCAAATCAAGCAGATGTACTAGTAAAGCAGCAGGATGCCTGCCAAAGTTTGCATGCTGCTAGACCAGACAGGTTTAGCCAATTATACTCTAACCTATATTACAACTGCCAATGTTACATAAATAGGGCATGGAGCATTTATTTCTATAGGTAGTGGTTGTAAAGCAGGCAAACAGAATTCCCAAGTAATCTGAATTTCTCAGCAGCTCGGTTTGAAGGTCCAAACACTAAAATGAGTTATCATGTATGTCACTCTATTGACTAATCAAATATGCAACATGGTGTGTCAGAATCTTTTGGCCTAGACCACCCAAACTGAAGAAGCGACATCAGAGAAGGTTAAACTCTTTCAAGCATCCAACAATGGATTGTTTAGTCACCTCATTGAATATTAGGGTTGGGAGGTTGTGTTGCAGCTGTACAGGAGATTGGTTCAGCCACTTTTGGAATACTGCGTTCAGTTCTGGTCTCCCTACGGTTGGAAGAATGTTGTGAAACTTGAAAGGGTTCAGGAAAGATTTACAAGGATGTTGTCAGGTTTGGAGGATTTGAGTTATAGGGAGAGGCTGAATAGGCTAGGGCTGTTTTCCTGTAGAGTTGGAGGCTGTGGGAGGTGACCTTATAGAGCTTTATTAAATTGTGAGGGGCATGGATAGGGTGAATTGTCAAGGTCTTTTTCCCAGGGTAAGAGAGTCAAAAATTAAAGGGCATAGGTTTAAGGTGAGAGGGGAAACATTTAAAAGGTACCTAAGAGGTAGCTTTTTCACACAGAGGATAGTGTGCGTATGAAATGAGCAGCCAGAGGAGGTGGTGGAGGCTGGTACAATTACAATACTTACAAGGCATTTGGATGGGTATATGAGTAGGAAGGGTTTAGAGGGATATGGGCCAAATGCTGGCAAATGGGACTAGATTAATTTAGGATATCTGCTCTGCATGGATGAGTTGGATCAAAGAGCCTGTTTCCATGCTGTTCAGCTCTATGACTATGACTCAGGATCCACAACTCCTAAAAGATAGAAAGTCATCCTTGGTCTGAAGGGACTGCCTAAATACTAGTGATCAAGAATGGGCATATATTGCACAATGTCCTTGATGCAGAATGTTGATGGTTCAACATACTACTGCAGTTATTCAGCAAAGAATCCCAAAGTTGCGAAGGAACCAGTAGTCGTTATAAAGTGAAATTCTGATAAAGCAAGCCTGTCAGCATACATTAGAGACATTTAGCGACTCTTGGATGGGCACATGGATGATAGTGAAATGAAGGGTATGCAGGTTAGTTTTGATCTTACAGTAGGCTATTAGGTCAGCACAACATTGTGGGCCGAAGAGCCTGTACTGTGCTATACTTTGACAAGTACTGAGAGTGCTCATTGCTGTTTGCATTAAAGACAGCACAGATATATTCCATTCCTCATGTTCACTAAATTTAACAACATAAAACTGCAAATTTAAGCACATAATCTGTAAAGCAGAGTTTTATACATACACTTCTTTTATTTTCAGAGCACTAGGATCATCTTTCATTTTCTTCTGTGGTTTTGCTCTGTCTTTTTCATTTCTGGAAAAAGACAAATGTAGTACCTTATATATTAAACAGTTACTCGGGGAAATATTGACCAGTAATATGATGGAGCTAAATTCACAGTTTGTATCAACTGCCATCAGATGGAAGTAAGAAATCGCTCAAAAACCCAGAGTTAGAAACATCCCTTGTCAACTTTTGCACTTCACAAAACCGCCTACCAGGGTTTCATGGTCACCAGCCATCGATTGTCATCAAATATAAAAGTAGCTGATATTCATGTAACAAACTTGACAGGGAATGTCAAATGATTACTTGCTTACAATGACATTATAGCTTAATCAACAGCCTCCTTTCCCTATCCATCTACTTACTTCAAGAGTCAGCAAGCAAAAAATAATTTTCCCTCTTTCAATGGATAGAGATAAATTGCAGGGATCTGATTACTGTCCCCAACAAGATCTACCAACTTGGAATAGATCCAGGATTAAGGTGTGAATTTTTGGCTCTGAATAGAGGAAAGCTGTAACTTGCATTCTATGTCTTAAATGGGGGGTCAAACCAAGAATGGTACCTTGTCATTTTGACAGCATTTTAAAAGAAATAAACATCCATTATAATTTTCATAGATAAGAACTGAAAGAGCATAGAAAGCTCTTCCTGTTGAATTCCTATTAAACAACAGGCAGAATTTAAATTGGAGTAATTAAATCTGGAATTTAAAGTTTGTGTTAATGACTGCAAAATTATTCTTGTTTTTTGTAAAAAAAAAGGCTGTTTTACTAATATCCTTTAGAGAAGAAAATCTGCCATCTTTACCTGGTCTACCTGAGTCCAGAATTACTTCAATTTGGTTGACTTTAAATGCTCTACAAAGTCACTTAGTCTAAGGGTAATAAGGCAACAAATGCTGTCCTTGCCAGCAACGGTCATATCCCATGAAAGAGTATAAAAAAGAATAATACAACAGAGTGGCAGAAAAAAAGCAAACATTAGGCTCATCAATCCTTTTAAGTTCCCTCTAAACTTAACTGAAAAAAAAAACACTTACATTCGTGAATCTCGTAAACTAATCATTCGCTTCATGACTGCATATTTTCTAGCTTTCTTTGCTTTTCCCTGAAAAAAATTTGAAATTAAAAAGAGGCTCAAATGGCACATGCAAACAGTAATAATGTTAACAGCGAGATATCAAAGCACAAGAGTAAAATTAACAAATCGAAACAAATTTGTCTCCTTGAGAAAAACAATATGCTAACTGTAAGCAAAAGTTTGAATTGTTGTGACATAGCTTTAAGATTAGAATAAGAATGCTACATGGACATGTTTTTCACCAATCATCTGAAATTGGTGCCCTTTGGTTCTTCATCCTGATATATTTTTTCAGATATCCAATGACTGCATTTCAAAAGTTATGTCATTGGTCATAAAGTGTTTTTAGATGTGAATGTGAAAGGTGCTATATAAATACATGACTTTCATTTATACTTTACTTTTCTTTTCTGTATATGTAGCACCTCATCTCAAACTATTCCATAAACTTTCCAAAAATGATAATTACAGTAGAAATGTCCTCCATTATATCTGCTGAAAAGTTAAGAATCTTAAATGTAACACATAATGTTTAACACAAACTGACAGAATATGAGCGAGGCCAACATTTTAAGGTTAATTTCAGTAGTGTTAAAATGGGGAAGGGTAGTATAACTAACTGTCCCATATTTCACAGGATCATCCTTTCTTTATTCATTTTCCTTCATCCCACAGCATTTCCTCCTAAAACACTTGTATTTCTGAACAAAAACAGAAGTTGCTGGCAAAGCTCAGCAGGTCTGGCAGCTTTTCCAGCAACTTCTGTTTTTGTTCCTGATTTACAGCATCTGCAGATTTTTCGGTTTTTACTTGGATTTCTGACCCCTTGTGCTTCTTGTAGCTTAGTCAAGGCGTTTGTTATGTCCCTCAAATCCCACCTCCTAAAGAGTTGGTCCTGCTGGAAAGGGGAAAGAGACCAATTCCCTCCAACCCAAAGATCGATCATCCTGAAGATAGGGGAAGGAGACCCTCCCCTGAAAACTAACCGTTGGTCATCCTAGAGACAGGGGAACGGGCCTGAGCCGAAATGGATGGGGGGCGGGGCTGCTATTGACCTTAGCAAAGTGGTTAGTGTCTTGGGGAGGGATGGGAGGCATAGACTTAAAGTGGTTGGTACACAAATTCGAGGAAAGATGAGAAATATCTCCCGAAAGGAGATAGCGAGCAGATGCAGAAATCCTCAACCCATTCCAAAGGAGTCTGGAGATGCGCCTCAAACACGGTTAGCTGCAGGGCCACTGACTAAACGCCGGGGAGGAAACAGAAACTGCTGGAGAAACTCAGCAAGTCCGGCAGTATCTGTGGAAAGAGAAAAAACAGTTGACGTTTCAAGTTCAGTGACCCTCCTTCAGATGTGAAAAGGAGATTGGGCAGGGCGGACCAGCATGGAACACGATGAACCAAATGGCCTCTTTCTGCGACTCAAAACGAAAAGCTCCCGCTGCCGACAAATATCTCCAAGGGACGTAAGGCATTTTCCACACAGGCGGCCGAGACCGATTTTCCTCATCGTTACCATGTTGTCCTCCTCGGTGCTCCGGGTGGCCTTCGCGTCAGCGGTGAGCGCCGCTGGGAGACGTCATCAACACAGCGACCGGCTCCTTGCAGCTTCCGGTTGCTATAGGTCCCTAGAAACAAAATGAAGAGGGCGGATCATCTGAGGTGGAGGGTGCAGGTTAGTGTCTGTCAAGGGTGTGGTGCTGAATCCTAATGAAACACTGACCATAACAAGTAAGGGAAGGTCGAAACTCTTTCGCAACTCAAGCATCAGTTGCTTGGCTGCGCTACCGAGTGTTTGTTTCCCCTTTCAATCGTGAGGAATACCTTCCTTATTTTAGCAATAGTTATCTTTTTCTCTCACACGAATGTCAAATTAGCGGAGCAACTGCGAAGGCCAACTCTTCTGAAGAGGTGGCCCGATGGCCTCCTTTGATTGATTTTATGATTCTGCTCCGCCGTTTTAGAACCTAATGGGTTAATTTAACAATCAGATTGTTGGGGAATTTGGTTGAACATTAACCGAATTGGATGGATGAACTAGAAGGATCAAGTGGCCTCACTCAACAACGAAGTGCAGCAGGTCTAGCGAGACTTAGAAGACATCCGGAAGAACAGTTGAACTGAATGGACGTTTCTAGACCGGAATGTTAATTATTGTGCTCAGTTTTCTAGTTGAGAATGTATAAGCGTTTTTAATTTAAAAAAAACTCAAACTAACCCTATCCCCAAATAATTATGTTTGGTGGTGAAAAATGCAGAGCCTCCAAGTATAAAGATCAAAAGCATAAAAGCTTCTTGTTCACTTGTTTTTATTTACATCTTTCTTTTTAATTTTGGCAAAACAGCTAGGATTATTTAGAACTAAGGATTAAAACTTGAATGTGTTTGTGATGCAGTGATGCCAACAATGTGGGCTCAGTCCAGATTGATTGGCTGAGGTTACCATGAAGGAGTCTTCTCAACCTCTCTCGTCACCTGAGGTGTGGTGACTGTCAGGTTAAACCCTCCTCCTAATGAGAGGAGCCTGATGGTGCAGCAGATCTATGGTGACTTCACCTTTGCATTACCCAAATTAAGGACAGTTTATGTTGAGGTTTCAGGTTTATGGGGAGCTAGGTTGAGTGTGTATGAACTAATTTTGTGTAGCAGCATTATAATCAGTCAGGAGAGAATTTATCTGGTCATTGAAGAGTGGATTTTGGTCCACTTTTAAAAGGTGAGCAGGATAGTGCACTGTTCCAATTTCACTGCTTCTTTTTATGAGTAGCACTGGAAATGGTTATGTTAAAATTTTGAACTCGGTACTCTATGTTGGTTGAAAGATGTAAACAGGGCAGACTTTCCTTTGAAGCACTTTAAGTGTTGTAGCTTGGTAATGTAAGTGCTTACTAAAATTTTTGGTGCAAGCTGCTCATGATATATTGCCCATCAGCTGGCAGGTATATTGAGTAGACTCAGTCTTGTCAACTTTTTCTACTGGGATGTGCGCACCAAATTTCATTTTTAGTGGAGAAGAAGTCACAGATATACTAAAATGATTTATTTGGCTTAATTTTTCTCAAATTATGTGTTTTCCTTTTTTGCAGAACAGCTTGAACACTGGAATTAAAGCCATGAACTTCTGACAGATACCTTTATTCTTTGGTATTGTTCAGCCTGGAGCCACAGCAACTGTGAACTCAACAAAGAAGTGTGAGAATCTCCATGTTTAACTGTATTCTGAAGCTCAGGATTGCATAATACATATTGTGCTTGCATATGATGGCCTGATGGACTGCTGCATTTTGACTTTTCTGCTCACCTTTTGTCTTTGGGTGTCAGCCTGGGAATTAAGGTGGAAGAACCTTGGACAGAAACAGATTAAAGAATGGCTCAATGGTAATAATCTTCTCAAATGTAAGATCTTATTTGATGGTAAGTCTTGAAGGCTCCTTAAGCCTGATTCTGTCACTTTTATAAGGCACATATACGTGAGAATAGAAAATATTTGAGTGAGTTAATCATTAGATGAGGTGATACTGTATATTAGTGACTATTATCTAAATGGGAAACAATATCAGGTCAGAAATGTATATGTAGTATGATCAAAGTTTATAATATTTGGGAGTTTGTATTTTAAAGTATATTTAAAATGTGTGGCTTATATTTCTGTGAAAGCAAATTTTTGAGGTCAGGAAGTCCTTCTAGTTCACCAATCCTCGACATTTCTCAAAAAGGCATACTGTTCCTAAAATCCTAGATTTTGGTAAAGTTGCATTCAGTGGGTGTTTTTCACAGAGTGGTGCATGTATGAGACAAGCTGCCAGAGGAAGTGGTGGAGATGGGTACAATTGCAACATTTAAAAGGCATCTTGATGGGTATATGAACAGGAAGGGTTTAGAGGAATGTGTGCCAAATGCTGGCAAATGGGACTAGGCCAGATTTGGGATGTCTGGTCAGCATGGGCAAGTTCGACAGAGGAGTCTGTTTCCATGCTCAGTGACTCTATGTATGTGCCGAACAGCATGCCCTTGGAGTTAATTGAGGTGTTTTCAAGTTATATTTTATGACATGTTAGAGAAAATAGATTGGGGACCACTGAAGTTTCAATTCATCAGGTTTTCAGTTCATAAGAAGAGTTTCACCCTAGCAAATGGGCAGGGTAGTTTGTGAAGTCATGTCATACGAGTATGTGAAGAAATTTCCAAGCTATGGGAACTGAAAAGAGCTTTAGGCCAACACAGCTGGAAAGACATTTCCAGGCCATCAGAACTGCAAAGTAAACTAGGCCTTCACAACTGGAAAGAATCGGTTAAGTTTTTACAGGATGTTTGCTGGGCAACAGGTTGATTATTTTTGTTGTGATGTTAGGATCTCTCTAAACTGCCTTGTATACATCTTTATCTTTTTTATGCAATAATCGTGTGTTCTTGTGTTAAAGAACATTGACAACGTCTTGACTACAATCAGTCAGTAACTAGCATGAGAACCAATTGCAAATGTTATCTGGTTTGTCTAGTTTGTTACCAGCTGGGGTCATAAGAACATTGCTAATCGTTTACAACATAAGGAATAAGTGAATGAAAACTAAAAGTGCTGGAAAACTCAGACCTGGCAATAGTTGTGGAGAGAGAGAAACGAGTTTCAATACTGGTATGATACACGTTCTCAGCTAGAAGTAGTAGCTCAGCTTGTTGATTTGAGTTGATATGTTTTGATTACTTTACTTTTATTTAAAAAGGCAAGGAATTAGGAATTTAAGTGGCCTAATTATAGAGTGGTTGGCATGTTGTTTAATTTTTTTCTCTTTATTTTTAAGAGCTAACAGTGATTTGTGCTTGGTTATACTATGGATAAAAGCAAGACGTTGGCTTTGTTTATGTTGTGCTTTGATTATTAGACAATGTAGTTACAAAAAGTTGGGATGTTAAATAATCAAATTTCACTTGGTTTGAGTTTGAAAGTGCTCTGGACAACTGAGTGGCTGCTTGTGATGCACAATAGCAGTGTTACTACTTGCATTCACCAGTCTCCTTGCACTAGGCTACAAACTCAACTGCCTTTTGATTGATGGGACTGTAAGTTTGGGAATTTTCTGGGATGAATGTACTCATTTCAAAAAAGAGCCAGATTTTGATTACAGTTGGCATTTTTATTTACAGTATTTGCCAAGCATATGGTTAATATACATTAAAATCGAAGTCTGTAACAGCATACTGAAGCAGTCAAGGTAACATGAAGCTACAGTGTTTTTTTTAACTGAACAGTGTACTGAAAGTGGCTAGTTTGAGCTTTGCGGATTGACTGGTTTCGAGTAAGATTGAAAATATCAGTTGTTCAGGATATCTGTGGTTCTAGCTGCAGCATTATGCTAAAGATTTCTGGTTGCGTGCCAAGTGGCACGCCAATGTGTTTAAAAATGTCCAGCACCTTGAGAGCTCTGAGTTTAATAAAGGAGGTACAGACCTAGCTGCAGGAAAAGTACATAAGGGAAGTGTTCCCTTCTTAGCAAAACGAATTGAATTGAGACCATAGGAACAAGAACAGATCATTTTGTCCTCAGGGCTTGTTCTGCTGTTCAGTTAGAGTGTAGCTGATTCACTTCACTTGAGTTTTCTATGTCCACAATACATTTTTACTAACAAAAATCCACTAATCATCAAGTCTGACTTTTTCAATTAACCTAAGCTCAATGACTTTTTGAGGAATATGTTCCAGATATCCCTGGCAATTTGCATGTGTTTTGTGACATTATCTGTGAATGGTGTAGCTTTTATCTTGAGGTGCACTTTAGAAACAGAAAATGGGAGTAGGTGTAGGTCATTTAGCCTGTTGAACTGACTGTGACATTCTGCACTACATAAAATAAAACACAAAACTGCAGATCCTGGGATCTGAAATAAAAAAACAAACAAACTGGCAGCAGCTGTGGAGAGAAAGGAGAGTTAAAGTTTTAAGTCCTGTTCTGAAGAATGAAAGTCAAAAAGCGGAGAGGAATTTTACCTGGTGTCCTGACCAATCAATATCACAAAACCAAATTTCCCTGTCATAACACATTCTTTGCCATGTGCATTGTGGCTGCTGAGTTTACTACAGTACAATCACTTTTAAAAGAACTTAACTGACTGTAAAATGCTTGACGTTTGGCTGGAAAAGGCAAGTTTCTGTTTTATGGTCACTGGACAGAGGCCTCAGTGACTCCACAAGCTGTAGCCAAGTGACAATTTATTTTCTACGTTTTTTGTCTGATGGAGAAGGAACAGCATATTTCTTTGAATTTCCATGGCTACAATGGCAGATTTCCAAGGTTATCAATGCTGCAAGCAGCGGCAGGGCAAGAAGCCAGCTTTTCTCATGCAACTAGCAGCATTAGTTTTAGCTGACTGGCAGGAATGCCCAATGGCATTTGGTATCAATGAAACCTTTTTACTTTCTGCTTCCCTATCTAAGTTTTAAAACTTAGTATGGTGATGGAAAGAATTAGTGTTTAACTCCTCCGTGACAAGGTTTATTGTTGGTATTTTTGAATGAAGTCACCATGAATGCTTTTTTTAACTACAAATATGTGTGTTTTGCTTCAAATAAAATAAAATTTTATTTTTAAATTGAATAATCGGAGAGCTGCATATGACCAGGATCTCTGTTTCTCATTGCTTATAGGACAATCTATAAACAGGGTCAGGTTGCAGATGGGTGGAAATGTGCATCTGCAGTCTGCTCACTGCCCACAATGAAGCAGCTGAAGTGCTCTATTGTATTACATTTTTGCAGCAAATGGTTTGATGGTTTCATCTGGCAGACTGTCATAGAGTTGTATTATTGCTAATTTTGAGACCACTGACTTAATTAAACTGATCTTTTTCACAAAGGAGCTTTCTTGATTTGACTGGTTACTTTCTTGAAAGACGTGTGGACAGCTGTTACGTGTCTTAGCATTGCCATATGGCCTTTTTTCCTTTGTTCAATGCATTTGCCTAAGAAAAACTGAGCATTTTCTTTTTTGTTGTGTGGTTACTTGGTTCCACTCTGCATTTTTATATCATATCCTCGGGCTTTGGATTGCACCTTTATTGAGAACTGCACTTGGTTTTGTCAGCAGTAATTAATAATCATTATATATTAATATATTAAAATATATTAAAAATAAGTCTGGAAATAGAGCTCTAAACGAGTTGCCCTATTGCGTCAGTCTTGATGACCTCTTCTGAAAATCCCATGAAACCCTGCTGCAATATCTTAATACCGTGACTTGAGAACCTCATTTTCTTGTTATGAATACCCACTGTGAGCTGTTCCCTGATACTACGCACAGACACTTGCTAATTGATCATTACCACTTTTATAAAACAAGCTTACAGCTGCAACTTGTTTTTATGTGTCTTTAGCATTGACAATTCATGATATTTTGCAAGAGAGACAATAAAAACTGGATGACAAACTAGTGAATGAGATTTGAAACGTGGTAATCAAAACATCAAGTCTGAATCCCTTGGACCTGAAGGAGTGAAAATGGGAGCAGACCAAAGGAAGCAGCCAGGATTTAAGAGGAAGGGACTAGGCCCGAAACGCCAGCCTTTTTGCTCCTATGATGCTACTTGGCCTGCTGTGTTCATCCAGCTCTGCACCTTGTTGTCTAAGATTTAAGAGTATATCTTTTCATGGGAATTAATGTGTTAGTTGTGGAGGTGAGAAAAAGCTGTGCAAATCAAGAGCTGCTCAAGTGTAATTGTGAATATATGGCCAAAGACTAGGCATTCAGCAACTCAAAGGCAGTAATTTTAGATTTTTGCTCAGCAGAAGACTGTCTCTGAACAATTAAAGCAGCCAATATCTAAATTTTAATTACAGCATCTATTTCAATTAACGCATGCTGATTTTTTTTTAACATTAGGTTACTGTTGACCTATTTTATCTCCAGTAAATTCTCATTGAGCTTTCTGCTTCCTCAAGCTATATTTTATTTATGTGGTGCCCAAGTGGGAAAAAGAAAAGGCTGATTAATGTACTAGCAGGATATTCCTAGTCTTTCCCGCTCTCATTGTTTCTATTTCTTGAGGTGATTGCTTATTATTTTACACTGCCTAGAAAAGCAGTCTTTGAATCCTTTATAGTGCCAGCCATGGCTCAGTTCATAACATTTGTGTGTTTCAGTTAGGTTGATAGTGAAACTTTCACTGCAGGATTTGAATGTAATAATCAAGATTGTCACTCTCGGGTACTAAGGAAGTGGCACGATGGCTCAGCAGTTAGCACTGCTGCCTCACAGCGCCACGGGACCTGGGTTCAATTCCACCCTCAGGTGACTGTCTGTGTGGAGTTTGTACATTCTCCCTGTGTCTGCGTGGGTTTCAGCCACGTGCTCCAATTTCCTGTCACAGTCCAAAAATGTGCAAGCTAGGTGAATTGGCTGTACTAAATTGCCCATAGTTTTCTGAAATGTGTAGGTTAGGTATGTTAGCCATGGGAAATACTGGGTTACAGGGAAAGCGTAGGGGGATGATTCTTGGTGGGATGCTCTTCGGAGGGTTAGTGTGGACTTGTTGGACCAAATGGCCTCTTTCCACATTGTATGGATTCTATGATACTGTATTGTTAGAAGTGCTCTGATTCAGATACTGTATTTCACTGAGACTCAGTTTCCTGTTTCATGTAAAAGATCCCTTTGCACTATTTTGAAGAAAAACAGGGTCATTATCCCAGATGCCTTAACCAATATCAGCTTCATTTCTGTACACCATGTCGACAGTAGAGATTGATGGGAAGGCCAGCATTTGTTGTCCATCCTTAGTTGTCCTTGCATTGATTGACTTTCATTTCTGAGGACAGTTAAGAGTCAATCATATTGCTGTGGGTCAACCAGACCAGACCAGGTAAGGACAACGTATTTCCTTCAAGAATACTACTGAACCAGATGAGTTTTAGAACATTCAACAATGATTATTTTGTCACCATGAGACTAACTTTTAATTCCAGGTCAAATCAAATCAAATTTCACCATCTGCTATAATGGGAGTCAAACCTATATTTGCCAGATCGTTAGCTAGGGGCTCTGGATTACTAGTCCACTGACATTACCATTAGGACTCCATCTCCAACATCAACATCAGAGAAACAGATTACCTGAAAGTTTAAAAGTTTGCTGTTTGTGAGAGCTTGCTGCACACAAATTGGCTGTTATGTTTCCTATATTACAGCATTGATTACTACTAGCTCATACATACCCTATTGACTGTGAAGTGCTTTGAGCTCTCCTACAATTGTACTAGAAGCAGAATAGAAATACAAATCTACTTTATCTTTTTAAACAAACAACTTTTTAGTTATGCAGATAATGAAGGAGACTGGGTCTTTTCTGTTTCTCTCTGCCTCTCTCTTTTCTGTAAACCTCCCCATTTACATCAATACAAGGAACTGCAGTACTGTTTGGTACCTGCTGGCATCCTTCACAACTGAGACCATGAATGTTGTGTTGCACTATGTGGCCTAAGTAGCTCAAACAAAATTTTGGGTGAATTAAGATATCCAGCTGAAGTATAACTTGTGAATAAGGTGACAGTGAGCTAACTGGAAGCATAGTATTGTAATTCAGCAGCTTCAACTTATCCAGCAGAATATATTGAAATCCTACAATTTATGGCAGAGGAATTTTAAAATTCAGTTTATTAACTAAACTTGGAATAAAATAAAGCTAGTTTCGGTTTTGTGAGGATGAAATTACTGGATGGTTATAAAAACCCATCTGGTTCATTAATGTTCTATGTTGAAGGAAATCTGCCACCCTTTGTTTGTGATTCTGGAATCTCAGCAATGTAGTAGCTGAATTGCCCTCTGAAACATCCAAACAAATCAGAGTTGTTTCAAACAGAATAGTTCACAGTAAAACCAACAGACCACTCAACATCAACTTAGATACCTACTGCATTGAAGTTACACTCAGCCCACACGACCATGTAAAATCCTTCTCTCCAGCACCTGAGAACTTGCATTAAAATTGAGTGAACTTGTCCTGATGGCCTGATACATTCCAAGCACTGAATCATAACTTATAGCTATCCTGGGCTATGTCTTGCCCTGCCTGTGTATACAGTTAGGAGGGAGTAAGTCTGGAAATCTTTGATATTAACGCTCAAACACTAGAAGCAAGTCAAACATGGCACAAACATTTCCTGCTGGTTACAACTAGCACCCATCCCTCAGCTGATGAATCACCACTTTCCTATGTTGAATACCACTTGGATGAAGCACTGAGTGTAGCAAAGTCTCACAATGCAATCACTGGGTAATTCAAATGTCCATGATGGCTTGTAGTATTATTAATTACTAGTAGCTGACTAAGCTCTCAAGGCCAGGAGAATTACTGTGCTTAGGCAGGACTTGAGAGAATCAACACAAGTGGAACATGTACTTGACTTCCTCACCAATCTACCTATTTTGGATTTATCTTCTCAGGAAAGTGTTGGTAAACTTAACAAAATATGGTCCTCGTGGAGATGAAGTCTCAACATCTCAATGAGGAATCCCTCTATCATCCTGTCTCCTAAATGGGATAGATTCAGTACAGATCTAATAATTTAAAACTCTGCTTCCTTGAGGTCCTATTGAACAATCACCAATAACAGAATTGTATTCAACTAGGATCTGTAACTTAGACAACAAGGTGCAGGGCTGGATGAACACAGCAGGCCAAGCAGCTTCATAGGAGCAGAGAGGCTGACGTTTCGGGCCTAGACCCTTCTTCAGAAATGGGGGAGGGGAAGGGGGTTTTGAAATAAATAGGGAGAGAGTGGGAGGCGGATAGAAGAGGGATAGAGGAGAGGATAGGTGGAGAGGAAACAAACAGGTCGAAGAGGCGGGGATGGAGCCAGTAAAGGTGGGTGTAGGTAGGGAGTTAGGAAGGGGATAGGTCAGTCCAGGGAGGACGGACAGGTCAAGGGGGCGGGATGAGGTTGGTCGGTAGGAGATGGAGGTGCGGCTTGAGGTGGGAGGAGGGGATAGGTGGGAGGAAGAACAGGTTAGGGAGGCAGGGACAAGCTGGACTGGTTTTGGGATGCGGTGGGGGGAGGGGAGATTTTGAAACTTGTGAAATCCACATTGATACCATTGGGCTGCAGGGTTCCCAAGCGGAATATGAGTTGCTGTTCCTGCAACCTTCGGGTGGCATCGTTGTGGCACTGCAGGAGGCCCAGGATGGACATGTCATCTGAGGAATGGGAGGGGGAGTTGAAATGGTTCGCGACTGGGAGGTGCAGTTGTTTGTTGCGAACCGAGCGTAGGTGTTCTGCAAAGCGGTCCCCGAGTCTCCGCTTGGTTTCCCCGATGTAGAGGAAGCCACACCGGGTACAGCGGATGCAGTATACCACATTGGCAGATGTGCAGGTGAACATCTGCTTGATGTGGAAAGTCTTCTTGGGGCCTGGGATGGGGGTGAGGGAGGAGGTATGGGGGCAGGTGTAGCACTTCCTGCGGTTGCAGGGAAAAGTGCCAGGTGTGGTGGAGCTGGAGGGGAGTGTGGAGCGGACAAGTGAGTCACGGAGAGAGTTGTCCCTCCGGAAAGCAGATAAGGGTGGGGAGGGAAAGATGTCTTTGGTGGTGGGGTCGGATTGCAGATGGCGGAAGTGTCGGAGGATGATGCGTTGGATCCGGAGGTTGGTGGGGTGGTACGTGAGGACGAGGGGGATTCTTTTTTGGTTTTTATTGCGTGGACGGGGTGTGAGGGATGAGGTGCGGGAGATGTGGGCCCACCGACTCCCACAGCTACCTAGAATACTCCTCCTCCCACCCACCTTCCTGCAAAAATGCTATCCCCTATTCCCAATTCCTTCGCCTCCGCCGCATC
>NC_063339.1:14715462-14747708 GCF_021869965.1 Rhincodon typus | reverse complement strand
ATGCTGCCAGACCTGCTGAGTTTTCCAGCAATTTCTGTTTTGTTGCCTGATTTACAGCATTCGCAGTTCTTTCTTATTTAACATCTCTGAACAGGTTGATTAGAAAAATAAGTTAAAATAAAACTAGAATTAAAGGTCATGTATTGTAACCTTGTAATGTACTTCGAAAGTGCTGCATTGGCTTTAAAGTGCTTTGAAACATCTGGCCGCCATGAAAAGCATCATATAAATACACCATGGTTTTTGTTTTGGGCAAAACAAATTTTACTTCCCTGCTGGAATCTCTGTAATGTTGGCAATTTTGTCAGCCCAAGAGCTATCAGATGAAGTCTGCTTATTCTGTGTGTTTTATTTGCAGATGTGCCGAATTTAGAGGAACTAGCAGTTCTGAGTACCTTGTCCCACCTGAAGGGAGAGTCCTTGGATGACAGTGTGATTCAGAAGATAGAAGCAGTCTGACGCCAACTGGTGAAGGAGCTAGCACAGCAGGAGTGGCTCTTCACTCGGTCTAGAGCACTACGTCCATGCGTATGTTTGCAAAGAAAATAAAATCTTAAATTTTTGTCCTCTGTTGTATGTATGCTGCCTACGTTAGCTGGGACGGGCCATAGTGTCCGAGAATTAGGGCGTCTCCACAAGCCTATCATATATCAAGCATATAACCCTCTGCCAGCCAATTGGAGGTGCATGCAAAGCTTGGCAATAATGGTCATGTTATTTCTTTCCATCTCACAGAGTCGAAAAGTGGCTCGTTTGTGAGGTACTTCAACTAACAGTCTGGCAGAGATCCCAGTAAACTCCTCATGATCATGGTAGGCAGATATTGTGAGTATTAGGCATGCTTTGGAATAGACCATTCAACTTACCTGGGTTCAAACCATGCTGTATCAAGCATTCACCAATCCAGCCATTACTTATTTTTCAACTTCTGTAGATTCAAAGTCTCAAACCCATGATTTTCAGTTGGGCTGTTTCTGCTTTTAACTTTTCTTTGGAAAAACAAACTTATTTTGGGCCACCGTAAAAAGCTAAAGTTTTAGTACAATTAGTAACAATATAGAAATTTTAATCATGTGAATCTAAGAGAAGGTAAAGTTGGAAAATAGATGTCATATTATTGCATTTGGATGTATTTTTCTGATGTGGGCATTTAAGTACGTTAGAGTTGAAGGAACACATGCAATCGGTGTTATACCTGATATGGAATATGGGCATTGCTGGCAAGGCTAATCTCTATTAGTAATCGCAAAAATTTCCCTTGAACTGAGTGATTTGCTCAAGCTATTTAAGAGGGCAATTAAGAGTAAATCACATTTCTGTGACTCTGGAGTCAGATCAGGTATGGATGTCAGATTTCCTTCTTTTGGAACACCAACGACCTAATTGAATTTTTACAACAATCAGTTATAGTAATGCCGACCATGAAACTGAGGGTAGCTTTCAATTCAAGATTTTATAAATTAAATTTAACTTCTACTGGCTGCCATGGTGGGATTTTAACCCTTGTCCTCAAAGTATTAAAATAAAAGCAAAATACTGTAGGTATTTTGAAGTAAAGAATAAATGCTGAAGAAACTAGACATGGTTGAAGGCATCTGTGGAGAGAGAAACCGAGTTAGCATTTCAAAGTGTTAACACTGTATCTCTCTATAAGAATGCTGCCAGACCTGCTGAGTTTCTGTAGAATTTTGTTTTTATTCCTCAAAGCAATAGCGTGAGCCTCTGCTTTACTCGGCCAGGGACACTGCGACTAGATCACCATCTCCTACTCTGCAACTAACCAACATCAAATATTCCTCCTCTAATTTTAAATAAATTGTTGGTCTAAACAGCGCTTTACTGGATTCTGAACTATGTGCATAGGACGCAGAAGTTGGATGTCAGTGAATTGTTTTTAATTTACAGACGTTAACTTTGGCCTAGAGCCCATTGTATGCGGTATGTCCAATACGACGATGCAGTCAAGGTGGAAGTTATGATAGTTCAGTTGTCATTTTATTTAAACTTTCCTACAGGCTCAGCTTTAAAGATGATGATCTGTAAAGTTTTCAAGAAGATTTGTAGCTCGGGTTGTGGATGAGGTTGTAGACTTGCCCGCTGAGCTGGTGTGTTTGGTTGCAAACATTTCGTCACCCTGCTAGGTAACATCATCAGTGCGCCTCTGGTGAAGTGTCTGTGTTCTGTCCCGCGTGTTATTTATATTTGGATGCATATAAGTAACACGCGGGACAGAACACCGACGCTTCACCAGAGGCGCACTGATGGTGTTACCTGGCAGGGTGACAAAATGTTTGCAACCAAACCCACTGGCACAGCGAGAAAGTCTACAACATCAATGGTGATCTATGGTTAACATTCATCAAAACTGTGAAGTTTAGTTGTCAATTTCCATTGTTCACAGGCCAGGTTCTCACTTTAATGTTGTACAGTTTAGGTTTGATTGTAGTGTCCCACAGCATGCTTGAATCTGTGTTTGTGCTGTGGTTCATTCTCGAATAAAAATAAAATTTTCATCCCGTGATCCTCGAGCTTTTGTGTAGTCTTATAGATGAATTATTCCAGATTAGAAAAGAGACAGTTGAAGATTTGAGTCTTCCATTCGCAGCATTGCTACAATAATTAAAATTTTTAGAGGACATCCATAAAATCTCGAAATACCTGATTTTCAGATCCAGGTTGATAGAAAGTACAAGCCAGGTTTCTGTACTTAACAATTATTATTTATTACAGGTGAAGAATACAGTAGATATCAAGCTCTTTACTTTCAAAACATGCAGCTATCTTTGTAAATCCCTGGTTTTAAAACAATTCTTTCTCAATTCATGCCACTGTTTGTAAAAATTAAAACATCAAAAGTCACTGGTATTTACGTGAGTGCTCATGTGCCATCTGAATGAACAGATATAAACTGGCATTTAAAAACGCTGAGAGCATTTTACTCCAACCTGTTGGAGTTGAATTTATGCTAAATCCATTAATGTGCTTTGGACAATGGCTATCTGAAAGAAGATAATAAGTAGGAAATCAGAGAATTTTTCCAAATTGTTTAGTTGATGCTGAAGTGAAAAGTGATGAATATTAATGTGCAAAAGTTGAAGTGGATCTTGAACAGAGTCTCAGTGGGCAGAGAAATAAGATTGTTAGGATATAATGAATAGAACAGAAGTCAGCTGTGTTCTTCTTGAGCTTGCGATGCTATTTAGTTGGATCATGGCTGATGTTCTACCTCAGCTGTGTTCTATCCTCTTATCCCTTATGTTAGAGAGACAGAGAGATGCAAAATACAAGTTGCAAAACAGTTAATTTATTGATCAAGATAACTTTTGTTCACTTTGGTAGTCTTAAGAGATATTGGAAGTTGGTGTTATTCGTATTTGAATTTTGATAGAGATCAAGGCGTTGTGTTGCAAAATCATTTGGCTCAAAAGCGGGTCTTGCAGCCTGTTGTAATGGTGCTAAATTAAAAGTAAAGTAAAGAAAAAGAGAAGGGCCATCAGTCACATCCTGTTTTGAACAGATATATTTTTCACAAAAAACTAAAAATTGCAAATATTGAAAATCTCAAACAAAAGCAGAAACTGCTGAAATTGCGCAGATTATACAGCATCTGTGGAGCGTAGATATATTAACTTGGGTTATTTTCATCTTCAGAGCTGACATCTTAAACATGAATATGCATTTTAAACATTTAGGGAATGAGAGAAAAGGGGGAAGCAATCAAGTAGATGAACAAGTGCAGGAAGAAAATATTAAAAATATGATTAGGTAACAAGTCATCTTAAACAATAAAAAGAAGAATTATAGAAGCAAAGGGTACATCAATATTTAATAACACAGCCTTAGAAATGTTAAGAAATTAAATTGCACAATCTGGATCTAAGAGATTTTTGGATAGACAATGTACTTTATGTACCCGTTTATATAAAAAAGCCAAAGTCAGTTTTTGCCCAACCCACACAAACTCTTCCAGTTAAATGTTTTCACCCCAACTGGCAACCTGCTGTTTCCTACTTCGTACCTGGTCCACTACCTGTTGCGAGCACTAGCAAATATACCTCACATTACCAGTATCCCTGACATTAATGCAGGTCTGAAGTAATACTCTTAATTTTTTAAATCACCATAGTGGACTTGTCTGTTCTCTTCACCGAGTCTATTTTATACTTATTTCTGTTTATTCCTGCTTTTCACCATTTTTCTTGCTCCAATTTCATATGTGCTCTTCAATGAAACTGAATTTGTCCCATTTGCCGTTTTATTAGCAGAGCTCCATCTACTTTTCTGTGTTGTTTATCAATGGTTTAAAGCTAGAGAAGATATTCTTAAAGTTAGTTTAGCTAATGATTCTGACTTTACCTTCTGGTTCTCCTTTGCTGGTTTTTATGTATTAGTCCTCGCTACATTTGGGTTATTGATCCCCTTCCTTAGTTAAAATCTGGATCATTGCCAATAGCTTCTGAAAGTGCTAATATATAGCATGTACCATCTACCGAACCTATTGATTCCTCAGCGTTCTAATAAATGTATTCATTTTTAAAACAATGGGGTGCATATATTTATCCTCTTTGTTCTCACAAGATGCTTTTGAATTGCTTTCTTCCAGAGCTAAAACAGTAGGTGATTGACTTAAGTGATAATATCAGCTTTCTGATTCTATGCTTCCAAACAGGCTACAATCATTGGGCTGCAGCACCCTTCCTGACCTGGTCCAGTTTGACAGCGAGTCGCAGGTAGCTGTCACAGCCAGGGGTTACATCTACGGTGACTACCACAAGTTCGGCAGGAAGATCCTTCAGATTACAAGGAGCCCCCCGTGGAGTGGGAACATAAACTAAAGCTTGCTCACAACTTGGTCCAGAGGCGTAGAGTTGAAAAGTGGTCTGTGGGTATGTGAAAGTTCAACCATTTTTTAAAAAGTTGCATTTCTGCTTCAAACCTTTCTTCAATTTAGGTGATGTTAATCATTAATTTGAACTTTTATTTTAGTGGAAGCAGTGGTTTTTGCCTCTAGCATCACTCTTTGCACTCTAAAGAGAGACCTGATGTTTATCGTTGTTGGTGAGTATATTTGTCTTCCTTAGGCCTGTAAATTTCAGTGATTGACCTCTTCAAGGAGAGGGATAAAATTTCTAAAAAAAAATCAAAGCACAGGCCTTATGCGCACTCACTCTCTCACATAGTCTCGCTTCAATAGAAATTTAGTAAGTTTGCCAAACCACTGGGAATGATTTGTGATGGTAGGGTTATAATATGTTACTTCACATTGTTCATTGGTAGCACCAGTCTGTAATGTCAAGCACAATTCACTCTTTATTTACAATTATTAATATTTTGTATCTACTTTCTTTGTTAGCTACATCACTAAAATTTTTATTTTTTGTAATGTTTATGCATTCATAACTATTTTTGAATTAACAAACTAAGGTACAACTTGTGTATCTGGGTGCAGGTGGAATCGCAGTTTCCATTGTAGCATTCCTGTTTACTGCCAAGTTTCTCTACGAGCTATTAGCACGGGTTATCAGCTTTCTTCAAAATGACAACAGAGGTAGGCGGGGAAACCGCACCATTTATGACTATGTGCGTGGGAACTACCTGGATCCTAGGTCATGCTTAGTAACCTGGGATTGGAAGGATTTTCCAGAAGTCGGACACATCATGACCTTTAGGGTACATGTAAGTAACAATATTTTAATCTCTCAAGTTTAGAAAGGTTGTAAGGGGAGATTTCCATGCAGTGTACATTCTTAATCTGAAGTGGGGATTAAAGTACAGTAAGTAAGCAGAGCACAGATGCAGTAATATTTCTGATTTCAATTCTGTCCTTATTTTACCTATAACCATGATTCAAGCTTAATGAAATAACTTAGGAAGCAGAGAAGTAGAGTTTATTGTAACTTTAGATTTGATTTGCTCTAAGGACAATAAATGAATAGATGCATTGCAGGCACAAAGGTGGAAGGGTACACTTGCAAGATGGATTGTTTAAATAGTAGCTTCTATTATTAATGTGGATGTCAAATTTGTATAATTTGTTAACATAACAGTGGGACAGAACTGTGACAAAAGGAGATAAGATTTTGTAAGCAAATTCATGCATCCGGGTTTGAGACTCTAAATATAATGTAGACTGTACAAAATCTGAACCTGTTGAAATCTTAGTTTTAATTTGCTTCATTTGTACCTGAGTAGGGTCACCGTTTGATAGCCGCATCAAATTGAAAGAAAAAACTTGTTACATAGCACTTCATTACTATTCTTAGAAATGTTTCAAAGAGTTACGTGTATATCAACCTGATGACAGCATTGCTCAGAGATCCACAACAACAATGGAATGATCGACTAGTTAATCTGTGTTGTTGGGTCGAGGGAGTGATTTTGTCAGACCACTAGAAGAGGAATTTGCTATTCTGACAGAGCATCTTGAAGCACATATGAGCCAATGGACCGCCAGACTTTGGTCTTGACATCTCACCTATAGACAAGTATCTGTAACATTAATGAATGCTCACAAACCACTGGTGTGCATCTTTTGATTATGTAGTCTATTTTTAAAAGAAGTTATTCATTCACAGAATGTAGATCTGTTTATTGCTTATTCCTTAACCAATCCCGAGAAGGTGGTGTTGAGCTGCAGTATTAAATTGCAGCTGTTCATGTGGCAAAAGTGCTGTCACAATGCCATTTGTGTAGGGAATTCCAAGATTTGACCCAGTGACAATGAAGGAATATAGTTCCATAACATCTCGATGAAGAATCTGAAATGGAACTTAGTCAGATGGGTCTACTGATATTTGAATCTTCAACCTTCTGAAGGTGCTAAGAAAAAAATCATCTGAGACAATCAGATACTGCAAAATACACTGAATTTTTCTTGCGGTCAAGTTATGAACAATCAGGTCACTCCCAAATATATAATTTTGGGATTTGTGATCACAAGTGATCAGTTAATAGTTACACTTTGACTGTGACATCTCTAAGTGCTTTACATCAATGATGCTAATATCTGAATTATTTACATGAGGCAAAAAGGGGAGAAATTGAGAATTTTGGGCTGGATAGGGTGAAGCTAAAGTGCTAGTAGGTCTTTGGAAACAGATGGAGGGAACTGGGCACAGCTAGTCAGAGGATCAGACTGAGTAGCAATTGGATTGGGAGTGAAAGCAAGAAAGACTGGCATTTATAAAGCATATTTTACAAATTAAGGATATTACAAAGAACTTCATAGTCAATGGAGTACTTTTGAAGTGTAGCCATTGATGTGATGTAGGAAATCTGGCACCAGTTTGTGAGCAGCAAGCTCCCAACAGATGGCAAAGTGATAATGACCAAACAATTACGTGTAATTGAGGCATGAATATCAGCCAGGACGTTCAACATAACAATCCAGCCCTTCTTTATAGTAGTTTCATGGGTTCCTTTACGTCCTTCTGAAAGAGCCGGTGAAGACTCAAATTAATAACTCAACTCGTCCAACATTTCGAACCTCCCTTAAAACTGCAGCTGTCCCTCGGCAACCCATATTAAACGAGGCTGTTGGCAGAAGATGGACCGAGATTGCAGACCAATTTAAAAGTGCGGGCCAGATTCTTGCAATAAACTTGGCATAGTCACGAGTGGAGTTTGGAAAGTATGGAGAATGATGAAAGATACAGAATTTTGTACAATTAGAATTAGGAAATGATATAATACAGAAAGAGATTAATTCAGTAATTTATGCTTGTACTGCTCTTTGAAAATTATCTAAGCACAATCCCTACTGTTTTCTCAGCCTTGTAAATTCTGTTCACTTCAACTGTTTATCTAATTCTATTTGAAATTTGCTATTGAATCTGTTTCAACCACCTTTTCAGATAATGCCATTCAAATCATCATACCTACTGTGAAAGATAGATTCTCCCTATCCCCTTTTGTCACTACTGTAAATGTCTTTGTCCTGACCCTTTTGCCATTGGAAGCAACTTTACTTTTCTTAGAGTATTATCAAAACCCTTTATGGTTTTGAGTACTTCTTTATCGCTCCCTCTCATTTTGTCTACTTTAAAGGAGAAAATGCCATCCTCTATCGTCTCACCACCTAACTGAAGTCCTTATTCTTTAAATGTGTCACTCCGCATCTTCTCCCAAGACTGACATCCTTCCTAAAATGTGGTTCCCTGAAATGGGAATAATACTTCAGTAACTAAGGGATGGGATTTGCACCATTCTAAATGGATCATCCATTGCCTCCAGCATCATACTCGGTCATCGACGTGGTAGGAAACATGTTTTCCACAGTTGCCTATGGTGAGTGCTCAGTATTGTGCCTGAGCTACAGTTAGGTGTTTAATCGTGAAGGGAGAGAAGAATGGATATTTCAAAGACTGTGTGGGCATACTTGGTATCAGTAACTTGGACAATTACAAAAGAAAGATTGGCGGCAGTGAATTTACTCTGACATGGTAACTGACATAGTTCCGACAGACACATACACAAAATAAACCAGATTAAACAAGTGCAAACATTTGTTTATCTTCTGCTTATCAAACCGTCAAGAAGAATTTTGTATTGGACCTAGAAAGTGGGGCTTTCCAAGCACAGCCTGTTTCTGCTGTGAAGTTGAGATTGCAATTAAGAGCATACTGAGGGTGGCATGGTAGCTCAGTGGTCAGTATTGCTGGCTCACAGCTCCAGGGACCCGAGTTCCATTCCAGCCTCAGGTGACTGCCTTGTGGAGTTTGCACGTTCTCCCTGTGTCTGCATGGGTTTCCTCTGGGTGCTCCCACGTTCCAAAGATGTGCAGGTTAGGTGGATTGGCCATGCTAAATTGCCCATAGTGTCCAGGGATGTGTAGGCTAGATGGATTAGCCATGGGAGGTATGGGGTTGCAGGGATAGGGTCTTTATGGGATGCTCTTGGGAGGGTCAGCATGGACTAGTTGGGCCGAATGGCCTGTTTCCACGTGGTGTGGATTCTGTGGAATCTGGTTTCAACCTGGCTGGGTTCAAAAATACTGGCTTGGCCTTAACTGGAGTATTGCATCCAATTCTGAGCTTTAGGAAGGATGTGAAGGCATTAGAGAAGATACAGGAAAGAGACTCAATTTTTATTTCTGGGTTGAGGAACGTGTTATATTGATAGACTTCAGTTGGACTTCTCTACTTGAAGAAAAGTTTGAACAGAAATTTTAATCTGCTCCCAGCTTTCTCAGGGACACTGACAGAATTGTTTGTTCTTCCCAGCTGTTGCATAGCAAGAAAAACAGAGTTCTGTTCTCTTAACTTGCACTGGATTCAGTACTGTAATACCCAGCACATTGTTAATAACCCGTGAAACCTTTATCGTTTGGAAAAGACTTACTTAATTTTCTTAGCATTATTACAATATTTTAGATATTTAGCAAATACCAGTACTGCTAGTGTGCTTAGTGCAAGATGTTACAAGACCTATTGATCAAAATCAAGGAGTTGTGTAGTTTTTGGGCCATTTGAGAAACCATTGAGTTGTTTAGAATAATGAAGTTTACTATGAGCTACAATATGTGAATCGCTTATAGGATTTAACAGGATTTGCAACTGTTGAGTGTGCTTCATGATCATTGGGTTAAAATAAAATACTTTTTTGAAGTGTAGTCACTGTTAAATGAAACACAGCACCAATTTCAATGTGTTGATTTGATTGATAACTATTGACAAGGACAACGGGCACAACCCCCTCTACTTTTCTTTGAAATATTGCTGTTTGCTGTTTGATGTTTGATATTCACCTGAAGCAGACAGATGGTCCCTCTGTTTAACATCTCCTCTGTGGTGTAGCACCTGCACCATTGCAATATTATCTTGTTACTGGTCTGGAGTGTAAACCTTAAATTTTGAGCTGAAGTTGTGGAATGAAGCTTGAACCTTTTGACTCAGAAGTGAAGTTCTACCAACTGAGCCGTTGCTGACACCAAATTGAATTGTCGCTGGGATTTCTCAAGACAGAATTGTAAACTCAACTGTGCTAACATGAGAAGGCACCAAGGAAAGGATGGATCCTTCCAAACAAAAGAGTGAAGCGACAGTGATAGACCAGAGAGTTCCCGGTTTTCAGGGGGACAGTGACAGAGTTGTTCACAACCATTGAGACCATGGAGGAAGCACAGTATGTGGTGAGATTGAGGGATGAAACTAAATACTCTCAACGTTACTCCTTTCTTGTCTTGGCAATTAAATGCTTTCATTTAAATCAACCTGTTTCTAATCAACCTGTTCAAAGGTGCTATGAGACACCTCTGGAATGAGATTTGAGCGCAGGCTTCCTGGCTTAGAGGTAGGTATGGTACCACTGTTGTACAAGAGCCCCTTAAAGATCTCTGCTCATTTTTTTAGTATCCCGAAATGTTATCTCGCATGACCAAACGACTTTGTTCCCACCACCAAGTCACCTGTTATTTTTTGTATATTAATATTGCTAGTAAATCACCCATTTTTTCCAATTGATTAATTGGGCAATGCAGATCACCAAAGGTATATATTTTTAAAATCAACCTGTTTAGACATGTTGTAACACATCCCTGCAACCAGTGGGACTTGAACCCGGATTTTTTAGTCCAGAGGTAGGGACACTACCTCCATGTCCCAAGAGCTCTAAGGACTCTGCTGGGTCTTGAACCCAGGTCTCTTGGCTCAGTGGTGGGTTCACTACCACTGCACCACAAGAACCCTGAGAAGAACTCTGATCTTTGAATGCTTTTAAGGCAAAGGTACATAGATTCTTGTTAAGCGAGTGTTTGAGAGGGTACTAAGAATAAACAATGTTGTATGTTGCTATACCAACCACTGGCAGTTTGTGATCAGCATAGAATGCTGCCAACAATCTTCCCTCCTGAATTGAAAGTCACAGTTTGAATTCTAGATTTTCTAATCAACCTGTTCAGGGATGTTCTTATACACTTCTGGAGTAAACGGGACCTAAACCTAAGTCTCATGGCTCAGACACTGCCATTGTACCACAAGAACTCTGAAAAGAACCTTGCTCTTCCTTTATTTTCTATTTTTTTCCTTCTATTCTTCCCTTTCCTTTTCTTTTTTTCATTCATAAGCGCTCTGAACTTTTTTTTTTCCAATCACCTATGGTAAGAGCACTGCTGTTGAATTCAAAAGTCAAATGAGCACTTCTTCTTCTCGATCAACTGTAAAGTTGTTCCTTAAAGGCACTCATATTTCTAAATCTGACACCCTTCTCATCATGGAGACTCTGAACCAACTGAGTGCTTGCACCTCCTCATCCGGTTTGCAGTGGGTTTTCCAGCAGTCAGTCCACTGTTGTTCTTGAATCATGTTAATGATATAAACTTGTGCTGCGCAGGGTGCAATTTTAAAGTTTACAGATGATACAAAATATGGAATAATGGTGAACTGTGAGCAGGGTAATGATGGACTTCAAGAGGATGTGGACTGGCTGGAATGGGTGGAAGTGTAGAAGATAAAATTTAATGCCAAGAAGTACAAAGAAGGCATAAATTTAAAAAAAAACGTGGAAGTTATGGTGTGCCATTGTAAATCAGTGATTTTGCCTCACTGGAATATGGTGTTCAATTCTGGATACTGTACTTTGGGAGATAAAATGAAGACGTTGAAGAGGCTGCAGAGAAAAAAGAGAATGGTTGCAGAGATGAGGAACTTTAGTTCTAGACTAGTTTGGATAATTTGGGACTATTCTCTTTTGAGAAGAGAACATTGAGAATGTTTGATTGAGGCCTTTTTTAAAAAAAGTGATTTGGATGTAATATGCAAAGATAAAATGCTGCTATATAAGGAAAAAGTTGAGAACCA
This sequence comes from Rhincodon typus, assembly GCF_021869965.1. Classification (NCBI taxonomy): domain Eukaryota; kingdom Metazoa; phylum Chordata; class Chondrichthyes; order Orectolobiformes; family Rhincodontidae; genus Rhincodon; species Rhincodon typus. Next base: position 14,735,913 of record NC_063339.1, on the reverse strand, counting down.
ACAGATATAAATTTAAACTGATAATCAAAGACCCCAGAGGTGAAATGTGGAAAAACTTCTTTTATTTAGCGAGTGTTGAGGATCTAAGTGCTTCCCTAAATGGTGGAAATGAATTTGGTTGTTGTTTTCAAAAGGATTTTGGGTAATTACCTGATGAGACATAACTTACAGGGCTACAGGAACAATAGAAGGAATGGGACTTGCTGAGTTGCTCTTGCAGGAAGCTGAAATGGGTGTAATGAACTGAATAACCTTCTTCTGTTTTGTAAACATTATACTAGATGTTAAACAAGGAAGGGTATTAATGCAAGACATTTTTCAGAAAGTAAATCTTCCTATATTGTTGTGTAGTTGTTCTACAAGAATGGGCGACCATTTCCCGCACAACGTCCTGTAGGATTACGGATTCACATTTCACATGTGGAGCTTGGGTTGGATGTTCCCGTCACGCAGGAAGTACTCCATGCACAGAAGAGCAATGTGGTGAAGGTGGGCTTCACAGTGAGAAAGGCAGGAAGGTACGAAATCTCTGTCAAAGTCGGAGGATCGAATGTGGCTTACAGCCCATACTATAAAACTTTTCAACCTGGTAGGTGTGACTGTGTGTATGTTTTTACAGGGGATGAGATTACCTATCTATTTTTTTCTTGGTCTATATGTTTGTCCTCATTGATAACAAAGCATGTTGCATTAAGGCTTCCATAAATAAATAAATAATTGGCCACCAATGGTACTTAAATGCAGCCCCTTGTACCTTGCTGTCTGGACTACATTCCAGAAAGTGGTGTGGAGGGTGTTGCTGGTGAGTCCTTGACCTTACTGCCTTTTAGAATTTAAGTCTGAAAATACCCTGAGATAGAAATCTGCTTTCTTTGCTGCATGTGTGGATTCAAATTGAAATGATACTGAACAATTGTAATCCAATCCTTAGACTGTAAACAAGGTCAATGATTTGGCAATAATTGAAAGCACATTTAGTACTGCAAAGAAAAAGGAAAAACAGATGATACACGCATCGAGTAAATTACATTGAAATTGTTAAGAATGACGCTATAAAAGACCCAGGGGCATTAGTAGATCCAAAGCTCAACATATCCAACAATGTCGAGCAGGAATCATCAAGACTGCAAATAGACAATGAGCTGGAGTATTTGTTTGATTAATTTGTATGGTGTTCTTGTGAATTCTTCGTGCCAAGAATTTGAGTTATGAGCAAGGTTGTAAAGAAACTGGGTATTTTCGCTTAAAAACGAGTAACTGATAGACGATCTTGAGGATCATCAGATTGTTATGGAAATACAAGAAGTTAAACCTGAATATACCTTAACTTCATTTGCAAAAATACACATACTGTATTTAATATATGTTCACCTATGTGAGCATCCCTGACGAGGCAACGGTTTATTACTGTCCTTCATTGCCCTTGAGAAGGTGATGATGAGTTGCCTTCTTGAACTGTTACAGTCCATGTGCTGTAGTTACAGTGAAGTGAAAGTTGCCATTGTCCCAGAAGGCCTTAGGCAGCAGGTGTTACGAGAGAGAAAACACTGTTAATGTTTAACTCCGGGGTTACTTCAGCCAGTACAGTAATTGAACCTGAATAGGAAAGGTTTGGAGGGATATGGGCCAGGAGAGGCAGATGGAACTCGTTTAGTTTGGGATTGTGTTCGGCATGGACTGGTTGGACCGAAGGGTCTGTTTCCGTGCTTTATGACTATGAGTCTGTGACTTCACTCTGCATTGCAAACCAGCTATCCAGCCAACTGAACTGAATGTGGCTACACCCACGTGCTGTTGTGGAGGGGGTTCGACAGTTCTGACCCAGTGACGGTACAGGTATGACAATATTTTTTCAAGTCAGGATAGAGAGTGAAAAGGAGCTTGTTGATGCTGATGCTGATGCTGTCATGCAACTGCTGTCCTCATCCCTTTAAAGTTAATGAAGATCTTTGGCTTGGAACAAACTTTGACAAGTTGCTGCATTGCAATTTGCAGATGGTACACACTGCTGACAATGTTAATGATCAGAGTGAATATTTAAGGTAATGGGTGAGATGCTGATCAAATGGGCTGCATTTTCTTGGATGGTGTTGACCATTTTGAGTGTTGTTGGAACTACATTAATAAAGGCAAGTGGAGAGTATTCTGTTACACTCCTGACTTGAACCTTGTTGATGGCACATGGTCTTTGGGAGTCAGAAGGTAAGCTCTTCAACACAGATTTCACAGCCTCTGACCAGTTCTTGTAGGTCCAGTTATTTGTCAGATCAATGAAAACCCCCATGATGTTGATGTAGCACTTTGGACGATGTAAATACTGTTAAGTTTCAGGGGATGGCTGGATTCACTCTCACTAGGAATGGTCATTGTCTGGCACTTTTAAGGTGCACATATGGCAATGTTTTTAATGTTTTATGATGCTCCTTAGTGCTTGCTTGGTGCACATAAATGGAAATTGTTGTTGTTCTGAGCTTGTAAACACAATCATCACAACATAATCGGGCAATGATATTGGACTTCATTGTTTGCATGATAAGGAGTTAAATATCTAAATTTATTTTATGCATTTGTAAAATCATAGGGCCCATGTGGTATCCTGTATATAATGAACTTATCCTAAATTATAAATATTGGAGGTTTTTTTTTCTGCATTTGGCTCATGCCAAATTTTGTCCACTGATAATTTTGATGCTGGAAAACAATGTTAATTCTCGCATCTAAATAGGCAATAAATTGCACACCTCTGTACCCAATCCTGAAATGGCTAAAATGTATTCCCTCCACCTCCCCTTCCATTTATAGGATCTGTATTTCCAGCAAAAACAAAAATTCTCTACCACTTCTCCACCCTGGTACTGACTAGTGGACAGCAGCACACATTGCAGATTGCCCCGCGCGATGAATATGATAACCCAACAAGTAATGCATTGTCTGTCATTGGGCAGGATGATTACAAAGTCCAAATCAAAGAGGTGAGTGATGAGTTGCCTGTAAGTGTATCTCCAAAATTTGTAAAAGATCCTACATTAAAGTTCAGACTGATTTTACTGTTCTCTGAAATGTCTGATGTTGGTTAAACCCTGCATTGTCCTCCAAGCTTTGGAGAACTGCCTCAGCGTTATTCTCGCTCCAAAAGTAATCTGAGAATATATTCTACTTCAGTATTGAGAGAAAACATTGCAAAAGAAGTTCCTAATTTTTTTTTAATGCTGTGCTGTTTTCTGGTGTCCTGAATGTAGACTTTCCAGACGTGTTGTTCTTGAAAATAAGTTATTTTTCCATTTTTACTGCTCTCACTTTTGCTGTCCTGTACATCTCAAGAGAATCTACAATGTGATAGTGATATGATACGTTTCACTCGGTCAGAGCTGCTGTAGCGACATGGTTTTTTACATGTATGTTGCAGTATTGTAGGTTGGAGCTCTAGGTGGTGATGGAAGAGGCTCCAACCTTCCTTCCATTACACAATTGACTAGGAATCCCTCCCATTCTTACTCCCTGCCTCTGGTGTATGATGGAAAAGATTTGCAGGTTGTTACTTGACCTGTTTGGCTGTGTTACAAATGTGCCATCTTGGCCATTGAGTCCAATGCGCAAACCTCGAGCTTCTGCCCCAAAGGCACCATATTTCACCAGATAGCCTTATAAGGGTTTTCATTTTTTAAAAAAATCTGTGTCCTTGAAAAAGAGTGGAAGATTGGATAAATTACAGCACCATAGCAAAGTAAATTTAAGTTTAGAGTGTTGGAATGTTTCATTGAATCTAACCCAAAGAGATATTTGGTTTCTGCAGTTTAAATAACATATGTGCTGGCAAGTTTCTAACTTTTAAAACGCATCTTTAGAAACAGCACAACATTACTGCTTTAATTAGCAGAGCAGCCATGTTTCAAAAATTGATTGAGGCAAAATATTCAGTGAGTACAAAATGCTGGAAATTGTAAACATAGAACTTTAGAGAAACTGTAATGGTCTGGCAGCATCTGTGAAGAGAGAGTTAATGTTTTGAGTCTGATATGACTCTTCAGAACTTTTGTCTATGTTTACTGTGTTTATTTCAAAATATTGGATAAGATGTCTGAACTAGTGATATCCCCATATGTGCATACTGACAGGTGATGCTTCTCAATTCCTGTATTGAAAGTGCAGAATGTTACATGTTTAAGAAATTGCAAACTTCCAGGTGACAGGCTGGCACATTGTACTGCCATTGTCCTGCATAAAGGTTATAGGACACAGATTCAAGCTAACTGTTGAAAATTGAGGTCTTTGGAGATTAGGTCCTTGGCATAAAAGGAGATCATATTAAAACTGCATTAGACCTTAAGCTGCTTTTGCATTCTTTTTCAGCAGAAGGCTTGAATCAAAAAACTCCTTGCTCCAGGAGTGCAAGGTTCAAGGAAAGTAAAAATAAGGAAAGAAAATGTGAAGGTCCTTCTAACTTGAAATAGTAAAGTCTTTAAGTGTAAGAATTTATTCATGTCATTAGTGGGTCATTTTATGAGTTTCAAAATGATGAATTTATTTATAAGCTATTTTCTCCCTTTCTCAGCCAGTTGAATTGCACCCATGCTGTTCCAGTCACTGTACACAATTAAAAGGGAGAGAATACGTGGGGAATTGCTCTGGTTTTGTTGTACAATAAACATGAGATGTGCAACATGAGCACAGTGATTCTCCTTCCATTTATCTTCTCTCCCTTTAGGAAGAGTCTGGCTCCCAATCTGCATTGCCCATAGCAAAGCAGCTGAAATCAATTATGTCAGCAATGTAGCAGGTCATGGGTGTAATTGTATCCAATACATTATGCTGTGTACAATGTGCCACCTAAGTCTGTGAATTTTTAAATACTTATGCTAATATTGTGAAAACAACCTTTTAAATAGCACAACTTGCCTTTTCAGTCTGTAGCTGATTACTCTATCATTCGCTTGAATTTCAGCTTGGTGGCCCTGAAAATGAAATGTCAGATGTTTTGTTTCATAAAACCATTTCCTCGAATAAGACAATGTGCCTAGTGCTTCTGAACTTGACATTGTGGAAAAAAGGTTGTTTTCGAGCATCTGTTACCTACTGGGACCAATTGATTGGTAATGGGGTGTTTGACATCATTGTTCTCAGCGGTGAGTAGAGCTAAAATTTTATAATCTAGCTTGGACCTTGCAAACTGCTGCCCCATATCCAAACTTCCTTTCTTCTCGAGATCTTGTCATTTCCCGAATTTCTGTACTTTTTTTCTTGTAATGCCAAGCTTGACTTAGCCCAATTGAACTTTACTTCTCTGTAGAGGTACTGTCTGAATCAATATCACAATTGGAATCCAGTGTGACTATGATCATAGAAAACATCCCTTGTCATACTACTTAATTTGCCTGCAACCTTTGATAGGACCAACCTCCTCATCTTCCTCTAGCACTTCTCCTCCATTATCTAGATGGTAGGATTCCTCTCAGTTGGTACTATTCTCAATCTATCTAGTCATAACCTGGTGCTTATAGAGAATCCCTACAGTGTGGAAACAGGCCCTTCACCCAACAAGTCCACACCGACCCTCAGAGCATCAGACCCAGACCCATCCTCTTAATCTACCCATCCCTGAACATTATGGGCAATTTAGCATGGCCAGTCCACCTAGCCTGCACATCTTTGGACTGTGGGAGGAAACCCACACGGACACGGGGAGAATGTGCAAACTCCACACAGTCGCCCGAGGGTGGAATGGAACCCTGGTCCCTGGTGCTGTGAGGCAGCAGTGCTAACAACTGAGCCACCAGGCCGCCCTCCTATATCTCATCAAAAATGCTTACAAATTAGTAGCAGGAGGAAATCACTTGAACCTTTTCTGCCATTCAATAAGAACATTTCTGATCTGATTACTTCACATTCCTCGGTTAACTTTTCATCCCTTGTTTATTAAGAATCTATCTACTTGTGCCTTACAAATATTCAAGGGCACAGCTTGCACTGTCTTTTGAGCGAGAGCGTTCTAAAGACATGTGACTTTCTTAGGAAAAGAATCTCCTTATCTCTGTCTTAACTGAATATTAACTGGCACCAGTGAACTTAATTCTATATTCTCCCACAGGAAGAAATAGCCTTTCCACAGGCACCCTGTCAGACCTTTCTGCATCTTCTGTTTCAATTAAATACCTTCTTACTCTTCTAAACTCCAGCAACTACAAGCCTACCGTGTCTGACCTTTCTTCAAGGCAACTCATCCATTCAAGATGTTAATCACATTGGTTCACATTTATTCACACTGGCAACTGTGCCTCAATTAATGAAGAATTCCCAGGTCTACAGATTTTTTTTTATAGAGGCTTTGAGAAGGCATTTGGTTAAGGGCATGGAGGCTTTGAAATAAAACTGAAACTCATGTAGCTGAAGATAAATTTATTCACTGTATTCATAAAATGGCTGAGTGAATGAAGTCGAAACTAAAGATAATGAGCAGGAACATTAATTGGCAGGATGAAATCCCTCAAGGATCTGTTTTGGGGCCTTAAATATTCACCACATAATAACTTGAGTGATGTGATAGAAAGCCACATGTCACAAATATAGGCAGTATTGTAGATGGTGTGGATGAAACTGTAAAATTACAAAGCAATATTGATCGCTATAACTGCACAAAACTGCAGCAAATGGATTTCAGTGTTGGTGAATATGAGGTCATCCACTTTGGACCTAAAAAGGATAGAACAAGGTGTTTCTAAATGATGAAAAGTAAGGAAGACCAAACAGACTTTGAGCCCTTGTGGGTCAATCATAAAAATATCATGTGCAGATGCAGAAACAAATTGGTAAGTTTATTGGAGTGCTGGTCTTTTAGCTAGTGGACTAAAATACAAGCTAGAGGCTATGAAAGACCATTGTAAGCAGTTCTTGGTACCAATTGAGTTTGGAAGGAGTGCTATGTAGATTTATTTGAATGACATCTGGACTCCAATGGTTAGATTTCAAGTCAATATTGTATAAACTAGGATTGTGTTCTTAGATTCTAGAAGGTTGTAGAACATTTTGAACAAAATTTGAGATATAAGGGAGAGAGAACAAGTATTTCTGCTGATGGGCAGCCTCTAAGAGGGGGCATGGTCTAAAAATTAGAGAAATGAAATTAGAGTACGTTTATGCTTGCAAAGAATGGTAGAAATGTAGAATAAAAGTCATTCGATAATAGATGCTCAAATTAATTTTAAATCTAAGGTTGACAGATTTTTGTTAAACAGGGATTTTAAGTGGCATAGGTCAAAGATAAGCTATAGGGGATTAAGGTCACAGATCAGCGATTATCTCATTTGAATGATGAATTGCCTTGAGGGGCCATGTGGCTTGTTCCTGTTCCTATGTTCCTTCAGTTGCAAAGGTCCTAATCTCTGGAATTTTTCTCCTAAATCTTTGCTTCAACTTCTCTTTTTTGCTTTTAAAATGCTCCTCCCACTGTGACCTAGCTGTTCATCCTATTATCTCCTCTTGTGGCTTGGTATCCAGTATTTTTTGACCATGTAAATGCAAAGAACCTGAAGGCATTGTGTTACAACACGGAGGCAGACAATCAAATCAAACTAGCCTCCCCATCCCTGTATTGACACTTTAAAAGTAAACCCTCAAAATTGCCACGATGGTTTCTAATCAGACTTTTTGAATAACCAATACCAGACACCAAGTTTACAGCTCAAACAAAACAGTGAACAATATATTTCTAATTCAATAGCTTTAGCTGAGCAAAGGTAAACTGATTGATGCTTATGATTTAAACCCAACTTTCTTTGATTCTAGTTTCCCACTCTCATACAGACAGACACAGTTTAGGGATAAATTAGAAGAAAAATGACAGATGTAACTGGCCAGTTCATTTAAGCAACTTCAGCAATGTGTAGTATCGTAGGCATATGGGATTGTATCTTGCTTGATTTCTAAATATACACATTAATGCAAATAGCTTCTAGTAGGATCTGTGGAATAATCGCTTAATTCTTGTAACTGGTGTTCTATTCTCTGAATTTTCAATATGTTGATAATGGGAGGATAACCAGGGATCAATCAAATTTCAGTTCTGTAGTTTTTATAGCCACAATCTTTGTGATAAAAGCACAGTTTCAAAATTTGTTTTTTTCCAACATTCTCTTTGTTAGAGGGTCTGGCAAGAGCCTCCCTGTGATGGAACTGTGATCCGAACATCTGCCAACACATGAGTGTAATGCATCTCCAGAGCTGAAAGGTCCACAGTGTTCTTTATGTAAGAATGAACCTGCAATTAATTTCCAGGCCTATAAACAAACAACAGTTTCTGTGTTCTTTTCTTAAAAAAACTGCAGCCCACAGTCCAAAGATCACCTTCAACACTTAGCTCACAGTTTCAACCAAAAATGATTTTTAAAAAAAACAAGGTTTCTAACAATAGTGCTACATAATGCTTATTGTTGCTGTAATTACACATCAGGCCAGTCTGTCAGAATAGCATTTCAGTATCAGGCATTGATACTTATTGAAAATCAGCATGCTGTCTGGATTGTAAGAGAAGGGAACAGTGTTGAGATAAAGTTGTAATTTTGTTCGTCTTCCTATTGGAACCAGCAGCTACTATAACTGTGAATTGAATGCAGGAGTTCACTGTCAGGGGAATCATATAAATAGACTTGCGTTACATCATTCTTTGTTGCAGGTTTCCCCTGAGAGAGACTGTGCTTGGAAGTGCAGTGGTTAACATAAAATGTGATTAAAACTGACCTAAAGCAACCTGAGCTCCTGACTGAATGGTAGAAATAATTGTGTGTATTTACTATTTGCCTTAATAGAAAATGAGAAGAACACAGTAGAAAAGAACGTTTCAACTCCAGGAACCAGTGTTTATTTTGAAGCGTACTTGTATAGCACAGCAAATTATGCAAACTCTCAGTGGCAGTTACCATCAATATCACCTTTGAGCGTGGGTCGGCACCCATCAACCAATACAGATGAAGAAGATGAGAAAGATTTGGATCAGGAAAATCAGACAGCTGAGAAAGTGAAAAAACCCAAGAAGGTCTATTGTTACATATCACCAAAGGTAAGAAAGGGCCTATGACATTATAAATAATGTCCTGAAAGTTAATATTACAGTAAAAACTTGAAAGGATAAGTATTACCAGTCTTTTAGTGTGGGATGGAAGGAAGGAAGGCTGGCAAGATTGCATTGGAAGACATCAAAAGTGGAAGCCTAACATTTTTCTGTTAGTGTGCAATTCTGCCAGTGGCAGGAAAAGTGAGAGATGTGTTGCCTATAGAGAGCGCAGCTTAGCCACTGAATTGTCCTGTTAGTGATTCCTTCCTGCCTTTGCTCTACTGCTAGTGAGAGTAGACTACCAGCAAACCATTTAGTTCTCTAATTTCTTTTTTAGGGAAGGAAACTATTGTCCTACCTGGTCCTACCCTCATGTGACTCCGGACCTCAGCACTGTGGTTGAGTCTTAACTGCCCTCTGGGCAATTAAGAATTGGTAATAAATGATGGCTTAGCTAGTGACACCCGTGCCCCATGAATGAATGTTTAAAAAAAAAATTCTCTGGTGGCCTCACAGTGAGCTCTGGAGGGTGGGTGCGCTTCTTTTTACCACCTCAGTGGCCCATGCAAGGCTTTCAGTCGTAATGGTTCCTGTCAGTACACTCTAAGCTAGACGGGAATACTCATTTTAGAAAAAAAGTTTTATGTATTACATGTATTGTTGAATGGTGCTGAAAGATACAGCATAATCAATGATACTACAAGGTGATGCTTCCTTCCCACCTAGGGTGCTGTAAATCGATGATGGTAAGTGGATGCTGTTTGCTTCCATGATTGTGAGTGAAGGAAATATTAAAGGATGACTAATGTGACACTTAATCTTTAAATGGTGCCCTCTAATTTTGGGCTCACTCAATCACAAGAGGAAGCATCGCTTTCCGCATCTACCTTGTCAAGAAGGTTTAGGATCTTTTCTGCTTCAATCAAGTCATCCCTTAGTCTTTCGAAATCCATTTGAAATAAGTCCAGAAACACACAAATAGAGATTGCTGGAAAAGCTCAGCAGGTCTGGCAGTATCTATGGAAAGAAATCAGAATTAACTGAGTTCTGAGGAAGGGTCACCGGACCTGAAACATTAACTCTGATTTCTCTGCACAGATGCTGCCAGACCTGCTGAGCTTTTCCAGCAACTTCTGTTTTTGTTTCTGCAGTTACAGCATCTGCAGTTCTTTCAGTTTTCATTTAGAAGCAAGCCCAAACTGTCTAATATTTCCATATAAGATATCCCACTCATCCCAAGTATCAATCTAGTAAACTTCCTCTGAATCGCCTCCAAAGCATTTACACCCTCCTTTCAAGAAGAATATCAAAACTGCATGAGTATTCAGGATGCTCTGTCATCAATGCCCTATGTAATTGAAATATAACACCCATACTTTTTGGCTCAATTTTTCTCGTAACAAAGGATGGCATCCCATTAGCCTTTTTAATTTTTTGTTGCACTTGTATCCTGACATTCTGTGACTCATGTACTAAAACACCCAGATCCTGCTGCACTTTGGAATTTTACACTCATTTTCACTTTAAGTAATATTCTGTTTTATTATTCTTCCTGCCAAAATGAACAACTTTGCATTTTCCCACATTATACTCCATCTGCCAGATTTTTGCCCCTTGCTCAACCTACTTGAAGTTATTTTTAATCAACCTATTCAGGGATGTTATGATACGCCCCTGAAACAGGTGGGACTTGAACCCAGTCCATATCCATTCACAACTCCTTTGTGTCCGCTCTGCAACATTCTTTCCTCACTCTGTTTGTGTCATCCGCCAATCTGGGACCTTGTCTTCACTCCACCAGAGGAAGTGGTACGGGCGGATACAATTAAAACATTTAAAAGATGTTTGGACACGGGGGGTAGGAAAGGTTTAGAGGGATATGGGTCAAATACAGGCAAGTGGGACTAGTTCAGTTTGGGAAACCTGGTTGGCTTGCATGAGTTGGGCCGAAGGATCTATTTCTAAGTGATTAATGTTAATTGTTCAAAAGCTGAGGCCTGAGCTAAAACTCCTGTGGGACTCTGCTCACCATATCTCCTATGGGACTTTGCTCCCCACATCCTGCCAATCAGAAAAAGCTCCATTTATGGCTCTATTTTTTTAGTAGGCAACCAATCTTCAATTCATACTAATATGTCAGCCCCTGTACTTCAGCTCCTACTTTGCATGATTACCTTTTGTGTGGCACCTTATCAAATGACTTCTGGAAATTAAAGCACTGAACAACTACATTTCCCTTTGTCTACAGCACATTTTACTTCTCAAAGAGCTCCAATAAATTGGTTAAATATAATTTCCCAGCAATACGTGCCCAACTATAATATCAATGATTTGATTCTAAAACTTTCCAATGATAGACGTCAAGCATGCTGGCCTACAGAAAGGAGATTACAGTGAAAAGAGGTGGGTCAAGTTAGCCATAGTCCATGATGAACCAACGTCATAGGCAGGCTAGGAAGGGGGTTATGCACGGAATCATAGAATCCCTGTAGTGTGGAAGCAGGCCTTTCAGCCTATCAAGTCAACACTGCCCCTGCAAAAAGCATCCCACCCAGACCCACACCCCTACCCTATCCTTGTAATCCTGCATTTTCCCATGGCTAACCCACGTGGTCTGCACGTCCCTGAATGCCATATAGGCAATTTAGCATGGTCATCTTTGGACTGTGGGAGGAAACTGGAGCACCAAGAGGAAACCCGCATAGGCTTGGGGAGAACGTGTAAACTCCACACAGACCGTCATCTGATGGCGGAATCGAACCCAGGTCCCTGGCTTTGTGAGGCAGCAGTGCTAACCACTGAGCCACTGTACCGCCCTAGAAATTGAGCCGTGCACTAATTTAAAAAGCAGAGCCTCCAAGGCTATAATCTGTGGATTATTGGTGTGCAAATTGGAAAAGGGTGCATAAAATTAGAGTGATAAATACATAGCTCAAAGATGGTATGGAAGAAACGGGTTCTGGTTCATGGGCTCACTAGCCCCAGTACTGGGAAACTGGGGGCTGTACCGTTGGGATGGTTTACACCCAAGTATGTTGGGGCTAGTATTCTTGTGAACTGCAAAAGTAGATAAGTAGGAAGGGTTTTGAACTAAGTAGTGGGGGCAAGGGATGAAATGTGGAAAGTTGTAAAGTATCAAAGAGTGGAGACAAGGGAAAAGAGGAAAATAGTAACACAGGAAATGTGGGTCAAAGAATGACAGGAAGGAGCAGAGAGAAAAACAATAGAAATAGACTTAACAATCAAGATTTTACAAATATAACTAAAAGACAAATCTGAAGGCTAAACTATGCAGAATCTGAATGCCTGTAGCATAACAAAGTGAACAAATTGATAGCACATATTGAAAACAAAAAGAATCCGATTGCTGTAATGGAGATATGGATCCAGGATGATGAAGATTTGTGTCCTAAATATTGAGAGGTATACGACATTCAAGAAATATGGGAAGCTAGATAAAGATGGGTGCATATCAAATACCACCTTTGTGCAACAGTTAGAGATGACCTTGGTTCAGGAGATCAGGATGGAAATGAGGAATAGCATGGGAAGGAAGTCATTATTGGGAATGGTCTACAGGCTCATGTTTAACCAATTTATTGAATATCTTTGAAGGAGTAATGTGAATAAAAAGGAACCTGTAGAAGTACTGTACTTGGATTTCCTGGAGATATTTGATAAGTCACTGTTTTACAGGTAATTGTGGAAAATAAAATCTCATGGTGTGGGGAATGAAATATTAGCATGGATAGGAGATTGGCTGGCTGCCTGGCAGTAAACTGAGTATGTATAAATGGGTCTTTTGCCTGATTGGTAGGGTGCTCTGAGCAGAGTCCTGCAGGGCTGTGTGTTGAACCCTTAGCTTGTTGCAAATTACATCAATAACTTAGATTAGGAGAATGACAGCATGGTAGCCAATTTCACAGATAACATCAAGGTAGGTAAGCAAGAAGCTGGGGAGGTTGTCGAGGGATAGAGAGGTTGAGTGGGCACAGATCTGCCAGATGGAGTATAATGTAACAAAATATGAAGTTGTTCACTTTGGCAGGAAGAATGAAAAACCAGGCCATTACATAAATGGAGAATGAGTACAGAGGGGTTTAGGTCATCTAGTCCAAGTCACAAAAATTAGTATGTGGGCACATACTAATAGGAGTAGATCGGTCAGCCCATTATGTCTGCTCTGCCATTTAATATGATCGTGGCTGATCGAACACTTCAGTGGTTTTTCCTCACACTATGCCCATGACCCTTTTATGTCATTGATCAAAAGTTTATCTGACCCTGCTTTAAATGTACTCAAAGACTGAATTTCCACAGCTTCCTGTGGGGTAGGGAATTCCAAAGATTCATCACTTGCCGAGTAAAAGAAATTCTCCTAATCTCAGACCTAAGAAGCATCCTCCTTAATTTTAACTTGTGCCTCCAGGATATAGACTCCACAGTTGTGGGAAACATCTTACCTGCATCTACCCTGTCTATACCGTTCAGTAGTTTGTAGGTTTCAATAAGATCATCTCTTATTCTTCAGAATTCTAGAGATTACAGGCCCAGTTTGCCTACCGCCTCTCAGGACAGTCCTGTCATCCCAGGAACAACAGGTGAATCTTCGTGGGACTCCCTCTATGGCAGTAATATCTTTTCTGAGATAAGGAGACCAAAACTGCACACAGTACTCCAGGGGCACACTAACCAAGCTCCTATACAATTGAAGCAAGAATTCACGATTCCTGTACTCAAATTCTTTAATGGTAAAGGCTAATATTCCATTGGACTTCTTAATAACTTGCTACATGTGAGCCTTCAGTGACTTGTTGACAAAAACACCCAAGTTGCTTTACTCATCTACACTTTCTAACCACTGACCATTTAAGAAATATTCTGCACATTTGTTCTTCCTGCCAAAGTGCATAACTTCACATTGTTCCACACTTCTATTCCATCTTCCAGGTTCTTACCCAATCTCAAAATCTATCCAAATCCTCCTGAAAATGTCTTGCATCTTTCTCAGAATAAAAATTCTGGTTTAGCTTTGTATCATCTGCAAATTTGGAAATATTACATTTATAACAATCAAGAAATCTAATGAGATGGTGTCCTTTATTACATGAGGAACTGCAAATTAAAAAGAAGGAAGTTATGCTTCAGTTATACACACTGAAACTCAATATTCAGCGTTGTCGAAATCTCCTAATGTGTGTGCTTAATATGTGGCTTTCCTAGAAGTCATTAGCTGGATTGTGCTCCAGTGGTGTAAAGAAGATCAGGATTTCTGCATTGTTGATTTTCCTTCAGCTGTTCAGATTCAAAAAAATGTATGTATAAGACCCATCTTCAATCAAGGCACACTTGTTCATTTGAAAAGCTGAGCAGAATTCTTTTTTGAAATTATTTTTTGACAGTTTTCTCTCTTTCCTCTCTTGAAAACATTTGGTCCCTTGTTAGGAAGTAGTTACATTGATGTTAACTGTCATCTAGTGACTTCTCCTACTAGCTGTTTGTCATTAGCCTCTTGTTCCTATCTTACTGTCAAGGCCCTTGAGGCTTAATACGAATGCATCTTCACTTTGTACCTTTATGTGCATGCATCCATGAGGGGTGATACACAACAGTCAGGAGCTGGAACCCGGCCATTTGATTTTATTTTTCTCTCGTCACCTTTAATTGCTGTCACCCCTTATTTCACAGCCTGTTTTCCCTCTCCTGTACATTTCCATTGAGCTGAGCAATGCCACTGAAGGCCGAAAGGCATTATTTGGGAGCTTGTAGTATTCTTATCCTTCACCCATGAATGCAACAGTTAAAGTTAAAACTGAAAGCAATTAAAATTAATATGCTCAGCAGCTGATGTAAACTGAACAGTAAGAAGAACATTTGTTTTCCAGCAATTCTCAGTGAAGGAGTTTTACCTGAAAATCATCCCCTGGAGACTTTTTACTTGCAGAGTGTGTCCAGGAACCAAGGTAGGTCTTTTATGCCAGTTTGAGTTTCTGGTGGGCAGGAAACAAGGTTCAATAGATGTTTAGCTACTCTGCAGTAGGGCCAAGAGAAAACAGTGGGCTAAGAACATAAGAACCAGGAGCAGGAGTAGGCCATCTGGCCCTTCGAACCCGTTCCGCCATTCGATAAGATCATGGCTGATCTTTTCGTGGCCTCAGCTTCACTTACCCACCCTCTCACCGTAACCCTTACTTCCTTTATTGTTTAAAAAATTATCTGCCTTAGCTTTAAAAACGTTCAATAAGGAAGCCTCAACTACTTCAGTGGGCAAGGAATTCCACAGTTTCACAACCCTTTGGGTGAAAAAGTTCCTCCTCAATTCAATTCTAAATCTCCTCCTAATTTTGAGGCTGTGCTGTTTTGTTCTAGTTTCACCTGTCAGTGGAAACATACTCCCTGCTTTTATCTTCTAAAATTATCAAGAGACTTGATATGTTTCTATAAGATCCCCCCTCATTCTTCTAAATTGCAATGAATATAATCCCAGTGTACTCAATCTTTCCTCATAAGCCAAACTTCTCAACCCCAGCATCAACCTAGTGAACCTCCTCTGCACCACCTCCAGCACCAGTACATCCTTTCTCATGTAAGGAGACCAAAACTGCACACCGTAATCCAAGTGTGGCCTCACCAGCACCCTATACAGCTGTAACATAACCTCCCTAAATATACCATGTGTATTGTAGATTTCTATTGACAAGAACTATCTGATGTTTAATTACTAAGAGTTAACTAATCTCAGCTAAAGCTACAGGAAAGTTCTACAATTAATCTCTGCTACAGACCTACAGGAAGAATTAACTAGCATTATTGGT
Organism: Rhincodon typus; assembly: GCF_021869965.1. Classification (NCBI taxonomy): domain Eukaryota; kingdom Metazoa; phylum Chordata; class Chondrichthyes; order Orectolobiformes; family Rhincodontidae; genus Rhincodon; species Rhincodon typus. The sequence goes on along the minus strand of NC_063339.1, from coordinate 14,720,055 downwards.
CCTAATCACAGTCCAGAATGCTTTTGTTGGCTTGCTACAGTATGTAGGCACCCAGTAAAGATGGAGCCAATTCAATTCTGATTCTCCATACCTTTCACTCCAGCTTAAACAGTCTGCCACTGTCTAGACACTAATGAAGATTGACTGCTTTGATAGTCAGTGATCCTCCATGAGAGCGTGCAGTGTATTTTCTTGTCAGCTTGCTTAAGTAGGACTGAGTGTAGAGTCTCTACAGGCATTGATAGTCTCAATAGAGTTCAGAGCGGTGAAGGGAAAAAAAAATTATGTCTTTTTATCTTCAGTTTTACTACCACAGTCTGGATCCAGTGCATAAGTTCCTCACGTTAGTGGTGGATGATGGGATACAACCTCCTCTGGAACTCAGTTGCAAAGAAAGGAACATCATGGCAGCAACATTCATTCGTTTCTTACATAAGAACATTGGTAAGGACTAAAGCTTCAACAACTGTACTTGTCTGATATGTAAATGTTGTACATGAGAGAGAAAAAAGATTGCTGTTAACTCTTGGGGAAATAGTTTTAACTGGACAGCTAAAGAGCAAACATAGTTATCAGAACCCTGCCAAGCACTACTTGGATGAGCATTCTGATCCTGATTTCTCATGCGGCAAATCGCGTCAGGCAGGAAAGGAGTTTTGAGGAGATGCCAAATGGTGCCCAGGCAGTTTATTAGGATGCAAAGGGGAAAAAATATTGGCATCCAAGTCATTTTGAATCTTCATGTGGCTGAATCGAGTTATGTTTGTCCCATTGCCTCAGGACTGCAAAATAAAATTGGGCATGAGACCTATTTAAGGAAAGGAGATCTTGTATGTTTGTTTGAAATATAAAGATAAGTTTGGTTTTATTGAAATCAATCTGCAGTTTATTTCTCATGTTCCTTTGTGTTCAGCTGTCTTCTATCATTGCAGTTCTCTCTCACTCTCCTTTTATAAATATCCTTGGTGTCAAGTATCTTATGTGGAGTTGCTTCAGACATTCGAGATTCTAATACAGTCAGCTATCATGATCCTTTATGTGCGGTTGTCATATGTTGCAACTTGGCCATTAGGAGTTATTACCTGCCATGTACTGTTATTTTAAATTGTTCTAACTGCAGGAGTTGAACACATAATCCAAATCGGTACTTTAGGCATCATAAAGAGTCATGTTTTATTGTCAGAGATGTTTTTTAGATGAAACATTAAACGGAGGCTCAGCTGTCTACCTCAGGAATTTTAGTACATGTTATGTATCCTTTTTGGGATAATCGCAGCAATTTATTCTCAGCTTTATTGTTTGTGATTGATCAGCTTAGTCCACTGTAGGAACAAATATGATCTTGTGGATTGTTACCATATCACTTCACAGGTGGTTCTGAAACTTTCCAAGACAAAGTGAATTTCTTTCAGCGAGAACTTCGTCAAATGCACATGAAACGATCACATACAAAGATTGTACTTAAAGTCAGCCGTCACAGTTTCCTTGAGTCGGTGAGTTTAACGTGCTCCCTGGGTTATTGCCTGTCTACCTCTTCTGATAATTAATGGTCTATTATTAAAACAGTAGTCTCCAGAAATAAAGTGCTCTTTAACTTGGGCCATTTAGTTTTGTTTCCCACCTTAGAGTTCTGTTAATGTGTAACTTCAGGCGTTCATCAGTCAAGTGAGCATTGTAATTTTAAGAATCCAGTCCAGCATGTATCTTGATTTGTTTTAATTCAAGAGTAATTGTAATTAAAATTCTGTTTGCCTTTTTTGTTTAATTTCTGCATCCTAATAGTCCCTGAAAGCCACAAGAAACTTCTCAGTCTCTGATTGGAGCAAGAATTTTGAGGTGATTTTTCAGGATGAAGAAGGTCAGTGCTAAAGAATTGTCAACACCTTCCAAGGGCGCTGTATGCTTTAACGGGGCAAATCCTACTTGCTGTAAAATCTAATTGTTTTAAGTTTGACAAATGTAGGCTGCGATGATATATTGATATGACTGAGATTTTACTCGGTTTCTTTTGGATAACTTAGGGTTTCTCAGAAACTAGATGCCTTGAGAGATTTATCTTTGTTGACTGCCTCTCTCAGGATTTAACCCATAGCCCCAAATGGCACAAATTAGTGGCATTGCAATAAGAAAAACATTAAGGCCATGAATTGCTATATTGGTGAAAATGAATGTTAGTTCCCGTACTCTTCTGTTTCCTGTATCCTGTATGCACAATCTCCAGCCTTGAGAAACCTGCTTCCGTATCTACACAAATGCTGCTGTATAAATATTGGGTACAAATAGCACAAGAGTAGGCCAGCTGACTCACTACTTACCTACACTAAAGCAAAATACAGTACATGCTGGAAATCTGAAATATAAACACAATACGCTGGAAATACTTAGCAGTTCAAACTGCATTTCTGGAGAGTGAGAACAGGATTAACATGTCAAAGAAGTGACCTTCCAATAGAACTGGGAAAAGGTAAAAACTGTAATTTACTGAAGTCCGATGGGGGTGGGGGAGAGAGTGTGCATGGAAGAACAGAAGGGAATCGAGGTCTGGGTTCGTGTGGCTTGTTTAATTGTGTATCTGCTAAAACTTGCTTTTGTAGCCACGTCTTTTTATTCGGTATTGGTCTACACAGCTGACTTAATTCAACTTGAATTTGCCCCAATTGTATTTTCCTGTTTAATCAATATCCAAAGCATTTTGATGCAAGATCACATGATAATTGCCTCTGAGGGATGCCAATCAGTTCATTAACTTACTACTCCAGAATGAACCTCAACTAGCCCCCATTGCAATAATTGTATCTTTACGATTTTGTGATTTTTCACCCTGTCTACTCTTTTGTATGTTGATCATTCTTTGTGTGAAGATCAATTTCCTAATATTGACACTATATCTCTTGAAGAAATGTCAATGTCATAATAAAGGTAAATAACTTTACCTCAGGAGGATAATATTGGAGGCATCTAAGGATGTATTTGTATATTGTTTCAGCATTGGACTGGGGTGGCCCACGCAGGGAGTGGTTTGAGTTGATGTGTAAAGCACTCTTTGATCATAGCAATGGTCTGTTCATGCATTTCAGTGACAATAACCAGGGATTGGTGAGTATAAATTTCACTTAATATTTGCCATCGTAAGACTTCATTTTAATTTCTGATAAATTACTCATTAAATGCCAAGAAAATATTCTTTCTTTCTGGGGGAGTAGTGCTATTTAAATGTGACAGATAGGGAAGGGGAGATTTAGGATGGCATGGTAGCAGAGTGGTTAGCCCTGCTGCCTCACAGCTCCAGGGACTTGGGTTCAGTTCCACCTTAGATGACTGTCTGTGTGGAGTTTGCACGTTCTCCCTGTGTCTGTGTAGGTTTCCTCTGGGCGCTCTGGTTTCCTCCTACAATCTGAAGTTGTGCAAGTTAGGCAGATCGGCCATGCTAAATTGCCACATAGCGTCCAGGCATGTGCAGGCTAGGTGGATTTGCCATGGGAAATGTGGAGTTACGAGGAATTGAATGTGGGTGTGATGCTCTTTGGAGGGTCGGTGCAGACTCAATGGGCCAAATGGCCTTTTCTGCAATGTAGGGATTCAAAGACTAATCTCAATATTGAGAACAACGTGCTGCATCGTGGGGCGGCATGGTGGCTCAGTGGTTAGCGCTGTTGCTTCACAGCACCAGGGCCCCGGATTCAGTTCTAGCTTCGGCCGACTATCTGTGTGGAATTTGCACTTTCTTCCCATGTCTGTGTGGGTTTCCTCCAGGTGCTCTGGTTTCCTCCCATTGTCCAAAGATGTGCAGGTCAGGTGGATTGGCCATGCTAAATTGCCCATAGTGTCTAGGGATGTATAAATTAGGTGGATTAGCAGTGGGAAATCCAGGGTTATAGGGTAGAGGGGGATGGGTCTGGATGGGATGCTCATCGGACATTCGGTGTGGACTTGTTGGGCTGAATGGCCTGTTTCCACACTCTGGGGATTCCATGATTCTGTTATTACTCAATACTACAGAAGCCGAATTCTGTCCTTTCTCGTTTAATTCCTATGGTAAATATTGTTGTGAAAGCCCCTCTTTGCTAACTGTAGCAGTCCATTGTGGTGAGTTTAAAGTGATTCTGTTCGTCAAAGGCTGCCAAATTAATTCGAAATATTTATCTGAATTTGTGTTTTAGAAGTGAAGGAGTTCAGTAATCTGATCAAAGAGACAACAAGGTGCAGGGCTGGATGAACACAGCAGGCCAAGCAGCATCATAGGAGCAGAGAGGCTGACGTTTCGGGCCTAGACCCTTCATCAGAAAAGGGGGAGGGGAAAGGGGTTCTGAAATAAATAGGGAGAGAGTGGGAGGCGGATAGAAGATGGATAGAGGAGAGGATAGGTGGAGAGGAAACAAACAGGTCGAAGAGGCGGGGATGGAGCCAGTAAAGGTGAGTGTAGGTGGGGAGTTAGGAAGGGGATAGGTCAGTCCAGGGAGGACGGACAGGTCAAGGGGGCGGGATGAGGTTGGTCGGTAGGAGATGGAGGTGCGGCTTGAGGTGGGAGGAGGGGATAGGTGGGAGGAAGAACAGGTTAGGGAGGCAGGGACGAGCTGGACTGGTTTTGGGATG
>NC_063339.1:14586697-14710462 GCF_021869965.1 Rhincodon typus | reverse complement strand
AGAGCTGGATGAACACAGCAGGCCAAGCAGCATCATAGGAGCAGGAAAGCTGACCCCCTTCCCCTCCCCCCATTTCTGATGAAGGGTCTAGGCCCGAAACGTCAGCCTTCCTGCTCCTATGATGCTGCTTGGCCTGCTGTGTTCATCCAGCTCTACACCTTGTTATCTCAGATTCTCCAGCATCTGCAGTTCCTATTATCTCTATATTCTGTAAAGAAGTTTGGTCTGCCAGAGTCATAGAATCCCTATAGGTGGGAGCAGGCCATTCAGCCCATCGGGTCCATGTCAACCCTCCGAACAGCATCCTATCTAAACCCAAACCCCAGTGCTATCTTTGTAACCTTGCATTTCCTGTGGCAAATCCACCTAGCCTGCACATCCTTGGAAACTATGAGCAATTTAATATGGCCAATCCACCTAATCTGCTTTGGACTGTGGGAGGAAACCGAAGCAGCCCCATACAGACACAGGGAGAACAGTCAAACTCCACACAAACAGTCACCCAAGGCTGGAATTGAACCCGGGTCCGTGGCGCTATGAGGCAGCAGTGCTAACCACTGAGCCACTGTGTTGTCCACCTTCTACCCATGGGTTTAAGAATCATACACACACAGTTTGCTGACTTACTCTCCCTCTCCCTCTCTCTCTCTCTCTCCCCCTCTCTCTCTCTCTGTTCCCATCTTATGTGTCTTTATGGATGAAGCTTCATTCCCAGTAATTTAATGCAACAGTGCACTACATATCCAATACCTTGACGCCCGGAAAGGCCTTTGAAAATTTTCCGTCACAAGCAAACAGACTGAATTAGTTTGTTTCTCCTTTTTTTGGGCCGTCTTTATATCTTTCTATACAGATGTGCCTAGACTCTTATAAATATGTATATAATGTGTTACAAGCTAAATTCAGTCAACTTATTTCTTCTTGTATCTTATTTCATTTTTTCCAACCTATTTATGCCTGCTCTTCAAAAATCCCAGGAGTGCTGTCATCACTTTCTCAGCATATCCTTTATCCAAATCACCCTAAGCTTGCAAGTTGCAGCTTCTCCGTTTTCAGCCATGAGTTCAAATGCTGTACTTATCCAGTGTGATACTGAGATCGTCCAGCTGAAAGCAGGAAATACGCAATGAATGTCAGTGGTCTTGGAAAGAAACAGGCAGTGTTTCATTTGAAACAGTAGCCTTTCTTTCTCTTTCGTATGCTTCTACCTTTTCTTTAGATTATCAGCATTTACAATTACGCCTTTTGTCATTGAATTGTAGCAGTTCTTTCACCAGGTATTTCTTCTAACCGCTTTTGAATCTGCTCTCTTAGATACAGAACATATATTATGTAACAAGTCATACAAAGCTTTCATTTCCAAACAGCTGCCAACTTTTTCAATTATAAATTCCTATGCCTACAGTTATAATGGCAACAGACTATGTGAATTTGTCATCTTCAATTACACTCTCCCACCATTTGTTTCCCTATTTCTTTCTAAGCAATAGCCTAATCTTTTACTGTGCACTCTTCAATACTGAGACTGGAAAATATTACCCTATCTCCGACTGGTATCTTTTCCCTTTCCCTTACCCTTTTTAATTTTTTTTTGGATGTTAATGAAACTTGCTTTGATTCTGATTGTTAAATTCTGACCTCCAGCTGTTGATGTGTGGGACTGGCAACATCAATGTACCTGATTTCAAGACCCATGCTGTCATTGTTGGAGGGACCTGGCACTTCAGAGAGAAGGTAAACCAGAGCGAATGACAAATTGTGGAGCTATAACAGGGGTTGTTGGTACAGCTCAGGGCTTTCAGTATTGGAAGCAAACAAAGGGTTTTTTTATGAAACACAAAATATTTGAAATGTTTAGCCCCAAAAAATGCTTTGGGTGTATGTTCTTTATTTCATCAGAACAAACTTTTAACTACTTAATTCACCATTTACAAATGTTTATTATAGCAATCATCTGAAATGGGGCAAGTCTTGCTTGCATTTGTATGTTGGATGATGGGGAGAGGTCTCAATGTCAGTGGAATGACAAATATTTTTTAATTGTCATGATCGAGGAATAGAGAATGTCTCATTCAGGAGCTTTGATGTCCAGGAACTGCAGCCAGAATAGTGACATAAGAACATAAGAACTTGGAGCAGGAGTAGGCCGTCCGGCCCTTCGAGCCTGCTCCGCCATTCAATAAGATCATGGCTGATCTTTTCACGGACTCGGATCCACTTACCCATGTTCTCACCGTATCCCTTAATTCCTTTATTGTTCAAAAAAAGATCTACCTTATCTTTAAAAACGTTTACTGAAGTAGCGTCAACTACTTCACTGGGCAAGGAATTCCATAGATTAACAACCCTCTGGGTGAAGAAGTTCCTTCTCAATTCAGTGCTAAATCTGCTCCCTCTAATCTTGAGGCTATGCCCTCTTGTCCTAGCTTCACCTGCCAGTGGAAACATCCTCTCTACTTCTATCTTATCTATTCCCGTCATAATTTTATATGTTTCTATAAGATCCCCCCTCAATCTTCTGAATTCCAATGAATATAATCCCAATCTACTCAGTCTCTCCTCATAAGCCAACCCCCTCAACCCCGGAATCAACCTAGTGAACCTCCTTTCCACCGCCTCCAGTGCCAGTACATCCTTTCTCAAGTAATCAAATCATAGTTGTGAGTAAGATAGTCAAAATTCTTAAAACTCTGCTGTTTCTCTTTTTTTCCCCACCCCACCCACAGGTAATGAAGTGGTTCTGGACAGTAGTGTCCAGTTTTACACAGGAAGAGCTTGCTCGATTGTTGCAGTTCACAACTGGGTCTTCCCAACTCCCTCCAGGAGGATTTGTGGCAATGTGCCCATCTTTTCAGATCATAGCAGCGCCTACACAGAGTACCTTGCCCACAGCCCATACTTGGTAAGTAGCTAGGCAAAAGGAATACTGCTGGGCTGTAGTTGCGTGCATATGGCATATGCATTTTCTCCTGAGGTTCTCTTTTCCAGCCACTGAAAATGGCACTGTGCACTTCTTTGCATCCACTCAATTCTCTGCCTGAAGAACTACCTCCTAATCTAAAGTTAGGAAACACTTCTTGGCAAGCAGAGTGGTGGAAATGTGAAACACACTGCTACAGAAAGCTTAACTCCATAAATAGCTTAAAAAGCCTGAGATTGACAAATCATTGCAAGACAGAAAGGCATTCAAACATACACGGAGCCAAGGTGGCTGGATAAAATTTAGATACAGATCGACTATGATCTCATTGAATAGTGGAGCAGACTCGAGGGACTGAATAGCCGATTTCCTGTTTCTGCGCTTATTTTTCTTCTTTCATGGGATGTGGGTGTTGCTGGCAAGGCCAGCAATTGTTGTTCAACCCTAATTGCCCTTGAACTGAGTGGGTTGATAGGCCATTCCAGAGACAATTAAAAGCCAACCCGCATTGCTGTAGGTCTGGAGTAGCATGTAGTCCGGACTAGGTAAAGAAAGCAGACCTCCTTCCTTTTAAGGACATGAGCAAACCAAATGTTTTTCTTTAATGACAATTGATGAATAGTTTCATAGCTACCTTTACTGAGGTCAGTTTCCAATTCCAGATTGATCAACCAAATTCAAATCCACCAACTTGTCCAAACGTGCAGATTAGGTGAATTGGCCATGCTAAATTGCCCAATAGTGTCCAGGGATGCGCAAGTTAGGTGTATTAGCCATGGTAAATTCGGGGTACAGGGATAGGGTTGGTAGGCTGAGTCTGGGAGGGATGCTGTTCGGAGTGTTGCACACTCAATGGGCTGGACGGCCTCTTTCCACACTGTAGGGATTCAATAATTGTAACTTCAACAGTGACATCAAATCATAATCGTGAATAAGATAGTCAAAGTTCTTAAAACTTGAACTCTTGCCCCATTAATTTAGTTTACTAATTCAATGAGGTTACCACTCTGCCCTTATAAATGCTGTCGGCACCACTTCTCAGATGAGCAAAAGTTATGAAGTGTAGTACACAACTGAAATTGCCTTTTCAATAGCAGAAACCCTAGGGCTTGGGGCTGAGCTAAGGGCACCAGTAGCAACAGCAGTCGGTAATGAGAGGGCTTGGGGAAAAAGAATTGTTCCTCTCCTTTCCTTTCATAGGAGCACAGACGAGGTTTTTAGGAAAGTGCATGATGCACAAGGAACACTAGATAGGAATAGGAACAGGCAACTAAGTCTCATCATAGCTATTTCTTGGGCCTCATGGTACTTGAAAATGTGGTGAATTGGATCCATAGTTGGTTCAGTGACAGAAAATAAAGGATAAAGTTTGATGGATAAAGCAATTTCCAGGGATGTTTCACAGGGCTCAGTGTTGAGTCCCTTGTTGCATATATATATATGGTTTGGATTTGAATGTGGATTTGGAAATCTGCAGATGTCACAAAAGTTGGCCACATAGTTGATAGTGAACAGCTTGCTGTTGACTGTAGAATGATATCAATCATTTGATTGAGTGGTTGGAAAAGTGGTAGATGAAATTCAAACAGGCAAAGTGTAAGATGACACCTTTGGGGAGGGCAAACAAGGTAGAAACCCTCAACTAATTTCAAGAGTGCCTGGATTTGAGGAGCGACTGGCCAGGTGCTAGAAGGTGGGATAAGAAATGAACAGTGAACCTTTCTCCCATTTGTAGCTGATTGGCCTCTTTCTGTGTGATAATTCTTCAGTGGTTTGAATATAGGCCTTTGATGCAATGCCTCCGATGCAAGTTTATTCTTCTCTAAACATGAATACTGTATTGTTGGTGTGGTCTTGGCAAAGTTTGTACAATTGCAGAAACACTTCCTCCTCCTTCTCCAATCCCCTTTACTATAAAGCCTGAAGTGCCATATGCCTTCCTGATTACTACTTGTGCCTGCAAGTTAACTTTCTAGATTTCTTGTACAATCATGCCCAAGTCTCTCCGAGCATCAACATTTGTAAGTTTTTCACATCCTTTTTAGGAAAAAGTCTGCTTTTTTGCTCTTAAACCATATAGAATAACTTCCGCACATTATATTCCATTGCCAACTTAGGTATCTCTCCTGTAACCTCTCTGTCATTCTCACAACTTGTATTTTCATCTAGTTCTGTAACATTCAACAAAAATTGATACATTACACTCTGTTTCTTTCTCTCAGACACTAGCATAGAGCATAAAGATCTAAGCCTCCAGCACTAATTCTTGTAACATACAGCTGTTCAGTCTGCCAACCTGAATAAATACACTATTTGTGCTTCTTCTTTGCTTTATTTCCTATCCATTAACAAATCCTCTTTCTGTGCTAATTTACCAAACCAATTTATGAATCCTTATGTAGGACGGGGTCATGGGGTATAAAGAAAAGCATAATGTGAATAGCAATGAAATGTAGAGGAGTGTACATAAATGGAGGAATTGGTGTTTGGAATGAAAAGTAAAGACTGCTGATAAAAGGGTGTGATAAATTCTAAAACAACTTCTCCAATGGATTTTCAGAAAATTAGGCATTTCAGGGAATATTACAGTACTCCATAGATTATTTTTTTCCTTTAAACCCCATTTGTGCAGATACCAGGACAATATTTCAAATACTAATAAAATGATGCCTGTGGTTGATCTCCAAAGCACGGGTTTTGTTAACAATAGTGGAGCAAAGAGTGTATTAACTGTGAATGAATGATTTTTGTATTGACCAATTTTCTTTATTCATATCTAGCTTTAACCAGTTGTGCCTTCCCACTTACGATTCCTACGAGGAACTACACAAAATGCTGAAACTGGCTATTAATGAAGGCAGTGAAGGATTTGGGATGCTGTAATCATGACGCTTTGGGACGCGATAAAGTGAACCTATTCTCTGGTATGCTGGGAAAAATACAGGGTCCAGGGCCTGCCAATTTAAGATTGACATGGTTTGCCTGTTTATCTACCACTTCCAAGACAGAAATGGATTGAGCAATGGTATTCCAACCTGATTGTTCTGTTGCTGAAAGATGGTGAGGTGATCAGCATGCTCCACTCAACACTTTTCAAACTCCACCTGTAATGCCAAGCACTCCGAAATGAAGAGGGATGTTTTTCAGGTTCCGTGATCAGTATCGTCCTTCTGCATACTTGTCTGATTTACAAATAACTCGACCTGGGGAGATTGTTTTCAAGACTTGATCATCTGATTGAAGGTTTGTTAGGAAGCAGGAAAAAACATTGAATGCTTGCAAGCAACTACTAAAACTGTGTCAATTTATTCATGTAGCACACAACATTCTTTGTCAAACAGTATTTTGAGCACACACTGAAAAGGATTTGATACATGGACTTGCAATTGCAAGCTATTGAGAGTTTTTATGATTTTTGCATTGACCTTGGTACTAGGCATTCAACTGTGAAAGAAACCAAAAGCAATGCCAGGTTCTAAGACCTGTCTTCTAGATTGTCCTATTCACTGAACTATAGTCGTGCTGTTGGCCTCCTCCTTGATGAATGGCAGTTACAACACGTCTCTCAAATCTTAAAATAACTGCGTTTTTTTCCATAAGCTGCGTCTTGTTGCTGAACTGCTGAGACAGGTGCCAGTCACAGATTTTCAAAAGGGAGGTGCTGTTCTGATTTTCTGATTTTCCGATTTCACTCATTTCCCGTTTGACTCTTAGTAAAGTTGAAGTACAGATGCTGGGAATGTGAAGTAAAACCAGCATGCCGGAAATAACTCGGCATCTATGGAGAGAGCAACAGAGTAAACGTTTCAGGGCAATGAACTTCCATCAGAATTCACGCAACTTTCAGGATTATGTTCAATAATTAAGATAGTGAAGTAGACGAAGTAGGAGTTAATCACCAACGAATGGGATTGAAATGTGAGAGCACAAACTGTCTCCAGTGCATTATAGTAAATAGAGTACCATCTAACATTCACCGAAAAATCCAAAATCACTAGAGATAGAAAATAAGCACTTCTTCTAATTCGCAATTATATGTTAAATTTTTCTTAAGAAGTTGTTATTAGGAGCCTTGTCATGAGGACCTCCTTCAAAAGAAGTGATTATTTTACATAGTTGAGATTAAGCTAATGCATGTTATATCAGGTTGTGCTATACTACAGATGATTTTAGTTGGAAGTTAGTAATTATTTTGTGGGTTATCTAATATGAGCAAAATGCTGTTTTAAAGGCAGGTTTCGCAATGCAACTGGAAGCCAGCTGGGCCGAATGGATCTAGTCTTTTTATTACTACAGGGATATCACAAGCTGAAGTACAGAGGTTGGTGATTGTCTCTGTCTCTGGTTTCAGATCTCAGCTAGGATGATGCTTGTATTGTCTACAAAAAACAAAAGTAGACTTCAAAATCAGGGTTTTTTTCTTTGTTGTGGCCTGTTTTTAATCACCCATTCAAATACCAGTAATAAGGAGGTACGTAGTTTATATGTACCATTAATTATCCTTCATCCATTGTCTGTGAAAAAAAAATCATGTGCATTCCTGCATACTCACCTCACAGATGGTAAGCTTTCACTCCAGATCTTCGAACACACAAGAAAAGTTGTGACCATAAACAATCGAAGCATATTTGTAGTTCACAGCATTTATTGTAACTTGACTTCTTAATGCACACATGGAAGAAGAAATTATGACCTTCCTTCTTTTATATATCTGCTATATTCCTCAACCATGTCACAATAATTAAATGCATTTTATTTCTAGAGCTTGCAAGAAAGGTTCACTTATTGTTTTGGTTTTGTTGCTGGGATTTGATGTTTTCTGATAGTGAGTAACCTGAGTTTGGATGGTACTATTTGATGTCATCAGTTTGGGCAAGTTAAAGTGGTTGCTTAAAGGAACAACAAAATTATTGAAGTAGAAGCAAGCTATAGCATCTTTATGTTCCACATTAGAGCCTCTGCTAATATGTCAGGCATTTACCCGGGTGAGTTGGTTAGCTCAAATGAATGTTTTACTGTTGGAAGTAAAATCATGCACTTTATGAAGTTAAAAGGACTTTTGGTTTCAAACTGCTTTCACTCCCTATCATTGCTTGCCTTTTAGTAAATCTTCAGATGGTTTTGAACAGTTCCTACAAACATGTAACATTGGCTTTGAAAACTGTTGAAAGAGTTTCTGAGCTGAAGTGATTGCACTGCTCTATCAATCTACGAGGCACTTTCAGCCTCTGTGATGATCTGAAGGTACGAGTGATTTAGAAGTTCACAAGGCTGATTCTTATAAGACGTCCATTTTGTGTGAATAATTGTGGAGTTATTACAAACGCAGGTCTGATTTGTGTACTTGTATTATCCAGAGTTTTAACTTTTAATACAGTTCTTCAGGCAGCTAAATGCAAGCTACTGTGTTGTACTTTGGAGATGAGATTTTAAATGAATTAGGGAGTTATCATGATCTGCACCTGAGTGTTTGATGCAACAAAATGAAACAAGACTACTGCAAAGACTACTGTGCATTCGAAGTGGAAGTTTGGAGTGGGAGCAAAGCTTCAAAATGATGCAAAAGTTTCAAGTTTGAATTGAGTTTTGCGTGGAAGACTAACTTCAAAGAGAAGTGAAAGAATGTCTGACCATTTTTCCTTCAGTATCAAGTTGGTTCCTGACTCTCAACTTGGACTATGGGAATAATTGTAGCAAGAACAAAAACAGAAGTTGCTGGAAAAGCTCAGCAGGTCTGGCAGCATCTGTGAAGAAAAAATCGAGTTAACATTTTGGGTCCGGTGACCCTTGTGATATGGCTGTAGAAACGAGTTTTAGCAAATACTTGGTCAAACACCAGGAATGACAGTGAAATTAGTGTCAGTGAACAAGAAGAAAGATTGAAACGGAAATCCCGTCTGAAAGAGGAGCAGAACTTCTTCAAGATGGGCGTGCCTAGAAGAGATATGGCAGTGAGTTAATTACTAAATAAAAACTGAAAGAACTTGCAGATGTTGTAAATCAAGAACAAAAACCAGAAGCTGCTGAAGAAGCTCAGCAGGTCTGCTGCATCTGACCCTTCCTGAAGAGTCACTGGACCCGAGATGTTAACTCTGATTTTTTTCTTCTTCACAGATGCTGCCAGACCTGCTGAGCTTTTCCAGCAACTTCTGTTTTTGTGCCTGATTTATAGCATCCGCAGCTCTTTGGGTTCTTAATTGTCACAAGAATATGATTGAGACAAAACCCAGACGCGACTTTGCAAAAATGAGTTGTGTCTTTGCGGAAGTAAAGTGCAGAAATACTTTCAAAGTAGCACATTGTTAGGTGAAACTGAGCATGAACGTGTACATAGTTCAGGGGTTTCTTTTAGTACCATTGTAGATATTAGTTTGTTATGAGAGAGAGTGCATTTAAGACAGCCACTAAGGGTCTAGGCCCGAATCGTCAGCCTTCCTGCTTCTCTGATGCTGCTTGGCCTGCTGTGTTCATCCAGCTCTACACCTTGTTATCTCAGATTCTCCAGCATCTGCAGTTCCTACTATCACTAAATGGTAAAGCTCCCTAGAGTGTGATCTCTCCTAGTTCATTCATGCAAATAGATTTTGTGCACTGTATGTGTTTCTTCTAGTACTATTGTTTTTAATGCAGATTTTATTTTACCAGAAAAACCACATTACACAGGATTAAATTACAAAGCTTTTTTTACAAAAGGTGGAGCTAACATAAAAGCAAGTTCTCATTGTGAAATTAAGCAATTTTTGAAGCAAATTTTATTTAATTCGCAGATTCTTACAATGCAGAAAAGACCTTTTTGCCCATCGAATATGCACCGACATGACTACCACTAAAAATGTGCTAATCCCAATTTCCTGCACTTGTCCCATATCCTTGAATGTTATGATAGCTCAATTGCTCATCCAAATATTTTTTAAAGGTTGTAAGATTTCTAGCCTCTACCACCTTCCCAGGCAGTGCATTCCAGATTCCTACCACCTGCTGTGTAAAAACGTTTTTTTCCCAAATCACCTCTGAATTTCCTGCCCCTTGCCCTAAAACTCTGCCCTCTCGTGATTGACTCCTTCAACCAAGACGAACAGTTGCTCTCTATCCACCCTGTCCATACCCTTCATAATCTTATCCACCTCAATCCAAGCCTATCTAGTCTCTCCTTCTAGCTCAATTTCTCCATCCCAGGGGCAACCTCCTGGTGAACCTCCTCTGTACTACCTCTAGTACTATCACATCTTTCCTGCAGTAAGGTGACAAGAGCTGCGGATAGTTCTCCAGCTGTGGTCTAACCATTAGTGCTGTCACATCTTTCCTGCAGAGAGGTGACAAGAGCTGCGGATAGTTCTCCAGCTATGGTCTAACCATTACTCTGTACAACTCCAACATTACCTGGTAAAAACTGTGAATGCTCTTAAAACAGAAATTGCTGGTAAAGCTCAATGGGTCTAGCAGCATCTGTGGAGAAAATCAGAGTTACCATTTCGAATCGAGTGATCCTTTCTCAGAACTGAGGAAGTTCTGAGGAAGAGTCACTCGATATGAAATGTTAACTCTGATCTCCGTCCATAGATGCTGTCAGACTTGCTGAGCTTTTCCAGCAATTTATTGTTTCCAACATTACCTCCTTGCTTGTATACTCAATGTCATGACTGATGAAAACAACTGTCCCATATGCCTCTTTAACTATACTATTCACATGCTCTGCTGACTTCAGGGATCTGTGAATATTTACCCCAATATTCCTCTCTTCCAGTAAACTATTCAGTGTCCTGCCAATCATCTTGTTTCTTCCTCCAAAGTATATCACCTTGCACTTATCAGGGTTAACTACCATCTGCCACTGGTCTGCCCATCTAGCAAACCCATCTATATCTTCTTGTAACCTACAGCCATCTCCTTCACTATCAACCACTGCCAATCGTGGTGTCATCTGCAAATTTGCTTAACATTTCCCTCTGCTTTTCATCTATATCATTTATATATATAAAACAAACAATAAGGGTCCCAGTTCTGCTCTTTGTGGTGTAGCACTGGACTCTGGCCTACAGTCAGTCAAGTAGCCTTCTATGACTACATTTTCTGTCTTATTACTAAGCCAGTTCCTGATCCATCTTGCCAAGTTTCCCTTAGTTCCAAGTGCTTTAACCTTCTCAATCTCCCCTGTGGGATTTCATCAAAAGCTTTGCTAAAATCCATATAAACTACATCAACTGAATTTCCCTCATCCACACATTTGATCACATTTTCAAAAAAATTCTAACAAATTTGTTAGGCATGACCTCCCTCTGACAAAGCCATGCTGACTATCCTTAATTAACCCATGCCTTTCTAAGTGGGTATTCATTTGCTCCTAGAGAATTTTCTGCAATAGTTGCCCTACCACTGAGCTGAGACACACCAGTCTGTCTCCGTCTCCTCTCCATCTCCATCACTAGCCATTATAATTCCCCCTTCCACGCCCTTGATGACATGTCCATCCTAGGCTGCCTCCAGTGCCACAATGATGCCGCATGCAAAATGGAGGAACAACACCTCATTGGGCCTACAGCCCGATGGCCTGAACATAGAATTCACTGCTTTTAAAATCTCCCCACTTCTGGCCTCATCCCAAGCCCAAACCTCCCTCTCATCCCCCCAACTCCCTGACCTGACACAACCTGTCCATCTTCTTCCCCACTTATCCACTCTACCCTTCCCACCGACCAATCCCCACGAGGCATGGGATACCCACATCCACCTATCACCACTCCACCTACCTTTTCCCAGCCCCACACGTCATCGTCCTCGTCTCCTTGACCTAACACTACACAACCTGTCCATCTTCTCTCCCACCTATAGAACACAGAACAGTACAGCACAGTACAGGCCCTTCGGCCCACGATGTTGTGCCGAACTTTTACCCTAAACCTAAGGTCTACCTAGCCACCACCGCTACCTTATACTATCATCCATATGCCTATCTAATAGCTGCTTAAATGCCCCAAATGAGGCTGACTCCACTACCCTCTCCGGCAATGCATTCCACACCCCTACCACTCTCTGAGTAAAGAACTTACCTCTGACGTGTCCCCGATATCTACCTCCACTCACTTTAAAAGTATGTCCCCTCGTAAAAGCTACCTCCACCCTAGGAAAAAGTCTCTGGCTGTCTACTCTATCTATACCTCTGATCATTTTGTACACCTCTATCAAGTCACCTCTCATCCTTTGTTGTTCCAAAGAGAAAAGCCCTAGCTCTCTCAACCTTTCCTCGTAAGACCTTCCCTCCATTCCAGGCAACATCCTGGTAAGTCTCCTCTGCACCTTTTCTAACGCTTCCACACCTTTCCTGTAATGAGGTGACCAGAACTGGACACAATACTCCAGATGTGGCCGAATCAGGCTTTTGTATAGCTGGAGCATAACTTCACGGCTCTTGAACTCAATCCCTCTATTAATGAGAGCTAACACACCATATGCCTTCTTAACAACTCTATCCACCTGGGTGGCAGCTCTCAGGGAACTGTTGACATGAACCCCAAGATCCCTCTGCTCCTCCACACTGCCAAGAATCTTTCTGTTAATCCTGTATTCTGGTTTCAAGTTTGTCCTTCCAAAATGAATCACCTCACACTTTTCAGGTTAACCTCCATCTGCCACTTCTCAGCCCAGCTCTGCATTCTATCAATGTCCCTTTGTAACCTAGAACAGCCCTCCGCACGATCCACAACGTGACCACCTTCGTATCGTCCGTGAACTTACTAATCCACCCTTCCACTTCTTTATCCAAATCATTTACAAAAATCACAAATAAAAGAGGACCCAGAACAGATCCTTGTGGTACACCACGCATAACTGAGCACCGTGTTGAATATTTTCCGTCCACTACCACCCTTTGTCTTCTAAGGGTCTGAATCCAATCTGCCACATTTCCCCCTATCCAATGCCTCCTTACCTTCTGCATGAGCCTACCATGGGGAACCTTATCAAACGCCTTACTTAAATCCACGTATACCACATCCACTGCTCCACCTTCATTCATGTGTTTGGTCACCTCTTCAAAGAATTCAATAAGGTTTGTGAGGCACAATCTACCCCTCACAAATCCATGCTGACTATCACGATCAAACTGTGCCTTTCCAAGTGATCATAAATCCTGTCTGTCAGAGCCCTTTCCAATAATTTGCCCACCACTGACGTAAGACTAACTGGCCTGTAATTTCCGGGGTTATCCCTGTTCCCTTTTTTGAACAAGGGAATTGCCTCTTTCCAATCTTCCGGCACTATACGCGTGGACAGTGAGGACGAAAATATCATAGCCAAAGGCCCTGCGATCTTGTCCCTCGCTTCCCATAGAATCCTTGGATAAATTCCATCAGGCCCGGGGGACTTATCTATCTTCAACTTCCTCAGAATTCCTAGCACATCTTCTTTACTAACATCAACCTCCTCTAGCCTACCTGCCTGTTTCACAACATCCTCCTCTACAACTGGGTCCCTCTCAGTTGTGAATACTGAAGAAAAAAATACTATCTGCCCTACCATCCCACTGACCAATCCCCACTAACCTCTACCTGTCACCATCCCACCTACCTTCCCCCAGCCCCCCGCCCTCTCCCCCCCTTTTTTTTCCAACCCCCCCCCCCCCCCCCCCTCCCCAGTTCTGAAAAAGGGTCCTGACCAGAAACGTCAGCTTTCCTGCTCCTCTGATGCTGCCTGACCTGCTGTGTTCCTCCAGCTCCACGTTGTTTCTGACTCCAGCATCTGCAGTTCTTACAGTCTCTACAGAGATTGTATGCTGATTTGTATACTGACAAGTCGCCTTGGATTTTCTTTACATTTTCTAAGTGCGTTTCTTAGCATTTGTAGATATTTACACAGAAGTTTTACATCCTTTTAGAAGGACTGTGTGTGTTTCAACCAATCATTTATGTCAGTCATTTTAAATATCTGGAAATAGCTGGGGAGGTGAGAGTGCGTGGTAAGCAGGATGCCACGGGTGGAAAAAGGATTTGTCAAAGACTTTGAGGAAGAACGCCAGAGGGAAGCCTTTCCAATGTCATGACTGTGTAGACTGAGAAGGATAATAGGCACAGGTGTGGGAGGGCTCCAGCCATTAAAATAAGCAAAATAACACTGAAAGGATAATCAATTGCTTTTCAAGGTTGTCACAACATCAAATTGAGGTGATCTGATTTTTTTTATTGCTGAAAACATAGGTAGCAAAAATCAAATTAACAAGACTTACTTAACTCTTAGTATTTTATCAGTGCTGCTTTTTTTTAGAAAAATGTTTCATAGCAGATGTTTTCCAGTTACTGAGCAGAGACATTTACTACTGTGAACAGATACTTAGCAGACATTTCCTACCAATTGGACACATTACTGCCAGCTGAAATGCAGACAAGTTAGAAATGTGCAGGGTGGACAATTAAATTGGCAAACTTAATTAAAATGGTCATTTTTTGAAAAAAAAAATCCTTTAGTTCCTAACATGAATTTATTTTATAGCTTTTAATTCATTCTGAAAGAAAAGGAAAAGCCTTTGAAGTGCATTGATACGCTAATGAGGGGTGTGGCATGATGATTTTAAAAAAAGTTGCATGGCATTTATTTACTGGGAATCATTAGTATCAGGATTCTAACTTGATTGGAAACTACGTACCCCTGTGTGTTATCCACCGCTATTTGACATAAGAAACTGCAGTTGTTAAATAAAAACAAAGTTTGAGAGATGCACAGCAAGTCTGCCAGCAGATGCAAAAGGAAAAGGTTTTAATTCTGATTATTTTATCAGAATTGCAGATTGAAAGATAATTCCATTTCAATTTCAAGTTCTGATGTAGAAATTCTGAAATGTCAATTCGTTTTTATTTTCTCTTTACAGATGCTAACAGACCAGCTGTGTACTTCCAGTAATTTCTGCTTTTACTTAACATTTCGTGGGTTTCTTCTGTTGACAAAATGTTTCATGAAGTGTAGGAGTCTTCTGTCTTAATCTATCACTTTCATTGCAGACGTGCTCAGACGGCGGGCAGCTGGCATATATTTGCTGGCTAGCACCTTTTGTACCATTTGTCTTTTTCAAAGCAGATTGAGATGCACATGTTTTAATTTTCAGCACATCAGTACTGAGCTCTACTGTATATAGAATTTGTTTTATTGTACCCTTTTTGTTGCAGCATTGAAAACCTAGCAAGTTGCGAGAGTTGTGGGACTTTCTTGTCCTGGATCTCTCAAGTTATTTAACAAATGAAGGCATTGTTGTTCACAGAAAAAAAAATTGATCTGATCCTTGCTCTTTTGTGTTGGTTTTGGCCATTCCAGAGCATCATTACAATCAATCTTCATAACGTGGTCTTGTGGATTTCATTTGTGATGGATAAGGGTATAGGGATGTACAGCTGATGCAATGACTATTTTGGCAGCAAGCCTAGTAGCAGAGTTCCATTTATTATTCTTATTAATAAGAAGGTGATCTTGGAGAATGTGCAAAGGAAAAAAGTAAATAAGCTTGAGCCAGCACTTTGCTTACAGAATGCACTGGATCATGTGTTGATCATTTCACTAGTATTACTAGTCTGGGATGGTTTTAATTATGTACCAAGTAAATAATCCAGCGCAATAGTGTTTGGCTGTGAACTGAATGTTATTTATTTGTAAAAGACTTGTTAAGATTTTTATATTTTGAATCCTGTTTGCAATGCTTGATGGTACGGATGCTCTTGATTTATTATTTTCAGATATTTATACTGTTTATGATTAAAAGTGGCTAAATTAATGCGGTGTAATCATATTTTTCATTTTTTGGAATCTTTTTCTGCAATTCAACTATGTATTGTAACACGAAAATAATAAACATTTTATCTATATTTATAAAAGTTTTGACACCCTCCGTTATACTCCAGAAGTCATGCTTTGTTCAGCTGTGATCCCTTGACATTTTTATAGAATCTTTAAGAAGAGACGACCAAGTATTTTTTTTTTCCTGCTTTTGAAATAACCAGGAATGGGTCAAACCGCTGTCAAGGTAGAGCAACTTTTGACAACAGCAATTAACCTCACGACCTTTTGATATCAGTTATTCCCATAAAAGATATGTAAGGTGACCTCATAAGGCAGAATAGATTAGCCATCAAATACTACAAGTTGCCCTTGGTCCCAGATTGTCAATGAGCAACACTATAAGAAATCATTTAGTTCATTAAAAGCAGACAATATGCAGTAGGATATGTTTCAAAAATCAATAAATTTTGTTCCATAATCATTTGGGATCAACAAAATTGATTTTCAGCAATTTAATTCCAGGACAGCAAAGCCCATATTGCCACTAACCTCTATCCAATATCTAAGGCACATTCATCTTCTCTCATCTTTCTGTTGCTTTTTAACTGCTGCCTGTACCCTATGGATAAGCTCCCATTGAATCGTCTGACTGTGCCAGTGCAAAAGGAGTGCATTATTTGCGTTCAATGGGTATGCAGTCCCAATGTGGGTTAAGTTTGTGACCTATCAGACATGTTTCCAAAGAGTTCTGCCTCATATTTCTAGAATTCTTCCACCATTAAGAAATCCAGTGCTTCTCTGTATTTCATATTTGAGATAAAGGCCTGAGGTGAGGTGTTAAAATGGAGAAGCAGCTCAAAGTAAAGAGAACTCACACAAACCCCTCTGCGAGCCCTAGAAGAGCAGTCAGCTTCATAGTTAGAACATCGGAAGCTTTGTATTAAGTAATGGTGATCACACAGTCTGTTGTGCACGACTGGACTTGGATGCTTGCAACGTTAGGGGAACTAAGTTGAGGCTCGTGTGAGTTCTTCTAACACGCTGGAGCCAGATGTTCATTGTGTAGCATTTTGGCAAATGTTCTGTGTTGGTCGGCTAGCTGCCCTTTTAAATCAGGCACAACACAAAAGCTTAAAAAAGCCACCTTTTAGCCTCCTCCAACTTGTTACATATATTGTAAAGTTTGTTTAGTCTCCTGGGTACAGCAGCACAGGCAGTCTTAACATGAGTTTCAAATATTTACAAACTTCATGACTAATTTATAAATGAATATGACAGCATCCTGGTTTGTGAAGGAGACCAATGGTTATGAATTCCTGATGAACATTAGCAGCAGGTTGAGAGCTATAAAAGGAGTTAATAAAAAAACACGTATTCCAGTGTAGTTGAATCAGATGACAGGGGTTGAGATTTCCTTGCTTGTAAGGAAACCAGGAAAGCTGTGTGCATAAATTGTTTAGAGTGACTGAAGTTATGATTTAGATTGCACATAAAGAATAATGAAGCAAATTTAATAGTAACTCACAAATTGAAAGGACACATTTGCAGGGCAACAGAGAGAAAATTGGCGTGGAGAACAAGTTGGATGGTTCTTTCAAAGGCCTGGAATAGGTACAATGAGATTTCTTGTTTCTATCTATAATTGTTCAGAGTTAACTTTGGTCATTTGTAAAGATTCTTATGAAGAAAGATTAATATGCTCATTGGCAATTGCTCAGCAGGATCCATGTACTGTTAAGGTCAAATATGATTGAATAAGTAGGATTTAAACTGGTTGGTGAGCCAAGATTTGTTTTATTTGTACTGGTTAGGCCAGTGGTTATTTTTCAACCTTAACTGATTGGAGGTCAGCTAAGAGTCAACCACATTTCTGTGGGTCTGGAGTCACATGTAAGCCAGACAAGAATGGCAGATTACCTCCCCTAAAGGGCAGTGAACCAGATGGGTTTTTAACAACAATTGACAATGATCGCATTGAACTTGCTTTTGACTCCAGATTTTCATTGAATTCAAATTTCACTGTCTACCATAGCGGGATTTGAACCCATGCCTCCAGAATGTTAATCTAGGGTTGTGGATTACTAATGTAGGGACATTGCCACTACACTATCAGCAACTCCCGAAGTCTCCTCTAACAACACATTATAAAACCACAATTGCTACAAACTGATCTGTAGATTTTTGCTTCCAACAGTCTATTTGTACCCATTGAGGCAATAATTTTGTAAACTCCCAAAACATAAGAACTAGTAACGTGGTACTGAAAGATTCCATCAACGTTCATTACAGATCTTGAGATATTCATATGTTACAATTATAGGTACTTAAATGTCTGGTGTAATAGAATTAGAATTAGGTTTTATTGTCATGTACTCAAGTGCAGCGATATAGGAGTACAGTGAAAAGTGTACAAACTCAACATTTCTGGTACCATCTTAGATACAAAGGAGTCTAGGTACAAAATATTACGTATAAATTAGAGAAATAAAGAGGGAGAAACAAGTAAAAGCATCTGCAGTTTTGGAGTAGATTTGTAGCTCGGCTTTGTGGGTGTTGAGGTTGGCTACTGTTGAAGTTCAGTACCTGGTCCGTGTGTATGACTTTTCGGTGTACTTTCATTTGCAGTTCCCCATTTGTCTTGCGTTCTGCCATGACGTCCAGGAATGGGAGCTGTTTGTTCTTCCCCTCTTCTCTGGTGAATTTTATTCTGGTGAGGGTGTTGTTTATAAGTTTGTGTGTCGCCTCTAATTTGGTCCGTTTAATGATGACAAAGGTGTTGTCTACATAGCGTATCCATAGTTTTAGTTGGATTTGCGGAAGGGCCGTTCTTTCTAGTCTTTGCATCGCTGCTTCTGCTATGAGTCCGGAGATGCGTGATCACATGGGTGTCCCGTTGATTTGCTCGTATGTTTGGCCATTGAAAGTGAAGTGGGTGGTGAGGCATAGGTCCAATAGTTCAAGCATGTTGTCCTTGGAGATAGTTTCACTGGGGTCTTGCTCTTGTTCCAGTAGTGTTGTCATTGTTCCCCTTGCTAGTGGTATGTCTATTGATGTAAATAGGGCAGTGACATCGAACGATATCATGGTCTCTTCGTCGCCTATCCTTATGTCTTTGATGGAGTTGAGGAATTTTTGGGCTGAGTAGATAGAGTGGGGGTGACTTGTTGACTAGGTGTCTGAGTCTCCTTTGTAGTTCCTTGGCTAATCTGTGTGATGGAGTGCCTGGTAGGGAGACTATGGGTCTGAGGGGGACTTTCGGCTTGTGCACTTTAGGGAGGCCGTAGAATCGGGGTGTGTTGGTTCCTTCGGGTTTCTTTCTTAAGAAGTCTGCTTTGTTGATCTGTCCTGTCTTTTCAGCGTGTAGAGGATTTGTTTGTACTGGCCGGTATGTGTTCTCGTCAGCGAGCAGTGCTTGTACTTTGGAGATGTAGACCCTTTTATTCAGTATCACTATCATACACCCTTTGTCTGCGGGTAGTATTGTGATGTTCTTGTCCTTTTTAATCCGTCCAGGGCCTGTCTTTCCCGTGTGTTGAGGGTGTTGAGTTCGCTTCTCCTGGTTAGTGTCGGGATTAATGTCTGTTTTATCATTTGCCACACACACAGACCAGGTACTGAACTTCAACAGTATCCATCCCAGCACATGCAAACGAAGCTGCGTGCAAACACTATTTATAACGGCAACAACACACTGCAGCAACATGGAACTACGCCAAGAGGAAGAAGAATACCTCTTCCAGGTTTTCAAGGATAATGGATATCCAAAAAACTGGTTCAGAAGATGCCAACGCGAACAACATCAGAAAGATACTACACGCCCTGACGCACTCATCACACTACCCTATATCAGGAACATGTCGGAACTCACCACAAGACTCCTACGACCGCTGGGCATCAGAATGGCACACAAGCCCACGTCAACCCTACGACAAGTGCTCACCCGAACTAAAGACCCACTCCCCACCATGGACAGGACCAATGTCATCTACAAGATCCCCTGCAGAGACTGCGAGAAACACTACATCGGACAAACAGGAAGGAAACTAACAACAGGGGTACATGAACACCAACTGGCTACAAAAAGACACGACCAATACTCTCTGACCTCAATACACATGGACAAGGAGAACCACTATTTCGACTGGGACAACACCAAAATCCTGGGACAAGCTAGGCAGAGACCGGCACGAGAATTCCTAGAAGCCTGGCACTCCACGAAGCATGCTGTTAATAATCATTATTGAACTCGACCCCATATACATTCCACTACGAAGGAAAACCGGAAGTGAGGCAATCCATCTCGGTGGATCCCAGAGTTTAAAAACCAGATGGGAAAACACACCGATGCTTCATCGGAGGCTGCACTGAGGATGTTACGCAGCATGGTAATGAAACGTCTGTGAAACAAGAAACCAGCTCGGCGAGCCAACCAACCTCAGCATCTGCAGTTCTTGCTGTCTCAAAGCAGATGAGTCTGCTGGCCTTCACCTTGAGGCCAGGAGTCTGCGCTGGGCTGGTTTCACCTTGTGTTTGGGAGTCCTCGAGTCTGAGCTGGGCTTTCCCTTGAGGCTGGTAGTCTGCGCTGGGCTGGGTTTCACCTTGAGGCTGGGAGACCTTGAGACCGTGCTGGGCTTCACCTATAGGCTTGGAGTCTGCACTGGGTTTCATCTCGAACCCAGAAATCCCTTGAGTCAGTGCTCGCTCAACTTGTCACCACCAAAGCCATCTGAGGGTGGGAGGTAAGTAATAAAGAGAGAAAAAAAACATGAATATTATGATACTTGGTTACAAATAACACTTATTCATCAGCATGTCATGTTTCAAGTAGTCTTTGTTAAGATGGAATCTGAGACCTGAATACCCTCAGGTCATAGTCTATGATATGGTGATGATATCCTGAGCATGTCTCTTAAAGGTGTACTCCCTGCTCACTTTGAGATGTAACACATTCCCCTTTATCCAAAGGGGAAAAAAGAAATCCTAAATATATACATAGACAAGTGTTGTCAATTGAATAACTATACAAACAGATAAAATCCGAGTTAACAGGTTTAACGATTCAACCTTTGGAGGTTTGACAGCTTGCCTGATCTGATGATCGTACATCAATATTGAGAAGTATGTGTTGTTCTCGTTTGTTCTTGGTTGCCAACTTGGTTGCCCTGCTGCAGGTTGCTAGCTTTCTTCCTCACTCTCTTTTTGTGCGTGATTGGCATGTCATAAATTGGTGTGATGGGGCTTTTGTTTTTTTGGTAATGTAGCACCATGATCAGTGGTAACATCATACTATCTGGGCTGAATGCCTGTTGTAGAAACCTTTGCTGATATCGAAGTAATTGTGAATGGATTTCTGAGCACTTGTTGCCCAATGTATAGTTCTGATAGTTCACTACCTGGTTGTTGGTCATACATCTCTTCCATTCTCCTTTATCTTTGAAGAATAATGTCCATGTGCTTCAGAATGGTTGGTTCATTGGTTGCTGGACAAGACAGTTAACACTTGCTTTCTATAAGTCACCTTGCAGATGTATTCCCTTCTCCATTGGTGTTGCATGAAGATTTAGCAAAGCAATGCAAAAATCTTGCTATATTTCTCGACACTTGACAATCTTAGAATCATGGTGCACGCCATCTAATCTGCTGGACAGTTTAAGCAAGGATAGTGGAGTGACGATGAGATATAGGTCACTGTTCAGTTAGCACATGTGATTTGAAACAATCTGCCAATGATTTTGTGGTCTGATGTCAGACACTGCAGTGCATTTTATAAATTCAGAAGTTACACAACACCAGGTCATAGTCCAACAGGTTTATTTGAAATCACAAGCTTTCGGAGCGCTGCTGTTGGACTATAACCCGGTGTCGTGTGACTTCTGACTTGGTCCACCCCAGTCCAACACTGGCACCTCCACATATTATAAATGGCACACACAACAGCTACTACGCATCAGCGGTGAAGGGAGTGAATGTTTGTAGATGTGGTGTCAACAAAATGGGCTGCTTTGTCCTGGGTGACCAGGCAAGTGGGGAGTATTCCATTACTCTCCTGACTTGTGGACAGGTTTGGGGAGTTGGGAGGTGAGTTACTCACTGCAGAATTCCTCACCTCAAACCTACTCTTCTAGCCATTGCATTTATATGGCTAGTCCAGTTTCTCAATAATGGTGGTCCCCAATGATGTTAATAATGAGCGATTCAGCAAATGGTAATGCCATTGAACGTCAAGAGATGACGGATAGATTCTCTGTTTTGACACTTGTGTTCCGTGAATGTTGCTTGCCATTTGTCAGTTGATTATGGTCCAAGTCTTCATGCATTTGGTTACAGACTGATTTAGTATCTGACAAGTTGCAAGTAGTGCTTAACATTGTGTAATCATCAGCAAACCTCTTCACTTCTGAATTCAGGGATGGAAGTTATTCAAGTGGTTGAAGATCATAATACCATAAGATGTAGGTGCTGAAGCAGTCTATTCGGCCTATCTATTCTGCTTGTTACATCCTCAAATAACTGTGATAAATCATTTTCCCTTCATGAAGCCATGTTGACTCTGCTTGTTTATATTGTGTGAATTTGAATGTTCAGCTCTTATATTCGTTGTAATAGACTGGTAACAAATTTTTCCATTGACATGTTAAAATCACTGAACGACAGTTACATTTTTTTTCTCGTCTCTACCCTTTTTTGAATGAGGGTGATACGTTGCTGTTTTCTAATCCTTTGGGACTTTTCCAGTATCTGAGGATTCCTGGAGGATTTCTATCTCTGTATCTACTTCCTTTTAAATCGAGAGTGTAACCATTCTAGTCCAGTGGACTTGCCAGCCTTTTGCCCCATTTGTTTCCCGGTACATTTTTCTCTAGTGATAATATTGTATTTTTACCTCCCTTCTTGTGCCCCTTGATTTTTTAATATATGTTGAATGCAATTAATAACCCCACCGAAAAGTGATGCAAAGCATTTAATCAACTCCTTTTCCACTTCCTGGATGCCCATCTCTGAACCAGCTAAGGAAAAATATTAAAGACAATTGGGATGAGGGGTGTGATTGGACTTTCAGGACTGACATGCACGCAACTTTTTTTATAAGATTATAAGAAATAGGAACTGGAGTAGGCCATTCAACCCCTCAATCCTGCACCACCATTCAATAGAATCATGGTTGATCTGACATTCTTCACATCTTCTTTCTGAACTTTCCCTGAACCCTTGATTCCCCTATAAATCAGGAATCTCTCTTTCAGCCTTAAATATACACAAAAACTCTGACCGCACCATTCTTCGTGGCGAGGAATTCCAAAGGCACTCCATCCTCTGAGAGAAAAGAATTTCTCCTTGTGTCAGTCTTAAATTGGCACTCCTTTATTCTGATACTATGCCGCTCTGATCCTAGATGTCCCATGATGGGAAAAATGCTCTCAGCATTTACCTTGCTATGCCAGTTAAGAATTCTATATGTTTCAATGTTTCTAAATTCCAGTGACTTAGAGTCCCAACCTGTTTAGCCTTTACTGATGAGACAATCCTGTCACAGCAGGGACTTTACTAGTGAATCTTAGCGTCATAACTCTGGAAACAGACCCTTTGGTCCAACTGATCCATTCCAACCAGATTTTCCAAACTTAACTAGTCCTAAGGGTTCTATGATTCTATGTGCCTGTGTTTGGTTCATATCCCTCTAAAGTTTTCCTATTCATTTTCCTGTCAAATGTCTTCAAAATGTTGTAATTGTATCTGCCACGACCACTTCCTGTAGCAGCTCATTCCATATGTGCATCAGCCTCTGTGTGGAAAAAGTTGGCCCTCGGTTCCCTTTTAAATCATTCCCCCCTCACCTTAAACCTATGCCGCCTAGTTTTGGACTCCTACCCTTAGAAATAGACCTTGGCTATTCACCTTATCTCTGCCCTTCCTGATTTTATAAACCTCTATAAGGTCACCCCTCAGCCTCCCTCACTCCAGGGAAAAGAAGTCCCAGGCTATCCAGCCTCAACCTTCTCTGAACATTTTTTTTTAGAAATGATTTGTGGAATGAGAGTGTCACTGGCTAGGCCAGCCTTTGTTGCCCATCCCTAATTACCCAGAGGGAATTACTAGTCAACGACATTGCTGTGGGTCTGGAGTCACATGTAGGCCAGACCATGCAAGTATGACAGATTTCCTTCCCTGAAGGACATTAGTGAACCAGATGGGTCTTTCCGACGATCAGCTACGATTTCATGGTCATCATTAATTCAAGATTCTTTTTCGAATTTAAATTCTACTATTTGCCATGGTGGGATTTGAACCCAGGTCCCCGGAATATTACCTGAGTGTCTGGATTAATAGTACAGCAATAATCCTACTAGGCCGTTTGCTCCCTGGCGTTACCTCCAATGTAATGTTATTTTAAATGAGTCATTAAATAAGGGGGCCAAAACTGCTCACAGTATTCCAGATGTGGTTTCACCAGCACCTTGTACAATTGCAGTGAGACTTCCTTGCTGTTATCCTCTGACTTCCTTGCTGTTATCCTCCAACCTCCTTGATATAAGGGCCAACATTTTTTTCGCCTTCCTAATTACCTGCTGCACCTGTGTGCTAGTTTTTTGTATTTTGTGCACAAGTACCCCCAAGTCTCTTTTTGTAGCAGTTTTCTGAAGTTATTCTCCATTTAAATAATAGTGTGACCTTTTGTTCTCCATTCCCAAATTTCAACTTCACCATATCCCACATTACACTCCATTTTCCAACATATTGCTCACTTAGCTTATAAATATCTCTCTGCACACTCTATCCCTCTCACAAACTGCTTTTCCATCAATTTTTGTGTCATCTGTAAATGTGGCTCCAGTACATTCACTTCCTTCCTCCAAATTGTTGTTATATATTGTAAATAGGTGTGGTTGCAGCACTGATTCGAGTGGGACCCCACTGGTCAGAGTCACCAACCTGAAAAAGAACCCCTTAGCCCCATTCATTGTTTCCTGACCATGAGCCAATTTTCTATCCATGCCAATATACTACCTCCAACACTGTGGACTCTTATCATACCTTGTGGAACACTTGGAAGTCCAAATACAACACCTCTACTGGTTCCCCTCTATTCACACTGGTTGGAACTTCCTCAAAAAAATTAGTCAGATACAATTTTCCTTTCATGAAGCCATGCTGACTCTGCCTGATTTAGATTCTGGTTTTGCAAATGTTCTATTAGTTCCTTAATAATTGATTCCAAAACTTGTCCAACAATAGATATTAGACTCAATCTATAGTTACTCATATTTTTCTTCCCTCCCTTTTTGAGTAGAGCTGTCTCATTATCAGTTTTCTGATCCTCGGGTACTTCTCCAGAATCCAACCATTTTTGGAAAATTGCAACCAATGCTTCCACTCTCTCTCTAGCTACCTCTTCTAGAACCCTAGGATGCAAGCCCTCCGGCGGATTATCCACCTTTAGCCCTGTTAGTTTGTCTAATACTACTTCTTCAGTAATGGTGATGGTACTTAATTCCTCCCCTGTATTCTTTAGTATTAATGGAATGTTCCAAACATCTTCCTCAGTAAAGATTGATGCAAAATATCTGTTTAACTCCTCTGCCATTTCCTTGTTCCCCAAAACTGTCTCCTTCGGTTCATTTTCTAAGCGGCCTATGTTCACTTTGACCCCCCCCCCCACTTCCTTTTTTGTATATTTAAAGGAATTCTTATTGTTCGTTTTTACGTACCTCACTAGTTTGCACTCATCGCCTATTTTCTCTGTCTTTGTTATCTTGTGCTGGATTCTGAATTTATCCCAGTCTTCAGGTCTTTCACTAACTTTGGCCTCCTCCTATGCTTTTTCTTTCAGTTTAATACTCTCTAACTTCCTTGGCTAGCCATGATTGGTTTATCTCTGTCCGAATCTTTCCTCCTTACTTGGAGTCAGAGATATGTTATCACGCAGAAGGAGGTCATTCAGCCCATTGAGTTTATTCCAGCTAACTACGAAACAATCAAAAACTGTTCCATTCCCTTGCTTTATCCCTATAGCCTTACAAGTTTGTCTCCAAGTGTTGAACTAATTTACTTCCTCACACCCTTCCTGCACCTCATGCCCAAAGCCTCAAATCTGCATCTCCCAGGCCTTGTAATAGCAACTGTTTTTCTTTGTCTGTCTTATGTAAACCTGTCAAAATTTTGTACACCATTATCAAATCTCCCCTCAATCTCCTTTTATTCAAAGGATAACAGTGCTATCTTTTCCAATCTGCCTGTCTTCGCTTTTCTACTTGTCTACAATTTTCCTCTTCATGCTCCATTGTTAGCAAGAGCAGACAATATATAGTCTGTTGTTTGTAACATGGGGTGCAGGTAGCACTGTTTTCAGAAATTGTGTTGGAATATGTATCTCGAAGAAGCAGTAGGAGACAAAGCAGTGAACCAGGACCAGAAGGGTCCAGTGAGCATTTTTCAGAACTGTTCTTAACTCTGCTTTCTCTCCACAGATGCTGCAATTCCTGCTGAGATTTTTCCTGTAATTTCTGATCTTGTTTCTGATTTCCAAATTTCCAGCATCTGTGGTTCTTTGTGTTTTCGTTTAAGTTCCAGGGAGGGGTTAGGGGAAGCAAATACTTTGAAATCATTAAAGTGACAATTCGACACTGTGAAGGGGTCTCAGATGTGTGACATGATTAGGCACACCAAAGAATATCTACCTTGAAATTCGCCAGTGATTGGAGAAATTTATAACTTGTGCACTTCTGTTGGAATTTATGCATTAAACTGTTCTTTTTATAAAAATACATTTGTTATGAGATAAAAAAATTGTTAGTGTTGATTTATGAATCTGAAATATCATTGACTTGTACAGTTTATAGAACCAAAGGAGGAATTGGGAAGGAAGCACTTTAATAAGAAGACTTTCATCTCTATTACTTGTCTATCCCTGTGGTCATCTTTGATTTCCAACATCAGCACCTTTTCCTTAGCTGCTTGATGTGAACAATGATGGATATTCTACTTATAGTTTCCTTATCAAATCTTACGTCAATGTCAAATACTATAGACCCTTGAGATAATCGATGATGTCATTCATGAATGCAGAAGAGAGAACACAGTCGGTGATTATCTTGTGTTTTATATATTCAAGCTGGTTTTATTATTCCGTTTTACTGCACCTACCTCTCATCTGTGACCTTTTGACTTCTTAGCCATAAATAGTATGTGAAGAAGCAAAACAGCTCATTTTTTAACATCCTTATATCTAAAGAACTTTCATGCAGCCATTACTATTGCATATTCTTCAAAAGTAAAGCAAAATCCCTGTGGATTTGGTGGAATTTTTTTTGCCTTTACGTTGCCTAGATCCAATAGGCCATTAGCTTAGTGCAGTTATGATCTTGTTTTTCTATACCATGCAGCATTTCAAAGAACACGAGTACAACATTTAAAAACAAAATTGAAACTGAGTTACATTACTACTGTCTCTTTCATCCTTTTTAAATATGTAAAAATATATCAACCTAATTTCCCTAATTAATTTTCTCTTGGAGAGCGAAGACGGCAAAAAAATTTCATTCCATTTCATCAATTGTTTTTGCTTTTCCATCCTTCATCTCAACTTTCTTTGTTTTGTTTTTGTTGCTGAAATGAAATTGAAAAAAATTTTGCTGTCTTTACCATTAGCCTTTATCTTGAATATTCAGGTTTTAATTTTATTATTAACATTTATTGGTTTTTGGCAAGTATTCAAATTATTTCTTCTCCAGATTTTTTTGAAATTATTTCCACATTTTGCTCCAGCATCGTATTTGTCAGGGCCTATAGAGGGTAAGCCATCCTTACGTGATCTGGTCAGTATATGATTCCAGACCTATACCAATGTGGTTGACTCTTAATTGCTGTCTGAGATGGCCTAATAAGCAATTCAGTTCAAGGGCAATTAGCAATGAGTAACAAATGCTGACATTATCACTGTCTACAATCCATACAAAAGAAAGTATTCTAACCACTTAATGTGGTAACAGTACAATTGCATTGTGGGAGTATTAAATTGCTAGTGCATCATGTGACATATTGTAATTCTTACTTCCCAAGTCTCCGGATAGAATTATGAAGTAATTATGTGAGCAATTAAGTAATTCTGCTTCATAATTAAAATGGCTGAGCTGTTCACTGTTCGATGCCAAATTCCACTCAATAATATTTTTGTAGTTCTGATGAATAGTTGCAGACCTGAAACATTAACTTTGTTTCTTTCTTCACAGACATTATCAAACTTGCTGAGTGCTTCAGCATTTTCTGGTTTCATTTCAGATTTCCAATATCCACAGTTTTTGGCTTTTGCTTCAGAACATGAAATGCTTTGACATTTTTTGCATTTGACTTCTGCTTCCATTGTGTTGCACATTAATGATTGATATATCTGTATTGCACTGACTTTTTTTTTATTACAAAGGTGATTATAACCAGAAAATTTGTTTCTTTACTGGATAATATTATTGAAGTTTAGTAATACACCACAGAGACCTCCTCTGCTATTCTTTGGAAAAAGTGTTGTACGATCTTTTATATTGACCTGATCAGGCAGATGGGATGCTGGATTTAACATCTCATCCAAAAGACAGCACCTCAGACAATGCAGTCCTCCCTCAGTATTGCACTAGAGTGTTAGCCTTGGCTTTTATGCATTCATAACCCAAAGTGGGGATATTGTAATTCAGTGACACCTTCACATTTAACTGCATATACTTTATTGATTTCCTGTCTTCCAAACGTCCCAAAATTATAAGTTTTAGCCATGGGAACCATCATTAGATGATAAATAAGCCTATGGTTTTTAGTGAAATAAACCGAACTTTTGGGAGAGGGAGAACATTTTATTTTAAGCAGCTGGGCTAGTGGCAGGTGAGAAATTCACTTCCTGACCTAAACCAACTGCAAACACAATCACTTTCTGGCTGCAACCAAAGCTGGAAGTGAGTGGGCGACCAATAGTATAACGAGTAAGGTTGAAACATTTTAATGAGAGAGGTTGTGAGCCTCAATGTCCTTCAAGTTTTCAGCTTTTAACTCTTGTTGACTCGATTTCTGGGCAGATGATGAATGGCTTCACGTATCATTTGGATCCTGTGTGCATGCTGAGGAGCCTGCATGATTGGACCGCAACGTAACTTTCGACACCATCTTACCCCTGAAACATCTGATCACACCACAATCTTCTGATCACCCTTCTTGCCTGCACTATAAGGCCTTCAATCTCCCTCCCCACCACAAGCCTCTAATTCCCCTTCAAATTTCTGATTTTCCACCTCACCCTGAAATCAGAATGTCATGCACCTTCCCTCTCCTTGTTAAACACTGTTCACTCCTCTGTTCAAACCCCTTCCTCCAAGATAGATCTCGCAACCTCACTATTGTATGGACACAACTGGTCCTTTGACGTTCAGCAACTGTAGCTCTTGTTCCCCCCCATCCCATCACCATTCTGTATCTATTTTGCTCAGTTAAGTGTGAAATGCTGTACAACAGATTTGTGAAGTTACAACACAAATTTAAACCTCACCATGGAAAATCTAAGCTGTGAGATCTAGGTTGGCAAAGATAGCCATGGAGAAGAATTCTACGAGTATATTCAGGGCAGTTTCCTAGAACAATATGCTGTGGATCCAACCAGGGCTCGGGCTATTTTGGATGTTGTGATGTGTAATAACAGAGGTTTAATAAATGATCTTGGAGTAAATGATTCCCAACACAACAGTGACCATAACATATTAAAACTTAGCATTCATTTTGAGAGCAATAAACTTGGGTTACAGACAGCAGTGCTAAACTTCAACAATGGTAATTATAAAGGAATAAGGTTAGAACTGGGAAAATAGTTTAGCAGCAAAAACAGTTGGAACAGTGGCAGACATTTAAAAAATAAATTTGTGGTTCACAGCAAAGATAGATCTCACTGACAAAGAGGAATTCTAAGGGGATAAGCCAACCATGGTTAACCAGGGAAGTTGAGGACAGCATCAAGTTGAAAAGAAAAGTACAATGTAGTAAAGATTAGTAGTAAGCCAGAAGTCTGGGAAAGTTTTAAAAACAAGCAAAAGATGATCAAAAACAAATAAAGATAGAGAAAATAAACTTGGCAGGTAAATATGGAAGTAATAACAGGATGGACAACAAGAGCTCATTTAAACATATAAAATTGAAGAGAGAAGCCAAAGTGAACAAAACCCCTTCAGACCATGAGGCTGGGAATTAATGTGGAACCAGGAAATGATGGGCATTCACAGTAGAAGACACTAATAGCATTTAAAAAATACTAAACAATCAAGTGACAATAATTATCACTCATGAAAAATTATGAGGGAAACAAATGTTGCTAAAGACCAGTGTATCCTTGGACTGCTTGGAATCAGCAATCTTCCAGGAAACCTTAAAAGTCACAGAGGATTGGAAAACTGCCAATGTAACATCTTTATTCAAAAGGGAGAGAGAAAAAAAAGCAGGTAATTACAGCCAATTAACTTAACATCTGTCATTAGGAAAATGTTTAGAGTCTATTATAAAAGCTGTAATAGGAAAATTTAGAAATATGCATAAACTATCAAGCAGAATCCCCATGGCTTTATGAAGGGGAAATCATGCCTGACAAATTTACTAGAATTCTTTTGAGGAGGTAAAAACAGGATAGACAAAGGGGAACCATGGATGTAATACATTTGGTTTTCCAGAAGGCATTTGAGATTGGGGCTGCATGTTAGCCTACTTAATAAGGTTAAGAGCCCTTGATGCTGGAAGTAAGTAGTTAGCATGGATAGAGGATTAGTGAACTAATAATGACAATGAGTTGGGATAAAGGGAACATTTTCAGGATGGCAACCTGTACCCGGTGGAGTGCCACAGGTTCAATGCTGGGGTCACAATTATTTATAATCTATATTAATGACTCACATGAGGAAATTGAATGTTTTATAGCCATGTTTGTGGATGACAAATAAAATAGGTGAGAAGGCAAGTGATGAGGATGACACGATCTACGGAGGGATAAAGGACAGTTTGTGTGATTGGGCAAAAACTTGGTAGATGGAATATGATGGGGGAACTGTATGATTATGCACTTGGTCACAGAGAATAAAAGAGTTGCCATAGAAAGTGGTTGAAGTCAAAACATTGAATGTTTTCAAGAAGGAGTCAGATATAGTTCTTAGGGCTAAAGGATTCAAAGGGTATGGAGAGAAAGCAGGAACAGGGGACTGAGTTGGATAATCAACCATGATCACAATGAATGGCTGAGCAGGTTTGAAGGGCCGAATGGCCCAAATACATTTAATGTGTTTCTATAAGTTGAATAATATGTAAATGAGGAAAGACTGCAGGAAGCTATAGCACAGAGAGATTTGGGTATGTCAGTGCACGAATCACAAAAAGTCAGCATTTAAGCTTAGCAGATGATAGGGGAGACAAATGAAATGTTGACCTTCATTTTACATCCCCTTTGAAATAAGGATAGTGAGATCTTGCTGAATCTGTATAAGGCACTCATCAGATCACAACTGGACTACTGTGAACAGTGAGATAACAAGGTGCAGAGCTGGATGAACACAGCAGGCCAAGCAACATCAGAGGAGCAGGAAGGCTGACGTTTCGGGCCTAGGCCCTTCTTTAGGTTAATCTTCAATAGGTTAATCCTGGATTTAGAGGGATTTTCTTATGATAGGTTGAGGAGCTGGGCCTGTATTCATTGGAATCTACAAGAATGAGAGATGTCCTTGGTGAAACATGCAAGTTTCTTAGCGGACACTTATCAGGGTAGATGCCGAGAGGTTGTTTCCCCTTGAGAATTTGTGGAATTCTTCACGGTAAATTGCAGTCGAGGTTAGGTTGTCAAATGTTTTCAAGATAGATTTTTGATCAGTAAAGGAATCAAGGGTTAAGGGAAAAAGGTAAGAAAGTCTAGTTGAGAAATTTCAGATCAGTCATGATCTCATTGAATGGCAGACCAGCCCCAATAGGCTGAAAGACCTATTTCTACTCTTTATGTCTTATGGTCTCTCTAGCTGTCTCTCTCGCTCTCTCTCTCTCCCTCTCTCTCTCTCTCTCTCGTGCTTTCTGCTTTGTACCCACTAAGTCTTGTAAGTAAAGTACTTTATTTTCCTGCATTTTGATGGTGGAATGAAATGGGAAAAGGAATGGTGTATAAACCACAGATTGTGAAAGGGATTGCTGCCTTTTCATAAATAAATTACTGAAGGTCATTGTAAGTGGTATTCACACTGCTGCTTTATTATGGTGGCTCAGTGGTTAGCACTGCTGCCTCACAGCACCAGGGACCTGGGTTCAATTCTCACCCTCAGGTGATTGTCTGAGATAACAAGATGTAGAGCTGGATGACCACAGCAGGCCAAGCAGCATCAGAGGAGCAGGAAGGCTGACGTTTCGGGCCTAGACCCTTCAAGTCTGCACATTCTCCTCATGTCTGTGTGGGTTTCCTCCGGGTGCTCAAGTTTCCTCCCACAGTCACAAAGATGTGCAGGTTAGGTGGATTGGCCATGCTAAATTGCCCAGTGTGCAGGCTCGGTGGATTAGCCATGGGAAATGCAGGGTTACAGGGATAGGATAAGGGAGTAGGTCTGGGTGGGATGCACTTTGGGGGATTTGGTGTTCCCTTGAAGGGCCAAATGCCTGTTTCCACACTGTAGGGATTCTATGATTAAGCCAGTGTTGGAGGTTGGTTGTAGATGGGCTGGTGTTGTGTACAAAGTGGTATCCTTTTGTGAAGTAGTGACCAGTAGTGGATGACAAAGACAACTTGCCTGTCAACAACAATGTGGTTGGCTCTTGGGTAGCTGAACAACTTGTCGGTGTGAGCAATGTTGCCAGAAGCCTTCGGATCTCCAGAAGGGGAAGGTGGCATGTCCTTCTGTGGTAGAAAATACTTGAAGCCTTAGGAAAGCCAGTTAGCACCTTTCACCAGTTGCTGTAATCTATGGCTTATAAAAAATAATTCAGAGATTTCATAGTTTACAACCAATTGCTCTGTGCTTCCTGCAAGGAAGCGAAGATTACCTGGAGAAAAGAGATTATAGAACAGTAATTCCTGGCAAGCAAAAGCATAATTTTGGCTAAGACAGCAAATACTGAACTGCTTTTTCACTTTCCTTTTACCTCCACCCATATGTCAATGTTTTTGTCTATCTGTAATGGTAGGGAAGTATTTATAGAAGGATTGGAGTTTTAACTAGTACAGTTATATGTCCACAGTTTATATTTGTTACCTGTAACTAGTCTATTTATTGAAAGGAAATAGTCATTCTTGTTAAGTACCAACGCCTGATCCGTGTTTACTGTTAATCTTGGTCTAACAGGACAGCTAAATTGAGGAATTTTGTGAGCTTTGATGAAATCTTTAACTTTTATGTGACCACTCCAGGAATAGTGGGGCTTGATTTCCAGCTTGCTACTCCACTGACATGTAACAGTCCACCCGCACAAACAAGCTCCAATAATTCCATACAGAAGCCATCAGAACTGTTGAATTCTGATTTCAGACTTTACCTCCATAAAGACAATCTACAAACAAGTGGCAGGACTGCAATAATACCAAAAACGAAAAACAGAAATTGCTGGAAAAGCTCAGCAATTTCCAGCAATTTCTGTTTTTGTTTCTGATTTCCAGCATTCACAGCTCTTCCGGTTTTTATTGCAATGGTGCCAAAATGATCTTATTCTCATCTTTGTAATTATCTGTATGTACTTTTACACTTTATACCTGGATTTTCTTTAATACTCATCACTTTTTGACTTAATGATCTTTAATAACAGTTTTGTACTAAACTAACCTTTGATTTTGTTTGAAGCTAAAGCTTTGCTGCTACCTATTTTAAATTTGAATGCTGTAAACCCAGAAGGGTGCTATATACAAGCCATATGGACTGATCTGTGGATTTGCATGGTGTAGTTGTGAAAGATTCTTAATTATTAATTGCATTAGTGCTTGACATTTGTTATAACAAAGTATAGGGATTTCTCATTTGTTATATTATAAAAATAATATGCAAGTAAAGTTTGCAAAAAGGATGATTAAACCTCAGAAGTTCTATTGGATGCAGTGACATTGACACAAATTCTGATGTGGGGTAACTCAGATTTGCTGCTTCCATCCCACAGATGCATTTGATTTGATTTGATTTACATGATTTTAGTCACATGTACTAAGATCCAGTGAAAAGTATTGATTTGCATGCTAACCAGGCAAATTATACCTTATATCAGTACAATGGGGTAATAAAACAGAATGCAGGATATGGTGTTACAGCTACAGAGAAAGACCAACTCTAACATTTGAGAGATCCGTTCATAAATCTGATAACAGCAGGAAAGAAGTTATTTTAAATCTGTTGGTACGTGTTTTTAAACTTGTGTATCTTCGGCTGATGGAAGAGAGTGGAAGAGAATATAACTGGGGTGGGAAGGGTGTTTGATTATGTTGGCTGCTTTCCCAAGGCAGTGGGAAGTATAGATCGATTCAACGGATGGAAGACTGATATTTACCTATATAGTAACGCTTTGATTAATCTATAAATTACTTATTTTAACTCCATTCATATTTGTCCCTATTTATTGCTATAGGGTAACTCAGTTACTTGGTTGTTTGAGTGTTAATTTTTAATTTAGTGTTAAATCCCTGAACCAGCAACCAGGAAACTAGGTCAGCAAAGTTTGTGTGTTCCTCACAGTTGGTTGGATATCGCAGGAAATCCTGATTAAGGTGTCAGGATATTTCACATTTCTTAAAAACAATGGGATTAATGGCTTTGGTGGAGTTTCTGTCAGTTTTTGTGATGTAGGACCCGGTTAATATTATTAAATCATATTCTGACACAATACTTGCATCAATCATACTGAAGAGGGTGGATAGAATGTAGCCACAGGTGCCTAAATGTTTCATATTAAAACATGAATGTTTCCTTCGCTTTCAGACGAAATGTCATGATCATATTCAATATTCAGGGAAAATGTGTATCATAATCATGGTAAGGACATCATTTTTATGTTCAATGAAATAGGTTTTGTTACTCGGAACTGAAAATGATAGGATCCCTGATCATAATATTCTCTTACGCTATTACTGCCTCATCTTACAAAGTCTTCACTTTAAAAGACCTCAAAAAAACATAAAATTAGAAGTAATGACTCACACACGTGATGGTCCTACAGTTTGAACATGGATATCATTTGTGTCTGTATGCATAACATTTTGTCGCTGAGCTCCTGTATGGAAAGGATTTGGTCAAGGGAAGCAAGAAGTGTCAAGGGCCATACTGAGTGACATAAGGTTGCTCTTCCTAGAGTGGAAGCAAAATCAAGGATTGTTTAAATTAAACAGAATAGTTTCTGAACAATACGGACATGGCCCATGGAGAATTAAATTGCACTCCACCACCTCTGGAAAGAGAAAATATAGCCAGTAACATAATTGGAATTAATGGATCCACAATGACATTTTCTCCAAAGCTATGTTCATGTAAGTAAATGTTGATAACTTAATAAATTGCTAACATTCAATGATATACTGTGATGCTGCTTAAGTATCAGGTGTCTCACCTTAAAAATATATTTCTCCCTGCAGGTCAGTTTAGGTTAGTTGGCTGGGTGGTTGGTTTGCAAAGTAGTGTGACGCTGACAGCATGGTTTAAATTCCTACACTGACTGAGGTTACCATGAGGGACTCTCTCCCTTCGCCTGAGGTGTGGTGGCCCTCAGCTTAAATCAACGCCAGTCATCTCTGTCTCTGTAATGAGAGAGCAGTCCTATGGTCTGGTACATTTTTCTGTATCTATTTTACAACCAGGCATTGATAATAACTGAGATAACAAGGTGTATAGCTGGATGAACACAGCAGGCCAAGCAGCATCAGAGGAGCAGGAAAGCTGTCGTTTCGGGCCTAGACCCTTCAGATAATAACTGTCTGTTATTAATTAACTGTAAAATTTATTTGCTTGTTCCTTACTACGTACTTACTTTGGCCAATGTTACCCCCTCAACCAACAACACTAAAATAGATGAGCTTCTGTTCAGTTTGTGGGATCTTGCTGTGCACTGCTGCATTTCCTACATTACACCAACGATTACACTTTAAAAGTATAAAGTGATTGCAGCAGCTTGGGGTCTCGAAAGGTGATTTTTAAAAGCAAGTCCTTCAAGATGACTGGGAATGGACAATAAATACTATCCTGCCAGAATCGTCTTCAAAAATATATTCAAAAATCAATTCTGAGTGGTCTCAACATACCACACATCAACCCTCCTGTAAACTGTACTGACAGGTGAATAATATTGTTTAAGGTCTCTGCCAGCCAAGGCATCTAGTCATACAGACGCTACCACACCCAGTATGATTAGAGACAGAATGTCAGACTACTACAGCTTTTCTTTTGTTCTCAGTCCAAAGGCAGGTCAGATCCTTTGCATTACAATTTTCACCATGGATGGGGAAAGGAGGCAGGCCCCAAAATCTACCCCAGCTAGAACGTGGTTTGAACCTGCTGCTGATCACACCAATTTGATCTGTATTGGCCATCCAGCTACCTCAGCTACCCAGTCTTCTAGGGGAAACTGTTGATCCAGACACCCTGGGTAATGTTCTTGGGACCTGAGTTTGAAACCCACCATGGCAGATTTTCGAATTTGAATTCAGTGAAAAAGAAATCTGGAGTTAAATGTCTAACGATGACCGTGTGTTGATCATTGTCAAAACCTATCTGGTTCACTAATGTGCTTTAGGGAAGGAAACTGCCATCCTTACCTGGTCTGGCCTACATGTGACTCCAGACCCACAGCAATGAGACAATTAAGGATAGGCAATAAATGCAGGTCGAGCCAATGACACCCTCATCTTGTGAATGAATAAAAACAAAGCCAAGTTTTACCAAATATTGTAGCCTGGAGCTGGATGCCGATGACGTAGGCTCCAATTCCTTTCCATTGCCTGGCTGATTAGGAATCTCTCCAGTTCTTACTGCCTTCTACTTGCATATGCTGGAAGGACTTACAAGTTGATACTCAACTTTTTTAGCCATGTTATAAACTTGCTATCAAGTTTTGAATAGAGCTTTACTGGCTTAGAGGCAGGGATGCTCTCTACAGTCTCCCAAGACCTGTTATCTCTTACTGAAGTGTTCAAGAAATGTCCAACTCTGCCAACATATCAGCTTTTTATCTCCCTCCTAGAAATTAATTGAATTTTTTGGCCATCCTTTCCCAGCTCACCAACATCAACCTATTCCTAGAAAACCTAACCTTGACTGCAATTTCAATACCAGAAAGTCCCAGGAGAATTTGTAAAATCATTAATTATTTTTCTATGTTTTTAAATGTATTCTTGAAATCCAGAATTTTGTTTCCAGTTGGTAGCAGAAGAGTTAAATGATTGAAAGAGATTTTCTGAACTTTCAGATGGCCTCTATTTCATTGTTTGGGCAGAAAATAATTAGGGTAACTAAAGCTCGTGTTAACATTTTTAAAGCATCTCATCGTCCCAATTAAATTGCCTTAATAGTAATCACACAGATAGAGCATATGGTAACAATTGCTTGTAAAGACTGGCTGACTTAAATTGATGGATTGATATGTCAGGGGGTTTGTATGTATTTATGCATGTACATGACCATGATCAATGTTGTAAAAATAAGAGAAAAACCCATCCAGACCAGGCAAATGCCAAGTCTTTAATGATAAACTACCACAGTCCTAGTGTATAGAGGAGCAGGAGAGAATTATTGCTTTTGTTAAGCATGTTGCAAGAGTTCCAACAGGACCACAAAATGACCAGATGTAGAAAACGAACAGTAAAAGATTACAGATGGAGAGAATGACTTCCTGTTGTTAGTTGCAGCCAACAAGTCATCTTTTTAATACTTTAAATCTTCTTACCAGTTGTGAAATAATCTGGTTGTGAATTGCTAGTGTTTTGCAATTTTGAATCTATAACCAAAATCTATTCATTCAATGAGATTGCTGGATTGAGATAATAGATTTACAAATAGAAAATTGCATATTCTTGTTGTAAATTGGTTGATCGTGAGACCACTCTAAATGCTGATTTTATTGTTATCAAATTACATTTCCTATTGCTTCATAGATGGGAATGAATACATTGTTTGAAAACTTAGTGGTAGGAACAGCAACAATTTGTGTTCATCTTTAACATTGTAAAATGTCTCAATGTACTGTACAACAGTGTTACCAAACCAAATTTGACACACCGTTATGTAAGGAGATATTAGGGCAGGTGACCAACACTTGATCAAGAAGGGAGTTTTTAAAGATTGTCATAGAGTAGGAGAGGGAGATGGACAGTCAAAGAGACTTAGAAAATCTCTTGTGCCCCTAATTAACGCTCCTGTTTTCCACCCTTGTGGCAAAACTACTGATATTTTGATATTATTAATATCAATATAGGATAGTATATTCAAATAACATCAGTTTAAATGGGTGTCAATTACATCTGCGGAGTTCAATTTCACTTTTGGACATCATGGATGTTATACTCCTTTTAGCCATTTGGAGAAGGATGACAGCAGACTTGGCCTTTAATTGAAACACGTTCATCCACAGAGTGAAGCATTACTTCCTGGTATAGAAATTGTGGTCAAGTTGAGGTTTTCTAGAAATAGGTTGATATTGTGGAGCTGGGAAAGGATTTTCCTTCTAATGCAGGAAAATTCAATTAATTTCTAATTTCTAGGAGGGATAAAAAAGCAGATATGTTGATAGGGATGATTATATC
Source organism: Rhincodon typus (assembly GCF_021869965.1). Taxonomy (NCBI): domain Eukaryota; kingdom Metazoa; phylum Chordata; class Chondrichthyes; order Orectolobiformes; family Rhincodontidae; genus Rhincodon; species Rhincodon typus. The sequence goes on along the minus strand of NC_063339.1, from coordinate 14,672,039 downwards.
TTGGCTCCAAGTCTACCCTTGTGTCAGTAAGTGTTGAATATGCCATGATATGCCACCACCACTATATGATGGGACTTGGGTCTTGGACTTAAATCTTCTGCTCCAGAGACAGGAAAACCATTCCTGCACCACAAGATCCTTTAGTGTCTTTATTATTTATCATCGATCTATCAGGACATTTTATGACAGATCTCCAGAGTGGTTCAAACTTATATCCAGACCTTCTGGCCAAAAGAAAGGAACACTACCATTAAGCCGCAAAACCATTTTTTGACAACTTTGTGACATTCACATGATTTTACATTGGTCAGCATAACTATTGAAACTCAAAATAGCTCTGCGACAAATGACAGAGCATTTGATATCAAGAATTTATCAGCTCTTATTTGCTGATCATATATAGAAAGTGACCGCAGACATTGTCTGCTCCAACATGTATATTTTTTTGTCTGCATAGACATTTTATGACAAACCTTGATGGTCATCACATTTGGAGGTGGAACTTGAACATTTAGGCACGAAGGTATGGACACTACCACTCTGTCATAAATACCCCGAGTATGTCTGTCTATCACTTCTTCGTTCATAATGAACCCCAATCAGATATGTTTTCACACACCTTCATATCAGGTGGGAATTGAACCCTGACTTTCTGGCAAAGATATGGGAACACTACAATAACACCATATTACTCTCTTGCATCTGTTTACACACACAAAACTTTTTCAATGAAGCTGTTCAGACATGTTATGATACAATTCTGAGGAATATGGGATTTAAATCCAGACCTTCTGACCTAGAGGTAGGGACAATTTCACTGCATTATAAGACCTTACATTTTTGTTCAGTCTGCAATTATACACTTCCATGGCAAGTTTGACTTGAAGTTTATTGTTCTGACCCAGACACAGTGACATTACCGCTGCATTGGAAAATTCCTTAGCTCTTCTTTATATGTGCTCAAAGGCTTTTCTGCGTGTCCCTGAATTAAAAGGTTTTAACCGGAGGCCACAACTGTTTAATTGGTGTCTTGGATCATCAGAAGAATGAATGTTGCAGTTGTTCTTTGTTTTTAGATATTAACCTGTTCAGATGTATATGACACATATCTGGAACGGGTGGGTCTTGAACCAGAGGCAGAGACATGACCAGCAGACCCTCCTGGTGTTGCTTTATATTTGCTCAAGTAATATTCCAACTCATGCCCATAATCTAAATTGTTGCAAATAATTGAGGGTGTGTGGTGGGTACAAAATTAACTGACACTATTGTATGAACTGCTGGTTACACTTTCTATCCATTGACCTAACAGCAAGGGAAATCATACCCATTGGTTCCGTACGTGTGAAAATAACCAAGTCATGTAAATATTCTGGATTTAAAGACATAAAATCGTCTCTTTCTTTCTACAATCACATCCAAGGTTGAAAATCAGTCACAAGTTCCTTTCGAATTACACAACATCAGAATAGACATCCCATCTCATCCTCTTCCTTACTGGAGAGAATGCCTGCTTGTCAAATTGTGCTAAGATATTCACCCAGGTAGTCCTGAATTACCAGTATAGAATTTTGGCTTATCATTCTACATGTGGAATTTGCTCCCTGCCATGGGAATGGCTGATGATTTAGAAACAACCAGTTTTGGGTCATCTGAGAATTTCACTGCACATTGTCGTTTCTTCATTGCCATTGGGTCAAATTCTTGGGCAATCCTATTGCAACAGCATTGTGGATACAAGACAGTGCACTGCAGCAGTTTGAGAATCTGACTCACTACCGCATTGACTTTACCATTGAAACAAATAAAAACAAGTCATCAGTTTTAATCACTCCACCGTTGTGGTAATTTGGTGGTATTTCTTTCAGCAGCCTAGGTCTAAAGCTCTTGAATTTTGATTTATTTATTTGATTTGATTCATTTATTGTCATATGTATCTTGTTATAAAATACAGTGAAAAGTGTTGCCATTCACTGGCACTATTTTCAAACACAGAAAAATAAAACAAAGCATTGAATATAAAGGCAGAAAAATGAAAAAAATAAAGAAAGTGTCCAACTCTATAGCCTGAGATACAGCCTTGCTGGAGTCAGAGATAACACGGTGTGGAGCTGGAGGAACACAGCAGGCCAGGCAGCATCAGAGGATCAGGAAAGCTGATGTTTCAGGTCACGACCCTGCTTCAGAAATGGGGAGTGGGAAGGGAGCTCAGAAATAGAGAGGAGGGGTGGGGCTGGGGAAGGTAGGTGGGATGGTGATGGGTGTGTGCAGGTAGGCTTTGATGGGGATTGGTCAGTAAGGTGGGAGGGGTGGATAGGTGGGACAGAAGATGGACAGGTTGCGTCAGGTCCTGGAGGCGGGGATGTGAGGGAAGGTTGGTCATGGGATGATGCTGGGGGTGGGGAGATTTTGAAACTAATAAAATCTACATTTAGGCCATCGGGCTGTAGGCTCTCAAGGCAGAACATGAGGTGCTGCTCCTCCAGTTTGCGGGTGGCGTCATTGTGACACTGGAGGAGGCCCAGGATGGACATGTCACCCAGGGAGTGGGAGTGGGAGGGGGAGTTGAAATGGTTTGTGCCTGGGAGCTGTTGTTGTTTGTCGCGAGCAGAGTGCAGGTCTCCGCTTGGTCTTACCGATGTAGAGGAGGCCACATCAGGAGTAATAGACCACATTGATGGATGTGCAGGTGAACATCTGATGTGAAAATTTTGTTTGGTGCCTGGGATGGAGGTGAGGGTGGGAGGTGTAGCGGTTGCAGGGAAAGGTGCCAGGGGCTGGTGGGGCTAGTGGGGAGTGTGGAGCGAATGAGGGAGTTGTGGAGAGAGCGGTCCCTATGAAAGGCAGATAGGGGTGGGGAGGGAAATATATCTTTGGTTGTGGGGTCAGATTGGAAGTGGCGGAGAATGATACGTTGAATACAGAGGTTAGTGGGGTGATATGTGAGGACAAGGGAGATTCTGTTTTTGTTTTTGTTGGGGGGAGAGGATGTGAGGGCAGAGGTACGGGAAACGTAAGAGATGTGGGCGAGAGCATTTTCGATCACCGAAGGGGGGATGTTGCAATCCTTGAAATAAGAGGACATCTGGGATGTTCGGGAGTGGAACGCCCCATCTTGGGAGCAGACGCAGCAGAGGTGGAGGAATTGGGAGTAGGGGGTCGCATTCTTGCAGGAAGGTGGGTGACAGGAGGTGTGGTCTAGGTAGCTGTGAGAGTCGGTGGGCTTGAAATAGATGTCAGTTTAGAGGCGAACACCAGAAATGGAGACAGAGAGGTCCAGGAAGGAGAGAGAGGTATCAGAGATAGTCCAGGTGAACTTGGGGTTGGGATGAAAGGTGTTAGTAAAGTTGATGTACTGTTCAAGCTCCTTGTGGGAGCACGAGGCAGCACCGATACAGTCATCAATGGAACGGAGGAAGAGGTGGGGAATGGGGCCAGTGTAGCTGCGGAAGAGGGACTGTTCCACATATCCTACAAAGAGGCAGGCATAGCTTGGCCCCATGTGGGTGCCCATGGCCACCCCCTTAGTCTGTAGGAAATGGGAACTCTACTGCCTTTCTCGTTAAGTGCTCAGTCATCGGCCATTGGCCTAGTGGCCAGGCAAGAGTCCCCTTCACTGCGCTGCTGCTGTTGGAATAAAAGCTGCTACTCCTCAGCATCATCTCACTTCCACTGACGCAACCAGCACCATCTTGGTTACACACTTGATTACAAAACCAGAATAAGAAAAACAGCAGAAATAAAGGAAACCAGCTAAGTATTAAAGTCTCATTTAAGTCTTACTTCCATGCAGGCACCTGGGCCAAGCCACGGCCTGGAATTTCCTTCTTACATGTCTTACATATTCCTTCTTACATCTATACATTCTTTCCTCCTTCATTACCTAATACTTCTGTCAACTGACCTAGTATAGTTTGGTAATGCTCGTCCAGCGTGTAAGGATGTTTTGTTGCATTAAAACTGCAGTATACATGAGCAGAATCAGAATATGACTCATTGCATGTTACAAACATCTATGATGACCCAGAGGCTGTAATGGTTCAAATTGATTTGTTTCCTCACTGGTTAATTTGTATTATTTTTGAGGTGCAAATTGCTAGAAACAAAAATTGGTCATGAAATCAATAGGCGATGGGACCTCTGGTGAAATAGTCCATATCCTTTACTAACTAAATTTAAGAAAAGATGAAGAAACTGAGTGAACAACAGGAAAGGAAATCTGGTAAGTTAGGAGTCAAATTTGGTAGAGAAGGAGGATAAGATTGGCTGGATTTTGAGAGAAGAGAAAGAGGCACAAAACAAAAATCGGGGAAAAAATAAAATCTAAACCAGTAACATATCTCTGGGGACAATTTACCAACTGTGGGAGTGAGTCTTCTTTAACTTTAACATTATGTTTCTCAGCCTCCAAGATTGAGTGTCATGTCAGGATCATAAATCACTTCACTAACAGTGTCTTTACTGTCAGTTTGTATCCAGATCAGACAGAGACCAGACACTTTGTGGGCAGAGTTTATTAACGACTCAATCTTCCAACTTCTCTGCACCAGTCCCAACTATTTGTGATCATTTCTAATCAACCTGTTCTGAGATGTTATTGCACACTATGGAGCAGGTAGGACTTGAACCTAGGTCTCCTGGCTTAGAGATAAGAACCTAGCCACAAGAACCTTCTCATTCCACCCACCTTTTTTTTTAATCAACTTGTTCAGGGGTGTGATGACACACCGTGAAGCAGGTCGGACTTGAACCAGGGCCTCTCTCAGTCCAGGACTAGGGACACTACCACTATGCCACAAGAGGGCCCCTTGGGTCTTCTTTTTCCTTAATTTAACCTATTTTTCCCTAATCAATTTGTTCAGAGATATTATTAACACACCCCTGGAGCAGGTGGGACTTGAACCCGGGCCTCGTGGCCTGGGGATAGGGACACTGCTACTGTGCTACAAGAGCCATTCATTCCACCTTCTTGTGTTCGTTCCACCTTTATATCTACCCAGACAATTAATTCATCAATCAATCCCCATTTCCTGTTTAACCACTTGCTATATTAACAATTATAACATGAAATACCAACCTTAAACTGGGACAGCGAGCTTCATTGAATTTAACATTACAAGACAAACAATTTGTTGACACACTATTAGGAGGCTCACAGCAAGATGATCATTTATTTGTTTTTCTAGGCTAAAATTAGTGGAAAGCTATTTGTCTAAAACAATTTGTAGCAAATCTGTACTAATGACATGCCTCTTCCTTACTACAGAATTGGATTTTTCTTACACTTTATTGTGGCAGGTTTTGTGAGCTCTCAGTTATCTTCCCTGCAATTTCTGGACAATAATAGATAAATGGAGGAAGACAGGAGAGAATTTCTTAAAAAATTGAGCCAAAGTGCCACCTTTCTTAGAAGTTACTATCATTGATACAATTGTCACCTGATGCCCTTGGAATGGGATTGAACTGTGTTGGCAGCGGTGTATAAAATGCAAACAAAGTGTATAAAACCAGTGCAAGGCAACTAATTTACTTTAATTTCATTAGAATAGTACAGCACAGGAGGAGTCCATTTATCCTTTGAGTTATATTCATAGACATTTAACATTCAGAAAAAAGCCCCTTCGGCCCATCACGTTCACACCAGTCAAAGTAACCACCATCTATTCTAATCCCATTTCCTAGCACTTGGCCTTTTGTCCCTTTTGTTGAGTAGTTCAGATAGTCCCACTCCCCATTCTTTCTCCATAACCCCACAATTTCCCCTACTCCATATATTTATTAGAAGGTCTCTACTGAATTCATATCCAATACCAGATCAGACAGTGCATCCCTAATCCTAATTGCGCAAATATTTCATCATGTCACCATTGGTTCACTTGGCAACAAACTCACATCCGTGTCCTCCAGTTATTGACACTTCAGCCATTGGAAGATGTTTTCTTCCTTATTTTTTATATCTTAAACTCTTCATGGTTGCAACCAACTCTAATAAATCTTTTCTCTTTCTCCAGACCTTCCACATTTTGTAATACCTCATTACTGGAGCAATACTAATAACTCACCTCTGTACACAATCCAAAACCTCCATGCAGTGCCTAGAATTAGAAACAGCACTCCAGTTGAAATTGAACTGGTGTTTTATATAGAGATAACAAGGTGCAGAGCTGGATGAACACAGCAGGCCAAGCAGCATTTGAGGAGCAGGAAGGCTGACGTTTCGGGCCTAGACCCTTCTTCAGAATTTCTGAAGAAATTGTTATCTCACCTTGTTATCTCAGATTCTGCAGCATCTGCAGTTCCTAATATCTCTGGTGTTTTATATAATTTAGCATAACTTCCTGGCTTCCTCTATACCTTCATTTATAAAGTCCAGGTTCCATTTACTTTATTAACTGTTTTCTTACCCTGTGCTGATTCCTACAAAGATTTCTGCATGACTTTTTTCATCCTTTATTCATTTATGGGGTGAGGGTGTCACTGGCTAGGCAGCATTCATTGCCCATCCTAAATGCCCACAGGACATTTAAGAGTCAACCACAATGCTGTGGATCAGAAGTCACACATAGACTAGACCAGTTGGCAATGGCAGTTTCCTTCCCTAAAGGGCATTAGTGATTTTGCGAGAATAGACAATGGATCCATGGTCATCGTTCGACTCTTAATTCCAGATTTTTTTTAATTGAATTCAAATTCCACCATTTGCTGTGGCGGGATTCAAACCTGGGTCTCCAGAACATTATCTGTGTCTCTGAATTAACAGTCCAGTGTCAATACCACTAGGCCATTGCCTGCCCATAAACATCAACATCCCAAATCTCCTCTCGCACCAGCTCTAAAATTGTATCAATTAATGTGTATTGTTATCATTGAAACAATATTTATATTTCATCAGCTATTTATGACCAAGGTAAAGAAAAATCAGCATCCAATATCGGCATCAGGCATTTCCAGGTAGGTCATTCCATGGATTTGAGATGGTGTAAATTTGTTTCTCTGGTCACTCAATATTTAATACAGTACTACAGAAGCAATTACATTATCCAATAAGAAATAAGAGCAGGCTGTTCAGCCCCTCAAGCCTACTCTACCATTCAGTAGGATCATGGCTTATATTCCTGTCTGGCAGCAGAGTGCAAAGAGAATATTGACCCAACCGTGGCTTATGTTGTTCATTCAAGAATTGGCAGAGAAAACAATAGACTGATGACTGGGCACAGGAGGATGAAGGTATTGATTAAGAAGGGCAAAATAGGGTATGAGGCTAAGGTTACAGAACAGCTGATTAAAATTTTCCACGAGTACGCAAAGAGAAAATGTTGGTGAAAACTAATGTAGGTTGTTTATAATCAGAAATGGGGATGGGGTTTGGGTTTATAATGCGGAACAAAGAAATGGCTGACGAATAAATTCATACTTCAATTCTATCCACACAAAAGATGACACAAGTAATGTGTCAGAAATGATGGAGAACACAGTTTTTAATGAGAGGGAGGAACTGAAGGAAATCTGCATTAGTAGAGAAATGACGTTAGAGAAGCTGATGGGATTGGAGGCTGCTAAATCCCCAGATCCTGATAATCTACATCCCTGAGTACTTGAGGAAGTGGCCCTGGAAATAATGGATGCATTGGTGGTCATCTCTGGAACAGTACCTACGGATTGGAGAGTAGCTAATGGAACCCCACTATTTGAAAAGGGAAGTAGAGAGAAAACAGAGGATTATACACTAGTGAGTCTGACGTCAGTAGTGGGGAAGATGCTAGAGTGAAATATCAAGGATTTTGCAGCTTCGCACTTAGAAAACAGTGGTAGAATCAGATACAGTCAGCATAGATTTACAAGTGGGAAATTGAACTTGATAAATCTACTGGAGTAGGAATAAAGGGGTCTTTTTCTTAATGTCAGGCAGTGACTAGTGGGGTACTGCTGCAGGAATCAGGACTTGGACCCCAGCTATTCACAATGTATGTCAATGATTAGGGGAGAGAGCTAAGAATAATATCTTAAAATTTACAGATAACAGAGTTGGAAGATTGAGTGTGAGTTTTCTGGACCAAATAAAACCCCCTCAAATGTTCAGAAGATAATATGGACCCTAAGTTTTTCTTATTTTAAGGTAAATGTAAGGTATTATGTTCCTTCAATTCAATTGCTCGAACTACTGGATTTAAAGCAAAACAAATTTTAATCGCTCATTATAGTTTTAAAAAAAAACAAAAGAAAGAAGGAATTGGAATAACTTAAGTCTACTGGAAAACTTAACAGAATAATAGAAACAGTAACTATTACTAATTAACTGTTCCAATATAATGACATCCCATAAACACACCCTTGGTGAAAGGCAAATTCAGAAAATAGATTGTCTCAAATACAACTCCAGTAACAGGGAGAAAACCCCCAGCCTTTGGCTGTAACTGAGAGGGGGAAAAAAATACCCTTCACTTCTTCAAGACCCCAACACCAATTGCTGAAAGCTAAAACTAAAAATCTTGGTTCTGCGGGAGCTTGACCCCACCCATTCAGGCTGCTTTGACTGTTCCAACTTTAAAAGAAAACCCAAGACCTCTCAGACTGTTTACTCTAATGGCTCTGGTAGACTGTTCAGTACCTCTGCCTTAAAACCTCTCTTCAAATAAAAACCCAGGACAAAATGCATCTCTTCAAGCCACAATATTGTCATTTGAGGGATGATGCAGTGATGTTGCAGTGTGATTTGGACAGACTGAATGCAAAGGCAAATGCATGACAGATGCAGTGTCACATGGATATATGTGAGGTTTTTCACTTTGGTAGCAAAAATAGGAAGGCAGATTGTTATTTGAATGGCTGTAAACAGAGAGGGGGGAAGTTCAATGAGACCTAGGTGCCCTCATGCACTAGTTACTGAAAGTAAGTGTGCAAGTGCAGCAAGCAGTGAAGAAGGCAAACTATATGTTGGCCATCACAGCGAGAGGATTTGAGTATCTTGGATGTCTTACTGTAATTACACAGTGCTTTGGTGAGGCCACACTTGGAACATTATGTGCAACTTTGGTCTCCTTATCTGAGGAAGGATGTTCTTGCTACAGAGAAAGTGCAGCAAAGGTTTACCAATTTGATTCTGGGATGGTAGGACTGACATATGAGGAGAGATTGAGTTGGTATTCACTAGAGTTTAGAAGAATAAGAGGGGTATCTTACAGAAACCTATAAAATTTTAGCAGGATTAAGCAGGTTCGATGCATAAAGGATGTTCCTGATGCTGGGAGAAGTTCAGAACCAGGGGTCATTATTTAAGGCTAATTGGTAAACCTTTTAGGAGACTAAGGGGCACATTTTTAAGATGAGAGGAGAGACATTTAAATAAGACATGAGGATGATTAGCACATGGAATGAACTTCCTGAGAAAGTGGTGGATGTAGGTACAATTACAACGTTTAGAAGATATTTGGATAAATGCATGAATAGGAAAGGTTTGGAGGGATATGGGTCAGGAGCAGGCAAGTGGGACTAGTTTAGTTTGGGATTATATTCAGCATGGACTGGTTGGACCGAAGGGTCTGTTTCAGTGCTGTATGACTCTATGGCTCTGACTGAGAGGAGGAGAAATTTTTTCACCCAGAAAGTGGTGAGCCTTTGGAATTCACCTTTCATTTTTCAAAACTCCAGTGAGTAGAGTCCCAACCTGTTTAACTTTTGCTCATAAGACAATCACTCCAAAGCAGAGATCGGATGAAATCCCAGTGAAACATTTTCTTTCTGTAACATCCATAGCCAAGCTGAGTTGCAGCATACTCAACTGTTAGTAGTTTTGTGCTCTTTTCTCCATACCCACTTGGACATCTCACAAAGAACCCTTTGCAAACTATGAGGGAGGCTATACGCCCATTTGTCTGGGCTGTCTCAAACACCAGACAGAATGTTGAAGGATAACATTCTAAACCACTTTGTTTTGCTTTGTAAATGATGTTCTTTGGTTACAAAACACCCAATGGTTACATGTTAACTCAGATAGAACCATTTATTTTCAATTGATTAGTCAAACCTATCTGTCATCAATTGATGAATTCAACCTGTCTGTTTTCAATTGATTAACCAACCTTGACAGTTTGAAATCTGTGACTAAGGAATAAAATAGCAGCAACATGCCAGAAAAAAGTCAAAATGTTGTAAATACATTTTCCGTCTGAACCAAAAATACTTCACAATAATCAGAATAGAATGTAAGAATTATGTTATTAATATTCCTTATGAAAAGACTTATAATCCTAAACTAAGTGGACAGTATGAATCCTTGCCATCAGATATAAGTTGTACATAATTTTTAGCTGAGACAGTTGTTTGCCAATAACTCATGCCTTGTGGCAAAGAAAGTCCATGTTACTGAATCTCATGATGGTCCCTTAAAAAGGAAACAAATCAGAGAGCGGGCTCCTTGTGAGCTAGCATAGAATATCAGACTTGTGACTGCCAGGTTTAGAATGACTTATCCATCATCTTGTCTTGGTTTCTTAGTGGCATTCGGCTACTGTTCCTTCATTGTTCCCTCACTGCTTATTGGCACAAAGGTTACCAGCTTTGAAGGGGAGTCATTCTGCAGATAATGAAAATTTAGACAGTTGTACAATTTGTCATTTTTACTCCAGGATGAAATAGAGAAGCTGTTGATGTGTTTAGTTCAATAGTACCAATGCTTTGTATTCCAACTGATGGGGGTTAGTTCCTGATTGGTCAAGGATCTCTACGAGCAGGGTCTTCTGCATTGCCACAAGTAATAGAAAATAAAACCTTGCATTTCTGTATCACATTTCACAACCTTAAAATGTCCCAAACGGTTTCACAGTCAGTGAATCACTTTTTGACTTACTGTTGGAATGTAGGAATCGCAGCAGCCAATACAGCAAACTTTCACAGTGGGGAATAAGGCTTCTGAATCCTTTCCTGATGTTTGTTCTGAGCATGCCAAAGCTAATGTAAAGAGCAAACATTTCCATGTGAAATATTAATTATTCTTTGTCAGCGAGGCCAGTGTTCTGTCCATCTGGTTTGTTGTCCACCCTTGATTGTCCTTGAACTGAGGCCTGCTAAAAGCCAACCACGTTTCTGTCAGCCTGGAGATGCATGTAAACCTTACAAGGTAAAGTGGGAGATTTGCTTCACTAAAGGACATTGGTGAAGCATATGTGATTCCACAAAAAATGAATTTCAGAGTCACCTTGAGGCTAGCGTTCAATTTAATTTGCTGTGGTACAGCGACATTACCACTACACCACAAGTTCACCATTTACCATTAAACTCAACACCAGTTGTCTCTCTATAATGAGGGAGAAGCCCTATGTTCCTCTGGGACTATGGCGATGACTACTTCTCTTTGTTTAATTTATACTTTAAGCAATAAAAGCTTTCTTAAAATAAAATTATTGGATGTGGGCATCACTAAACTAGGCCAGCATTTATTGCCCATCCCTAATTTCCAGACAGCAGTTGAGAGTCAACCACACTGCTGTGGGTCTGGAGTCACATGAAGACCAGACTGGGTAAGGATGGCAGATTAACTTTAAATAATACCGGTGAATCAAATGGCATTTTAGGACAATTGGCAGTGGTTACAGTTGAGCTAATTCTTTATCTTAATTCAAATTTCATCATCTACTACATGGTGTGATTTGAACCCATGAGCCCAGAACATTAGCCTGCATTCTGGATTACCAGTCCAGTGATATCACCTCTATGCCACTACTTCTCCTTTAGTTTAAGTAATCACTTCCTGGATATTATTTTTGATCTGGCAATGTTGAGGCGATTATAACTTTTTGTATATTGGTTTCTGCTGGTGTCTTGGGCAGCAGCAGCAGATTTGGCCAAATAGTTTCAAGGAGGCTTGGGGTTTAATTTCTGATACAGTGTGTCCCTGAAAGCATTGCTGTTGAGAAGTGAAAGTTGCAGTGCTACGTCCATCTGAAAACCTTTGACAGATGTTTGATGCTGTCCTGAAAGATGGCACGAGGTCATTGATTAATACAGGCTAGTCCAATGGGGTACCAAGCCCCCAGGCCATTAAGCAGAAGACTGAAAGTATTGGTAGATGTTTGCTCTTTATCAGTTGCCAACTTCACTTGTTCTTTCTCAAATTTGGCCCATGCTTCAGTTAGTGCTCCCTAATCAAATTAAGTGTTTGTATGTTTGGGTATGACTCACCATCTTGAGTAGTACTCTGGTCCTGGCTCTCCTCACTTACTGTTTCCTTGTTTGGGAGAGAGGCAAAGGATGAAGTAAAGACGTTAATAAAGCATGTGTTATTATGCCTGAAAACAGGGACACAAGGGTTATCTGCCCAACTTCTATTAAGCAACATACACCTCTGTGCTACTTCCTGTGAATATAAGGCAGAAATTAGACAGCACCTTCCAAACCCACGACCAGCTGTATCTAGAAGGACAATGTGCAAGTCCCTTTTCAAATCACACATCACCCTGACTCGGAAATATATCACCATTCCTTCACAGTCACAGGGTCAGCACAGTGGGTCAGTGGTTAGCGTTGCTGCCTGACAGCACCAGGGACCCAGGTTCAATTCCAGCCTTGGGTGACTGTCTGTGTGGAATTTGTACATTCTCATTGTGTCTGCATGGTTTCCACTGAGTGCTCTGGTTTCCTCACACAGTTCTAATATGTGCAGGTTAGGTGGATTGGCCATGCCAAATTGTCTGTAGTGTTCAGTGATGCGTAAGATAGGTAGGTTAGTCATGATGGATGTGGGGTGGGGTGGGTCTGGGTAGAATGCTCTTTTGAGTGTCAGTGTGGACTCTATGGGCCAAATGGCCTGCTTCCACACAATAGGGATTCTGTCATTCACCCTTCAGACCTCTTATTTTCTCACCTTGATTGGCTGTCCCCACCATCCTACTGACCCATATAGAGAATCCCAGACCCTTCCCTCTTCCACTCCTCTATGCCCAATCCCCTCCTGTCCCCAAACACACCCTGTGCCATCCATTGGACACTTGTTCCATGCACCTCCAGCTCACACTCCCATTAATTACTCCCCACCCTGTCTCTTCTTGCTGGTCCCGAGCCTACTGCAAGCTTCCCTTCTCCTGCAACACTCCCTTCCGTTTCAGCACCACAGACTAATATCTGTATGCCCACCGACATTTTACATGATTACTGCTAGATAAACCAGGCAGAATCTGCTGAGATTATAGTCCTGATAATGAAGACCTGTATATGGAAATAATCTGGAGATGGGTCTTGAAGATTTCACATGATGAGTCTGTGACAATTTCCTTTGCAGCTGTGGGGTAATCCTGGTACAGCAGAGATCAATAATAGAAACTGTTGACTACAGACGCGACTGCGCAAACTCATCTGTTGTACATCACCTTTAAATGATCATGAGCAAGGCAATGCAATCTTTATGTGCCACTGGCTTTATCATGAAGTTAGGCTGTAACTAAAAGATGTTTTCATATAATGATTTTTCAGGCCATTCACGAATGGAGGCCAATGCTCCACTAATTTGGAAAAAATGTTCAACTGAGAAAACAAAAAACATTGTAAAAAGTCCAAATGATTTTCAGGGATCCTTTTAGTCTTTCAATAATGACTGATTTCAGATGGGATTAACTTTAAGGCTGAAATATTATAGATAATGCAGAACAGAATAGGAAGAATACCTATGTCACTCATTAGCATATCACTTGATTGATGAAGGATCTGCTCAAAAACAAACACCGGAGAATTATGAGGTATAGCAGTGTGTGACGATGCTGTAGTTTTAAGAACTTATTTTGTCCTGGTTTATTTTAAGAGAGAGGTTGAATGAGAGGTACAGAGCTGGCTAGTTAAGACCAGTTGAGTAAACAATTTGGGAGACCTTGGTTTTTTTTTTACAGTTTGAATAGGTGTGGCCAGCTCTCACAGATTAGGATTTCTGGGTTTTGGTTTCTCATTAGCATCAGAAGCTATTTGAGTCTCAACAGAGTTGGAAGTTTCAGTGAATGTTTCCTGGCTGCTACTCTGTCTGAATTTTTTCTTGATGATTTTTCCTCCTGGATTGTAGAACAGCATGTTAGAATCTGTGTCTGAATTTTCCTTTTTGCCAAGGTGTTTATGGGATGTTACTACATTAGAACAGTTAATTAGTGATAATTACTGTATCTATTATTGTTAAGTTTTCCAGCAGCTAAATTATTCTAAATTCCTCTTTCTTTGGCTGTATTTTAGCTACAGTGTTTAAATGAATTGTGTTTGGCTTAACGTCCAGTAGTTTGACCAGTCACGTTGCACCTAGAACACAGCACTTCACATTTACCTTTAAAATAAGAATAAGTTAGGGTCTAGGCTGCCTTCTTAAAATATTTTGAGGAAGTCTGGTCTGGTCCATAACAAGTCAAGGAGGGGTGCCGCAAAACCAAAAGATCCACGGATGCTGTAAATCAGGAACAAAAACAGAAGTTGCTGGAAAAACTCAGCAGGTCTGGCAGCATCTATGAAGAAAAAAAGTCAGAGTTAACGTTTCGGGTCTGGTGACGCTCCCTCAGAACTGATGGTAGCTGGGAAAACATTCACAGCTTCTGCCAGACCCGCTAAGCTTTTCCAGCAGCTTCTGTTTTTGTGCCACAATTGTACCTCTTCACTTTTTAATAATTTTCTGAAGAAGGGTCTCGACCCGAAACGTCAGCTTTCCTGCTCCTCTGATGCTGCTTGGCCTACTGTGTTCATCCAGCTCTACACCGTGTTATCTCAGTTCTTCAAAAAACCTCTTTTAAGGAAACAACAGTTCATTTCGGAGCCAATGTTTATACCGTGTAATAGTTGTCTTATTCAATGCCTTCAATGCATAATCTATCAGCAATAGCAAATGCTCACTCCATCAGGAGCACCCCAACTTCTGAGTCTGATGTTTATGAATTTAAGTCTAAGTCCAGAATATGAGCACAAAAATCTAGGCTGACACTCTAGTGCAGTACTGAAGGAATACAGCAGGGTTGCAGATACTATCTCTCAGGTGGGATATTCAACCAAGGACTTAATCTACTGTCTTGGGGTAAATGTGAAACAAGATGGTGGCAGAATAGGGCTCCTGAACCAGAGCTTGTCCACTCTGACCGCTCTTCTTTCTTCTTCTCTTTTTTTAGTTTCTTTTAGTTTTAATCTCAACTTACTTTCTGGAGGAAGCTTGGGCATGGAGCAGCAGCAGAGCAGCATCAGTCAGGGGCCCAGAGCGGGGACTTTGGCAGTTGCCCACTGAGTGGTTGGTGTGGCCTGGGCAGAACTCTGGTAGTCGGCGTCACCACGAAAGTGGGTGGGGTCTGGGACCGGCCCCAGAACGAGGCTCTGGCAGCCTGTGGCGAGGCAGTCGGTGAGCCCGGAGATGGCGGTTGGTGGTGAGATGGCAGCACGGAGGTACGGGGATCGAACAACCGAATCCAGCGCAGGAGAGACATTGAGCCCTTGTGGGGAGCTCCCAGCGTGGAGGTACTGCAGACCCGTGGTTAAAGAAGGACTGTAATTTTGAAGTTTTAATTTTATTTCTTAGTTACTACTTTATGCTGAGAAGAACTGTAATGTTGCACTTTGAACGTATTTCTTTATTTTTCTAGTTTTTATGCAAGATTTTGTAACCAGATACCTCGTACCTAAGATGGTGTTACGAATGGGGACACTGCAAACCTGTATTCCTGTATCCCTTACTTGAGTACTTGTGACAATAAAATCTAATTCTAATTCTAAATTCTAGTGTAATGGATCCCACAGGCACTCCTTCGCACAGAGCAGGAGTGTTTTCCCAATGTCTTAGACAACAGTTAGTCCTCAGTCAACATTACACAAAATATCTGGTCATAATCACATTGTTGTTTATGGGAACTCATTGTAGACAAATTAGATCCTGTGTTTCTTACATCACAAAAGGGACTACATTTCAAATGAACTACAAAGTGTCTGACTGCCTCAACTACTCTTTACAACTTCTTGGAGCACCTTCTGAATTCCCTATTGAATTTGTTGGTACCATCTTACATTTGACCTCTAGATGGGGACTCCTCTACAAGTGAAAATAATTTCTCTATCCCCATCTGAGAAGCCATTTCAAGATTTTAAAGACCTCTATCAGGTCACACCTCAAAGGGAAGACCCCTGGCCTTTGCTGATAAATTAATCTTCTTGTGAATTGTTTTTACACATTCTCAAGTATGTTTAGATCCTATTCATTGTATTGAGACCATTACACCAAGGAAGGCCTAACCAAGATTAAAATAACTTCTTTGTCTTTTAATTATGCCCATCTAAAAGGCACTTCTAGACAATCCCAAAGAAAACACCATTGATGTTCTAATGGAAGAAGGACACAAGTCCAAAACAAATGAAGCAGACCAGAAACATCTGCAAGCGATTGACTCTGGAACAGCAATCGCCATCAACATGTCCAGTGGAGCATCTAAATTCTCAGGTGCCTACAGCACAATGGCCTAAACATGGAATTCACCAGTTTCAAAATCTTCCCACCCCTGGCCTCATCCCATGACCAACCCTCCCTCTCATCCTTGCCTCCTTGACCTGACACAACCTGTCCATCTTCTCTCCCACCTATCCGCTCCTCCCACCTCACTGACCAATCCCCATCACTCCCTACATGCACTCATCTATCACCATCCCACCTACATTCCCCAGCCCCACCCCTCCTCTCTCTATTTACTTCAGAGCTCCCTTCCCCCTCCCCCATTTCTGAAGATGGGTCCCGACTTGAAACGTCAGCTTTCCTGTTCCTCTGACGCTGCCTGGCCTGCTGTGTTCCTGCAGCTCCACACCGTGTTATCTAAATCCTGTATGAGATGTGATTTGTTTCATCCATCAAAGTAAGGTCCAACATTTCATGACAGATACAAGCTCTAATCTATAGGAGGACATTGGATCAAAATGGATAGGAAGTCCAATTGCACAAAGAAACCCAATATAATACATGACGCTCCACAGCTGTATGTTTACAGCCAGCCAAGGAACAATGTTGAAGAATCACCCAAAGTTCCATTGATACCACACAAGCATGTCACAATGTGAAAGTGGTAATTGCAACTTAAGGGCTCGCAGACCTCAATCAAACATTACCCATGGTTAGGCGGGGGGAGGAGGAGTGGGGGGGCATGGTGAGGAGAGAGGTGAGTGGATAGGTGGGGATGGAGCCCAGAGAGAGAGGCGAGAAAGGAGTAGGCAAGGAAGGGGATTGTTGATAGTAGGCCAGGACAGAAGAGAAGCTGAATAAGTGATAACAAGAGCTAAGAGTCAGAGAGAATGGGGCGGCAGAGCTGAAAACAACACACGCCATATCAAGACCAGGCCTGGGGTGGGTAAAACACATGTAAAGGTAAAATCAGGCTTTAAAATTATTAAATAAAAGCCAAAAGACCCACGGATGCTGTAAATCAGGAGCAATAACAGAAGTTGCTAGAAAAGCTTAGCAGGTCTGGCAGCATCTGTGAAGAAAAATTCAGAGATAATGTTTCGGGTTTCTGACTGGAAACGTGAACTGATTTTTTTCTTCACAGATGCTGCCAGGCCTGCTGAGCTTTTCCAGCAACTTTTGTTTTTGTTTCTAAAATTATTGAACTCTATTTTGAGTCCTAGAGGCTGCAAGATACCCAAGTGGAAAACGAGATGCTATTCTTCAAGCTTGTACTGAGGATCGCTGAGGCAGGCCAAGACAGAAATGACAGCGTGGGAATGAGGTGGTATGTTGAAGTGGTACTCGGGGTCATTTTTACAGACAGAAAGTAGGTGCTCTGCAAAGCGGTCACCCAGCCTGTGTTTTTTTCTGCCTAGTGTAGAGGAGACCACACTGCGAACAGCAGATGCAGTAGACTAGATTGAGTGAAATTCAGGTAAATCGCTGCTTCACCTGGAAGCTGTGTCCGGGGCTCTGGATAGTGAGGAGGGAGGAACTATATGGGCACATGTTGCACCTTCTATGAGTCCATTGGAGTTGTGTGGCGAGATGTTGGGAATGGAGGACAAATGTACCAGACTGTCCCAGAAGGAATGGTCCCTGGGAAATGCTTCTGAGGGAGTGGAGAATATCTGGTCGTAGCATCCCACTGGATGTGACAGAAATAGCAGCTTACAATCCTCAGCTCTCATTATCATCTATTCAGCTTCTCTTCTGTCCCGACCTACTATTAGAAATACCCCTGTTTCATCTCGCTTTTGTGCTCTCTCTCTCTCTCTTTCTCTCTCTGGGCTCTGTCTCCATCTAGCGACTGAACATCCCCCCCACACCACCAGCCCCCCACCCATTCCACACTTCGTCTTCAGCATACGTACCATATATACCATACCAGCTGCTATCAGTTCTGATAAAGAGTCACTGGATTCGATATGTTAACTCTGATTTCTCTCTGCAGATGTTGCTGGACCTGCTGAGTTTTGCCAGCAATTTGTTTTTATTTCAGATCTCCAGCATCCACAGTTCTTTGTTTTATTATATATGGTCAACTTGACACAATACATGGACATAGGAAGAACTGAAGCCTTCTGATCCATCCAAGTGATTAAGCACAAAAAGAATGGACAAACTTCACCATAAGGTGGCACGGTGGCTCGGTTGTCTGGGTGGAGTTTGCAGACTCTCCCTATGTCTGCGTGGGTTTCCTCCAGGTGCCCTGATTTCCGCCTAGGTGGATTAGTTATGGGAAATGCAGAGTTACAGACGTAAGATAGGGGGATGGGTCTGGGTGGGATACTCTTCAGTGGGTTGGTGTGGAGTCAATGGGCCAAATGGCACTGTGGGATTCTATGATTCTGTGATATGCCAAGATTGACAAATCAAAATATCATTCCTTTACTCAGCTTACATGAGATGCACTCAGTAAGTTGTTGTTTAAGAAGTACAAGCAAGACCACATGTGGTTGTGACTTCTCAAACTGGTTACTATGAAGAAACTTCATCCTTTACACTGTGAGTGTTTAAGTAGGGGAGTCCAAAACTAGGGGGCATAGGTTTAAGGTGAGAGGGTAAAGATTTCAAACGGACCTAGGGGGCAACTTTTTCATGCAGACGGTAGTACATGTATGGACTGTGCTGCCAGAGGAGATGTTGGAGGCAGGTACAATTACAACATTTAAAAAGCATCAGGATGGGTACATGGATAGGAAGGGTTTAGAGGGATATGGGCCAAATGCTGGCAAATGGAATTAGGTCAGATTGGGATGTCTGGTCACCATGGATGAGTTCGATAGAAGGGTCTATTTCCTTGTTGTACAGCTTTATGACTCTATAATTATAACTACAAGCACGACTGCAAACTACTGACTTCTCCTGAGCTGGTTGATCTGGTCAGGCTTCACCCCTACAATGAAAGCATTTGAAGGTGCCAAGTTGTTGAAAAAGTTTGTACTCAGCAGAGATTAGAGGATGAAGTTTACCCCACCAGGTGCATGACTTGTACATAAACATTGCGTATGTGATTTGTAATTTCAGTTTAGTTGTAGTATTCTTGAGTACTCATGATGTACAAATGACTAGAAGATATCTAGAACAAGGGATCACTATTTAAAAAGCAACGGTCATCCGTTTAAAACAGAGGTGAGGAAAATTGTTTTCTCTCAGACAATGATAAGCCTTTGGAATTTTCTTCTTGAAAGTTCTTGAAAGCAGAGTTCTTGAATATCTTTACAGTAGAAGGAAAAGGATTCTTGTTAAGCAAGGAGTGAAGGATTACCAAGGGTAGGCAGGAACTTGGATTTGAGGTTAAAATCAGATCAGTCATGATCTTACAAAATGGGAGAGCAGCTCAAGGTGGGGAGGGTGGGGGGGAATGGCCTATTCATGCTCCCAATACCTTTGTTATTACATACACAAAGGACGTTCCCAAAACTGACCTGACTGAAAAGTTCTGAGAACTCAGATTACAAAACTTTGACCCACTATTAGGAAACTGAATTGCAGCCTGCCACCCAATTAAGTCCACCTGTCCAAATGGGGGTAGGTGATGGCCTAGTGGTATTATGACTGGACAGTTAATCCAGAGACCCAGGTAACGTTCTGAACATCAGAGTTCGAATCCTGCCATCACAGATAGTGAAATTTGAATTTGATAAAAATCTGGAATTAGGAGTCCTAATGATGACTGTAAAATCATTGTCAATTATTGGAAAAAACCCCATCTGGTTCACTAATGTCCTTTAGGGAAGGAAACTGATGTCCTTACTTGGTCTGGCCTACGTGTAACTCCAGACCCACTGCAGTGTAGTTGACTCTAAACAGCTGCCCTCTGGGTAATTAAAGATGGGCAATAAATTCTGGCCTAGCCCGCAATGCCCTCACCCTGTGAATGAATAAAATAAAAATTCCCAGAGGAAGATTCCACTGTCTCCATCTTAATTCTTGTCTCAACTGTAGACATTTCTCAAGAATAACTGTGGGGAGAAAAGTGAGATTTTTTTTAAGGAAATGTTTTCTTTATTTTATAAAGCAGAATAAGATGTAAGAGCATGTTCTTGTTTTAGTATCTAGTAAGTCAATAATTTAAAAAAAAAGATTTGTAGTTGGGTCTTACAGAAATCAAAGAACCCTAGGAGAACTTTGTTTTGGATTGTAGAACTACCAGCACTGGCTCAGCAATCAATTATGTGATTCTTTTGAAGTCAATGACATTTAATGCTTTCAATTAAATTATCTACAGTGTTTTACTCTCAACTGTTTTCCTTGCATAAAAGCAAGTTGGATTTGGAACATAATGCATGTCTAATTGGCTGATGCATATTGGTTTCTAGCTCTGTACTACCAATCCCAGTGGCTGTGTCACTTCATGTTTGACACCTGTTGATGAGAAGCAGTATCCAGGGAGTGGTCCGTGAGCAACTTGTGTGGTTTGATTTTGAAACAAAGAGGAACTTGGCTCGGGAGTTAAGTTTTTTTTTGCACTTGGGCTGATTCCAAATGTCTTCTCTTTGGATCTTGGCAGTAAGTCAGCCAACAATAATTTCTTTTGGAGCCAAAGTTGGCTCCATGGATGTGTGATTACCAACCTTGGTAGAGACATCGAGGAGGCCACTTTTCTGTGCGTACGTTTAAGTTGGCTGAATCGGTGAACTCAGAACCAATTATCACATTAATATTGGTGAATTCAATTCATTTTCACACCCAATTGCTCAAAGTGTTTTGTGAGCTAAAACAATTCAAACTGATACTTTTCAAAAAACAAAAGGCTGTAAATTTTTGCAAGTTGTTAGCAGAAACAATGCTAAGTGTATCTGTTTTTCTTTTTCCGATGTTCATTTACTGGAATTCCATGTCCAGTGTTTTATTTCAAATCAAACTTTATTGCATTCTTCTCTTCACAAATTCAAACTGGTGCAGTGACTGTATTCAGTCAAATGTAGAATAAAAACGTTCTCTTTATAAGCCTTGGCTAAGGGCATATTTTGTTAATGGACAAATATGAGGGTTTTCTATTTGCTTGCGAGCATGATTTTGCAACAATGGTAACTGGTGATACAATAATGATAACCTGCAGATTCGGTTCCCTCACATTGAAAACATTCTGTGTCAACGGAGGCCAAACAATTTCGCTGAAGGATGGGATGGATGTATCTCTGGCGCTCTGTTGCACATCTTTGAACTGATGAGGCAGTCTCTTGACAGAAGTCAGCTGCTTGCTACGTGCTGGTTTCCCTAAATGCCATTGATTTGCCCAAACAGAGAAAGCAGTTGCTTTCGTGCTGTTTCTGTGCATTGAGGGTATGGTCTTGCATGTTGGAAAATGCACAGAAGGGATATTGAGAGATTTGGAAAAATTACATTGTTTTGCAAACAAGGAAAGGCCATTAAACCCCATGAACATAGCCCCAGTGTTCGATGTAGTCAGGAAAATAGATTGTTTTGTAAAAAGGGGTGGAGTTCAGTGGAAAAGCTCCTTCCTACCCACAGCTGAAATCCAGAAATGTTGGACTTGTTGCTCCTGGATGCTAAACAATTAACTTATTGTCATCAAAAATAAAGTATATGCCAGAAAGCATGCCACCTGCTGTAAAATTTAGTGAACTAATGCATTGCTGAAAGCATTACAACATTGGAGCCAGTAAGATTGTAATAATATTTACTATTGTAGTTTATTGCTAGAGAATTAAAAAAAAAAAGTTGTCATTATTTTTTATCGCACTGTTTAAATTAAAATGATTTTGCTTCAGTCTATTAATCCACCTAATTCAGAAAGTTCTGAATCTATGGAATTCTCTCCCACAGGAAGCTGTTGGGGGCAGTTCATAGTCAAGGGGAAGCTTTACATGGCCCTTCCGGCTAAAAGGATCAAGGGGTATAGAGAGAAAGCAGGAACTGTATAATCAACCATGATCATTTTGAATGGTAGTGCAGGCTTGAAGAGTCAAATGGTCTACTCCTGCACCTATTTTCTATGTTTCTATGTAATAAACACAAAGAACTCAAAATCTGATACAAAACCAAAAGAATGCCGGAGAAATTTAGGAGGTCTGGCAGCATCTGTTGAGAGAAAAACAGAGTTAATATTTCCAGTCCAGTGACCCTTCATCAGTTCTGTCTTTGTTCCACCTAATTAATAACTGAGTTATCAGCTTAACCAGAGAAGGGAGAGTGGGTTTCAGCTTCAAATTCTTTCTCTCAAGTCTTCTAAAAAAACTATTAAAACTATACTCCTTCATCAATTACACTTTGCCTTTGTCAATAGTACATGACATAAGACCAACCATTGTCTCTATTTCCAAGTCGATTGAAGACATTGTACTTGTGTAAATGGTTATAACTGTCTGTTCCAAAGCTACTCAAACAAGATGTCCTGATGTGATTATTCCCAATTTCTTTGAGGATCAGCCTTTAACAATTGCAGCCTTTTCATTCTAAAGTTCTGGATACTTGCATTTATGCTTATTAGCCTAGCCCCTCAAGTCACATTTTATTCACTTAATGACTGCCATCATTATATTCTTAGTTTTTCTTGATCTCAAGGCTAAAATATTATTTCCAACCACTATCTTACTTTCCCCTCCTCCCAACAGCCCTCACCCCTAGAGTGTAAATATAGTCCTATTGCAGTGGAGCTATGTTGTCCATCTACCGGTACGTGTCCCCTCTCGTTGCAATGACAACCACAGCAGGCAGGCCAATGCCAACTGTCTAGTGAGCCAGGTGAAACCAGGCAGGTTTCTGGCTGGATCATGGAGTGATGCCTCCTTCTCAGGCCCCTGTATGCAACTGAGGGCTCCCCCAAGGTAATTTTCTCTCCCTTCTCCTCTGAGACTGATTGGGGCGTCACAGCAGCCCAGTGGTTAGCACTGCTGCCTCACAGTGTCAGGGACCCAGGTTTTATTCCAGCCTCAGGCAACTGTCTCTGTGGAGTTTGTACGTTCTCCCTGTGTCTGCGTGGGTTTCCTCTGGATGCTCCAGTTTCCTCCCACAGTCCAAGGATGTGCAGTTTAAGTGGACTGGCCATGCTAAATTGCCCCGTAGTGTCCAGGGATGTGCAGGCTCAGTGTATTAACCTTGGGAAATGTGGGGTTACAGGGGATAGGGTAGGGGGATGGGTCTGGATGGGATGGTCTTCGGAGGGTTGGTGTGAACTCATTGGGCCGAATGGCCTGCTTCCACACTGTAGGGATTCTATGATGTTCTGATCTGCCCATTGTCCTCACGACATCCTGACAATGTGGGCAGGTGAGGTGCCAGCTCATGGCTTTTAAATAACTGGGCGGCAAGCTGACCCAGTGCAGGCTGCATCACCCCTAAAGTCACTGCACTAGCACAGAATCCTTATGGATTTAAGTAAGGTGTTTGATAAGGTTCCCCATGGTAGGCTCATGCAGAAAGTAAGGAAGCACGGGACAGGGGGAAATGTGGCAGATTTGGATTCAGAATTGGCTGACCCTTAGAAGACAAAGGGTGGTAGTGGACGGAAAATATTCAACATGGTGCCCAGTTATGAGTGGTGTACCACAAGGATCTGTTCTGGGTCCTCTTTTATTTGTGATTTTTGTAAATGATTTGGATGTAGGAGTGGAAGGGTGGATTAGTAAGTTTGCGGACGATACGAAGGTGGGTCAAGTTGTGGATCGTGCGGAGGGCTGTTCTAGGTTACAAAGGGACATTGATAGAATGCAGAGCTGGGCTGAGAAGTGGCAGATGGAGTTTAACCTGAAAAGTGTGAGGTGATTCATTTTGGAAGGACAAATTTGAAACCAGAATACAGGGTTAACAGAAAGATTCTTGGCAGTGTGGAAGAGCAAAGGGATCTTGGGGTTCATGTCAACAGTTCCCTGAGAGCTGCCACCCAGGTGGATAGAGTTGTTAAGAAGGCATATGGTGTGTTAGCTCTCATTAATAGAGGGATTGAGTTCAAGAGCCATGAAGTTATGCTCCAGCTATACAAAAGCCTGGTTCGGCCACATCTGGAGTATTGTGTCCAGTTCTGGTTGCCTCATTACTGGAAAGATGTGGAAGCGTTAGAAAAGGTGCAGAGGAGATTTACCAGGATGTTGCCTGGAATGGAGGGAAGGTCTTACGGGGAAAGGTTGAGAGAGCTAGGGCTTTTCTCTTTAGAATGACGAAGGATGAGAGGTGACTTGATAGAGGTGTACAAAATGATCAGAGGTATAGATAGAGTAGACAGCCAGAGACTTTTTCCTAGGGTGGAGGTAGCTTTTACGAGGGGACATAGTTTTAAAGTGAGTGGAGGTAGATATAGGGGAGACATCAAAGGTAGGTTCTTTACTCAGAGAGTGGTCGGGGTGTGGAATGCATTGCCGGAGAGGGTAGTGAGTTGGCCTCATTTGGGGCATTTAAGCGGCTATTAGATAGGCATATGGATGATAGTATAAGGTAGGGGTGGAGGTTAGATAGACCTTAGGTTTAGGGTAAATGTTCAGCACAACATTGTGGGCCGAAGGGCCTGTACTGTGCTGTACTGTTCTATGTTCTATGTTCTAGAACGCCGAGCTAATGTTTTGGCTGCATGGCTGCATTCAAATCCCAGCACGGCGGCTCGTGAAATTTGACTTCAGCAACAATCAAGTTTCACTATTATCGATGGTCATAAAAATCCATCTGGTTCACTAATGTCCTTTTGGAGAAGAAAAACTGCCTTCCTTACTTGGCCTGGTCCATATGTGACTCCTGACCCACAGAAATGTGGTTGGTTCTCAATTTGTTACTTAGGTGAATAAATACTAGCCCTGTCAGTGATGTCCACATCCCATAATTTTAAAAAGTGCCAGGGTGGAGCTCACATTGTACTAGTGGGCCTTTACAATCTTCATGGGCTCAACTTGTCTCAATGCACCAGTACTAATAAAATTCTTACGACCTGTTAGAAAAACCAGATGGTTGTTCACATGTGGAGGTTTGGCAATCCGAGAGGATGCGATGTCAAAAGGTTCCATTGCTAACCATTCACATTTCAACGTCTGACTGTAGGAAATTGATAGGCGCTGCAACTGTACCGGCCAATAATTAAACTGTAAATTGGGAACTTCTAGCCAGGCTTTCCTTTAATCTTTATACAATTCATTAGTTTGTTTGGCAGCCCCATGGATGCACAGGGAATGAACTGTTCAGTAAATGGAGAAGATGGTTCAAATTATACAAACTGCAACTATTATGTGACTGATTTGTATTTGAGGAAAATTCTTGAACAGATTCCACACACAAACTTGCTAGCTACTTTTGTGATGTTGAAGAAATTAAAATGTGACTTTCCCACCAGCTGAGGTTACTAAATGGAAGAGTTCTGATGGGATATTCCAAGAAGTTTGAGTGCTGGAGTTTTCATTGGAAATGCTGAGTGCCTTGGCAGTTTGAGTATCCTTGCTAACCAAAGGCCACTTTCTAAAAGGAGGGGGAAAAGAATAGTGATGCCGTTGCTGTTTTTCTCAGCTGGCTGCTCCATCACAAACTGCAAGATTTCTTTCTGGCTAACCAGAGTTACTGGTCTGCAGTCAATGCTGAGCTCTCCCAGGGTAACATCCCCCTGACTATATACCAATATTCCTCTAAGTCGGTGGCCTCAGCAGAAAAGAAAAGTTAGTGGGTATGTAACTGCTCACCATTGTGCCATCTCTTCTCATCGGTGTGTCCTGCCTGTGGGACAGAGCGAGCCCAGCAATGATGGTGGTGTTTGAGACATCATCTGTAAGGTATTATTCTGTGAGTAGGGCTATAGGAAGCTGTCACTCAACTAGTTTGTAAAGCAGCTCTCTCAATTTTTATGCTAGCCGCTGCACATTAGTAGTAAGGCGTTTGCAGGTTTGACGGGGTTCAATTGTCATGAAGTGACTATGTTGAGGCCTGGTGGTCTGTCTGGTTTCCTTCCTTTGCTTGGAATTTGCAGCAATTTGATACAACGGAGTAGTGTGCCAGACAATTTCAGAGGGTGGTTAAGAGGCAACCACATTGCTGTAGGTCTGGAGTCACATGTAGGCTAGACTGAGTAATGATGGGCAGATTTACTTCCCAAGGACATTAGTGAACTAGATGAGATTTATAACAATTGACATTGGTTTTTGTGGTCATCATTAGACTTCTAATTCCAGATTTTTAAAATTCAATTTCTACTATCCGCCATAGTGAGATTCAGACTCACATCCCCAGAATGTACTTGAGTTTCTGGCTTAGTAGTCCAGAAATAATACTTCTATGCCTTCGCCTCCCTTTGGGGAGATATTTAATGATTTTCAACAAAGATATACCCCATTGAGAAAGATCTACAAATGTGTCACATCATTCATGGTGAGCCAAGGAAGGTAAGGATGGTATCAAATTGAAATTAAAAAAAAGTACTATGCTGCAAAGAATAATGACAAGTCACAGAATGGCAACACATTTTTTTTTCTTTATTCATTCATGGGATGAGGGTGTCACTGACAAGGCTGCATTTACGGCCCATCCCTAATTGCCCAGAGAACAGTTAAGAGTCAACCACATTGCTGTGGGTCTGGAGTCACGTGTGGGCCAGACCAGGTAAGGATGGCAGTTTCCTTCCCTAAAGGACATTAGTGAACCAGTAGGCTTTTCCTGACAGTTGATTTGTGGTCATCATTAGACTTTTAATTCCAGATTTTTTTTATTGAATTCAAATTCCACCATCTTCCACGGTGCGATTCAAACTCAAGTATCCAGAACATTACGTGAGTCTCCAGATTAATAGTGTATGGATAACACTAGTCCATCACCTCCCAATGTTCAGATTTCTGGTATCCATAGTACTTTTGATTACATTGGAACCAGTTCAGGGAAGATGCACAGAAAAGGCTGGGGGTAAAGGGTGGAGGTCACAGTGGGGTCAGGTAGGATAGTGAAGTTAAAGCACCAATCTAATCAGCAGTGTTCTTATTGAATGGTGGAGCAGGCTTGATGGGCACAGTAGCCTTTTCTTGTTCCCCTTTCTTGATCTTATGAAAATAGTTCACCCAGCCATATTGCTCTGCTTGATGAAGGGAACCACATATAAATGAGATTAGTGCTATCAATGAAACACATTATTGCTACACTTATGTCTTTTGAAACTGTTGTTCTTCTAGCAGAAATTTAGTTTCAAAGCCTATTTAAAACTTCATATTCCCTTGTTTTAGTTATGCTAAATCACGCTTTGAAACTAGACATTGGAACGAAAGTAAACAAAAACAGAAATTGCTGGAAAAGCACAACAGGTCTGGCAGTATCTGTGGAGAGAAATCAGAGTTAACATTTCAGGTCAAGTGACCCTTCCTCAGAACGATAAAGATGTGATATCAATTATTTCTTCTAGCTACGTTATAAAAGCCTCACCAACAGACTTTGCAGATGACACTTCTTTTATCTGAATTCCCCAACTTTCATTCCTGAAACATGGGATTATTTTGATAATTGCTCAGATTTTCAATTTCATTTATTTACTTGGAGCATAGGAACAGCAGTAGGCCATTCAGCCCCTCAAGTTTGTTCTGTCATTCAATGATATCATGGCAGATCTGTGGCCCAACTTGTAATTGTTTTAGGTCCATATCTCTTAATATCTTTGCTTAACAAAAATATTTCTATCTTGCGTTTAAAATTAACAACTGATGTAGCATCAAAGGATGAAGGAATGAATGATTAAAGTTCTCTGTCATTTACAAATTGACTACTTTTTCTTTTCCTATTTCTCTCCTTTGGTTATATTTTGATATTGTTTCAGCCCTTCAACACTGAATGTTTTGAATGATCCCCTTGCTGTTAATGTTGATGGTGTGATATGCTGACAAAACACAGAAAACATCACCAGGAAGTGTGCCCCTTGCACTTGGCAAGTTGAAGGCACGGTAACTTGTAGTTTAATAAATTTGTAGGTTTGCCTTAACTGAGCAAACTCTGTGAACAGTCCTTAAAAGCACAAGAAGACCAAGAATTTTAAATTACATCATTTCTCCAACGCAAAAACATTCTGTGACTATCTCTTTGTAACTCAGACTCTTCCTAAGTGTTCTTGTTGCTTTTATTGGTATCCTCCTTGTTACATTTTGTGGTTGAATATAACCATACTTGAACATTTGTGTTGTTTGATTACTATATTTAGATACATAGAAATGAGGTATATCATCGGAGCTAGGATGAGCAGGGATATAGTAGAGCTTCTTGATGCGTTTAAATCTTTCTAATTCCATAAAGCCACACGTAGTTCTGCTATAACGTGGGTTTCATTAACGCAAATTAGCTGTAACACGATTGATGAATAGTGGACCCTGTTTGGATAACGTGAACTTTCTGCTGTATAAATATAGTGATTTTCTATAGCAATGTCGCTATAACATGATTTTCTCTAGCACGATTTTCTATAGCGCAAGGTCACACCAGAATGCAACTATCACATTATAGGAGAACTGCCTGTATAGGGCAGAAACTTATAGCGGTCTGAGATGGCGAGATGATTGGCAGAATTGGATGAGAAGTTTGACAAAGCCTATGTCGACTTTGTAAGCAATCCGTGCCATCTTTTATGCCTTTGACAGTGGTGAGGTGAGTTGCTCAACAGGCAGCAGCAAGTTGCCACCAACAGGGGATTAAAGCTTGTTAAATTGCTTGTTTACAGCCCAACTTGTCTCTTTAATATTCACTTTCCTATCTTACCGAAGGTACCAAACAAGTTAGACGCGGAGAGATGCCAACCTGGAAATCAGAGCAGGTACCTATGGATTCAACTCACTGTTTGTTCTGAAGGACTTCTATGTTAGACTCTGGGCGCAAATATCTCAGGGCATGTTCCATGGGCACACCCCATGTCTACACAATTTGGCATCCAAAACATGCCAGCCTTTAATAACCCTCAAGGTACATCTCTGATTTACCTATTTCTGTGCTTCAGACTTAACTGGCATCAGTCATTGTAATGCTGCAGTGTTAGTTGTGTCAAAGGTTGGGTGGTGTCAGCGAGTGAGGGACAATATTGCAGGTGACAACAAGAGTGGTAGACCACGAACTTAGAGGGAGATAGAGTGAGTGTAGAGTGGAGAAGGACTACACTGGAGGGGGCACAGAGGAGATTAACCGGAATGATCATAGATCATAGAATCCCTACAGTGTGGAAACAGGCCCTTCGGCCCAACAAGTCCATACCGACCCTTGGAGCATCCCACCCAGACCCACCCCCCTATAACCCCCCACCTAAGCTACACACCCCTGAACACTATGGGCAATTTAGCACGGCCAATCCACTTAACCTGCACATCTTTGGACTGTGGGAGGAAACCGGAGCACCCGGAGGAAACCCACGCAGACACGGGGAGAATGTGCAAACTCCACACAGACAGTCACCTGAGGGTGGAATCGAATCCGGGTCCCTGGCGCTGTGAGGCAGCAGCGCTAACCACTGAGCCACCATGCTGCTCAATGTTGCCTGCGATGAAAGGTCTTAGTTATGAGGAGAGGTGGAAAAGGTTGGGTTTGTTTTCCTTGGAGTCGAGGAGGCTGAGGGGGTTATCTGATTGAGATATGCAATAGTATGAGAGGCATAGACCGTGAGAGTCTCTTTCCCATGGCAGATGTGTCTAAAACCAGTGGGCATAATTTCAAAGATAGTAGGAACTGCAGATGCTGGAGAATCTGAGATAACAAGGTGTAGAGCTGGATGAACACAGCAGGCCAAGCAGCATCAGAGGAGCAGGAAGGCTGATTTCAAGGTGAGGAGCAAGTGGTTTAGAGGAGATTAGAGGAAAGCTTTTTGCATCCAGAGGGTGGCAGTTACATGGAAAGTGCTGCCTGAGAGGGTGCTGGAGGCAGGTACTCTCACAATATCTAATAAACATCTGGATGATGAGTTAAAATGCCAGGAATAGTAGGATATAGTAGGACCAAGTGCAGGAAAATGGGATTAGTATAGTTTGGTGTTTGTTGGACAGCATAGGCACGGTGGGCTGAGAAGCCTATTTCAATGCTGTATGACTCTATGGACTGTAAGGACTTTGATCCTCTTCGCACAGCGTAGGGCATTTCTCCAGACAGCTGAAACTTCACTGACCTGGGTGACGATCTCAGACCAGGTTGTCATGGCCTCCACTGCTGGTACTGGGGAACGGGAAGTCTTGCATTTGCTCCACTTCACCCAGCAACACCTTCGGATGCCTACCTATAAGGAGGAACACCAAATCTGCTCCTGTGTGTCCTGTGCAGAACAAATCTCAGGAATCTTGTGGGGCAGCTCTAGACTGCCAGTGCTTATCCAGGAGCACAACTGGCTTTTAAAGATGGCCCAGGCTCAAGGAATCATCACCAGGAAGTGTGCCCCCTTGCACTTGGCAAGTTGAAGGCACAGTAACCTGTTGTTTAATAAAGCTGTAGGTTTTCCTTAACTGAGCAAACTCTGTGACCAGTCCTTAACAGCATAAGAACAGCACAATGCCGATTGATTTCAGGAAATCCAGGCTGTGGCAAGTTGCACATGGTAAGATGGGGCTGGAATCTGATGAGAGGGATCCACAGTGGCAGCGTAGGTTGTTAAAGTGGCTCTTTCAGTAAAATACAGTGAGGAAACTCGCTAGACCTTGCCGCGTCAAACCCTCCAAAAAATATTCAATGTAGCCGAAACTTAGCCAAAAATAAATGTAAGAATCAGCCCATAGGGTGGTTGGGACAGTTCGTGGGAGGCCAAGAATTAAATTTTAAAATTATTCAGCTGTGAGGAAAAGAGAGAACAATTTGTCTTGTAAAGTGAGATCAAACTGACTCATTTGGGGGAAAAAAAAAGAAGACTGGGTCGAAGCACAATCCAAGTTTAACAGATCACGATGTAATGTGGAGAAATTTTGAATTAGAGAAACAATTACAAGCTCACGTTGTCTCCAGCCACATGACATTTCAACTGCTTCGCACTTAGCAATTATCACATAATTGGGTAGTGAATGCAGACTTGGAATGAACATGCGAAAAAAAAATAAATGCAGCAATTCTTTTTGAAAGTTTTATTTGATATCTGCTTTGCTGCCCAAAATAGCAGCTTATTCCATTACTAGTAAACAACACTTTTGGAGACTGGCAAAATGGAAATGGTTTGAATGGGCCCTGTACATGCAGTGAATGTTTTATCCTGTCAATACCTTCTTATGTCCTTACGTCACATACAAAGGAGATACTATTTTATGACTAACACTTGTTAAAATTTTATAACTATGTGCTTATTTATATTATTTCTACCCACATGAGGCTCAGATCAATTTTATTAATGCAGTGTTTCCTGTGGGACAAGGGTCAGATAAGGTTCACCACCTTGGAAACAAATCTAATGGACCAATTAACTTATTTATCCCTGAAGCATTCCTAGACAGTTAGTACAAGTTTTAAAAGAGAATTCCCCAGAAGTTCAAAATTATAATCTTAAACTGAGACGTTTGTCCAAATTCCTGTATTGTTACATTGTAATGCTGTTAACTGCATAAGCCATTTGCCAGCAAATACTAACAACTTAAATAGAGACATGTGTTTTACCGTGTTCTATAAATGAGGTTCTATTGTTACTAATTATATCATAACTTTATTTGCTTTTAACCTGTTTGATGGGACACCAGAATCAGATTAACATAAGGAAGAAAGGTATTTTTCTAATATGAATAACATACAATGCAGTGATTCTGTATCATTCTCTGCTCTTCCATGATGCAATTTCCTAGCAAGGTATAGTTTCAAATGTTCACATAGCCCTCTGGTGTACTGACTGAAATACTTTGTTCTTCATACGCAAATAAAAGCTTAGCAATGCCTGATGAATCAAACCTACTCCCTTCTGGTCTATGTTTGATCAGTGCCATATCATAATAATGCCTGCATTTGCTAAAGAAGTCTTCATTAGACACGAGATCAATTTTTAGCTCCAGCCAGGGTTGGTAATGGAGGTGATTGGGTTTTGTAGGCCCACAGGTCATTTTCAGGAAGTTGGACGGATTAAGGGACAGGACTGTAGGCCTGAAAGAGAAAACTCCTGTTTGGATTGTATTCTGTCCAAGGAGGAACAATGTACTGTCTCACTTGGTTGGTGTCAAGGAAGAGATGCAATGCAAAAGCTAAACTGTAATCTCCTGTGGTTGCGGTGATAATAAATGCTGATTACCATCTCACTGGAAATCATTTCCTTGTTATGTCACAGATTGTGAACATGCTGAGAGATTAAAGGAAGCAATTTGGGAAGAAAAGACACGTTTGTTTTCCCCTTCTAGGAATACACAAGAGAAGGGGTTAAAAAAAACCAACTGAAACCCAGAAATGTGTGTGCCAGTCTGGTGTTATGGTATTGCTGTGAAGCTGAAAGGTGCCCTTTGTTTGCAGGTAAAAAAAAGTCTCTCTCTCTCTCTATATATATATAAATAACGTATATAGATACATTTTTCTGTCTGTCTCTCTCTCTATCTCTCTCTCTCTCTCTCTATCGCTGTCTCTCCCTCCCTCTCTTTGTCCTTGCTGGAAGCAAGTCACTAATCAGTAAAGTTACTGTGGAGAAGTAAACAGGACAACTCCCTTTGGATAACTTGCAGACGCAAGAATCTCCAGACCAATTGCTCTATTGCCAAGATCAGTGTTTCTGAAACCGCCCAACTTAACGGTTTAAACGATTCACCATCTACTCTGCCTGGACAGACCAAAGATTGATTTGGAAATCTTTTTTATGAACTATGTATGCTTCCTTGCTTCTTATTTCTGTGTATGTTGCAATTCATTACTTTTGCTCACATCTCACTAAATAATAAACTCATTTTTTACTTAAAAACTGAAAAAGAACTGTGGATGCTGTAAAACAGGAGCAAAAACAGAAGTTGCTGGAAAAGCTCAGCAGGTCCGGCAGCATCTGTGAAGAAAAAATCAGAGTTAACGTTTCAGGTCCCAAGGGTCACCGGACCTGAAACGTTAGCTCTGATTTTTTTTCTTCACAGATGCTGCTGAGCTTTTCCAGCAACTTTTTTTTTGTCACATTTTCCTTAACCAGGAAGGCCCGGCTAAATTGGCTCTTGTTAAAACATAAGTACATTTTTCTGAAGAAGGGTCTAGACCCAAGACGTCAGCTTTCCTGCTCCTCTGATGCTGCTTGGCCTACTGTGTTCATCCAGCTCTACACCTTATTATAACTACATTGGAATTGGGATAGGTATCCATAAGGGAAGGGATCCCTGTTTTAAATTAACCTTGTAGCACTAACCAAGGTGAGGGACTGAGAGTGACTAAAGAAGAGGAGCTCCTCTGATGCTGCTTTCCTGCTCCTCTGATGCTGCTTGGCCTGCTGTGTTTATCCAGCTCTACACCTTGTTGTCTCAGATTCTCCAGCATCGGCAGTTCCTACTATCTCTGAGTTAATTCTTCCCTTCTCCGTAGGACTATACCAATTTGGGGGCATCCTGGCTGGGATGATACAGCTTGCCCTCGCCCAGGGATTGGCTGTGACAGTATTATCTGCTTCCCTGTTGTTAGAGAATGCTAGAGGAGATTCCTAATGATTGGAGAAAACTCCATTTAAGAGTAGGATGATAGGAATCAAACTGAGGGGACAGGGAGGAGAAAGCTGATAGCTCCCTCAGGTAGCAAAATATCCTCATCGGCTGAGTTTTGGGTCATTTAGCGAGTTCACTAGATTGAAGGGAGCAAAAGAAAATTAACACATTACTCAGTCACACATACTGAGAACCAAATTTATTATAAACTCTAATGTAAACCAATTTCTTCCTGTTACTGTGGAGTTGGAATATACTGCTCAAAACCAAATCTGGGAATTTTATTTGGGTAGATCTTTTGCTCAGCGAGTTGGACTACAATAATACCATATCATATCATGGTAGGATATGAATACTTTAGCACCATTCCTCTCACAGTGGTTTCTGAACATGGATGCTTTGTCAATGGATTGGAATTGTGATGCTGGACAACACCAAGTTGAGCTCATTTGCTCGACAGATGCAGTGATGGAAATAGGAGGGTGTCCAGTTCCTGGAATTGTCTCACTTCTCTGAACTCCAGGCACACTTTGCATCAAGGGAATGATGAGGACAGAGAAGCATAGGGAGGTAAACCTCAGGAGCTGAACAGCAATGCCGAAGGAAAAGAGGTTAGTGCTTGAATGTGAAATGCACTGTAGACAAACACAAAAATGAAAAGACCATAGGACGTAGGAGCAGAAATTAGACCATTCACTCTTTCAAGTGTATTCTGCCATTCAATGAGATCATGGCTGATCTAATAATCCTCACCCAGCTTTCCTGCCTTTTCCCCATAACCCTGGATTCCTTTACCAGTTAAAAAAAAACTGTGTAAATTGTCTTTGAACATACTTAATCACCCAGCCTTAATAGCCCTTTGTAGTAAAGAATTCTAAAGATTCACAACCATCTGAGAGAAGAAATTCCTCCTCATCCCAGTTTTAAAAGTGCAACCACTTATTCTGAGATTATGCCCTCTGATCCTAGATTTATTCCATATTTAACATTTCATACTGTGCTTGGTGCTGATATTCCAGGGAACATAAGGACAGGAATAGACCATTCAGCCCCTCAAGTCTGTTCCACCATTCAATGAGATCGTGACTCATCTGTGGCCTAACACCATATGCCTGCTTTTGGCAATATCCCTTTAATACCTCTGCTTAACAAAAATGTATCTATCTCAGAATTAAAATTAACACCTGATCCAGCATCCACTGCCATTTGTGGAACAGAGTTCCAAACATTTACCACTCTTTGTGTGTAGGAGTATTTCCTAACATCACTCCTGAATGCTCTGGTCCTAATTTTCAGACAATGCCCCCTACTTCTAGAATCGCCAATCAGTGTAAATACTTTATCTTTATTTACCCTGTCTTTTCCTATAAATATAGAGTTATAGAGTCATACAGCATGGAGACAGGCCCTTCAGCCCAACTGGTTCATGTTGACCAGGTTTCCTAAACTTGCACTGCTTTATTTTCCAGGATAGGATTAAGTCGTGCCCCTTTTCTAGTAGGGCCATCTACATATTGATTGAGAAAGCTTTCCTGAACACACTTAACAAGTTTCTGCCCATCTGAGCCCTTAACACTGTGGCAGTCCCAGTCTATGTTTGGAAAGTTAAAAACCCCCACTATTACAATCCTATTATTCTTACAGCTATCTGCGATCTCCCTGAATATTTACTCCCTTCATATGTCTTGAAGACTTAGATCAGATCACCCCTTAACTTTTTAAATTCTAGAGAAAACAGGCTTAATTTGTATAGTATCTCCTCATAACCTCTGGAGTCCAGGTATCATTTTTGTGAACCTACATTGTAATCCCTCCAAGGCCAATGTATCCTTCCTATATATGGTGCCTGAATCCACTCACAGTGCTGCAAGTGGGGTCTAAACAGGGTTTTGTCCTCTAGATATATAGGCCAGCATCCTATTAGCTTTTTTGATTATTTTCTGCTCCTGTTTGTGACATTTTAAAGATCTATGTCCCTGGACCCAAGTGTCTTTGGACACCTTCTGTATTTACATTCATGCCATCTACAAAGTACCCTAATCTATCCTGTTTTGGTCCAAAATGGATAGCCTCACACTTGCTTACATTAAACTTCATCTGCCACAGTTTTGCTCATTCACCAAGACAATCAATATCCTTTTGTAATTTTATGCTAGTATCTACACTGTCTATAATGCCACCTCACTTTGTGTCATCAGCAAATTTGGATATACGAATCTCTATCCAAGTCATAGAGTCATACAGCACTGAAACAGACCCTTCAGTCCAACTCATCCATGCTGGCCACATATTCCATTCTGACCTAGTTCCATTTGCCAGCATTTGGCCCATATCCCTGTAAGCCCTTCCTATTCATATACCCATCCACATGCCTTTTATATGTTGCATTTGTACCCACCTCCACCACTTTCTCTGGCAGCTCAGTCCATTCGTGTTCCAACCTCTGAGTGAAAACTTTATCCCTTAGGTCCTTTTTAAATCTTTCCCCTTTCACCTTAAACCTATGCCCTCCAGTTGTGGATTCCCCTACCCTCAGAAAACAATCTTGGCTCTTCACCCTATCCATGCTCCTCGTGGTTTTATAAATCTCTATAAGGTCACCCTTCAAATGCCGTGGGCTTCTGTATTTTATGTGTAAAATATTTCTATTTGTTCAGAAAGTAACACAATAGGCCAAAACCTGATAGTTTCACGTTAAAAATGTACTCCGCCGCAGAGATGTGGGTGGAGGTCCTCATGCTTTGATCATTTGATCAGGGTCCTGAGAGCAATAAGCTCTGGCAGCCTCTATCAAAATCCCCAGTCAAATCACAGCAGAAGAAAAACTACAATTGGCGCTGAAATGATCCTTGATTAAACAGTCTTTCAATTTTCAAAAAAGTTCTAATTGTGTCATATTTATTTGCTTTCATTTGGCAGAAAGGTATTCTCTGAATTAGTAATAAAGGAAATATGCTTAGAACACCTTGCCAGATAATGATGAAGTGGACAAATGCAGGAGAAGCTCAAATTACGAACCTGTCAGTTTTTTAGTTTACTCTTGATTTGGCAAAGCGATGCCAAGCCTATTGTTGTGATTCGATTCCACCCATGAGAATTTTATTCCTGTGCATTACACCTTCGGGACTTTTGATGTTCAATTCATTTCGCTTTAGGGAATGAACATTTAATTTAACATCTAACATTTGGATACCAGTGAAGACAAAATTCCAGAGAGTGCCAGAAGTGGTGGTAACTAGAAGACGCCAATAATTGGTGAGAGGACCAAGTGCGGGGCGATGCGAAGATTTTTTTTTATGCAACAAGTTGTCATGTTCTGGAATGTGCTCCTTGAAGTGGTGCAGGAAATAGATTCAGTAGTAATTTTTGTGTCTATACAGGGTGTGGGTGTGATTGCAAGATGATGGAGAAAGAACAGGATAATGTGCTAATTAAATAGCTCTTTCAAAGAGCTGAGACTGGGACGATAGATTGAATAGATTCCTTTTTGATGTATTCATCTATGATCCTACAAATGCACAGTGAATTGACCAGTATTAGAGGAAAGTGGTTCAACTTCTGGTTGTGAACCCTTTCAGAGTTGGCGCTCACCTGTTTTTAATGAGTGTTCCCTTTTTAACGAGCCTTTAGATACTAGCATCTGCAGTTCCTCTGGCTATTTCAACAATGTCGGGGTTTCCAGCCCTGCAACACCTCCTTACCTCAAATGTGAATCATTTATTTTATATCTCAATCCCAGCAATTTTCTGCCTTTTTCTCAATCTCAATTTTCATCAGTCTCCATTCACTATGTGCTTCTCTGTTCACCAAATCACTGTAGGTCGCCAGAAAAGGTAGGATGGTGGCATTGTCTTGGGGAGGATGTACAGAATATACATTGATACAAATTAGAACAGTAAACCATTTATATATTAATTTTTCTTTCACCTTGAAAAACAATACCAATATAATCGTCACCGATGGGAGAAAACTGTCATCGGAAAGAAGTCTAAATTTACAAAAAAAAGTTCTTTAATTTCTACCAGTAGAATCACATGCTAACTTACAATTTGAAAAGTTGCAAGTGATGTACAGACAGATCCTTGATTGTGGTATATACCATATCCGTAACAGATATGTTTGGTAATGTATTTGGATAATGTTATTGTTAACACTGGATGACTGTCTTGCAAGCACACTACAGCAATTATATTGCAAAGTCATCCCTCCTAAGCACACTTCCCTGGCTTGTGTTCTGTTCCTTTTTGCCATTACCCCATTGGGTTCTTTGACATTCTTTGCACATTAAAGGTGCTATACAGATGCAAGTTGTTTTTACTCTCCGGCAGTAATTTTGAAGTAGCTGCTTTCAGGTAAATTACAAAGTTTTCTTTTAACATCATAGCATCAACATGGATACTTGTACTGGATAACAACAGAGGGCAGACAAAATGCCTCCATCGTAATGGAATCATCATGGGAGGATTCATGCTCTGTTGGTTCGAAAGTGTCTGTAGCTTTTCGATGGATGTAATTTTAATAACTTCAAAGGAGAATGCATTCTTTTGCCTCAGACTGACCTGCATTATAAACTTATGACCAATAGATTGCAGTATGAATCATGCTTCTTTTTTTTACAAATTTGTTGTTGAAAAAAGATATGAATCACACCCTTCCTGGAATTTTTACAGTGACACACAGGAAAGTAGCCGGTTCCTGGCACAGTCTGAAAAAGAACTTAAAGGCTTACTAAACAGGACATCATACCTGGGAAATGGGTGAAGTAATTATGTTAAACTTGATTATTTTTCACCTCCACAGATGTCTCCTGCTTTCATTCAGTGGGAATACAACCAATACCTACCAAATGAAAAACCTGATTGCTGCACAATTTGATTAGCTTATCAGGGATTTGTGTTATTAGCAAGTGATTTCCGTTGTACAATTTCCTGCACATTGTTCATTCGGAATAAAACATACCAAATCTAGTGCAGTTACAATTGGCTCCTGAAAAGCAGGTAACTAGTCTGCCAAAAGACATAAATTGGAATGTTTGCAAGAAAGTAAGAACTTTCTGTAGTATTATTCACATCTTCAGAATTTTCTTTATAGTGTTCTTGTTCATGCAAAACAAGACAGCCAAAATTGTATATCGATTAGGCACTTCTAAAATATTGCATTCAGTTCTGGTCTCCCTGCTATAGGAAAGATGTTGTTAAACTTGGAAGGGTTTGGAAAAGATCTATGAGAATGTTGCTGGGACTGGAGGCTTTGAGCTAAAAGGAGAGGCTGAATAGGCTGGGACTATGTTCCCTGGAGCATCAGAGGCTGAGGGGTTATGTTATAGAGGTTTATAAAATCATGAGGGACATGGATAGAGTGAATAGACAAGGTCTTTTCCTCAGGGGAGGGGAGTCTAAAACTAGAGGGCGTAGGTTTAAGGTGAGATAGGCAAGGTTTATAAAGGACCTAAGGGGCAGCTTTTTCACACAGAAGGTGGTATGTGGATCGAATGAGCTGCCAGAGGAAGTGGTGGAGGCTGATACAATTAAAACATTTAAAAGGCATCTGGATGGGTATATGAATAGGAAGGGTTTAGAAGGATATGGGCCAAATGCTGGCAAATGGGACTAGATTAATAATGGATATCTGGTCAGCATGGATGAGTTGGATCAAAGGGTTTGTTTCTGTGCTGTATATCTCTATGACTTTATAAGACCCAAATTGAGGAAACAATTAGTTAATCTGTACTGAAGTTGGTTGTATTAATGTTGGCCTGGAAAACACTCTTGTTTCACTGTGAACAATGCTACAAAATCTTTAATGCCCAGCTGAAAAGGTGACAAAATAGAAACAAGTTCATTTCTAAGAAGATGTTTACCTGCAAACAAGCAAGCAGTTGATCCATGTTTGATCCAATGTTCCTTGAATGCTATTTTTCAGCATCCGCTGTATTTGCTATTCCTTAAAGGGCAATAGAGGTGTTTCAAGATGACCTTCCATCCATCCTAAGTTCAGCAGTGAAGATGTCTTCAGGTGATTGCACAATATTCAGTACCTTCCCAACTCTTCATATACTGAAGCAGCCCATGATCAAATGCAACAAATGGACTGCAGTTGTTCAGGGAGGCAAATCATCATCACCTTCTCAGCAGTAACTAGTGATGGGCTATAATTTCTTGCCCAGCCAGTGACACCCACATCCTATGTGAATAAAACAAAGCACAGCCTGGACAATGTACAGGTATGAACTGACAAGTAGCATGTATCATCAAATTAGAAGCAAGGAATCCTGCAGCATGCGATTCACCTCCTGATTCGCTAAAGCCTGTCCATCATCTACAAGGCACAAGCCAGGTGTGTAATGGAATACTTCCCACTCGCCTGGATGAATGCAGCACCACTGACGCTCAGTAGCAGAAGTGTGTACCATCTACTAGATGCACTGCAGAAATTCACCAAAGCCCCTTAGAAAGCACCTTCCAAACCCACAAATATTTCCATCTAGAAAGACAAGGGCAACAGATATTGGGATCACCACCACCTGTAATTTCCCTTCCAAACCACTCACCATCCTGATGCAGAAATCTATCGCTGTTCCTTCAGTATCGCTGAGTCAAAATCCTGGAAGTTCATCTTTAACAACAATCTACAGCACCTTGATTACCGTGATTCAAGAAGAAGTTCACCACCACCTTCTCGAGGGCAACGAGGGATAAGCAATAAATGCTGGCCAATCGGCAGTGCCCACATCCCACGTGTAAATTAAAAATGTCTGAAGCAGAAACGTGAGTGTGGAAGAGATCAATATTTTGCAAAACTTTTGAATATATTTGAAATACATTACATATTTGATTCAAAATTATACAACAATGTTATCTCTCTGCATGATATTGAAGAATAGGCACATTCTTGTATACATTGTTAAGATGTAAAAATAAGTTATTTCTAGGCTTGTTGCTCACATGAGCCAATATATTGATATCAAAAATGAGGAAAGTGAAACTGGATTTTTATGTGAATCATGGCAATGCCAAGTGGTTATACAAGTTGGCATGTTGGTTCCACCAAAGAGTGCCTACAATTTAAACACTTCTGCTTGTAAGTCTTAATAGTGTTTTTGAAATTAAAATTACTCATTATTGTCACACTGCACAATTGTAGGCCTCACCATTCAGGTTTGAGTGGAACATCGTCCAAATTTTTCTGCCATAACATATTGTTAACTACTCATGAAAATAGTTTCCAATTTTCATGTCCTGCATGGAGTAGAAAGTGAAAAAATCATATAGGATTCCACATGATAAAGGTCTTGTATAACCACGACTATAATCATCCCAGCTTTTCAGCTTAATTGTCATCAAATTCCTGGGGACTGTGTCATTTCATAGCAACCTTTATCCATCATTTTAGATTTAAACTGCTGGGAGGTTATTCACTGCCTGTATAATACTGGGAAATGGTCCTTGTGTCATATCAAACGTGACACACTTCACACAAAATAATTTAGATTTTCATTCACTGTAAACATCTCAGGAGGGTCAGAGTTCAAACAGCAGACAATAGGGGGAGCCCTAACCTTAGTGAACATCTGCTTCGCCACCAAAATATGTATAAGAAAAGAAAATAGGCCAAACTACTATTGCATGTCAGCATGGGTACCTGCTGTATTCGATTGAATCATGTGAGCTCCAAACTCT
Organism: Rhincodon typus; assembly: GCF_021869965.1. Lineage (NCBI taxonomy): Eukaryota > Metazoa > Chordata > Chondrichthyes > Orectolobiformes > Rhincodontidae > Rhincodon > Rhincodon typus. Next base: position 14,630,439 of record NC_063339.1, on the reverse strand, counting down.
CATAGAATTTTGTCGCACTATAGAAAACTGGAAAAAGATAAATAAGTTAGAAATTATGCTACATGTGTCAAGAGGGGTAAATGATATTTCTGTAGGAAGCTGTCTAATCTGCTAAACCTGATATTGTTGTTTTTGACTATGTAAGTTTTTGACTATGATCACATTACTAAGCAGGCCAGCGGAATGCTTCATCTATGAATGAGTCAAACAACCATTTACAAAAATGCATCTATACCAGAGGGTGCAGTTTGGAAATACTTGAGTAGAACCAGGTGGCTAGTCAATTTGCGAAGAGCAGGGCAGAGAATTAGTTTATTAAAAAAAAGGACAAGGGTGCTCATTATAGGGCAGGGAATGAGACAAAGAATGGGACAGAGGTTCAGAATGCGAAGAGCAGGGTTGACGGTGCCATAAGATTGTGAAGAAAGTGAAAAATCAATGTGAAGAGTGGGGTAGAGATTGTCTCTTCTTACATTGTGCCTATAGTATAGCTCCACACAAGTGTCCTCCCAACTTCCTTCATCACATCCCGTCAATATATTGTGAAATTTTAGTTGACATTAATCATCAATTTGGTTTTTGAGTAGATATAATTCATTGGTGTAAGGACATGCATAGTTATTAATGCAGTGGAGTCGATATTGTTCAGCTGAAACACACTTCCATGACTTACAGCCACAGAGCTCTGGCTGCAAATCAATGTTGCTCTCAATATTACTTTAGAAGGCTTTGTTTCTGGATTGCCATGTTAAACTACTTTGCACTGCAAAGATCATGTCGTTGCATGATGTATTGGTGTCCTGATGATCTCCTTCTACAGTCCTCAATCCTGTTCATAACCATGTATCATCTGTCCACCTGACTGAATGAGCCAGTTGTATGGTGCAGAGGGATTCATCAGAATCTTCAGCCGACATGTCTCCAGTGACCATATGTGCTTGATCTTTGTGTTTGCTTTTGGCCATACACATGTCTGCAAAATAATTCAACTTCTTGCAGTGAGAATACTGCTTTCCCCATTCTGATGTGCCTTCTTCTCCTTTGCAAGATGTTCTCTGCAGTATTTGAGTTCTGCCTATTATCTGTGATTGTTCTGTCCTTGGAACTGAACTATAAGAGGTCACTGCAGGTTGAGTTAATGAAGTCATGTATTGATCAATGGATTCATTTTCACCTTATACCATTTGTAAGTTTTGTTCACTTGGGGTGTAACTATGCTTTCAAATTTTTGCAGTTTGCTTTCCTGTTCTTCAGAGAGATTCAGGGTGGAATTTATTTTGAAATTGTAGTGACACATAACTTCTTTGGCTTAGTAAACAAATCTGTTGCTATTTAGTTGTTTTCCCATTGTGTATGGTAAAGAAATGCCAGTTTTCCTTCATGTCATCTCTCATTTTGATTGGAGTTGGAAGAGGAAAAGCTCTAGTCATTTCCTTTGCTTTGTGTTTCAACTATGTCCTGTGCCTTTGATGAATTTTTCCTCTATTTCAGTTGCTTTATTGCATTTTTGCTGCTTTGAACATTCCTCTGTGAGCAGGTGTGATTTACACACTCAGTCTCAGCTGTACTTCTGACATTGTGTTCTGAGCACAGCAGTCTGTTCAGAATGAGTTCCTTATTGAAGTGTCGGTAAGATAAGATGGCTGCCTGAAGTGTATGTGGCTCATGGTAGAGTACGACAGACAAGTAAGCACATTTGTATGTGACTGAATTTTAATCCAAACAGTGTGCAGTGCATACATTCCTCTATGAAAGGCACGACTAGTAAACATTGTGTAAATATTGGACTCAACTAGTAATGACACAGAGTTTTATTTTTATTCAGACTTCTGGATTCAATTGCTGTACAGTTTAGACTGGATAATCCAGGTCTTAAGTGGACTATTCAAAAATTGTTTAAGCAGAAATCCACTATGCCCAATCACTTCTGTGAGTCAGTGTGTACAGGGATTCTGCACTGGCTTGTAGTTGTGCAAGGCAGGAGTATGATGGAAGTCTTTTTGTTTACCTGGGATCAGTGCAACTCCAACTGCACGCAAAATGCTTAGCACGTTCCAACCTGCTTAAATGATACTCCATCCAACATCAGAAAATGAACAACCTGGCTGCATTGAATGCCACATACAAGATGACCTGTGACCACTCACTAAGGCTCCTCAACAGCATCCTCCAAATGATGACCTGTACCACCTAGGACTTAACTGGGTATGGAAGGTTTGAGTTATAAAGAAGGGCTGGGACTTTCCTCACTGGAGCGTAGGAGGTTGAGAGGCGACTTTTAGAATTAGACTTTTAGAAATTTCTTATAGAAATTACAGAAGTTTATAAAATAATGAGGGGTATACATAGAGTTAATGGCAGTTGTCTTTTCCCTAGGATGGGGGATTTCAAGAGTAGGGGACACATTTTTAAGGGACAGGAGAGAGATTTCAAAAAGACACGAGGGGCAAATTTTTCACACAAAGGGTGGTTCACGTGTGGAATGAACTTCCCGAGGAAGTGGTGGATATAGTTAGAATGCCACATTTAAAAGACATTTGGATGAGTACGTGAATAGGAGAGTTTGGAGTGATATAGGCCAGCAGTAGGCAGGTGGGATTAGTTTAGTTTGTGATTATGTTCAGCATAGACTGGTTGGACCGAAGGGTCTGTTTCTGTGCTGTATGACTCTATGACTGTATGACAAGGTGGCTCACCACCACCTTCTCAAGGGCAATTCAGAAAGAGCAACAAATGCATTAAAATATGTTTGATTTGCTTCAATGGCATCCTACATCTAGCTGTCGACTGGGTAAAAGCTGGTAATCTTTTATATATGCGCCACAGGAAAATCAGTTCCCCCTACCCTCACTTATAAATGTCCTTGAATACACAAACTCTTAAACATACAAGCTGCATACTTAATCTAAATGCAAGTTGAATCCAAGTATAGAACCAAAAAGTTTCCCATTCACTCCCATTGTGTAGGAATTATGATCCAAGGATAATATTTAAATAGAAAAACCTAGTCCAAGTGTAACATGTTCCACAATTATCTTTGTGTTCAAAGCCCAGTACATGAAACACATTCAGTTTACTGCCAAATTTCTGTAGCATCAAGTAATGGATTTTTACAAGCCGACTCAATTTTGTGTGAAATTGCTGTATTGACGAAGTCAATTCTGCTATGTTTGAATTATCGGGAATTGGTGAGTGAGTGATTAAGTGAGAATATTGATGACAGTTTTTTATCTGGAGTTCACAGAAATTCTGATCCAATCATAACTCTAATTCAGGCAAAATATTTCTAGGTAATATGATAAATTAATAACTTGGATGCTGTCATAGGAAGTCATATATCCAAATTTGCTGATGACACAGAGTTAGGCAGCATAATAGAGAGTATAGATGATGGCATAAAATTACAAAGAGATATTATAGACTAAGTAAGTGGGCAAAACTGTGACAGATTGCGTTCGATGTAACCAAATCTGCGGTTGTTCATTTTAGACCACTAAAGGGTAGATCAGGGTACTTTCCAAATGGTATGAAATTAAATATAGTGGATGTCTAAAGAGACTTGGGTGTTGTGGTGCAACACAACAATTCCTTACAGCAGAGACTTGTGATCTTGAAAATGCCATGAACAGGTGCAGAAAATAACCAAGTAGGCTAATGGAATTTTGGCCTTTATATCCAGAAAACAGGATTATAAGTTTGCAGATGTTATGCTGCTGTCATACAAAACCCTGGTTAGACTCCACTTGGAGTACTGAGAGCAGATTTTGAAACCATACCTTAAGAAGAATACATTGGCCTTGGAGGAAGTACAAAGTAGGTTCACAAGAATGATACTTAGACTTCAGAGGTTAAGTTATACTAAGTGGGCCTGTTTTCTCTGGAATTTAGAAGGTTAAGGGGTGATCTAATGAAGTCCTCAAGATATTAACAGGAAAAGACAGGTGAGATAAAAATAAACTATTTTGGGGATTCTAGAACTAAGGGGCAGAGTCTGAAAATTTGACCAGACCTTTCAGGAGAGATGGTATGAAACATTTCTACACACATAGGATGGTAGATATTTGGAACTATCTTCCACAAACAGCAATTGATGCTAGATCAGTTGTTAATTTAAAATCTGAGATAGATTAGTTTTTGCTAAGCAAAGATGTTAAGATATATGGTCCAAAGGCAGGTACAAGTAGTTAGGTTACAGATCAGCCATGATCTTAATGTATGATGGAACAGGCTTGAGGGGCTGAATGGCCTACTCCTGTTTCTATGTTCCTTTGTTCCTATAATCCAAGTGAAGTATCTTTGTGCAATTACTTTATTAAAATATTATCCTATTATTATGAGTGGGGGCCTTTGTACACCCTGGAAAGTCTCCTTACTTCTGAACAAAATGTTCCAGGTTGGGATACCATGCATTCTTAATTCATAATCAGGTTGATTGTGAACATATAGATCCTTTCATTTATGTCTGTGCAGGCAATAAGTCAGGAAGACACTTCTGGTTGGCCACCTTTGACATAGAGTTTTGCGCCTGTAGCTGAAGCTTGTAGCTTAGAGATGAATGACCTGTTGCGGGAGAAACAAGTTACGGAAAAGTGACATCTGCCTCATGCAACTCTAGAAGTGGGAAGTCTTCCAAGTTTAAATCTATTGTCATGGTACTTTGACTGACAGAGAATCTTCATGCCATGGGCCTCAAGTCAAGCACCAGAGCCATTAGCTCTATGCAGTATGAATAGCTGCTAAAATAATGGAATTGATTATCAGCAATTGTTTTGATAATTACTAGTGTGACACCAATGTAACTTCAGGAGGATAAGATTCACCAAAGCTAACAACATTACGCTTTTTGAGGATGCAATATTTTTCAGGAAAAGTCTTGTATTGTGGTAGAATTCCAAGAACACTTTGACAAATTTTCCATTCTCTGGTGCCATTCACGGTCAAAGATATGGGAATTCAAAGATGAACTTGCTCATGAATGGGCACCTGGCTAAAGTTCAGGAAGTAGCAGCTGATGCTTAAGAAGGTAATACTGAGATAAGCAGAATCACTGGATGGCATTCAGCTGGATTGATGGGTAGTATAGTTGAATCATAAAAAGGAACTGAAGTCCTCCAAAATAAAGATGGAAAGGCTGGAAAAACTGGTTTAAAAAAAAAGGCATTGCACATGGATCCATTGTGAAGATTGATCAATGGAGGAAAAAATAGTGACATACATGTACCCATAAGTGATAGGGTTAAAATTATGATGCACCTGATCTTGTTATCACACACCACAAAATAGTTTCCATTTAACCTGTCAATTTCCACCCAATGGACAAGAATAAAGCTACAAGGAGAGAGAAGATAGGCTGAGATTGAATTCCTTACAGCAGAGAAGGCTGAGGTTGGTGGTGGGGTGATCTGATTGAATTGTGCAAAGTTCTGAGGGTCATTTTGAGGGTAGGTGGGGTTAAACCTTTCCTATTTGTAGTGGGTTCAATGACTAAGCAGCACAGTTTTAAAGTAAGGAGCAGCAGGTTTAGAGGGTGTTTGAGAACAAGAGAACAAAGAAAATTACAGCACAGGAACAGGCCCTTCGGCCCTCTGAGCCTGTGCCGATCTAGATCCTCTATCTAAACCTGTCGCCTATTTACCAAGGATCTGTATCCCTCTGTTCCCTGCCCATTCATGTATCTGTCCAGATACATCTTAAATGATGCTATCGTGCCCGCCTCTACCACCTCTGCTGGCAACGCGTTCCAGGCACCCACCACCCTCTGCGTAAAGAACTTTCCATGCATATGTCCCTTAAACTTTTCCCCTCTCACCTTGAAATCGTGACCCCTAGTAATTGAGTCCCCCACTCTGGGGAGAAAGCTTCTTGCTATCCACCCTGTCTATACCTCTCATGATGTTGTATACCTCAATCAGGTCCCCCCTCAACCTCTGTCTTTCTAATGTAAATAATCCTAATCTACTCAACCTCTCTTCATAGCTAGTGCCCTCTATACCAGACAACATCCTGGTGAACCTCCTCTGCACCCTCTCCAAAGCATCCACATCCTTTTGGTAATGTGGTGACAAGAACTGTACACAGTATTCCAAATGTGGTCGAACCAAAGCCCTATACAACTGTAACATGACCTGCCAACTCTTGTACTCAATACCTTGTCCAATGAATGAAAGCATGCCGTATGTCTTCTTGACCACTTTATTGACCTGCGTTGCCACCTTCAGGGTACGATGGACCTGAACACCCAGATCTCTCTGTGCATCAATTTTTCCCAGGGCTTTTCCATTTACCACATAGTTCGCTCTTGAATTGGATCTTCCAAAATGCATCACCTCGCATTTGCCTGGATTGAACTCCATCTGCCATTACTCTGCCCAACTCTCCAATCTATCTATATTCTGCTGCATTCTCCGACAGTGCCCTTCACTATCTGCTACTCCATCAATCTTAGTGTCATCTGCAAACTTGCTAATCAGACCATCTATACATTCCTCCGGATCATTTATGTATATCACAAACAACAGTGGTCCCAACACAGATTCCTGTGGGACACCACTGGTCACAGTTCTCCATTTTGAGAAACTCCTTTCCACTACAACTCTCTGTCTCCTGTTTCCCAGCCAGTTCTCTATCCATCTAGCTAGTACACCCTGGACCCCATGCAACTTCACTTTCTCCATCAGCCTACCCTGAGGAACCTTGTCAAACGCCTTCCTGAAGTCCATGTATATGACATCTACAGCCCTTCTCTCATCTATCAACTTTGTCACTTCCTCAAAGAATTCTATCAAGTTGGTAAGTCATGACCTTCCCTGCACAAAACCATGCTGTCTATCACTAATAAGCCCATTTTCTTCCAAATATAAATACATCCTATCCCTCAGTATCTTCTCCAGCAGCTTCCCCAACACTGACATCAGGCTCACCGGTCTATAATTATCAGGATTGTCCTTGCTACCCTTCTTAAACCAGGGGACAATATTAGCAATTTTCCAGTCCTCTGGGACCTCACCCGTGCTCAAGGATGCTGCAAAGATATCTGTTAAGGCCCCAGCTATTTCTTCTCTCACTTCCCTCAGTAACCTGGGATAGATCCCATCCGGACCTGGGGAATTGTCCACCCTAATGCCTTTTAGATTACCCAACACTTCTCCCCTCTTATGCTGACTTGACCTACAGTAATCAAACATCTATCCCTAACCTCAACATCCGTCATGTTCCTCTCCTCAGTGAATACTGACGCAAATTACTCATTAAGAATCTCACTCATTTTCTCTGACTTCTTGCATAACTTCCCTCCTTTGTCCTTGAGTGGGCCAACCCTTTCTCTAGTTACCCTCTTGCTCCTTATGTATGAATAAAAGGCTTTGGGATTTTCTTTAACCCTGTTTGGTAAAGATATTTCATGCCCCCTTTTAGCCCTCTTAATTTCTCGTTTCAGATTGGTCCTACTTTTCCGAAATTCTTCCAAAGCTTCGTCTGTTTTCAGTTGCCTAGACCTTACGTATGCTTCCTTTTTCCTCTTTGCTAGTCTCACAATTTCACCTGTCATCCATGGTTCCCTAATCTTGCCCTTTCTATCCCTCATTTTCACAGGGACATGTCTGTCCTGCACTCTAATCAACCTCTCTTTTACAGAAAAGATAATTTCACCCAGATGGTTGTGTTTATCTGGAACTCACTGCCTAAGGTGGTGCTAGGGTTATCAACCTAAGACATTAAAGTCTTTTTAAGATACAACACCATAGGATAGAAAGCTATGGGTCAAATGCTGGAAAATGGAATTAGAGTACATGGACGGTTGATGACCGGCATGGATATGATGGGCCAAAAGGCCTCTTTCCATGCTGTAAAGACTCTCTGACACATGGATAATGCTCAAATATGGGTGTGCACAAGAACAGCATGGTTTCTTCTCTTATGGCCTTAGTGGTTACCACATTCAGTCATTTATAGCAGAAATTAACAAACCACAAAGAACGCTGAGTTGTATAGTCAGATTAGTGTGGTATAAAATGCCATATTAATATTGTCCATCATTCTGGTCCTCAAAAATATTGTCCAATTTTGATGACTGGGACAATGAAGAAGCAGTGCAGAAAAGAGATACCACTGATCCCAGAAGTTGAACTGTAAAGCAATACATTTGGGAATGATGGATTGAAAGAGAGGTGATGTGGATTTATCTGAAATAATAACTGGCACAAAGAGAGTACATTTGGCACAAAACACGTTATTTCAAGTTAAACCATGACTGTCAGCCAAGAGAAATAGATTCAGAACTGGGAAGGGGAAAGATTTGGGATTGATATCAGAAGTTTCTCAACACAAAGAATGAGCAACACATGGAATGGATTTTTGAGCAAGATAATGAAAGAGTAAACCTTGTAATCACCTAAATAGTTGGATGTTGTAATGTGAGATTGCAGGTTTGTTTCTACACTGAACAGGTGAAAAATACTTGTTCCACCTGTGGCTATCTTAAGATCCTGTGTTATTCATTATCCTTTCAATACTTTTTCCATCAATGACTATTACAACACATCTTTATAATATTTGCCTTTATTCCTCAACACAACCCTCAAACAATATATTCTTCCATACCAGATAGTGTTTTGTAATCTCTACTCTGCAGAAATGGCACTTTCTAAAACTCATCTATTTTTAATATGCTTTGATAGCACACAACATATTTAGATTAAGTCACATTCCCAGTGCTTGTGAAGCTTCTTGAAAGAAAATTGAAGCTATCTTTAAACTGATTGAGCAACAGTATTTGACACATTACTGGAAGACAGATTCTATTTGAGCTTAAGAAACATGGCAAATGCTTTAAATACAGAACATGCTATTCATCATCTTAGGAAGGAAGACAAGTTCATATTTTGGTTTAAGACCTTCATGAAATTGCAGACAGTTTGCTTCAAAAGGTCAAGTTAAGTCATGGATAGAAAGTTATCCTTGACAGCCCAGGAAATGAATTACTCCTCTGTTTTGATGAGGAACTGAAAAATGAATTGACTCATCAGTTTGTTGCAAAAAAACTTTTGCCTAGATCTTAGATCACTCCCTATTCCATACTGTGCTTTGTTGATATACCTACAGAAGCTTTGACACTTAGCTCAGAACTGTTCAAGTGAGTGATATCTGACTGTCAGTAGCAACCACCACCACCCCCCTCCCCACATCTGCATTGGTCTTCACCTCCCAAAAAATATAGCTCAAACATTTTGCCTTCAAGATAACTGAAAGAGTTGCAGCAATATAAACACTCAAAGTTAATGTGGCTCTTGCCTATATCAAACCAAATATTTTATTTCTTTCCTTAGACAGCACTTTCCAATTATATGATCACTACAGTCTCGAAGGACAAGAGCAGCAGATACTTAGGAGCACCATCACCTGCAAGTTTTCTTTCAAACTGCATACCATCCTGACTTGGCAATATATTGCCATTCCTTCACTGTTGCTGGGTCAAAATTCTGCAACTCCCTAATCTGCACCTTGAAGAGAGTAAAATGATTTCTGAAGAAGGGTCCCAATCCGAAATGTCAACTTTCCTGCTCCTCTGATGCTGCCTGGCCTGCTGCATTCCTCCAGCTCCACAATGTGTTGTCTCTGACTCCATCATCTGCAGTTCTGACTATCCTAATGACTATGCAAGTTTTTCTAAAAAAGTGATTTTGATGGCCTATTAGTTCTTGTTGATTTGGAGTGAGTTGCACTCGGTTTTGTTTAACTGTTTGTTCACTTTGAAAAGGATTGGCAATCAAGTGATAGGAATCCTAAGGCAGGTGACACCTCTTGTGTTGTCATTTCTTGTACCACGTGTATGTTGCAAACTTTCCTCCAGATTTTATTACAGACTTGGACATATCCTCTTGTTCATCACTGAATGTATTCTATATAGTAAATTGACTAACTACATTGGGTAATCCTTCAGCAGGAATGTTGTTTCCGCTCCAAAAAGTAATTCATTAGTTATGAAAGTTTTTGCAAGTTGAAATGAGGTGCTATATAAATGTAAGTCTTGCTTTAATCATGTGGCCTGACAGCAACTGAGGTAATCAAAATATTTGAAGGGAGTAAAAAGAAGTATTGTACTACATTCATTCATTCACAGAGATTGCATGTGGCTCCATATAATGCTTCAATGTTCAGAAAGGTCTAATTGTTCATCCAAGCAGATTGCTCTGTCTCTCTTCTGTGTGTATGTCCTGGTCACTAAATCAAGATTATGTTTAAGGGAGAAGTTTGCACATTCCCTCACTAATTTTGACTTGCAGGTCGAGGCTGTAGATCAGAACTGTGAAATCACAAGCTAAATTTAGAAAAACTTTCCAGGAGGAAGCATTTTGAAATAAAGAAAAGTGATCAAGAAGCTTAAAATGTCAAAAAAATGGGAGAGGAAACTAGAAAGATACAAAGAGTAAGTTTGCAACAGATGTCCTAGGAGTTAGGTAGATGTATATTTTTTGAGATGAAGAGAAGGGTTTTGTATGTGTACCTTTACTTTAAGAATAATCGCCCCTTAAGGCCTTGGGGTATGGCATTGGATGTATACAACATTGTGACTCTGCCTGGCATTTGGTCTGTTGTGCATCCACAAGCTACACAGTACATACATAAACACATCCACACAAAAACAAATCAGATGGTTTGGTGTAATATCTGCTTCAAAATTTGTAATGTGTTTTACAAAATTAAATAAACCACCCACGGAGTTAATCAATCCTTGATGAGCTATTGATAAATAAACACCCCATCATTAACACAAGGAGAGGGGAGGAATTTTGACTAGGTATTATTTTTTGACAAATCAGGATGAAAGGCAAAACTAAAGTTCAAAACAGCACCATAATCAACATGCTAAAAAAAAGACTTATCTGGAAGTAGAGATTAGGTTGCATTTTAAAACATTAATGATGATAGGAAAATGGAATAAATGCAGAAGCTAAAATTCTGTATAAACTTGGGAAAGAATGAGCCAAAGAGAAACAGGGCAGGGAGACAGTCAACATGAAAGAAACTACAATGCCGTATATTCAGAACATGGAAAGTTTTGTGAACTACTAACTAAAATAGAGGCAAACTGATGATTCACAAAATAAAGAGAGGCAAGAGTTAGTTTGAGAGTGGGGTCGGAAACTGTGGCCTTGAGAGTAGTGGGGCAAGCAATTACTGGTTGAGTGACAAATCTTTTCTTTAATTCCAAACATAACTTGGGAAGAGGTGAAGGGTCTGCCTTAGATTTTGCGTTGTGTTAGACTGTTGGGCGATATTACAATTTATAATGAGTTGAAAGCACTTCAGAAGGAAATAAGGTGTGCTTAGACAACAGTGAAGTGAAGATGTCAGAGGGTCTGCTTTAACTAGAGGACCTCAAATATCGATGCATGAAGATTTAAGCACAGTGGGATCAATGTAAGCTGTGATATGAAATTGGTTACATGGGAGATAGACTTTCTGTTATCAATAATCTTGGAACTAAAGTTCTTTTCTCTATTTAGAAATATACTATGTAGCAGCAGGAGTAGGAATTTGGCCCTTTGAGCCTGCTCCATCATTCAATATGATCATGGCTGATCATCCAACTGAGTGCCCCATTCCCACTTCCTCCCCATACTCATTGATCCCTTCAGCCATAGGAGCTATATCTAACTCCGTCATGAAAACATGCATAGTTTTGGCCTCTCCCACTTTCTGTAGGAGAGATATCGACATGCTCACCACTCTCTTGATGAAGAAAGTTTTCCTCTGTGGTGTTATTCTGTGAAACTAGTAGCATTTTGCAACATTATGAGTGCAGACTAAAATTTTGGGCTAATTCGCAAGGCGTGACAGAGGAGGAACACAAACACCAAGCAATATAGAAAAATATTACCACTTCCACGAGAGAGAGGTTGGAAGGAATGACACAGACAACCCCAAAATAGGTAGAAAGGCAAGTAGCGAGGTGGATACCAACAGTTCACAGAGAGACATTGATAGTTTAAGTAAGTGGGCAATAAGTTAGCAAATAGAGTTTAATTTGGGAAAATGTGAAGCTGTTCATTTTGGATGAGAACATAATGGAACAGAGTATTAGCTAAATGGAGAAAAACTGCAGAAAACTGCAATACAAAGGGACTTTGGGGCACTTTTACATGAAACACAGAAAGCTAGCACACAGGTACAGCAGGTAATCATGAACGCTAATGGAATGTTGGCCCTTATTTCAACAGAGTTGGAATATAAGCGTAGGGAAGTCTTACTGCAACTGTACAAGGCACTGGTGAGACCACATCTGGAGTATTTTGAGCAGTTTTTATCCCCTTATTTAAGAAATGATATCATTACATTGGAGGCAGACCAGTGAAGGTTCACCAGGATAATCCCTGGAATGGAGCGATTGTCTTTTACTAAATCATGGGATGTGGGTGTTGCTGGCTGGCCAGCATTTATTGCCCATCTCTAGTTGCCTTGAGGAGGCGGTGGTGAGCTGTTTTCTTAAATAGTTGCAGTTCATTTGCTGTGGATTGACCCACAATGACATTCGGGAGGGAATTCCAGGATTTTGACCCTGCGACTGTGAAGGAATGGCGATATATTTCCAAGTCAGGATGATGAGTAGTTTGGAGGGGAACCTGCATGTGGTGGTCTTCCCATATATCTGTTGCTCTTGTCCTTCTAAATGGAAGTGGTTGTGGGTTTGGAAGATGCTGTCTGAAGATCTTTGGTGAATTTCTGCAGTGCGTCGTGTAGATAGTACACACTGCTGCTACTGAGCGTCGGTGGTGGAGGGAGTGGATGTTTGTGGGTGAAGTGCCTATCAAGTGGGTGGCTTTGTCCTGGATGATGTTAGGCTTCTTGCATCTTGTTGGAGTTCACTCATCTTATGAGCAAAGGCTAAACAAGTTGGGACTGTACTCCCTGTAGTATAGAAGAATGAGAGGTGATCTGATTGAACCATATGGGATTCTTAAGGGGCTTGACAGGGTAAACATTGAGAGGATATCTCCCCCTGTTAGAGATTATAGAATCAGAGGGTATAGTCTCAATATAAAAGGATGCCAATTTAAGACTGAGATGAGGAGGAATTCCTTCCCTCAGACGGTTATGAGTCTTCTTACCACAGAGAGCTGTTGGGGCAGAGTCCTTGTGTATATTTAAGGCTGAGATTGATAGAGTCTTGATCAGTAGTGGAAGGAAAGGCAAAGGGGAAAATGTAGGAAAGTGGATGTGAGGAATGTTGGCAGAGCAGGCTCAAGGGGCTGAATGGCCTACTTCTGTTCTTATTCCTTATGGTCTAATGGTCTTAGGAAGGTGAACACGGAATGCTGAGAAAGAACGTCCCAGGGAGACATGAGAAAGAAAATGAGAGGTGAGAGAAACAATGGGAGAGGCGAGAGTCTGTCCGAGATAATTTGTCTCATCAGGCCTCAGGAGGAATGGTGTAGATTTGAAACCCGAGTCCAACAGTGGAATCAAAATCATATGTTACTTTTCCATTAACTCATATCTGTGTGTGGAGCTGGAAGAAGAGTAGGGGTGGGGTAAGGTGGGTTGTGGGGTTGAAACTATTTTGTGATTGGAAGAGGCTAATGTCTCTCACCTTGTTGAGTGCAAGATTCACACAAAATATAACTTTATATTGTAGAGAAACAAAATATTGCAGTGAGTCCAATGGGCAGTGTGTTTCTGATACCTGAGGATATGAATTATAACCATATGCCTATTGCTGGCCACCTTTATAACAGCTACTATGCTTTAAAAGGTGATTCATTAATTTATTTTCTCTTTTTCCCCATCCCCCATTCCTAACTAGCAGTAGGAGAGAGAGGGAACAGAAAATCCACGCCACACGTTGACAAAATATATCTCCCGTATTGAATCTCACAGAAACATTCCACAGCACTTTACATCTGGTGAATTCCTTTGAAGTTGCTATGGGAGCAATCAGAGAAGATTTTCTACGTTGAGTGAAGTCTCACACCATCAATGAGATAAATGAAGTTAATCTCTATTTGTCGGGTTAGTCGAGAGAACACTGCCAGATAAACATCCGTTCTTTGAATCAATTAGTGCTCTGAGTTCATTTACCTGATGCTGAAAACTGGGCCTCAGTTTATATTGTATCTGAATAATAGCGGCTCTCATTCACTGCTATGCTGTGTCAACCTGGATTATAGGCTGAAGTAGCACTTGAACCCACAACCTTGTAACTTAGAAGCCACTGAGCTAAGTGATATATGATCTGCATATGATGCTCATTATGAACAGTGGGAAAGTGAGACTGAGTGGTTTTCACTGGGATGGGACTGTTTAGCTTGTTGGTAATGTTGGACCAATAACAATCATGCAACCATTTTATGAACAGTGGCATTTTACTCTGCTGAGATTGGTCAGTAAAAACTAAAGGGAAATCAAAGAGTGACGCAGTGACTCAGTAGTTAGCGCTGCTACCCCACAGCATCAGAGACCCGTTTTGATGAAGTTTACATGTTCTCTCTGTGCCTATGTGGATTTCCTCTGGGTGCTCCAGTTTCCTCCCATAGTCCAAAGATTGGTAGGTTAGGTGGATTGACCTTGCTAAATTGCCTCATAGTGTCCAGGGATGTGCAGGCTAGGTGGATTAGCCATGGCAAATGCGGGGATAGGGTAGGGGACTGGGTCTGGATGGGATGCTTTTCTGATGTTTGGTGCAGACTCGATGGGCCAAATGGTCTCTTTTTTCTCTGTAGGGATCCTATAATTCTATAGTCGTCATTGTTCTATCGATCCACATTAGAGAGAAATGACTGGGGGTGAGTTGCCTGAGGGTTATCACACCTCAGGCAAGGGAGAGACATTGAGAAGAAGACACCTTCATCATCATCTCAGTTGATGTGGGAATTGAACTGTTAGAGTTCCTCTACATTATAAACCAGCTAAGTGAGCCTGAGCTACATGATTGAAAAAAAATTTTGCCCGCCACTGTTCCATTGGAACTACTGGTCCTTGCTTCCTGGTTGCCAAATGATTCCAACAGGAATAGGAGCAAAATAATAGCAACCTTGGTTAGGAATTTTTTAGGAGCCGCCAAGAAATCCTTACTGTGTTGTCATTGGAAGCAAAGAAGAATTAACAGTTTATGTGGCATCATCTCAGCAAATCCAGGACACATTCAAGTGATTCTTGCTCTGCACATGAAATAATTATCTGTAAAAACCTGTTAACTGGATTATGAATATAAAATATGCCAGGAGAATGAGTTACTGTTTTATTCCGATCTGTTATATCATAGAACAGATAGGGTGACTATGTTCTGTTCTGAACCTGGAAAATGCTTATTTTTTGTAGGTTAGAGAAATTTTGGTCTTTAGGTAGTTTTGGGATTTCCTACGGAATATATGGAGACTTTGCGCAGGCAGCTGCTCCAGGTACCAAAATGATGTGACGATGAATTGAGGCCTCTTTAATGAGTCTCCACTTGTCATGTAGGCAAACTTGATTGGGTGGCACAGTGGTTAGCACTGCTGCCTCACAGCACCTAGGTTCGACTCCAGCCTTGGGTGACCGTGTGGAATTTGCACCTTCTCCCTGTCCCCATGTGGGTTTTCTCCCACAGTCCAAAGATGTGCAGGTTAGATGGATTGACTATGGTTAAAAACCCCCAAGGTTACAGGGATGGGCTGGGTCTGGGTAGGATGCTCTTCAGAGGATTGGTGCAGACTTAATGGGCCAAATGACCTCTTTCTGTACTGTAGGGATTCTATGATAATGATTGCAAAGCTCCTTCAAAGGGCAGGCACCAACATGTGAAAGGAATGGCAATAATGAAAGGCTTGGGATCATAGATGAAGCTGGAGTTCAGGTCCCAGTACCCTCTGCTTGACTTACACCCCATGTAGCATAGACAGAAAAACAATATGTAGTGGCAAGTATGCACACCTGTATGAGGAAATGTGTATTGCTCAAAATTAGTCAAAGGTTGTTTTCCTGAGGCACGTGTACTATACGTCATAGGTGAAGCAATGTCCTTGTAGGGTCCAAAGTCTCAGCGTTGTTAAGTGTAGAGTCAGGTTGATTGGAATTTATGTGATTTGAATATTTTTGTGGAATGGAATGTGGTTGACAGTCTATCAGGCAGCAGCTCAGAAGGTCATGGCATTTTAGGAATGTTTTGTATCAAAATGTGACATCTGTGCAGACCATATGTGTGGTTTCTGATGTATTGCTAGCAGATGTTCAGCGCCATTGTTCACAATAAGTCAAAGGATGTTTTGTTTCACAAGGAGAGGGCTCGACCATGGAACTGACAATGTACCATTCCAATGCTTGTATAACACAGGGAGTATTCTTAAGGGGAGGTAATAGGTCCTGAGGCCAATTGAGGGATGCTTTCTGTGTCTGAGGAAGTTTCCTGAAAGTAGCATTAAACCCTAGCTTTCTTTATCTTTGTTACAAATTATTTTGAGGAATCATAAAACAACTTGCATGCGGCCTTGATGCCTTAAATTACTATAATTTGTGGTCCCCTTTACGTTTACATGTGATAGGTCTCCCTTTAGATACCACCTTAAGTGCCCATGGCAGCTGAGGTCTTACCTGGGGGACAGAGGGACTGCTGAGCCTACCATCTCCTCCTTCAATGCTGTGTAGGCAATTCTCTAAAACAGAAGGTAGTTGGTCTCTTCACTGCTCCATGCTGCACCCGTAGCCCCATCCTTCCAATAGACCCCCATGTCCTTCCCTGGAGAGGCTGGTGTCCTAGGTCAAACAGCACAGGTGCCAGCTCCTTGGTGACAGAACTGACATTTGAATTTTGCTGCCAAGGATTTGGTTGAGTATTTCAGTTGGATAGACTACAGAAGAAGGCTGATGTTGCAGCTGAAGGTCGAACTACAGAGGGTAGCCAGAGCAGGACTCCAGGCCTGGCCTGGCAGTGAAGCCCGGGGCTCCTGGGTATGCCCAGAGCCAGGGACTCCTGGCCGAGTGTGGGTCTAACATGGGACCCAGCATCGGTGGCCCGTTGGCGAGGTAGGCCCAGTGATGGCTCCTGAAGAGTGGCGACTCCAATGCTGGCAGAGGTGGGGGAGAGGTAGTGGTACGGGAATCGTTGGTCAGCCAGCTCAAGTTTGAGGACTCATGGCGGAGACGGTGAAAATGAAGATGGACTCTCTTTCAGCTATATCTGTCATTCTTTTTACTCTTAAACTATTTAAAATGGTTCCGGATTGTGGTGTCCGTTGAAGCTTTTCACCGTATTTTACTGTGTGGTTCATGGTAGAGTACAAGCGGCGATAAATTATCATTCATTCATGCGATGCCAAGGATGTACCCATTTGCTGTCCTCTCTCAGGGTGACACTTATCTTTGCTCCCACTGTCACTCTGCTTTGCTCTTGCCCATTGGTCAGTCCGTTGCCATCCAAACTGAGATGCTGCATTCCAAAGTCGGGTCCTGAAGATCTCAAAATACTCAAGATCATGCATTGTTTCCCATACCGTCCCAGTGAAAGGGAGAAAACCTCACACCATCCAGGCTGCAGTCGGTATGACCGTGTGTGAACTCTGGGTCAGGCAAAGGAATGTGGCAGGTGATTAGTCAGTATTAGAATGCAAAATAAATTTGGTTTAGAATGTTTATTTGTGCCATTTGTTCTTGTGCTGTGGCTAAACAGACTCTGCAATAGCAGAGGGAATTTTTAAAAAATGCAGTAATGTTGGTAAACGGGGAAATGAGGTCTGCAGTTTGAATGTTCAACGAGTTATTCATACAGGCTGGATAGGAGCTCTCGGGATCAGCTTCTCCCTTTCTTTGCCATCTCATGCTTCCTCCTCCACTTTCCTCCCCTACCTTCTAGCGTCCAGTGCAGCTTGCAAATCTTGCCATGTACTCTGCCAAGTACCACAGGGCTCCTTCAAAGCGAAACTGCAGCGGAAATATTATCTCAGCACCCCAATGGTCAAGCCTATCACAATTTGCGTGGCAGCATTGTAACAGTCTCCATAGAGAATTATAACTTTTAGAATTATAATTAGGTTTTATTGTCACATGTACTCAAGTGCAGGGATAGAGATGAATAGACAGTGAAAAGTATACAATGTCGTCATTCCTGGTGCCATCTTAGATTTCTCGGTTCCTAGATACAAAATCTTAGGTACAAAGTAGAAAAATAAAGGGAATTTCAAAGGGAATTTCCAGTTGTTGGTGAAAAGGATAATACAAGATTTCTCACTTTAAGACAGTCAGCTCAGCATGGAGGAGAGAAGGTCCAGCACAGGCTGCGAGTGGACCCAGCATGAGTATCGAGAGGATTGAGCATGGACCTCTAGTGAGCCCAGTGTGGACCTCAAGTGAGCCCTTACTTTTCGGGGTGAGCATGGGCCTGGCATTGGAATTGGTGGCTGCTTCATTGGCGAGGCAGGCCCAGTGCAGAAAGGTGGTGCCTGAGGATCGGTGACTTCGTCGTTGGTTGGGTCCGGTGATTTTATTTTTCTTTATTCATTCATTAGATGAGGGCATCACTGGCTAGGCAGCATTTGTTGCCCAAACCTAATTGCCCTGAGGCAGTTGAGAGTCAACCACATTGCTGTTGGTCTGGAGTCACACGTAGGCCAGACCAGGTAAGGATGGCAGTTTCCTTCCCTAAAGGGCATTAGTGAACCAGATGTGTTTTTCCGACAATCGACAATCATTAGATTCTTAATTCCAGATATTTTACTGAATTCAAATTCCACCATCTGCCATAGCAGGATTCGAACCCTTGTCCCCAGAACTCTATCTGGGTCTCTGGATTTATAGTCCAGCGATAATACCACTAGTCCATCGCCTCCCCATGATGGCAGCAGTGAAGTGGTGGGGAAGGGCATGACGCTGACATCGAGGTGGCCCAGCAGCAAGAGACGTGACTCTGATGTTGGTGGGTCTGCCACAGGCAGTGGCAGACGATCATTGGCCCAGAAGCGAAAGATGGTGCCTGAGGATCGGTGAGTCTGATGTTGATTGGGTCCAATGTTGACAGCAGTGAGGCTGTGGAGGAGGGCTGGCAGTCAGGCATCATTGATGGTTATGAGCTGGCTCAGGACTGATGGACTCTCTTTAAGCTGTATCTTTCTATTTTCTTCTTCTTAATATTAAATTATTTAAAGTGGCACCGGGTCATGGCGACAGTGGAAAATCTTTTCACTGTACTTTACTGTTTTTCTCTCTGTAAAATATATGTGACAATAAATCATTCAATAACTCATTTAATAATTTAATTCAAATCAGTGTCACCAGGGTCTATCTACTGTGCACTCCCAATGGGCATTCACCTTGTGAATGTTAACACCTTCACCAATAAGGCATCTGGTGTGACTCCCAGTTGAAAAGTGCAGATGTCTTGCAGATGCCATCTTAGCCCTTGAGGGTCATTGGCTGTGCCAAAAATACCAGAATTGCACCAATTCTTTGACGCTTATCTCTATCCAATTCCATCTTCTACAGGTCCTTCCTCATCCTAATTTAAGTGTGCCTTTTCATAGAATTGCTACAGTATGAAATCAGGCCATTCAGCCCATTAAGTCCACACCAACTCTCTAAATAGCATCCCACTCAGACCCATCCCCCTAGCCTATACTTGTAACTCAACTTTTCCCATGACTAATCCACCTAGCCTGCACATCCCTGGACACTATGGGGCAATTTAGCATGGATAATCCACCTAACCCGCACATCTTTGGGCTGTGTGAGGAAACTGGTGCACCTGGAGGAAACCCACGCAGACATGGGGAGAATGTGCAAACTCCATACCAGCTGTCTCCCAAAGACTGGAATCGAACCCAGGTCCCTGGCACTGTGAGGCAGCAGTGCTAATGAGATTTCTGCACAAAGACCGGTATCCCATCACCAAGTCACCCTTTGTTTACTTGTGCTCAGTGCTGTGGCCAGTCAGCTCGGAGTCAGTCCCCTGAACTGAGGAGATTCCTGGTTATGTTGGCTTTCCCAAATAAAGACAAATTGATTTGAAACCTCCTCAAGAAAATAGAGCGTGGATTAGCATAAAGTGTTTTATTCGTGGAAAATTTAAACATCTTAATCGTTGACATCTGTAAAAGACAGTGACTGAAGGAGAGAAAGTTACAGAGAAAGGACAAAGAGTGAAACGCTGGCAAAGCACCTGTAACAGTTAATGACATGCCTCAGTTAGTAATATTGTTGCCTGTGGGATAGAATGTTGTGAGTTTAAGTTCAATTCCAGAGACTTGAACAGAAAAATCTAAGGGGAAAATCATTGTTGGGCTGCTATCCCATTGGGCAGGTGACTAGTGGTGACCTACCACACCTCAGGTGAGGGGAGAGGTTGAGAAGGACAGTTCACACAGCAGTAACCTCAAACAGTGCAGGAATTGAACTGATATCATTGGCACCCCTTTTCATTATAAACCTGCTGTCCAGCCAACTGAGCTAACCACCCCCCAGAGGCTGTGAGAGAAAAGTCTAAGCTGACAGTGAAAGTGCAGAGCTGGGAGGATGACGGGAAGGTTTAGGATTAAAATGACTGACCTCTCAGTGGACATGCAAGATCTCATGGCATTATGTTGAAGGAGACCAGAGTCCTGCTGTGTCCTGGACAATATATAATGCTCTATTTAAATGTGAATTTCTCTTTCTCATACAACATTATTCAACATTTAAGATTTTAGAGACCAGCAGTGCCAGTGTCTCATCCTTCCTAGTTCTGCTAGTTCTGTGTCCCTCCTCTCTTTACTGCTAGCAAATCCCAGGAATTCACCAGAATATTGATTGATCCACTTAACACTTCTGTCAAATCTCTGGTTCCCCTCCCCCATATAGGCAACTGGCACCCTCCTGATCCTGCAATGTCATAGTCCAATAGCTCTGAATCCAGTGTTACTGTTTTTCGCGATGACCAGTTGAATGAGCATTTAAGACAACAAGGTGCAGGGCTGGATGAACACAGCAGGCCAAGCAGCATCATAGGAGCAGAGAGGCTGACGTTTCGGGCCTAGACCCTTCATCAGAAAATGAGCATTTAGTCAGTTTGACAAGAGCGGCAATGGGGAAAGCTAGAGGTGAGGGAAGGGAGCAGGAGTGTGATTTGCAAGGAGATGACAATATCAACTTGTTCTTTATTATTTAACCACGCTAGGTGTAAGAGCCAGGCTGCACTTTGTGCATTCTTCCAATGGTTTCAGATGCTTGAGCTCCTGCCTGGTGATCTTGCCTTGCTAATGCACACCTGCGAGATATTTTAAGAGCTGCTTTATGATTTGTGATTAATGCTCCAGGGGTCATCTACAATGTTCAGTAAACTACCTTGTGTTTCATTTGGCTGCTGAGCAGTTTGATCTGTTTCTAACCAAATGTTAGTTTAAGGACCTGGAATTCCATGTGCAATATTTGAAACTTACAACACTTAAGACTACATTTTTTTAAGAAAACATTGATTAACAATTCAATACTATTTGCCTTTGCATTTCATTCATTTGCTTCGGGAAAAGAATTTTGCAAAATTATGCTCCCAATCTTTTAACCTAAGATATGCATTGGGAACCCATGGAAGTTCTAACACATTAACTTTTGTGGAACTTCCCTGGGAGGTTTGAACTTCCAATGTGTATTCCACTTGTTGTCCAAGATCTTCTACGAATGTCTCTGACACTGAGTTAGAATCACTGACTTCAGACGATGGGGGAGGCACAGTGGTTAGCATTGCTGCCTCACAGCACAGGGACATGGGTTCAGTTCCAGTCTTGGGCAAATGTTTCTGCGGATTTTGCATGTTCTCCGTGTGTCTGTGTGGATTTCCTCCTACAGTCCAAAGATGTGCAGGTTAGGTGAACTTCTTCAATTGTTCTGCATTGTCCAGGGACGTGCAATGTTTAGCCATGATAAATGTAGGATTAATGGGGATAGGGTGTCATCAGGGTGGAATGCATTTGGAGGGTTGGAAATCCTTTCAAGTTTAATGACATCTTTCCGGTAGCAGGAAGACTAGAATTGAAAGCAGTATTCCAAAAGTGGCCTAATCAATGTCCTGTGCAGCTGTAACATGACATCCCAACTCCTTCACTCAATGCTCTGACCAATAAAGGCAAGTGTGCCACCTGCCTTCTTCACTACCCTGTCTACCTTTGACTCCAACTTCAAGGAACAATGAACTTGCTCCTCAAGGTCTGTTTGTTCAGCAACACTCCCCAGGATCTTACCATTAAGTGTATAGGTCCTGCTCTGATTTGTCTTATCAAAGTGCAACACTTCACGTTTATCTAAATTAAACTGTATGTGCCACTCCCTGGCCCATCTGATCAAAGGTCCCGTTGGACTCTTGAATGTGACCTTGATATCAAGGGCTGTCACTCTCACCTCACCTCTAGAATTCAGCTGTTTTGTCCATGTTTGAACCAAGGCTGTAATGAGGTCAGGAGCTGAGTGGCCCTGGCGGAACCCAAACTGGGCATCACCGAGCAGGTGCTGCTTGATAGCACTGTTGATGACACCTTCCATCACTTGACTGATGATCAAGAGTAGACTGATGGGGCAGACACTGGCCGGGTTGGATTTGCCCTGCTTTTTGTGTACAGGACATAGCTGGGCAATTTCCCACATTGTGAGGTAGATGCCAGTGGTTGACACTGATGTAGCTAACTGTAGAACAAAAGCAAAAAAAAAACTGTTGATGCTAGAAATCTGAAACAAACACAGAGAATTCTGGGGAAGCTCAGCAGGTTTGGCAGTATCCATGGAGACAAGAAACATTGTTAATGGTTCAAATCCAATATGACTCTCAGTCTGAATAAGAGTCATGTCTGACCTGGAACAATTTACTTTGTTTCACTCTCCACAGAATGCTGTCAGACATCCAGCACTTTCTGGTTTTATTTCAGAAAACCTGGATCTGCTGTATTTTGCTTTTATTGTAAAATCCTATTCAGTTTACAAACAGGAAATCTGAAGTCCTTACCCAATCTGGTCTAAATGTGACTAGAAATACCAGTACGACTCTTCAGAACTGTAGCTATCATGTGCCAATCTCTGTGTAACACACTGCAGTCTATGTTTGGTTCTGTGTACAACAACACTGCGGCCTTTGTTCTTCTCTTTGTAACATACCAGTCTTTATGTTTCTGTTTATGCACAATCTTGCAGCCTGTATCTTATTGGTTTTGGAAAACATGACCCCTGCTTTAACGAATGTGGTTTTCAGGTAGCTGGGCCAAATTAGATTAAGGCCTGGAAACCCATGTAGTTAAATCTAGATTGTAAATACATCACCAGCATTTATGAAATAAGCAGTTCATCGATTTCTTAATGCAGTATTGATGCACATTCTGGGATAATACCCGAAGCTGTTATGTTGTCGCACCAGTTGCCCTAATCCTAGAATGTGCGAGTTATGGAGGATGTAGTGATAAGAATATTTTTGTAGCTTCTTTCTCCCAGTAGGCCTTTCATGAGCCCAGTGACTCCCTGCTTGAAGTAGTCTACAATCAGAATTGGCCAGGTTAATGATTTCATTTCCATGGTTCATAAACAGCCCATGAAAAATAATTTCTGTAAAAGTCTCTGTGGTAACCAATGATCTGGAACAGTAGCAGGCTGGGCTCCATTGGAAGAGAAGAAAGCATCACCTTGACTACCATTTGCTGCTACATTGGGTTGTTGAAACAACAGCACGATTGTAAAGTAAATTGGAACAATTGCTACACATTCTTTACCAATTGCACACGAACAATGCATCGTAGTGTTAACATTTTGAAACATTTTATAGTTCAACAATATTGCATCTAAGAAGTTATTTCTGTGCCATTACAGATGGTATCATTTAAAAACCTAAGAACATAAGAATGCAGGAATGGGGGAAAGTCATTTAGGCCTTCCAGATTTCTCCGTCATCTGAGTTCTTTTACAGTACTCTCATGGACTATTTTGAATCTTCAGTTTACTCTAAGGTCCTGACCTTCTGCTTGTTACTGGCAATTTATTAGGGTTCACTTTTCGTAGACTCAACATGGAAATAGAACTTTTGTTACCTTTGAAAAGGATCGCCATCGATGACTCATTGTTGTCAGTGAACAACATCATAGAGCAACATCTGTCCAGTGCCTCAATTGCTTCTGATTTTATGCATCCATTCTAGGGCTAGATAATCCATGAGTTTGCACATCCATTAACCTGTTTGCATTCCAAGGGCAACCTCACATGGAAATGCTAGATTCGTGTTTCAAATAGGGGCCAGATTTCAGAACTAACCTGCTTGAGCAGGTGACTGACCTGTTTGTCCGTTCCTAGCATTTTCCAATTTTTAAAAAAATTTATTAATGGGTTGTGTGCTTTGTTGCCTGGACCAGCATTTAAAGATATACAGAACAGAAACATACCCTCTGGTCCAACTCATCCATGCTGACCAGATATCCTATATAAAGCTAGTCCCATTTGCCAGCATTTGGTCCATATCCCTTTGAACCCTTCCTATTCATATACCCATTAGATGCCTTTTAAATGTTGTGATTGTAACAGCCTCCACCACTGGCAGCTCACACATAGCACCCATCTGCAGATACACTCAAGAATGTGATGATGATATTGTGTAGAAACCTCCACAGTGCTGTCTGGAAGGTAATTCTAGGATCTTGTCCCAGCAAGGAACGGTGGTATATTTCCAAGACAGGATAGTGAGTGGCTTGGAGGGGAACTTGCAGGCGATGGTGTTCCCATGGGGTTGCTGCCGTTGTCCTATTAAATGGCAGTGGTTGTGGGTTTGGAAAGTTCAGTCTAAGAGCTTTGGTGAATTCCTGCAGTGCATCTTGCCAACGCTGCCGTGTGCGTCAGTGGTGAAGGCAGCGGATGTTTGTGGATGTGGTGCCAATCAAACGGGCTACTTTGTCCTGGGTGGTGTCAAGCTTCTTGAGCGTGGTTGGAGCTGCACTCATCTGGGCAAGTGTGGCATATTCCATTACACTCCTGACCTGGGTCGTGTAGATGGCTAACAGGTTTTGGGAAGTCAGGAGGTGAGTTACTCACTATGGTGGCTTTGCTTTGTGCCAGGTATGACTCCAAATACAGAGAGCTCCCACCTATACCCTGATTCCCATTGTCTCGAATTTCGTTGGACTCCTGATGCCACATTAAGTCAAATTTAATCTTGATGTCAAAGAGAGTCACTCTCACCTGACCTCTGGAATTCAGCTCCTTTAACCATGTTTAGAAATATATATAATGACATCAGGTGCTAATTGGCCCTAGTGAAACTCAAACTGGGTGTCAGTGAGCAGGTTATTTGCTGAAAAAGTGTTCCCTTCCATCACTTTACTGATGATCGAGAGTAGGCTGATGGGGCGGTAATTGGCCAGGCTGGATTTGTCCTGCTTTTTGTGTACAGGATATACTTGGGCAATTTTCCACATTGTTGGGTAGATGTTAGTGTTGTAGCTGTACTGGAGCAGCATGGCTAGGAATGCAGAAAGTTCTGAAGCATAAGTTTTTGGTAGTATTACCGGAATGTTGCCTTTGTAGTATCCAGTGCTTCCAACTTGATATCAAGTGGAGTGAATTGAATTGGCTGAAGACTGGCATCTGTGATGCTGGAGATCTCCGGAAGTGGCTGAGATGGATCACCCACTCGACACTTCAAGAACTTAATTTGGCATTTAAGTTCAGAAATATGCCCACTTGGTCAATGTTGGTTCTGTCATGCTATGGAACCAGAGTTCTACCACCTTGCTTAAGGCTGCTTGTTCTGTGGAGCTCATCCTCTTTTTCTCTAGTAGTCAGATTCCATGAGAACCTTTTTTCTGTTTTAGACTGTTCACTGGCTAGAACCAGGTATTCAGAGGCCCAGTACATGGGAAACCATGTTGCTGGCCTATACAATGGAGAAAGTGGGTTACGTGAATCAATCCAACATCACCAGAAAAAGAAATATTAACTGGTGCCCCTCTTCCTTGACTACAGTGGGCAATTCTGTTATTGTCTCTGCAGGGAAACCAGCAACATACAAAGCTCTCATTTAAATAGCAACTTCAATGTAGTAGAACATTCTACAAGACACGGGGTGGAATGATGGCTCAGTGGTTAGCATTGCTACTTTACAGTGCAAGGGATCCAGGTTCGATTCCACCCTGGCATGACTGTCTGTATGGAGTTTGCACATTCTCCCTGTATCTGCATGAGTTATCCTCCAGCTGCTCTGGTTTCCTCCCATAATCCAAAGATGTGCACATTAGGTGGATTAGCCGTGGGAAATGTAGGGTTACAAGGATAGGGCAGGGGGGTGAGTGTGGGTAGGGTGCTGTTCAGAGGGTCAGTATGGACTCTAATGGCCTGCTTCCACACTATAGGAATTCTCTGACTCTAATAGAGTCATAGAGATATACAACACCAAAACAGACCCTTCAGTCCAACTCATCTATGCTGACCAGATTTCCTAAATAAATCTTGTCATATTTGGTCCATATCCCACTACCCCTTCCTATTCATACACCCATCCAGGTGCATTTTAAATGTTGCAATTGTACCAACACCACCACTTCCTCTGGCAGCTCATTCCGTATACACACCACCCTCTGCGTGAAAAAGTTGTCCCTTTGGCCCCTTTTAAATCTTTCCCCTCTCACCTTAAACCTAAGCCCTTTAGTTTTGGACTCCCTCACCCCAGGAAAAGACCTGGTCTATTCAGCCTATCCATGCTGCTCATGATTTTATAAATCTCTATAAGTTCACCCCTCAGAGTCCGATGCTCTGGGGAATATAGCCCCAGCCTATTCAGCCTCTCCCTATAGCTCAAGCCCTTTGAACGAGACGGTGCTGTTACAAAATTACATTTAGCACTGAATCACATAAAGTGGTGTCAAATCAGTACTGACGTGGCGACATTGTGAATCCTTAAGAAGAATGTTATATAGAAGATACCTCTTTGAAAGACTGAAAATCAAGATGGCTTTCAAGGGTTACCAGGCAGTTTGGTGAATCAAATTGTCTTATCTCTCAAAAAGACAAAATTAACCTTTCATTATGACTGATTGTGTGTTAAGAGCAGGGGATGAACAAGGTTCCTTCATTGAAAGTGTGAATTTCCCTTGCCAGGATTCAAAAGGTTTTGGCTACTGCCACATGTGGGTAAATGATCCAGACTGCTGATTGAGTTACCACAATCCTCCTCTTGGACCAGAACTGGTCAAATCATGTGAGGTCACAGGATATGGTGACCTCTTTTCTCACTCTAAAAGAAATGGCAGAGTTTGAAACTGCTTTTTGACAGAACCATCAGAAATCATTGCAGGAGCATGTCATCAGGCAGCCAGGTATTCCAGCTTCCAGGTTTATTGAGCAATTTATCTTGAGGCAAATCAACCACATGAGTCATCACAACTGCTGGGAAATCTCTTTCTTCTTCAAGACCTTCACTTCAGCCATAACAACTCAACTAATGAACTTCAGGCCTGCTGCAAAACAGAGGCTGAGTTAAACTCTACCTTTACTATTGCTGTTTTATTTTCTACCGTCCTTTTCGTTTGTGTGTGGCAGTGTGTGTGAGTTGTATGAGTGAGATGCCACATTTTTCTTAAGCTATGGAGTCAGTATGTGAGAAATAAGTTATCTCAGTGTACAACAGGACTTTGATCAGATAGGCTGATGGGCTGAGGAGTGGCAGATGGAGTTTAATTTAGATAAATGGGAGGCATTATATTTTGGTAGGGCAAATCAGGGCAGGACTTATATACTTAATGGTAAGGTCTCAGGGAGTGTTGATGAACAAAGAGACCTTGAGGTACAGGTTCACAGTCCCTGGAAGATAGAGTTACAGGTAGGTGGGGTAATGAAGAAGGCATTTGGTATGCTTGCCTTTTTTGGTCAGTGCATTGAGTATAGGAATTGGGAGGTCATGTTGTGTCTGTACAGGACATTGGTTAGGGCACTTTTGGAATACTGCATTCAATTCTAGTCTCTCTGCTATAAAGAAAGACATTGAGAAACTTGAAAGGGTTTTGAAAAGATTTTCAAGAATGTTGTCAGGGTTGGAGGGTTTGAGCTATAGGGAGAGGCTGATTAGGCTGGGGCTATTTTCCCTGGAGCGTTGGAGGTTGACGGGTGACCTTATAGAGTGTTAGAAATAGATAGCATGGATAGAGTAAATCATCAAGGTATTTTTCCCAGGGTAGGGGAGTCCGAAGCTAGAGGGCATAGTTTTAAGGTGAGATGGGAAATATTTAAAAGGGACCTAAGGGGCAATGTTTTCACACAGAGGGTGGTGTGTGTATGGAATGAGCTGCTAGAGGAAGTGGTGGAGGATGGTACAATTGCAACATTTAAAAGACATCTGGGTGGGTGTATGAATAGGAAGGGTTTAGAGGGATATGGGCCAAATGCTGGCAAACGGGATGAGATTAATTCAGCATATATTGTCAGCCTGAACGAGTTGGACCGAAGGGACTGTTTCCATGCTGTACATCTCTATGATTTTATGACTCTACAACCGCTTCATTTCAAATTACAACCTTGGTGCTGAGTTATTGAGAATTGAGCTAATTACTCAATGGGTAAGAAAATGCTAATGTGCATATACAAACACACTAAGCACTGGAAAAAAATCTAAAATTATCTATGGCAGAGGGGTGACCAAAATTCTGATCAAACAAACAAGCATGTTTCGAGTCTGTGTGACTTTTCTTCAGTTCTGAAATGTTAATTCTGTTTCTCTCTCCACAGACATGCTGAGTTTCTTCAGCAATCCCTGTGCTTGTTTCAGATTTCCAGCATTAGAAGTGTTTTGCCTTTACCTGATTAAAGAAATACGTTTTAAGGAGCCTCTCAAAGTAAGTGAGAGAGGTGGAAATTTAAAAAGATTTAGACAAGTATTTTCAGCTCTTAGCTTTGATCGAGCTGATTAAGTATATAGCCTATACAATCTAGTATTTTAGAAGTGGAAGGCAAAGATTCTAATGGTGGAACAATGAATACTAAAGGCTTGAAATTGAAGGAACACAGATTTGAAGAAGGTTTATTGAGCTGGAAGGGTTTACAAGGAAATCAATGAAGATGATTTGAACATAATGATGAAAAATTTAATTTGAGGCTTAATTTGAGTGTATGGAGGTCAGCACGTACAGGGGCGATAGGTTAGGATACAGGCAGTAGAGTTTTGGATGCGGTTAGATTTTCAAGCTGGAAGTTTGGAAGCCAGCCTAGAGGGCTACAACATAGATCGCTTTTGTTCCATCATCTCTAATTTCACCTTATTTATTTTATGGTCATGACTGTCAGCACAGACAAGCGAGCCATTTGTGTCATGTGGATTCTAACCAACTTGCTACTGCCTTGGGGTTTCTCCCAGGTGAACTATAACATGAACTATAACAAGCAGGCAAAACATGCTGTGTAATGAATTGTCAGTCCTCTGTAGATAGCAGAGAAGCCCTGTGTCAATGTCTGAATAATAAATTGGGTTCTTCAATCAATTGTTCCCATTAATTCGATGTAAAGTTGATGCAACTGATTGAAAAGAAGTGATGGACATCTGTAGTCCTGGACCTTTGCCCATTTAGCATTGCATTTAATTTTTCAATCTCAGTTTACAGTGTCCCAGGACCTGGTTTGTCATTGCATGTATGTAACTAGGATATGGAATCATTCAATTTCTCAACATAGCCTGGACAACATTTCTTTGACTCCAGACATAAAAAGAAACCTTGATATGTTGTAACTGTTATTAATACTATTGTTAACACCAAGCAGAAACTAGATAGAAACGTGTGACTTCTTGTAACTTGTTTGTGATCATATGCAATACCATACAAGTCTGGGCTCGAGTTTCTGATTATAGTCATCACACTTTCCTAAGTCCACCTGAACAACATGAACAGCACTGGTGGGTGGTCTATTTTATTTCAATTAATCAGCGCATGTTCCAACCGTACTCAGGCATGTACTTTGATTGCACTTGAAAATGTGTTCGTGGAAGTATACTGTAGAAAATAAGGTAATTCAGCCCATTGTGCATATATAAGTGCATAGCCAAAACCCTTTTGAAAGTTATTATTGAATCTGTTTCCACTACCCTTTTCCAGACAGAATATTCAAGACTGTGACAACTTGATGTCTAAAAAAAAATTATCACCCCATCTTCCTGCTGTTATGCCAATTGCCCTAATGCTTTGTCATTTACATAAACCAATTTGTACACTGCAGTCCTGACTGGAAATTAAATGCATCTTTTTTTTTATTTGCTCCAACTCTACAATTTTTCACATGATTAGTCTTTCTCTCACTATTAATTACATTTTCTCTGTTTGTTTTTGGGCTGCAGTATTCCTCCGAGGAATGCTAAAGACAGATGTTGAGTTAGTGCCATCTAAATGAAGTACTCTATTGTCTATATGTGTCTCCATAACTTTCACTAAATTAGTCAAAACAGAGGAAAATATTTCTCCCTGCGTCTCAAGCTCCTTTCATATTGTGTGAGACCAGTGAGTGCACCACTGGCTCTTGACCCATGGGTCTAGTGCAGCCAGCTTGAATCTAAAGATCCACTAAGGTATTCACGAAGACTAGCAGTCAGTGAGACCTGTATTTGGGGTCTTGTTGGTATCTGACCTTAGGAAATGTTTACCTTTTGGGCGCAGCTTGCTGAGAAGTAACAGTACTAGCTTTGGCCTTGCATAGTGTAAAAACAGCCCAACAAAGGCTCATTGATGTGATTGATGTGCCTACCCTATGCATGTATCTCTAGACTGCCGGGTATTTGCGTTAGTGGTGTTTTTATCATAGTGCATATTTTCTGCATTAGGTTTTTGCTTGCCTGTTGGTCGTGAACTCAATTTATTTGGCTTCTCTGATTGTTCACTACTTTCCCCTATCACAGTTCTATGTATAGCAGGTCTTCAACTTCAAATTGAACATAGATATATGACTTTGATTTCCTTGCGTCTTTTACAAGCAGTGCCGACTATAACGTAAAGCAGTGAGAATTCAGTGATAAGACTTTAATAACCGTGTCTGAATTTAATTATTATCAATCTGTGGAGTTAGAAAGATTTTTCCCTTGCGATAGGGTCAATAATAGAGCACCATTCCAGCAATTTCCCTTGTGAAAATAATAAATAATGATTATGTAATGACTTCTAATTCTACTATATATACTTAAATGTGTGAACATAGAGGAAGTTTGCAAGTAATGTGTTCCAAACTGCAACTTTGAACTCACCATGTTGACTGTTTAGGAAAATTTGAGCAGGAGCAGATGGCACATCTGGTTCCCCACGAAAGACTGTTACACGTTTTGATGTTAGGTTTTTTCAAAAATAAACTTTGTAGAAAGGAAAACATTATTTTAAGGCAGACACAATTTCTAACAACTTTATTACGCAATTCCATGATTATTTGCAAGTCACTTTGAAGTGATGACTATGGCCCTTTAATGATGATGGACTGATATTGTCAGGAAAGTGACTGGCCCTGACATTTCATATTAGCAGAAAACCATTAGACAATAAATGTATTTTTGAACAGAGAGACACATTGCCAATGTTTTTCATCTTGCACTCTGCAGGGCAAGTGTAAGAATGCCAAATTTCGAAGGGTCACTACAATTTATATTACAGGAGAAAAGGATTGGCCATTGATTGACTGATGCATTGTTGGCGGAAATCAATGGAAAACTATTGGCTCCCCAAGCCTCCAGGTAATTCAAAAAAATGTGCATGGCTTGAAGTTATTCCTTTTCTTTACAGAATACAGTTCTTTGTCTATGAATGTACATCGCATCTAGAAGGTATAAATAAGCCATGTTACTAGCTTAACTGATTATCTTAAATCGATTGTTAGTCCAGCTATTAGTGCACGCAGGATTGTTCAGCAAATGTCAATACCTCGGCCAATCAGCACCCTTATCTCCTTCGTGCAAATTGTTGTGATCTTTTGAAATTTTGCATTCTTGCATTTGTCCTGATGTGTGCAAGTTGATAAGCATTGGCAGCATGTATCTCTTTTGAACAATATTCATGTACTGGTACTTCCAGACTATATGTACTTCACTTCACCTCAAACGTTGCCATTGTTCTATGGAGAGGTCATCAGACATAGTATTCTGAGGTGACATCAATCATTTTTATGGGCATTTGCCTCTCAGGTGCCAATACTGGGAGAATTGGAGCAATCCTGGACAAGCATGTCATAAACCCATGTCTTTTATTTCATAGCGTCCCCACCATGTGAATACCCTTTCAATCTTAACCTGACCTGCTTTCCCACTCAACACTGATCTGAGATCTTTATGCCTCACTGACAGCTATGGTCTCTCCTCCTCGAGAATTAATTCCTGGAGGTTTCATGACATAATGTCTCACCTTATCCCAACCATGACAATAAGGGTTGGTTAGCTTGGGTGGCTGATTTGCAACATTAAGTCATGCCACCAGTATAGGTTCAATTCCCATGAAGGTACATCCTTGCCAAGCTCTCCCGTTGACTGAGACAATGTGACCCTCAGGTTAAACCACCACCAGTCATCTCTTGCTACTGAGAGACCACCCTATGGTCCTCTGGGACTATGGTGCCTTTCCTTATGTTACAAAGTTCACAACATTAGTCACCTGGTATCATCATTCTCACAGCTCAGGAAAGAGAACAACACCCCCACCCCTCATCAGAATTACCGTCTGCCAGTGAAACATACTCTTATGTTTTTGAGTCTTATTTCTTGTGGCAGCATCCAAAACAGTAATGTTCAAATCCTGGGCACTCCAGGTCAGTCCTTGAGATTTGTCACTCTCCATGCAGCTTGTCACCACGTACGTCTACCTGTTTCTTTTCTTGTTTTTTTTTCCAAGTTAAAAGTGATATATAAATATCAAATCTATGATTTTTAAACCCAAACATTAATGTTGCTGAATTGTGATTTCTTGTTTTACCTTGTCGTACTCTTCGAGTTTTGTTCAGTCTTGTTGTTGTCCTAATCAGGAAGTTTCATTATCTATCTATGTTTGCTGATGTACAATAACACCTCTCAACCATTTCCTTTGACAGAGGTTTCAAGGTTAGAAGCTGAATCCAAGTCATACCTTATGAACAATGCAGTTACTCAGCTGTTAAATTATTCAGCTTATTTTAAAGCCAATGATTCAACCTATGACCAACCAATATTGTAATTAGATAGTCCAAACTTTCCTGATTGTGGCGCAGAGATGACATTCGTCAGATGATTTAGGTCAATAACTTGCAGATATTTCGCTTGGCTTTTACTCTTTTAGTCATAAACCCCCTCTTGTGTAAATTGAGAGCGGTTGTTTTTGTTCTTTTGTTGAGAGTTATGCAACTTCTTAAGTCTTTCTGTTCAATGGTGAAACGGTGTAAGATTCCAAGATGGCGGCAGAGTAATAGCACAGCATGCGGGCTCCTGCCCAGAGCCCATCTGCTCCATTGCTTTTACTTTCATTTTCTTCCTTCACAGCGTTTTTCTCTTACTTTAATCTACTTACCTTCTGTGGAAAGATCGAGCCAGTGCATGGGGAGAGAGCATGGGGGAGAGTGAGATAGTGAGGCCAACATGAAGGAGAGCGAGTCACCGTGGGGAAGAGTGAGACAGTGTAGCCAATGTGGAAGAGAGCGGGCCAGTGCGGGGGGAGATCCAGCCCAGCGCAGCGGCTATTGGTGGCCCTTGGCATCTGCAGTTGCAGTGAGAGCAGGCAGCATGAGGTCTCCTGGTATCTGAAGTTGCGTCGAACGTGGGCGGGAACAAGCCCAACGTGGAGGAGTTTGAGCCCTTGTGGTAAGTGCAAGCCCAGCATGGCTAGGACTGCAGTATTGAGCTATTAACCATATTTCCTTATTTTACTACTCTGGACCTTCGTTACCTAAGATGGCACCAGAAATAGTGACATTGTACACTTTTCGCTGTACTCCTGTATTCTCGCACTTGAGTACATGTGACAATAAAATCTAATTCTAATTCTAAATTCAGCTACCTCTGAAATGGTAACTAACATGCTCACTGTCAATTATGACCATGTGATCGTATTGCTGACTGATAAACTGAACTCTCACATTGCAGAATGAATGCAATGGCTACAGTCTTGATCTCTGGCTTGTCTGAGTTGACCATGTCTTCAGATTGTACACAATGAAACTCATCCCTCATTTGGGAGGGAAGGGGGTTGGGGGAGAAATTTCATCTCTGAACAAGTACCAACACCTTCCAGCGTACTTCCAATATCTTCATGAAATTGCTGACTGCTGAACCAGAATAATTGAAGGAAAAGCAGATACTGAAAGCTGAAACCTTTTTCTCAGAAAATGCTAGGAGCGCTAACAGTGCTTGCTGAATACCTTGTGTCAGAATGAGTAGGGGTTTTTGAGACAGCCTACAGTTTCTAAGGGCCAAAAACAATATTCAAAACCTTAGACAGTCTGGCTATGTCTTTTGATCAATGGCTGAGCTGTATAAACCACTCCAATTGAGGGGACTGGCAGGTATTTTGAGATAGGGGTTGATGTGTTATGCTTGGGAATGGATATGGTTTAGGTTAGCCAAAAGAGGTATGTGTGGGTGGGAATTTGTATGAAAGGGTGCATATGAAAGGGAATTGAAAAATGTTTGAGAGGTTACAAGAAGAATGGTGTGATCTGCTACTGATGCTTAAAGCTGCTCCTAGCAGGAGATCTGCTGTCAGATGTCACGCTTGCCATGTCTTACATTATCCTTACACATCTGAGGCATCCATCATCCAAATATGCAGAGCTCAATTCCTCTGTCTGCTGCTCTCCTTTTTTACCCTCCAGAAGAGACATCTGTATCATTTGTACTCTCAGCAAATGGCCCAGATTTGGATGCCATTTCTCTAGCTAAACAGTTTGTCATCCTTTAAACATCTTTCATCATTCATTCTTGATATCCTTCCTTCACTCTCACCAAGCAGTCTTCAGGCATCACTTGATCTCAATAGCACTCTCTCAGCTATCAATTGATATCAATTGCGCTGAATACCTGTAAATCAATATTTCTAGTTATTATCAACTGATATCATTGTCATTATAGAGTCATAGAGATAGACAGCACGGAAAAAGTTCCTGCGGTCCAACTCGAACATGCCGAACAGATATCTTAAATAAATCTAGTCTTGTTTGCCAGCGTTTGGCCCATATCCCTTTAAGCTCTTCCTATTCATATAATTACCCAGATGCCTTTTAAATGCTGTATTGTACCAGCCTCCACCACTTCCTCTGGCAGCTCATTCCATACATACATCACCCTCTGCATGAAAAAGTTGCCCCTTAGGTCCCGTTTAAACCTTTCTACTGTCACCTTAAATCTATGCCCTCTGGTTTTGGACTGTCTCCCAGGAAACTATCTTGTCTATTTACCCTATCCATGCCCCTCATGATTTTATAAACCTCCAAAAGGTCACCCCTCAGCCTCTGGTGCTTCAGGGAAAATAGTCCCTGTCTATTCAGCATCTCCCTATAGCTCAAACCCTCCAACCCTGGGAACATCCTTGCAAATCTTTTCCGAACCCTTTCAAGTTACAATGTCTTTTTTATAGCAGGGAGGCAAGAATTGCACATAGTATTCCAATAGTGGCCTATCCAATGTCCTGTACAGACGCAACATGACCTCTGAATTCCTGCACTCAATGCACTGACGAATAAAGTCAAACATACCAAATTCTGCCTTCACTACGCTGTCTATCTGGGCCTCCACTTTCAAGGACCTGTGAACCTGCACTCCAAGGTCTCTTTGTTCAGCAACACTCCCCAATTAATTGGCATTGAATGTGATATCACTCAAGCATTTGCAAGTTGGTATCAAAGTGATTGTCACAACGTCAGTCAGGTGGACCTCATAGAATGAGTTCCCTGATTCGGGCTGTTAATCTGGTCTAATTAGGCAGCCCTGGCTGACAGATATAAACAGGAGCGTCAGAGGTTCTGTTCACTCTGACAGCTGGATCTGAGGAAGCTGTATCAGTCTCAAGTAGTACGCAGGTATAAATAAAGGGTGACTTGGTGATGCGATACTGACCCCTGTGGAGTTATTTCGGCTATCATTTGATTTCCTTCATTGCTTTTAGCTGAACGACTGAGAAATGTTTGATTAGATCCCATTACAGTTCATATGCAGCATTTTCTTTGTCCCATAGGCTGACCAACTGTTTAAGAATCCTCATGTATTTTTATTTCTTTGTAGGAATTTGAGACATTGAGTGTGAGCCAATGATATTTTAATAATTATTTAAAAGCATTTTATTGTCAGAGTCAATACTGAAATGTGTTATAGTGATGGTTAAAATATTAGATTATAGAGTATGGGATAATTAAAATAGTTAATTCACCAGTGTACAGTTTGGAGTGCAGTATCCACCGGGCAATATCGTATCCACTGGGCAATATCATTATATTCACTGAGATACAACAACCTCAGCTAAAAATAGATATGGCATGTAAACAAATATTATGTTGCACAAAAATCAGACAATATGTATTGCTGAAAAAAAGATACATTTTATTGAAGCTTTCCATTGTGAACTTATATTGAAACCCTACAGTGTGGAAACAGGCCCTTTGGCCCAAGAAGTCCACACTGACCCTCAGAGCATCCCACCCTGACCCATCCCTCTATAACCCACCTAATGTACACATCCCTGAACACTACGGGCAATTTAGCACAGCCAATCCACCTAGCCTGCACACCTTTGGACTGTGGGAGGGAACCAGAGCACCCAGAGGAAACCCACAGAGGCACAGGGGGAATATGCAAACTCCACACAGACAGTTGCTGGAGGGTGGAATTGAACCCAGGTCCCTGGCACTGTGAGGTAGCAGTGCTAACCACTGAGCCACCGTGCTGCCTATCAGGACTGTTTGCAAGAATACCAATTCAAGGGAAATCCAACATTTATACTGCACGAGAAGAGAGTACTAATTGATATTTTAATTGACTTTGATAAGCAGAATGTAGAAAGCACCCAGTAATGCTAATGGACAGTTAAATGCTAGGCCATGTTTGAATTTTCAACATAACGGCAATGGGCGTTACCTGTGAAGTGAACCAGCGAATACTGTCATCTATTATGCTGAGTTCAAACAGATATAGTGCATGTACACATTTTTCTGTCTGCAAAGAATAGAATGTATGTAGCTTCCAGTATGCACCCAAGCACCACATTGTAGTTCTGACTGCCAATCCTAAATTCGTTGTTGACATAATTCTTCACACACTTGGGATTATCCAGAAAATACTGTCCAATTGCAAACGCACATCTAAAATTAGATACTGTGTTGCATGTTTTGCAAATGCGGGCTGGCTAGGTATAATCTGTGTCTGGTTTGTTGTGACTAGCCAAAATCAGACGAGTAAAATCAGTGTTGCGACATGACAGGAATACTGAGATGGGCAGAGAGATTGACATTCCCTGGGGCTTTCTAAACACACATATCTTCATTGCAAGATGGCAAAATCAAAGTGGATGTTGGATAGCTGGACAGAATCTGGTGAAGCCAGCTCTCATGATACATTTTTAAATGCCCTCGATGTAGTTGGGGGCAAAAAAGATATAAATTCATGACTTGGCTCATTGTCCTCGATCATGCCAACACTGACATAAATATAACCATATTTTATGGAGTGGACAGAGACTGTTCCGAGTTGAACAGATCTGATTTGCACTGAACAGATCTGCTAATGTGTATTCCTGTTAATTGACCATTTCATAGTCCAACTTTCATACCTAGTACAACAGCTAATCTCCTCACCATATTCATACATGTATACAGTCAGTTACAATCTTAGGCTTTATCATATGTGCATTTAATAAATAATTCCATGAGGAGATATGGCCATCTTCCAAAAAAAAAACTCTGATATTCTTACTTGTGGTAATTTACCAAATTTCAGTGGACTCTGGTGTAGTTGCCCGAGTAACCAGCAGATTGGAAAACAGTAAATATGAAGCCACTGTTTAAAAAGGAGGTAGACAAAAGATGGCTAAGTATAGGCTTAACTTCTGTAGTGGGGAAAAAGCTTGAATCTATCATTAAGGAAGAAATAGTGAGACATCTGGATAGAAACCTGAAAGGCGGGTTATTTGGCAGATTCACATCTCTTTGGAAGTAAAAGTTCCTCCTCAACTCAGTCCTAAATCTCCCCCTTATTTTGAGGCTATGCCCCCTAGTTCTAGTTTTGCCTGCCAGTGGATACTACTTCCCTGCTTCTATTGTATCTAGTCACATCATAATTTACAGGAATTCTTTGAGAAAACTATGAGCGTGGTGGACAATGGGAACCAGTGCATGTGATGTGTTTGGATTTCCAGAAGGCATTCGACAAGGTGTTGCACAAATGGTTGCTGCATAAGATAAATGTGCATGGTATTACAGGTAGTCTATTAGCATGGATAGAGGATTGGTTAATAAACAGAAAGCAAAGAGTGGGGATAAACGGATGTTTTTCTGGTTGACAGTCAGTAGTTAGCAATGTGCCTCAGGGATCAGTATTGGGACAGCAATTGTTTACAAATTGCACAGGTGATTTAGAGTTGGAGATCAAGTATAGTGTGTCCAAGTGTGCAGATGACACGAAGATGAGTGGTGGAGCAAAGTGTGCAGAGGGTACTGAAAGTCTGCAGAGGGATATAGATAAGTTCAGTGGTTGGGCAAGGGTCAGGCAGATGAAGTGCAATGTTGGTAAATTTGACGTCATCCATTTTGTTAGGAATAACAGCAAAATGGACTATTATTTAAATGGTGAAAAATTGCAGCATGCTGCTGTATGGAGGGATCTGAGTGTCCTTGTACATGAATCACAAAAAGTTGGTTTGCAGGTGCAGCAGGTAATTAGAAAGGCAGATGATTTATTGTCCTTCAGGGCTAGATGGATAGAGTTTACAAACAGGGAGGTTATGGTGTAGCTGTATTGGGTGATGGTGAGGCCACACCTAGAGTACTGTGTACAGTTTTGGTCTTCTTATTTGAGAAAGGATGTACTGGCACTGGAGAAGGCGTAGAGGAGACCCACTAGGTTGTTTCTGGAGTTGAGAGGGTTGGCTTATGAGGGGAGATTGAGTAGACTGGGACTATACTCACTGGAATTTAGAAGACTGAGGGGGAATCTTGTAGAAACATATAAAATTATGAAGGGAATAGATAAGATAGAAACAGGGAGGTTGTTTCCATTGGTGCGTGAAACTAGAACTACGGGCTTAGCCTCAAAATAAGGGGGAGCAGATTTAGTACTGAGTTGAGGAGGAATTTCATTTCTCAAAAGTTTGTGAATCTGTAAAATTCCCTGTCCAGTGAACCAGTTGAGGTTACTTCGTTGAATGTTTTTAAGGCAAAGATAGATTTTTGAATAGGAAAAGGAATTAATGGTTACGGTGATTCGGCGGGTAAGTGGAGCTGACTCTACAACAAAATCAGCCATTATCTTATTGAATGGCAGAGCAGGCTCAGGGAGGTAAATGGCCTACTCCTGCTCCTATTTCTTAGTTTCTTATGTTCTTGTTACTAGCTGCTGGACATCAAAGAAGGGCAGTCATCCAACAAAAGTTCAAGAACCCGTGCAAATGACCTCAAGTTTAGTCATGATGAGGTGTCCTGGTAATGAAATCTCTGTACTTTAAGGGCAGCTGGTCTCATAATTCTACACATTTTCCCATTAACTATGGCCAACGTGGAACTTACAGTGAAATTTTTCGGATTTGGTTTTCCTCATTGATGAACTTTAACGTCTTGTCAGTTGATCAGGCAATAAAACACTATCCTTCCAGGGTTCATAAGGAAGCAGTGCAGAAATGACAGAATGGCTGTGGTCAGTGAGTGGAAATGCAACTTCACCATCGCCAGTTGCAGTAGAAATGCAAGATGGCCGCCCTTTGAGCAATAACCCAACTGCAGTCACATGATTGAAGCTGTTCATAACTGATGGGGATTGGGTCTCCGGCCCTTTTTCAAGTTCACATCATTTTCATGGTCTGTATCAAATTGAAGGTTTACTAGGGTTTTGCTGGGATTGGAGGGTTTCAGTTATAAAGATAGGTTAGATAGGCTGAGACTTTTTCACTGGAGCATAGGAGGTTGAGGGGTGACATTACAAAGGTTTATAAAGTCAGGAGGGGCTTAGATAAGGTGACTAGCAAGCGCCTTTTCTGTAGGGTGGAGTGTTCAAAACTAGGGGGCGTATTTTTAACGTGAGAAGAGATAGAGATTTGAGGGGCAACTTTTTTTTCCAGAGAGAGTGGTTTGTGTGTGGAATGAACTGTCAGAGTAAGTGGTGGATGCAGGTACAGTTCCAATTTTTAAAAGACATTTGGATAAGTACATGAATTGGAAGGATTTGGGGGAATATAGGCTAAAAATGGGCAAGTTGAACTAGTTTGGTTTGGGAACATGTTTGGCATGGACACATGTGGTCTCCTCTACGTTGGGGAAACGAAGTGTAGACTTGGCGACCGCTTTGCAGAACATCTATGTTCTGCTTGCAAAAAAGACCCTGAACTACCTGTTGCCTGCCACTTCAATGCACCATCTTGCTCCCTGGCCAACATCTCTGTGTCCGGCTTGCTACAGTGTTCCAGTGAAGCCCAGCGCAAGCTGGAGGAACAACACCTCATTTTCCGCGTGGGGACCTACAGCCCTCCAGACTCAATATTGAGTTCAATAATTTTAGGGCCTAAACTCTCCCATGTCCCAGCCCCCCATCCCACACACCAGGCCTTGTTACCACATAGCCTATCACTACACACCCCCTGTTGTTAGTCACTAACAGTCCCCATTAACAACTACTCACCCTCCCAGCCTGATCGTTAGCAACTCCTTTGTCTGTCCAACTGTCTTTCTCTCTCTTTGGGCTCTATCCTATTGTTTACTCCCTACCCCACCCACCGCCCTATTTTCTGCATATAAACTGATGTTTTCCCAGCCACCATCAGTTCTGAGGAAGGGTCACCGGACCCGAAACGTTAACTCTGTTTTCTCCTCCACAGATGCTGCCAGACCTGCTGAGCTTTTCCACCAACTTTGTTTTTGTTTTTGTTGTCAGCATGGACAAGTTGGATCGATAGGTCTGTTTCCATGCTGTATGAGTCTATTTCCCTATTTTTGGTTAATATAGTTTGTATAATTTTGCTATAGTTTCTGTTTCATTGTTTAGCGTTATTGTTTTTATAGCTCTCATGTTTGCGCAGTTTGCATAGCTATTATTAGAAAAAAGAACAATGCAGCACAGGAACAGGCCCTCCAAGCCACCAAGCCTATGCCGATTCCTAATCCTTATCTAGATCCACTACTTATTGTCCAAATACGGGATCTATCCCTCTGTTTGCTCCTGTTAAATGTTGCTAACATGCCTGCTTCCACCACCTCCTGCTCTGACAGTGTGTTCCAGGCACCCACCATATACTCTATGTGAAAACTTTTCCCTGTCCTTCTTCCCTAAACTTTCCCCCTCTCACCTTGGACTAATGCAGTCTTGTAGGTGATCTTTCCACCCTGGGAAAACACCTGACTATCCACCCTATCTATTTCTCTCATGATTTTGCAGACCTCTGTTTTTGAGTAGTTTTTGTTTTTACATTTTATTGTCACTAAAGCGAAAAGATTAATAGATTCAGTTACTTGCACAATATTTCTTTTCTGTTTCAGTTTCCCTATTCCTTTTTCTCCCTTGGTGTATGGGTTGTTATTTCAATTCAATGTCAAATGGTATTAATAGATGCCTTTAAGAACTTCAACAATGTCTTTGAAAGCTTTCTTGAGAACTTCATATTGATAGCTTTGAGACCTTTTGATACCTTAATTGAAGGCTTTCAGATAACTTTGCTAACTTTGATGTTTTGACACCAGTGAGTGGCTTATTCAATGCCCAAGTTTCTCCTACTGCCTCTTTGATATCTACAAGTGCTTTAATTTGTTCCAAATAACTACGTTTGATAGTTGCACTATTTGCAAAAATAATAATGTTCTTGCAATTATGAGCATGCCTTTATCTGTTTTATGATCTGTAAATGAAAAAATTAAGATTATATCTCAAGAGCATTTCAGAGACCTCTGTTCTCTTTCCACAGATGTTTCTTTATGACTCATTTGTGTGATCAGAAGGTGCAAATTAGCAAGCATAGAGAAGGATTTGGGATGGGTTTGAGAGACTGAGGGTCTTCCAAGTTTACAATCATCTAAAATCTTTCCAATCTTTCCTGTGCATTCTTTCCTTTCATTATTCCACAACAGACTTTTGCGCTTTCAGTTGCTTAGGCCCTAAGGTTAAGAACCCCTCCCTAAACCTCACTGCCTCTCTACCTCACATGTTCTTCCTATAAGACATTCCTTAAAGCAAACCTTTTTAGTTTTTGGTTTCCTTTGCTAACATTGCTGTATGTGTAACATTTTATTTGATAACGTTCTCGCGAAGTGCCTTGGGATGCTTTACAATGTGAAAGGCACTATACAAATGTCAATTAGTTTTGCATGTATATACTATATGCTATTTGATCGAAGCAGGTTATATCTGTATTTAATGCTCCATGGGGAGGTGAAGTGCTAATGGTGTTATCACTGGACTATGAATCAAGAGACCCAGGTAATGTCATGGGACTCAGGTTCAAATCCTGCCACGGCAGATGGTGGAATTTGAATTCAATTTACAAAAAAAATCTTCAATGAAAAATCTAATGAAGACTGTGAATCCCTTGCGAATTGTTCAAAAAAATCCATCTGTTTCACTAATGTCCTTTAGGGAAGGAAACTGCCATCCTCACCTAGCCTGGTCTACATGTGACTCCAGACACACAGCAATGTGGTTGACCCTTAACTGCCCTCTGGGCAATTAGGGATGGGCAATAAATGCTGCTTAGCCAGTGATGTCCACATCTTAAGAATGAATAAGTAAAAAGAACTTGAGCTTTATCTCATCTATTTCTATCAACATTATCCTGTGTTACCTTCTCCCTCATATACTTTTTTTTAATTCACCTTGTTAAATGTGGGGTATCACTGGCTGAGGCAGCATTTATTGCTCATTCCTAGATGGTCTTCAGAAGGTTGTGTTGAGCTGCCTTCTTGAAACGCTGCAGTCCTCCTGCTGTAGGTAGACGCTCAATGCCATTAGGGAGCGAATTCTAGGATTTTGACCTAGTGACAGTGAAGGAATGGTGATATATTTTCCTAGTCAGGATGGTGAGTGGCTTGGAGGGTGTTCCCATATATCTGCTGGCCTTTCCTTCCAGATGAAAGTGTTTGTGTATTTGGAAGGTGTTGTGTAAGGATCGTTGGTGATTTCCTGCGGTTCATCTAGTGGGGCTACTACTGAGTGTTGGTGGTGGAGGATGTTGTGCCAATCAATGGCAGCTTTGTCCTGGATGGTGTCAAGCTTCTTGATGTTGCTGGAGCTACTCTCATCCAGACAAGTAGGGAGTATTCCATCACACTCCTGACTTATACCTTGTAGATGGTGGACAGGGTTTGGGGATTCAGGAGGTGAGTTACTAACTGCAGGATTCCTAGCCTCTGACCTACTCTTGTAGGCATTGTGTTTATGTGGTGAATCCAGTTGAGTTTCTGTTCCCCAGGATGTTGTTAGAAAGGAATTCAGTGATGGTAATTCTGATTTTTTTCTTCACAGATGCTGCCAGGTCTGGTGAGCTTTTCCAGCAACTTTTGCTTTTGTTCCTGATTTACAGCATCCGCAGATAGCAAGGTGTAGAGCTGGATGAACACAGCAGCCCAAGCAGCATCAGAGGAGCAGGAAGGCTGACATTTCGGGCCTAGACCCTTCTTCAGAAATTTCTGAAGAAGGG
>NC_063339.1:14540274-14586297 GCF_021869965.1 Rhincodon typus | reverse complement strand
CTGTGTTCATCCAGCTCCACACCTTGTTATTTCAGATTCTTCCAGCATGTGCAGTTCCTATTATCTCTCTTACAGCATCCGCAGTTCGTTTGGTTTTTATTTAGTATTTAACTTACTGTTACATCTCTTCCAGGCACGCCCACCTTGA
Organism: Rhincodon typus; assembly: GCF_021869965.1. NCBI lineage: Eukaryota > Metazoa > Chordata > Chondrichthyes > Orectolobiformes > Rhincodontidae > Rhincodon > Rhincodon typus. Next base: position 14,586,149 of record NC_063339.1, on the reverse strand, counting down.
AGAAGTTCTGCTCCTCTCTCCAACGGGATTTCCTTTCCAATCCTTTTTCTTGCCCACCGACATTAATTTCACTGTCACTCCTGGTGTTTGACCAAGTATTTGCTAAAACTCGTTTCCACAGCCATATCACATTCCTCAGTGATTGCCTCGGGCTCAGACTCACCCCACGTGGATTCCAACTCAAGTTTCATCCCTCACGTTTTGAATCCTCCCAGGATCACAGATATCTCCGTGATGTTCAATATTCCACAGACAGCTGCTCGCACCGCATCCTGGGATCCGCGCTCAGTGCCATTCGGCGCCACATGCACACTCAATATTTCTCTTCAACAGCATCGTAACACACTGGCTCAGGGTTGCACCACTCCGCAGTTCCACTTCGTTCTCCGGCTCATTCGTCGTGCTGACAAGAAACTTTTTCTTTTCCTTTCAGGCACCAAGGCCCACAAGCTGCAACAACTCAAAGATACCCATGGTCCTCTGGAAACTTCCTCTCGTCCCCTTCCCTCTGACTCCCTTCCCTCTGACTCCATCCCCTCCCCCAACCCCACCTCCTGTTGGGTATTCACCATCCCTCCTAACCTTCTGCTCTCTGATGCTGAACATTCTGTACTTAGCAAAGGCCTTAGCTTCATTCCTCTACTTCCCCAACCTAATGAATTTGGGGCATGACACAACGTCGAACTCCTCTTCCACCATCTTCACCTCCATGCCCATTTCTTTGGACAAGAGTCCTCTCCCTGTCCCACAGACCCCTTCACCCAGTTCCAACACTCTCCCTCCACCTGGATCCCTCCCTCTGGCCTTTTACCTGCATTCGATCTGTTCATTGAGAACTGTCGACATGATATTTGTCGTCTCAATTTCTCTGCCGCCACTCACCAAATCCAACCTATCTACCTCCGAACTGACTGCACTCTGTGCACTCAGATCTAACCCTGACTTTGTTATTAAGCCTGCCGATAAGGGTGGTGCTGTTGTAGTCTGGCGTACTGACCTCTATATTGCAGGGGCTGAGCGCCAGCTCTCAGATACCTGCTCCTATCTCCCTGTAGACCATGACGCCACCATGACACATCAGGCCATTGAGATTAACTAAGGTAACTGATCTCATTACATCTGGTGAACTTCCCCCACTGCCTCCAAGCTGATAGTCCCCCAGCCCCGCACAGCTCGCTTCCAAAAATCCACAAACAGGACTGTCCAGGCAGACCCATTATTTCAGCCTGATCCTGCCCCACAGAACTCATCTCTTCCTACTTTGACTCCTCTCTCCCCCGGTCCAATCCCTGCCCACATACATCCATGATTCCTCTGACACCTTATGCCAGTTTCAAAACTTCCAGTTTGCCGGTTCCAGCCGCCTCCTCTTTACCATGGATGTGCAATCCCTTTACACATCCATTCGCCATCAGCAGGGTCTCAGGGCTCGCCTCTTCTTTCTGGAGCAAAGACCTGAACCATCCCCAGCCACCACCACCCTCCTCCGCTTGGCTGAGCTCGTCCTCATCCTCAACAACTTCTCTTTTAACTCCTCTCATTTTTTTCAGGTAAGAGGGGTGGCCATGGGTACCCACATGGGCCCTAGTTATGCCTGTCTCTTCATGGGGTACATGGAACATTCCTTGTTCCAGTCCTGTTCCGGCCCCCACCCACAACTCTTCCTCCAATACATCGTTGATATCATCGGTGCTGCTTCCCTCTCTCGTCTGGAATTGGAAAATTTCATCAATTTTGCTCCCAATTTCCACCCTGCCCTCACTTTCACCTGGCCTTTCTCTGACTCCTCCCTTCCTTTCCTTGATATCTCTGTTTCCATTTCTGGGGATAGACTAGCTGCTAATATCCATTACAAACCCACTGACTCCCACAGCTACCTGGACTATACATCCTCGCATCCTGCTTCCTGTAAAGACTTCATCCCATTCTCTCAGTTCCTCCATCTCCATTGCATATGTTCAGATGAGGCCAACTACAACAAGGGAGCCTCCAAAATATCCACCTTCTTCCTCAACCAAGGATTCCCCACCTCCGTTGTCGACAGGGCCCTCAACCAGGTCCGACCCATCTCCTGCACTTCCGCCCTCAACCCCCTCTCTTCCCTCCCGCAAAATTGATTGGGTTCCCCTTGTCCTTACTTACCATCCCACCAGCGTCCACATCCAAAAGATCATCAGACGTCTTTGCTGCCACCTCCAGTGAGATACCACCACCAGACACATATTCCCCTCCCCTCCCTTGTCCGCCTTCCACAGAGACTGTTCTCTCCGGGACATCCCGGTCCACTCTTCCTTCAACCCCAACACTCCCCCATAGTTCCACGGCACCTCCCCCTGCAACCAGCGAAGATGCAACACCTGCCTATTTACCGCCTCCCTCCCCACTATCCAAGAGCCCAAATATCATCACTTCACCTGCAATTGCCAAAATCTAGGCTACTGCATTTGCTGCTCACAATGTGGTCTCCTCTACATTGGGGAACAAAGTGTGGACTGGGTGCCCGCTTCACAGAACATCTACGTTCTAGTCGCAAAAAAGACCCTGAACTAACTGTTGCCTGCTACTTTAATGCACCACCCTGCTCCCTGGCCAACATCTCTATCTCTGGCTTGCTGCAGTATTCCAGCAAAGCTCAACGCAAGCTGGAAGAACAACACCTCATTTTCCACTTGGGGACCCTGTATCCCTCCAGACTCAATATTGAGTTCAATAATTTTAGGGCCTAAACTCTCCTTTGTCCTAGCCCCCTACCTCACAAACCAGGTCTTGTTATCACATAGCCTGCCATTACACACTACCTATTGTTAGTCACTAACAGTCCCCATTAACAGCTGTTCAAACTCCTAGCTAAATCATTATCAACTCCTTTGTCTATCCAACTGCTGTTCTCTCTCTTTGGGCTCTATCTTTTATCCTGACATTTACTCTCTACCCCACACCCCTCCATATTTTCTGCATATAGACCAACGTTTTCCCAGCTAGCATCAGTTCTGAGGAAAGGTCACCAGATCCGAAACGTTAACGCTGATATTTTCTTCACAGATGCTGCCAGACCTGCTGAGCTTTACCAGCAACTTTGTTTTTGTTCCTGATTTACAGTACCTACAGTTGATTTTTTATAGTAACATCATTAAATGTCAAGTGGCGGTGGTTAGATTGTCTCTTATTGGTGATGGTCATTGCCTGACATTTTTGTGGCACAAACACTACTTGCCACATGTCAGCCCAAGCTTGAATATTGACCAGATCTTATTGCATTTGAATACGGCTTGCTTCAATATCTGAGGAGTCACTGAACATTGTGCGTTCATTGGCGAATATCCCCACTACACAAAGGCATTCAATAATGTTCCGCATGGTCAACTGGTGAGCAAGGTTAGATCACACGGAATACAGGGAGAGCTAGATATTTGGATACAAAATTGTCTTGAAGGTCGGAGACAGAGGGTTGCTTTTCGGACTGGAGGCCTGTGACCAGCGGTATGCTGCAAGGGTTGGTGCTGGGCCCATTACATTTTATCATTTATATAAATGATTTGGATGTGAATATAGGAGTATGGTAGGTAGAAGGTAGGTTTGCAGATGACACCAAAATTGGTGATGTAGTGAGCAGCAAGGAAAGTTGCCTCAGAGTACAAGGGACCTTGATCAGATGGGCAAATGGGCTGAGGAATGGCAGATGGAGTTTACTCTAGATAAATGTGAGGTGCTACATTTTGGTAGGGCAAATCAGGGCAGGACTTATACACTTAATGATAAGGTCCTGGGGAGTATAGCCAAAGAAGAAGACCTAGGAGTGCAGGTTCTTGGTTCCTTGAAAGTGGAGTTGCAGGTAGACGGGTAGTGAAGAAGGCATTTGCTATGATTGCATTTATTGGTCAGTGCATTGAGTACAGGAGTTGAAATGTATGTTGCAGTTGTGCAGGATATTGGTAAGATCAGTTTTGGAATACCACGTATGATTCTGGTCTCCTGCTATAGGAAAGATGTTGTGAAACTTGAAAGGGTTCAGAAAAGATTTAAAAGGATATTGCCAGGGTTGGAGGGTTTGAGCTATAGGGAAAGGCTGAATAGGCTGGGGCTATTTTCCCTGGAACATCAGAGGCTGAGGGGTGACTTTATAGAGGTTTATGAAATCATGAAGGGCACAGATAGGGTGAATATCCAAGGTCTTTTCCCCAGGGTAGGGGAGTCAAAACTGGAAGGCATAGGTTTAAGTTGAGAGGAGAAAGATTTAAAAGGGATCTAAAGCGTAGTGTTTTCATGCAAAGGATGGTGTGGTATGGAATGAGCTGCCATAGGAGGTGGTGGAGGCTGGTACAATTATGACATTCATTTGGCATTTGAATGGGTACATAATAAGAAGCGTTTAGAGGGATATGGGCCAAATGCTGGCCAATGGGTCTAGATTAATTTAGGACATCTGGTCAGCATGGATGAGTTAGACTGAAGGGTCTGTTTTTGTGCTGTACATCTCTCTGACTCTATGACTATGACTTCTGACAGCCCTTGACATCAAGGCTGCTTTCAACTGAGTGTGGCATCAAAACTGGTATCAATGGGTATAGCGGCAAACTCTGTGCTCATGATGGAAGGAATTTGATTGATGAAACAGCTGAAGGTAGTTGGGTCTGGGACACAACACTGAGGAACTCCTGCAGAGATGTCCTGGAGCTAAGATGACTGACCTCCAACAACCATAATTGTAATCCCATGTGCCTGGTATAACTGCAACCAGCACAGAGCTTACCCCCTATACCCATTGATACCAGTTTTGATGCCACATTCAGTTGAAAGCAGTCTTGATGTCAAGGGCTGTCGCTCTCACCTCACCTCTGGAATTCAGCTCTTTTGTCCGTGTTTGAACTAAGGCTGCAATGATATCAAGCGCTGAGTGGCCCTGGCGGAACCCAAACTGGGCGTCACTGAATAGTCAGTGACCACCCTGATCTGTCTGAAATTTTGCAAAGGATGGGGGATAGGGCCTCATTCTCTGTCCACTGGCATTTTATTGGCAATAGGGTTGGGGAGGAGAATGGTGGCTCCAAGCCATTTGTAAAATCAGGTAGCTTTAGTTAGAAACATAAAAATATAGAAAATAGAAGCAAGAGTAGGCCATTTGACCTTTCAAGTCTGCTCTATTTTCCTGTTTTCTCCCCATACCCTTTGATCTCTTTAAACCTAAGAACTATATAGAGTATAAGAAGTATACAAGGTCTTAGAGGTCACCATTTGGAAGGTGATGTCAAAGGAACCTTTGGGGATTTTTTGTAGTCGGTCTTGTAGCTGGTACATACTGCTGTTACCAGGTGACTGAGGTGGAGAGAATGAAGTTGGGATGCTAATAAGAAAATTGTTTTGATCTGGATGTTTTCAAACATTGTTGGAACTGCACTCATCCAGGTAAGTGGAGATTATTCCATCGCAGTCCTCAATTGTGCCTTGTAGATGATGCCAAGTGAGGAGATGAATTACTCACTGAAAAATTCTCAGCTTCTTGCCAGTTCTTGTAGCTGCAGTATTATATGGCCCAGCAGCCCTACATCCTTTTTTAATACAATGGCCAGTACTGTTTTCAGGAGTTTGAATAGTAAGAACTTGAGGCACTACATGTCCTATCCCCCTTCCCATATGTTTCTATGTAGTGTGGTCTGACCAAAGATTGGAGCAATTCATCCTATTTATTCTACTTTTCAAATCTATTCCTCTAAAGATAAATCCCACTGCTTGATTTGCTTTTTAATTGTTTCATTAGCCTGTGTTACTACTCTTAGTGACGAGAGTATTTGTACTCTCCAATCCCTTTGTTGCACCATCCCATTTAAGTTCTTATTTTCCAAGTAATATGTGACCTTGTTATTTTTCTTGTCAAATGTAATATATCATACTTAAATATGTTGAAATTCATTTGCTAATTATATGCCAATTCTGCAAGTTTATCCATATCTTTTTGTAATTTGTTGCAATTCTCCCCATGATTGACTATTCCTTCAGTTTGGCAATGACCATAATTTTAAAAGTTGTGTTCCCGATTCCAAAGGCTAAATTTTTTTTATTGCTGATAAAAATCCTCATTTTGTCACAGTGTTTTGTCTTGCAGACATCGGGGAAATTTGCAGGAAATATCAATGTTATGGGAAAACACCCTCGTTATACTTTATGGGTGGAGAGTGTAGATTAACAGGCAAGTGGACTCTGTTTGGTAGAGACATTGTCATCGATTTATGAACATGCAAAGATATGAATTAGGAGGAGGAGGAGAAATACGTCATTCAGCCACTTGAATCTGCTCCACTATTCAAAAAGATCATGGCTGATCTGATTCATCATTATTGGCAGTCCCCCGCAGATGAGGATGACTCTCTTCCTCTCTCAGGGCGAGTGCATATATAGTTGTACAGACTGATGCAGCTACACTTGGGGTAGGTGATGGTCATGGGAAGGGGTGGGTGGTGCGCTGGTGTGGCAGAGTGCTCACCTGGCTTCCACTTTTTCCGAACGGCAAGTCTTAAGGTGCTTGACCCCTTCCTCGATGCTCCTCCTCCACTCTGGATGGTCTTGGGCCAGAGATTCCCAGGTATCAGTGGGAATGCTGCACTCCACCAGTGAGGTCTCAAGGCTTGAGGGTATTCCTGAAGTGCTTCCCCCGTCTGCCTGGGGCTTGCCTGCCGCTTCGGAGCTGGAAGTAGAGCACCTACTTGGGGAATCTCGTGTCGGTCATGCAGACGATGTGCCCAGCCCCTCGAAGTCAAATAAGGATGGCCCAGTGCCTCGATGCTGGGGATCCTGAATATCTGCAAGACAAAGATCATCCATTGACCTGGCCCAGCATTGTGGAGTGAACCCCAGATCATCAAGGTCCAATGGGGAGATCTTACAGAACATTGACCACTTTGAATACTTGTCCTGTTGTCCAAAGCAGCAATCGATGAGGAGATCCTGCATCGCCTCCAGTGTATTGGTGCAAGCTTTGGCCGCCTGAGGAAAAGGGTGCTCGAGGACAACATCAGTTTGTGGTTTACAGAGCTGTTGTCATTCCGCCCTCGTATATGGCTCTGAGATGTGGAATGTCTACAGCAGACACCTCGAGGTGCTGGAGCAGTACCACCAATGCTGCCTATGCAAAACTCTGCAATCTGCTGATCTGATTACTCCACATTTCACCCTACTGCTGATAACCTTTCACCTCCTTGCTTAATGAGAATCTATCCAGCTTTGCCTCAAATATATTCAAGAGCTCTTCTTTCACTGCCTTTGCAATGCAAAGACCTTATCATCTTAGCATTACATTTATGTTTATTTAACTGTTCCTCCAGAACACTGATCCCATCCTTGATCAGCTGTAGCTTGTCCCATCTGTGCCATACACCCGTTCCCAGTATCGCTGTCAGTATCCCATAAAAAGAATCCTCTCTTTCCCACCTCAATCCTTCACCATATGTGAGCACACCTGATTTCTGCCTTCATTGAATTTGCATTACATTTAGGGAATAATTCCAGGATTATCACCCTCAAATTTCTGCTTGTTAATTCAACACCTGACACCACACAGTCTCTCAGCAAGATCCTCTTCCTCCCAATATTCCCTAATCTAGCACCGCAACCAGATTTTCCCCTTTCTTTACAAATTCTGATAGAGGCACTCCAAGGGACCCCTTATTTTGTCACTGGATTAACAACATATCCTTCAAAACTGTCAATGTCATTTGCACAGAATAACAGCTATCCCATAATTACACAATCCCCTTTCAAAGCCCATTCATTTCTATTTTGTTCATTGCATACCATTTTACTCACCTCTCCTCCAGCTCCCACCCCACCTGCAGATTGTGCGACAGTCTTGTAACGCACTCTGTCTGAATTATTGTTCTCTATCTTAATGGTGAGGGTTGTAGTAATTTAGGGAAACAAAAAACCTTTTCTTTTGTGAGCTGAGTTTATGTTGGGATGGGGGTGTGATGGAATGGGGTGAATTTGTAGGTTAGAGATCATGCTTTCATTTTTCACAAAGAAATACCACTCATTGTAAATCATTGAGTGTTCCAGTTGCATACAATGGAAAAGGCTGGTGAGTTATTAATAGAATTGCATGTCAGATACTCAGATATTTAAGTGAAAGTGTGTTTCTTGCTACTTAAATTCTCAATGTTCTGGAGCTACTGGATTTGTTAATTGATCTAGATCCATTCCAGTGCCATTACTTCTTGCCATTTTTTTCTGGTCCTGTTCAATTTTTTTTCATGTTTCTTTCCTTCTCTGTTGAACTCCTTCTTGTTTCCATTCCTGAGTGCCATGTACCTTCAATCTGAGCAGTGGGGTCTCCTAGTTCCTTTCTATTTGGGTCTAAAAGGGTTAATATTGAGTCGTGTCATAAGAACCAGCCACTGCAATGATGCCCTAAGAGATTTTGGGGAGGAGAGCTCAGCATCACAAGGAATGAGACCCAGCATCCGGTTCTCCTCTCAGTCTCTGTAATGATGTTTATCATATTCATATAATTGTTAACAAGTTGCTTACATCTAATAGGCCACGGCCAGAATCTTATAGGGGCATGAGCAATGTGGTGAGATTTGCAACAGAATCAGATGAGAAGTCTAATGAGGCCCTTCTTGACACCGGGTGCATCTGGCTGCATATTTTCTGCTTTTCACTGTTAGGGGAATTGTGTATCATCAGTCAGGGAGCTGCAAACAAAATGGTCAGGGGTCTAGTCAGTTCAGGTCTAGGAGCTACTCATTGAAGCCAGTCAGATGTCTGGGATAGATACAGTCCACAGTGTCCATCCAGTGACCTTTCAAGAAGGTTTGCGTAGAGGCCCATAAGGTTAGTGGGCACTTCACTACCTGAAGGCAGGGGAGTGTCAAGGCTGGTATTGGAGGAGGGAGTCAGTGGTAGCATTTTTAGATATGGGGTCAAGGAAGTTGACAGGGCAAGTCTCAAGGTATATGGGGGGACAGGTATATGTCGAACAGCATCAGAGCTACAGGAGGGTATCTCCATAGAGGAAGCATAGAATAACAGGGTGACCATCAGTATGGTATTGTTGGGGTTCAGGGACAGGGAGGACAGTTATAGGAATTCGATATAATTGGTCTCCACATTGTAGGAACGGGTAAAAATGGGCTTTTGGATCATGCAAGGTAAAATGCAACGTGAAGGCTCTGGGGGAGGAGTCTGGTCCTGATGGTGTCCACAGTGAGCTGCGTTCCCTGCCATTACTTTCCATTCTCTGGATGTGAAATATTATAAGTGGCTGGGACAATGCCCAGGGTGGGCAGAGTCAGTGCCACTTTGATGGGCGAAAGCATGGGATCCACATTTGCTGAAAACGAGGGCATCAAAGCAACAAATACATGAAGCAGCCCTTTGCAAACCCCAGCTACATTTCATTTGCAATCATTTCGTCATCCACTTGCAATGCCAGCGGAGGGCATGGGGGTTGGGTGCTGGACAAAGGCAATTTGTAACATGCCATTTTTTGTTTCTATTCGTTCATGGGCCATGGACGTTACTGGTTGGCCAGCATTTATTGCCCATCCCTAGTTACCCTTGAGAAGGTGGTGGTGAGCTGCCTTCTTGAACCACTGCAGCCCACCTGCTGTCGGTTGACCCAAATTACCTTTAAGGAGGGAGTTCCAGGATTTTGACCCAGAGACAGTGAAGGATAGGCTATATATTTCCAAGTCAGGATGGTGACTGGCTTGGAGGGTAACTTGAAAGTGGTGGTGTTCCCATGTATCTTCTGCCCTTGTCCTTCTAGATGAAGTAATTGTGGGACTGGAAGGTGCTGTCTGAGGATTTTTGTGAATTTCTGCATTGCTGCTACTGATCGTTGATGGTGGAGAGAATGGATATATGTAGATATAGTGCCAATCAAGTGGGGCTGATTTGTCTTGGATGTTGTCAAATATTTTGAGTGTTCTTGGGGCTGCACTCATCCAGGCATGTGGGGAGTATTCCTTCACACTCCTGACCGTGCCTTGTAGATGGTGGACAGGTTTTAGGGAGGCAGGAGGTGAGTTACTCGCCACAGTATTCCAAGCCTCTGACCTGCTGTTGTAGCCACTATATTTATATGGCAAGTCCAGTTGAGTTTCTGGTCAATTGTAAACCTCAGAATGTTGATAGTAGAGGATTCAGTGATGGTAACACCATTGAACGTCAAGGAGCGGTAGTTACATTGTTTCTTATTAGAGATGGGCGTTGCCTGACATTTGTGTGGCATTTGTCAGCCCAAGCCTGGATATTGTTGTATTGCATTTGAACACTGACTGCTTCAGTATCTGGGGAGTTGTGAATGATACTGAATATCGTGCAATCGTCGGCAAACATTCCCACTTCTGACCTAATGATGGAGAGACACTCATTGACAAAACAGCTGAAGACGGTTGGGGCGTAGCACACTATCCTGAGGAACTCCTGCAGAGATGTCCTGGAGCTGAGATGGCTGACTTCCAACAACCACAACCATCTTCCTATGTACCAGGTATGACTCCAACCAGCGAAGAGTTTGCCCCCAACACACATTGATTCCAATTTTGCTTGGGCTCCTTGATGCCGCACTCAGTCGAATGCAGCCTTGATATCAAGGACTGTCACTCTCACCTCACCTCTGGAATTCAGCTCTTTTGTCCATGTTTGAGCCAAGGCTGTAATGAGATCAGGAGCTGAGTGGTCCTGGCAGAATCCAAACTGGGTGTCACTGAGCAGGTTATTTCTGAGCAGGTGCTGCTTGATAGTGCTCTTAGTGACACCTTCCATCACTTTACTGATAATCGAGAGTAGATTGATGGGGCGGTAATTGGCCAGGCTGGATTTGTCCAGCTTTGTCTGTACTGGAATACCTGGGCAATTTCCATATCGTCGGGTTGGTGCCTGTGCTGTATTTTATTGGAACAGTTTGGCTAGGGGAGCAACAAGTTCTGCAGCACATCATCAGTATTTCAGCAGTGGCCACTGTATTGATACTATTATGGACAGATGCATCTGCAGCTGGTAGTTTGGTAAGGATAAGGTCAAACATGTTTTTCCCTTGTGTTGGTTCCCTCACCACCTGCCGCAGACCCAGTCTAGCAGCTATGTCCTTTAGGACCTGATCAGCGTGGTCGGTAATATTGCTGCCGAGCCACTCTTGGCTGTGAACATTGAGATCCCCCACCCAGAGGACATTTTATGCCCTTGCCAACCTCAGTGCTTCCTCTAAGTGTTGCTCAACATGGAGGAGTATTGATTCATCAGCTGAGGGAGGATGGTATGTAGTAATCAGCAGGAGGTTTCTTTGCCCATGTTTAACCTGAAGCCATGAGACTTCATGGGGTCCGGAGTCAATGTTGAGGACTGCCAGAGCAACTCCCTCCTGACTGTATCCCACTGTGCCGCCACCTCTGTTGGGTCTGTCCTGCCGGTGGGACAGGACATATCCAGGGATGGTGATGGTGGTGTCTGGGACATTGTCTGTACGGTATGATTCCATGAGTATGACTATGTCAGGCTGTTGCTCGACTATTCTGTGAGACAGCTCTCCCAATTTTGGCACTAGTCCCAGATTTTCAGAAGGAAGACTTTTTAGGGTTGATGGGGTTGTTTCTGCTGTTGTCTTTTCCACAATCTAGGTCAATGCCAGGTGGCCCATCTGGTTTCATTTCTTTGTTCAGACTTCATAGTGATTGGTAGAACTGAATGGTTTCCAGGCCATCTCAGAGAATAGTTGAGAATTAAGCACATTGTTGTGGGTCTGGAGTCACATGTGGACCAGACCAGATGAGGATGGAAGATTTCCTTCCCTGAAGGGCATTAGTGAGCCTTGGTACTTTCAAACTGAACTTGGGTATGTCAATGATATTGAAGCAACGACTTCACAAATGGCCAATGAGATGGATGGAAGTTCAAAGCAATTAAACGCTTGGGTTACTGCATCAGGGCACACCAACATAAATAACTCATACTTTCCTTTCTTTACCATACAGATGTTCTAAAAACAGCATTGATTGCCTATGCCCAATTGACTATGGTGCAGTTAAGAATCAACCACATTGCCGTGGGTCTGGAGTCACATGTAGGCCAGACCAGGTAGAATGGCATTTTCCTCCCCTAAAGAACACTAATGACGTGTTCTCCCCTAGCAATCAACAATAATTTCAATGTTAAATTAGACTCTTAACTCTAGATAAGTTAAATTGAATTCAAATTTTACCATCTCCCACGGTGGGATTCAAACCTGGTTCTCTGGAACACCAGCAGGATCTCTGGACTAATAGGTCTAGTGATAATACCAGGAGACCACTGCCTCTCTAGTTAGTGAAATGTGAGTCTGTACTAAATGCAGTGAGAAGTTTAGCATTTGATGTGGCTGTAGGAAGGGTGTTGGAGTGCAGCAGGCTCTCCCTTCTTGGTGACATTGGGCGTGACCCAGTCTGGTCTGGCCCCCTTCACCAAGTTGCTACACACAGTGAGCTGTAGCTGAATCAGTGATGGAGACATTTCCCGCATCATCAGGGTGCACTCTGAATGGAGGAGTGTGACCAGCCCTCACTTGCAAGGAATGGCACTAATGTCTGTTCTTGGATCTAAGAACCTTTCACTCCTTCTCTTCCTATTTTATGTCATTTCCACCAAGAATGAGGGGCCCAGCAGCTGGTGGGACATTGGGCAAGATGGCTATCATCCTAAGGAGGTGAAGGCAGAAGTAACAGGGACAAGGGCTAACAGAAAGCCCAGGAGCAGTAGTTGCATCCCCACGCTCATAGAATATAAGGACCACCCAGCTCAGGGAGAGATCACTACTGTAGGGCCCTCAGGGTGCACAGCAGGCCCTGTTTTTTCTGGTCCCAACTTCATTTCCTGTGGATGATTGAGGTATTGTGTTGATGCGGGCTCCACATGTCCTGGGACAGTGTGGCAGAAGGATGTCAGTTGTTGGAGTGGGACCTGAGGGCTGCAGGAATGGGAGGCCATTATCTCCTGTGCCTGTGAAGGTCATGGCTGCCATTCAATAGAGTGATAGTTGACCTGTATGGGATCTGTCAGTCCTGAACCCACAAACACATTAGTGACTGATCCCATTTCATTTCCCCATGACAAGGTCAGTGCTGCAGCCAGACTGGGTAACTGGACTTGAAAAAATAGTTGGCACTCCCAACACCTTGCCCAGCCCCCAACACCACCACCACCCCCCACATCCCCCCACCACCAATCCCACCCCCACATCCGCTCCAGGCGCATGTGTGACATTGATTCGACACACAACACTGCAAAATTCATCAACAGGAAGGTGTTCCACCCAATTAATGTTCGGGTGATCTGTGAACATGGTTCCCATTTCCTGGAGGTGTGCCCTCTAACCTGGCAGCTGTCATAACTGAAGCACCCTCATATGCGTGGTACATTTGAGGGTTTAGGGGCCTATCCAAGCTGGTTACTGGGGGACAAGGGTTACTCACTTTAACAATAGCTCATGACACTATTGCACAACTCCATGACTGATGCAAAGCACAGATACAATGCCGCACCTGCTTCGAACTGGGTCTTGATGGAGCAAGCGATGGGGCTGATGAAGGTGTACTTCTGTTACTTGGACTGGTCTGGGGCGGGGGGTTGCCTTCTAATACAGTCTAGATAGAATGTGCCACATCACCCTGATGTGCTCTGTTCTACGCAATTGGAGCAGGCAACGAGGTGATGTCCTGGATGTTGAGGAACTGAGGGATTGGGAGCAGTCGTCCAAGGTGGACGAAGACATTGACGAGGAGGAAGTTGCCTTTGTCTGTGATAGAACTCATCTGCATTACGTGTTCCAAGCCAGACAGAACCTTAGTGACCCTTGCTTCCAATAGGTGAGAGACGGGTGCAGCAGGCAGTCAGTGCCTGTAAAATAATCTTTGGGCCTGATGTTGAAATCTGGTTTGCATTGTGAGGGTAAAATTTAGCCACTACTGATTTTGATTGTATTTGTTTTTACTGTCTGCAAATAAAAGCATGATTCTGACCCTATCCTACCATGTGCTGTGACCCACTCGCTGGATTACAGAGAACACAGACATCTTGAGTGATGACACTTCATCCAGACACCTGGCCACAGCCAATTTCCTAGACTGGTATTGGTGGCTGCCTTTGACTTATTGTGCCCGGGCACTCTGACTGACGGGTATTTCCATGGCCTTCAGTGAGGACTACTCCGCTAAAACATTGAGACATGGCTGCCTGCTTGCTGCGCATTGCAGTATTTTTGCTTCCCAAACTGCTGACACATAGTGGAGGTGAGAGATTGATGTAGCGCATTGCTGTGCAGCAAGGATTGTTGACCACTAAGGCAAGTTGCTTGGTTGTATGACTGCACTCATTGACATGGGAAAGCAAGGTAGGGCATGGATGCTGCGAGCTGGCAGGTAGGCACCAAGTGAGTGAGTGCCAAGAGAGCAAGTGAGCAGCTCTGAGATACAGCCTTGGTCCATTTACTGAACTGGGTGCCTGTCCATACATACAAACTTTCACTGCTCCATCCTTTCAATGCTAGTTGAATGCTGTAATACAAGTCTTTGCTTCATGAGCACTCTGCCAGTTTGTGGAAGAGGTAACATGGCGATTGCGAGGAGTTGGCAAATTCTAGATGCCAATAATCATGGAAGAGGGGTAAGTGTGGTTGGTGATTGTGGATTCGACTACAGTTAAATGGGACACAATATGGAAGTCATTGGGACCAAATGGTGAGCTGGATCTACCCCAGTACCTGCTTTAGTTCCAATATTGAGTTTTCTCAATGTCCAGCTTGTTTGCTGAGTTTGGTAAGATTGGGAGCTGAGTTGAGCTGTCAACAAGGCACTTAATGATCCCCCTTAATTGGCAACTCGCGGCTGGCCAGTGAGAAACTTGCCACACCTCTTGTGAAAAGCTTAAAAAAAGGAGTAAGATGCTTCTGATATTGAGATGAGCTGCACAAAACTCTCGCCTGATTCTGCCACACGCCTCATCTGTAGCCCATGTTGCTCAGATCCCTGTAAAATTCCACACAATAATTTTCATCTGTTGGCACAAATGCTCATGAGAACCCAAATGTCATGGAGAAGATACACAAAGAAAAATGCATGGACTACCTTCGATTTCACTCTCTACAATGTGACTTGAAAGTGACAGAGATATATTGTAGTCCAGTGTGAAGGATTGCAGGCATGAACCTGTGACCTATCATTGTACAAACTCCGTGATAGGGAACCAGTACATTGGATCTGCTCCCTGCCAGCAATCATTTTCATTTTGATTTAATCTATTTCCTTAATCCACATTTGTGAGAAAATAGGTCACGTTACAAGAAAATTACAGTTCACAAAATACTCTCCATGGAAATCCCCTCAAAATATTAAATGCTGCTGTGAAATAAGTAATTCATGTCAAAATCTAACACTGTAACAGACTTAAAATCAAGCTTAAAGCTAACATGCTTTTGCTTGCTATAATAATTGTATGTGTATGTGCTTAAATTCCTTGGAAATTGGTAGCTCTCAGCCTATGCTTCAAAGAAGTCTCATACATTTGTCATGTCCAGGAGTCTAATTGCTATGTTTGTGAATGCTCTATGAGTGTGTTGATATGTACTTGCACTCCTTTGCAGGCATGTTCTTGTCCCCATTTACACCTAGCCTACATGTTACCAAGGTGTCTGGCAGTTGAATGGAGCACATCTAAATGAACCTCTTGCAGTTCATGAAACTAAGCTTAGAAATTTGACATTTTAATGAATGTCTGAATGTGAAGTCCAAGGTAATCTGAGCAACCATCTGGACAACATAATGAACAATTAACCAGCAAGTCTAATGGGCACTCCTGCTAGGATTTGAGGAATATCCCATTAATTATTTGTACCTTATTTGAAAGCTTTTATTTTAAGTCATGTTGAGAACATTTTTGTCAAATGCCCAAACGTCTCGGACTTGCTTACAGTCTGTCATCAGTGGTTTGTTCTGTAGGTCTTGTTGCCAGTATATATTCATAGAAAGATAAAACTCCTGAACAACTAACCCTGGATTACGGAATGTCTGCCTTAAATACATTTCCCTTTTCTTGCCGTTCCTTGGTTCAGTGCCCGACTCTCCCCTTTTATCCCTGCCCATATGGGGTCCATTTCCACTCCTTGATCGTTGTTCAGTAAATTCCCTTTCTCATGAGTCATAGCTTTACTTTTCTCTTCAACTTTTTGTAGCACATCCGACATGACAGGCATTGTTTAATATTCGTTGAAAGTGTTTGTCTTGTTTTTAAAGTCCTTAAATAAAATTTTTGAGCTAAGTAATGTACTTTTACAATTCTGATAACCAACATCTACTATATTAAAACCCAATAGTTAAATATGCTGCATTCTATTGTGGTCAAAAGATGCTGGTGTCCTGTTGACTGACTGTAGTGAATGACTTGAAGGATGAAAGACCATAGTTAGGTGTCACCCATGATGTCATTACTGAAGCAACATCTTGAGAAAATAGGACAAGAAAACGTGTATTGGCAATTAAACTCAAATCATATTGAATGCCTGTGCAAGTTGTCATTTTAATACAATGTCTATTAATAATCCGAATATTTGAAAAATAACTGCTAAGAATTTAGATGAACTTTGACTTCCATTTCATTTGCTACTTGTTTACCAAACGTTGCACATTCAATAAAACATTGATATATTCCATTTTATGGGTGTACACATCAAGACATATTCAATTTGCTATGGGGTGGTTCAACCCGAGGTCGTGAACAGTTCTATACAAAAGCATGTCACTTTGAAGGTGGAATCTCAGTCTTCATCAGATACATTTTGCTCCCAATAGTATTGTATTATGTTCTGCAATGTTCTCTGATCATGAACAGACCTTTGTAATTTTATGTGCTTCCTTGATGTGCTTCCTGCATATTCTCTCCCATGTGTTCACAAACTCCGAAAACATAGTCACTTATGGTGGATTTTCCTGACCTCATTCATCCACAAGTGCCATTTCTCCAGTGTTGCTTTGAAAATATGTCTTACCATTTGGGCAGCACAGTGGCTTAGTGTTAGCACTGCTGCCTCACAGTGCTAGGGACCTGGGTTTGATTCCACCCTTGGGCAACTGTCTGCGAAGTTTGCACATTCTTCTCATGTCTGCGTGGCTTTTCTCTCACCATCCAAAAATGTGCAGGAGAGGCGGTTTAGCTTTGGGGAAATGCAGGGTTGGTGGGGTGGGCCTGGGTGGGATGCTTTTTGGAGGGTTGTTGTAGACTCAATGGGTTGAATGGCCTGCTATAGTGATTCTATTTACTGCTTACTTAACTACAAAATAACTATATGTCCAAGATATGTCGCCAAGTATTTTATGTGTAGTCAATTTCTCTTGAAGTTGTGACTTTTAACATACAGGTAATTATGTCAGCCATTTTGTATACAGCTTGACTTCATAGATAGCAATGTATTAGCCTACCATTCCGCTGTATTTAGTTGGATCAGTAATGTTGATGAGGACATATGGTCTCCTCAAATATTTAACATCCATTTGAAACATCAGAATATCAGTCATGTTTTGAAAGATGCTGACTCTGATAATGGAATAGAGGGGCATAGTGACATGAGTAGATCCTTGGCCCCTTCAGCCTATTTCAGTATTCTAATTGATCACAGCTGAACTGTACCCTCACTCCATATATCTGCTTTGGTCCTATATCACTTAACATCTTTTCTAAAAAAAATCTAATAATCCCAGAATTAAAATGAACAACTAATCTGGCAACAATTGCCATTTCTGGAAGATAATTCCAGACATATAGTGCCATTTATGTGGGTAAACATTTCATAACTTCATTTCCAAGAGATCTGGCTCAAGTATTTAGACCTTGTCTTCTTGTTCTAGACTCCACAATAAGCACAATAGCTTATCTCAATGCACACCAAAATCGCCTCCTTAATATTTTGAAAACTTTGATTAAATCATGTCTAATGTTCAAAATTGCAGAATATGCAACTTGAATTTACGTTAACTTTTAGAACCTGGGTATTATTCTAGTAAATCTACTCTGCAATCTCTCCAAATCTATGCTACCTAAGGAGTGGGGTCCAGAATTAATCACAGTACTCCGAGTGTGGTCTAACCAGAGCTGTAGTAAGATTTTTGTTCCTTATATTCTAGTCCTCTGTGTCTTGTAAGAATTACATTTTGATTATTTCCTGTATCCGTTCATGTCATTTTAATGATCTATTTACCAAGTTTCCCAAATCTGTTCAGATTTCAAGTGACAATTTACCATTTAGAGAGTACTCTCTTCTAATTCTTACGTAGAAAATGAGTGACCTCACATCTGTCATATTGAAATCCATTTCTCAGATTGTTGTGTATTCATGGAATCTATCAATCACTTGTAAATTTATGCTTCCAGTTACAAATCTTACAATACTATCTTTCTTTGTGTCATCAACAAACTTTGATTTGATTTGGTTTTTATTGTCACATATACTCAAGTACAAAAGTACAGTGAAACGTGTATAATGTTGCCACACACAGCACCATCTTAGGTACAATTACCTAGGTACAGAATCTTAAGAGCAAGGTAGAAAGAAAACAAAGCTAAAAGTTAAACATTGCAGTCATTATAGTATAGCGTAAAACATAAGTAATAAGGTTAAAAGATTTGCATTGCAGACCTTCTTTGTTCTAAGTAGAAAGCAAAAAAATAAAGCTGAAACTTTAAACATTACTTCAGACTTAGAGAAGTGCTCTATTGTTCCAACATCTCCATTGTTGGTGAATATTAGAGACCCCAACACAGATCATAATGGGTCAGTTCAAATAACATTCTACAATTAGATTACCCGGCTACTATCTGTAAAATGTCTCCTGCCAAACAGCCAATTTCCTAACCAGGTCAATAATGTTCCCTCAATCCAATGAGTCTCAACTTTAACCAACAATTCCAAAATAAACTACAAGAGTTGCTTCTTCAAAAAAAAATCCATTAGTTCATTGAGTCTTTACAATTTACATTGGCTTTCACAACATGAAAATGTTCATGGTGTCCAGTCACTCTAACTTTAAGTATTGGCTGTAGTAATTCGCTGACAACAGCTAAGCAATCTATAATTTCCTCATTTCCTTTTGCCACCAATCTTAAATAGTGCAGTGACATAATCATTCTTCGATATGAAGGAACAGTTCCTGTGCTAAGAAAACTTCGGAAGATTGTGGCGAGGGCATCTACAAAGTTCTCACCTACTCTCTTTAAAAGCCTGGCATGGGAGCCATCTGGTCCTGTGGAATGATTACTCTTCAATGCCGTTACTTTCTTCATTGGTTATTTAGCTTGCATTAATTTTGGTGGTAGCTGGTCCCTGATTCAATGGTAGCTTCGTTGGGATATCTTGCATATTATCCCATTCCTCCAATGCAAATGCTTACACACTACTATCTCTGAATACAGAGTAATTATTCCTCTCTACTGATGATGCTCCCATTATCAGTTTTCAGCCAGCCCACATTTCTCCAGACCATTCCCTTTTTCCTAATATAATTGTAACATTTGTTTTGATTTTGCTATCACTTGAAAGGGTCTGTTCATGCTCCTTCATTGCAACTTTTGCCACCCACGTTCTCACCTTTCCTTCTTGTATTTTTCTAATTTAACAGTTTTTCCATTTTTGTATTTTTTTAAAAAGTGCTCATTGCATTCATGGCTTTAGGTTCTGGGAAATATTGTTATAGCCCTATTTGTGCTTCAGGCTGGATTTTTATTACATCAAATTAGTTTTGAACACCACTCACATGTATTATCTGTGAATTTGCTTGGAAAGATCTTCATCCGGTTTACTGTAAACAGTCCTAGAGGCAATTGTTGTATGTGGCAATGGCTCAGGAAAGGTTAAAGAAGTCCCACTTCAGATATTTTTTAGGTCAGATGTGTCACTACTGACCCCTGATAGTGTTATCAATTATATCTGACTAGCCAATGTAACTTGTACCTATTGGCGTTGTACAATAAGCTACATCTTGCTGTTAAGACAAGTTTCTCTTCTTGTTACGACTCCCTAGTCAATTCTGTATCACTTTTCAGTAAGTAGATCCTTAGACCCAATGTAGAAAGCAGGATTGGTTTCACCATTAAGGAATGTTGGTGGGCTCCACAGCCCATACAACATGGTGATCAGTGGTGGAATCTTTGCTCAAATACTTTAAGGTAACAATGGAAGAAAGAGCCATTTAATTCCAGAGATCAATATTTCAGAAGGTGTGGAGTTTACTACAATAGACGGACAGACAGAAAACCTCATGGATGGAGTGGCAGTCACAGAGTCCCTAGACAAGAAGGGTCTGCAGGGATGTCTCCAGTTCAAGGTTAGGCTGGGAAGTGACCTTTTTGGAGCACCCTGAGTAAGATTAAGAATTTCTGTGGGCAAGGGGATAAACTTTAAATTAGCGAAACAAGGGACCAGGCTGTGAAGTTTCAAGGTAAACCATTCACAATGAGCATTGTCACTATCAGGAATGGGCACCAGAAGGCACTGTTACAATAACCAAGTCAATGGACATTAACTTAATTAATACTGAGTCTGCAGCATCGGGAATGTTGTAGAGCAGATATAATGTGACAAAGAAGCAACTTCAATCATTGAGAGGACAGATTCTGACAGAAAAAGATGGCTAAAAGAACATTATGACTGTGGTAAAAGCAGAAGATACATAGTCAAAACTGTTGAGTTAGTGGGAAGATTCATTAAGGCCACAGCCAAAGAAGTTTATTTCAATATTCCGGAAAACAGGTATGCACTGCATATTAGGATGCGAGAGGTGGGAAAAATGAAAATGAAACACCCAGCTATGCTGCAGAAAGTGTGAAGATCTTCATTCTTTTCCTATGGGATGTGGGAAATTAGCTTTGTGATTGCAAAAATGGCAGAATTCCCAGCAAGAGATACAGATTGCTATTTAACAGAATTTATAGCTTTAAAAGTAATAAAATATTTAAGAATATTGTCTCAGAAGATTTCTAGGAAAAATAATATAACATTGCTATAAGACAGGATTTAAAAAGCTTGTAAAACAAAGACAAGAGGGTGGCATTGCTATAGTACAGAATTATTAAATCTTGCAGACAAAAGATTAGATCAGCATTGCTCCACAGAAAGATTAATACAAGATTACAGACAGTATTGTGATACGTCGATTTAAAACAGCAATAAAGGAAGATGAATAAATAATCACATTATGAGAAAGTGGCTGATATTTAACGTCAGAGATATGCCAAACAGCATATGAGTTTGGATACCTTGGAGAAAACAATCCTCAAAATACTGAAGCTTTTCAAAATTAAATACCAAATCTCAAGCTGAACAATTAAACCCACTATTTTAGCCGATGGGATCTACAGCAGATAATATGATAAAATCATCAATATATAAAAGAAGGTGCAGGTACTTTTTGGGAAGTTCTTCAAGGTTTTAACAATTATTTAACTTGGAGAACAAACAAACAATTCTTGAAAGAGGAAGTTTGAATAGAAGAGTTCAGCATCCGGGGTATCTATAAATATCTTTAAAAATGACCAGAAATTGACAATGGCGCTACGAAATCAGAATTCATAAGAAACTAAATTTTTGTTCGATTGTTTGATAATTTGTCTTTGGAGAAACCTGTTAACATTGTGCTGAAAGTAAAAACTAAAAGAATCATAGTCAAAAACCGAAATGAGATGGATAACTTTGCCAAAGGAGATCAATAGAAACTATTCACTGAGCAAAGTATAAACACTCTAAAGACACACATGACAGTACTGACAGTATCAGTACTGTGAAACTAAGGTTGAAGTCGAAAGCCAGGGTTAGAGATGCACGGAGCATGAAAGATGAAAAGCCAAATACAAGATCAAAGGTTTGGGTTAGAGTGAATCAAAGGTTTCATGAAGGGAGATTGGAATAAGGTTTGTTGACAGCTGGGAGGGCATATGGAATTAAAGGAGTGGGACCAGGTCAGAATAATCTGGGAGGTGGTGGGCTTGGGCAGTCTAATCATGAGGGCTAGTGAAGCAGGTATATGAGATCCAGTAAATGAGAATGTCATTGCTTCTTGGTTCCAACAGTCCTGATTTCCCATTAGCCACCTAGTTTCCTAGAGCTTAGAAAACCTAGGTGGAATTTTGTCATCATCATCTGTATCTCTCCCTCAAGGATGTCACCTAACAAGGATCGTGAGCCTGTCCGCTGGGCTGAATAGACCACCTTGACCATTTTTGATCACGTGGGATAGAATATCCAACATGGCAGTGGGATCTGGAGAGCAGGATTTGTTTTCTTTCCTTTCCTTCTCTGCTGCTGCTCTGCCTTACCATTAAGATGTCAGGACTCAAAGTGCGATGCAGCTTTATAGATCAGTTATTGTAGCATTGAGCTCCTCCTCATCATGAATGTCAATTCTACTGCACGCTAAGGGTGGGGGAGGGCGGGTTCTTGAGAGAGTCTTCAAAGGGTTTTCTTGGAGCAGCCCTGCAATGTTGGGTATTTGTGAGTTGAGACAACAGGACCTGGGGTGGCTGGCACTTTTCGGTCATCCTCTCAGAATGTGGGGCCCATTGAAATTGATTTTACAGGAGTTTTGCCTGGAAGCTTGTAGAGCTGGCTCCAACATAGTAACAAGATTTGATGACCCCCTACCCCAGCTGAGGGAAGTTTGGAGGTGGGTGGGGCCACATAATTGGGCAGGAGGATCTCAGCAGATTCCTGACTCCCTCAACCCCCTCCCCATCCCGGTCAAGCTCCACACAGGTATGGGTGACCTTCCAACTCAGAAAATTACAGGGTCCACTAAGTAGCCACTTAAGGGCTTGATCCTGCATCTGCTGGCATTCAATTAGCCATCTGGGAAAACTACCCATACCCAGCAAAGACTGGGAAGTTCCATGTTCACAGATACTCTTTACCCAGTTGAGAGCCCCAGCCCCGAGTGTGGTAAGCTGGCAGAGAGTCATCTCTTTGTCCTTGCCTTCAACTAAACCCCACCCTGATCTCTGGTGCCCCCCTCCACACTCTCCACTTTCCTCCAAACTTCCCTTTCTGCAGGCATTCAGTGTTGCTCCTGGTGAAGGCCCAAGTGCAGTACTGGTAGTGGTCACCCAGTGGTGCTAGAGAGCTGCCAGCTTCTGATTGGCTGTCAGGTCTCAGGATGGAATTTCCACCTTGCACAGGGCTTAATCCAACAGGAAGCCTGATGTTGTCCAGGCAAGTGCCTGATTCTGTTGGGGTGACACCAGGCCTCTTGAAGAGAAAAGACAGAGAGCTCCCAGAGGTCCTCTAACCAGTGGAACTACTCCCATGGCCAACATTAAATACTGCGCTTGGCCTGAACTGAGGTAAATTTAAAATAGTGGTTAACTACAAGTCACACAACCTCATTTTCACAGTAAAATTTTCGGAGAGACTCCTGGTTGTCCATCCTGCGTCT
The DNA here is from genome assembly GCF_021869965.1 of Rhincodon typus. Classification (NCBI taxonomy): domain Eukaryota; kingdom Metazoa; phylum Chordata; class Chondrichthyes; order Orectolobiformes; family Rhincodontidae; genus Rhincodon; species Rhincodon typus. The sequence continues at coordinate 14,562,717 of NC_063339.1, read as the reverse complement.
AACAAAATTTGTACTGAGTTTAATTAGTAACAGGTTAAAGGTTATGGAGAGTGGGCAGGAAAGTGGAGTTGAGGCTGAGATGAGATCAGCCATGATGGTATTAAATGGCTTAATTGCCTTGAGGGGCTGCATGGCCTACACCTTCTAATTCTTCTGTGCTTTGAAGTTGGGTTCAAATTTTAATATCACACCTGATGCAAACCTTTTGTTGGGGTAAGAATCTCCCTGCTTTCCTTACCCCATTTCACCTGTCCTACTAAACTGAGAGCTAAAAAGTAAATTTTATCCGCCTTTCTCTAAAAATAATTATTTTCACTTTTCTTGTTTCCTTTCAGCAATAGCATAAAAGTCAGGCTCTTTCTTGATTTGAACAGCAGTGACTCCTATTAGATAGCAATGTAGATATTTTTGACAAATGGTTTGTTCTATGAATCACCTTTAACAGAAAAAAAATCACAACTGAAATCTTCTGGCTGAGCTGGAATGTCCTGCCTCTTTCAATCAAAAAGAGGGATTATCAATAAAGTAAAAGGTAATTAATTATTTGAGATTTACAGGAAACACATTTAAATATCACAGCATTCGATTGAGACCATTGCATTCGACAATAATTGCCTGTTTCTGCAGCTTCTTGTATTCCGTATTCTGTTACCTTAACCTTGCCAAGTGAGTTGAACCTATTAATTGACTTGTCCCCTCACCTGTATCAGACAGGGACATGGTTTGGAGGCAGATAATGTTCCCAATGAGCTTCATTGTAAAAACAAATCTTCATTTCTGCTCTTGAGATAAGAAAACGTGGAACAAGAAATTGCGTTAAATTTCGTACGTTATGTTCACTCCACAGTTTATGTGCAATCTATGCTATTACCTGGTGGTTACATTCCTTCACTAGGCACCCAAAGCCCTGAACTAATGGGAGTTCTGATCCCACAAATGGCACCTCTGAAAATTTGCATTTAATTTTCAAAATGTGGTATGAAAAGTGACTATGGGCAGAACGTTCCCTGCCTGGAGGTGGTGAGAAGGGGAAATCATTGGGCAAGTTGGCCTTGGGAGATACTTGCCACCTTACCAGTTGGGTTCTGGCTGAGAAGGTCTATTTGGGATCTTGAATCACCATCAATTATGACCCTGAAGGTCAATTAATGGACACTTAAAACATAGAAAATAGGAGCATTCCAGAGGTGTGCAATAACATCTTCGAACAGGTTGATTAGAAAATTAGGTCAAATAAAAAAAATTGTGAAGAATCAACTTGTTGATGAAGAATGAGGTCACAAATTAAGAACCATCACAATTATCAAAATAAAATTGGAGCATGAGTAGGCCATTCAGCCCAATGAGCCTACTCTGCTATCCAACATAATCATGGCTGACCCATTCTCCCCTCCCCTCCCCACCTCTCCCCACCTCTCCCAAACCTGTTGACGCTTTTAGTCTTTGGTAAACTATTTATTTCTCAAATACACACAGTGACACAGCCTCTACAACTTTCTGTGGTAAAAATTCCATAGGGTTCACCACCTTCTCAGTGACGACATCTCTCCTCATCTCAATTAGAAATGGCCTATTGCATATCCCAAGACAGTGGCTTTTGTTCTGGACTCCCCAGGCTAGGAGAAACATCATCCCAGCATCTAGTCTGTCCAGCCCTGAGAGAACTTTTATGCTTCAATGAGCTCCCTCTCATTTTTCTAAACTCCAGTGAAGGCAACCTCTCCTCATATGACAAACCTACCATCCCCAGGAAACAGTCTGGTGGACCTTTGCTGTACTCCCTCTATGGAAAGTGTATCTTTTCTAAGCTAGGGAGGCCAAAACCGCACACGATACTCCTGGTGTACTCTCACTAAGGACCTGTACAGCTACAGTAAGACTTGCTTGCTCCTGTCCTCAAAACCTCTGGCAATGAAGGCCAACATGCCACTTGCCTTCCTAACTGCTTGCTGCACCTACATATCTGCTTTCTGTGACTGGTGTACAATGTGACCCAGGTCTCTTTGTACTTCAACACTTCCCACTTTATCACCACTTAAATAATGCTCTACCGGAGTGGACAATTTCACACTTATCCTACATCTGCCATGCATTTGTTCAGTCACTCAACCAATCTAAATCACCCTGAAACCTTTTAATATCCTCCCACTACTTACAATCCCACTTAGCTCTGTGTCATCATCAAACTTGGAAACATATATTGGGCTCCCTCATCCAAATTGCTGATATCCTATGGTGAATAACTGGGCATTAGTTCTTGTGGAATCCCGCTTTCAGACATAGAATCATAGAGTAATACAACATGGAAACTGGGCCTTCAGCTCAAACTGGTCCATGCTGACCATGGTGCCCACTCAGCTAGTTCCAATTACTCGCATTGGGTCCATATCACTCTAAACCCTTCCATCCATGTACCAATCCAAATGCTTTTTAAATGTTGTTGTTGTACCTGCCTCAACCACTTTCTCTGGCAGCCCATTCCATATAAGCAGCACTCTTTGAGTGAAGAAGTTGCCCCTCAGGTCCTTCTTAAATCATTCCCCTCTCACGTTAAACCTATGCCCTCTAGTTTTTAATTCCCCGATCCTGGGAAAAAAAGACTCTATGCATTCATCCTATTTATGCCCCTCATGATTTTATGCATGTCAATAGGGTCACCCCTCATTCTCCTACGTTCCAAGGAATAAAGTCCTACCCTGGCCAACCTCTCCCTATAACTCAGGCCTATTAGTCCTGGCAACATCCTCGTAAATCTTCTTTACACACTTTCCAGTTTAACTATGTATTTCCTATAATTGGGTGACCAAAACTGTACACAATATTCCAAGTATGGCCTTACCAACCACTTACACAACTGTAATATAACATCATAACTCCTGTACTCAACGCCTCAACCGATGAAGGCCACCATGCTAAATGCCTTCTTCACTACCTGTGACGCCACTATCAATGAACTATATACTTGTACTGCTAGGTTCTTCTGTTCCACTCCTCAGGACCTTACCATTTATTGTATAAGTCCTACCTTGGTTTGACTTTCCAAAATGCAACACCTCACACCTATCTGTATTGAATTGCACTTACCAATCCTCAGCTCACTTCCCCGTCTGAATAAGATCCTTCTGTAATTTTTGATAACCTTCTTCGCTATGCTTTGCTTCCTACCATCGAGCCAATTTTGAATCCAATTATCTAGCTTTCCTGGGATCCCATGCAACCTAACTTTCATGACTAGCCTGCCATGTGGGACCTTGTCAAAGGCCTTATTAAAGGCCATATAGACAACATCCACTGCCCTATTCTCATCCATTCTCTTGGTTATTTCTTTGAGAAACTCTAAAAGATTTGTCAGAAATGTCTTCCCACACTCAAATCCATGCTGACTATCCTTCGTCAGACTTGACTATCCAAATGTTGGTTGATCCTGTCCCTCAGTATCCTCTCCAATAACTTGCCTACCATTGATGTCAGGCTCACTGGCCTATAATTCTCTGGCTTGTCTTTGTTACCTTTCTTAAACAATGGAACAACATTAGCCACCCTCCAGTCTTCTGGAACTTCACTGGTGGCTAAAGATGAAGCAAAAATCCACCATCTTCCACTCCAAAAATGATCAATCTATTCCTACTCTGCTTCCTATCTGCTAATCAATTCTCTGTCAATGTCAATATATTATTGCCAATTCCACGTGCTTTGATTTTGCACACTAATCTCAAATATAGGATTTATCAAAATCTTTTGGAATATTCAAATTCAGTCCACTGGTTCTATCTCATCTCTTCTATGAGTTATGTCCTCAAAATATTCAGTAGGTTTATCAATCATTATTTCCCTTTAAAAAAATCCTTGTTGACATTTGGTATTTTGTAGGCATTCTGTTGTTTCATCCTTTGTAAAATACTCTTAACATTTTCCCTCATTAATGATATTGATAATAGGCTAACTGGTCTGTAATCCCCAATTTTCAAACCCTCCTTTTTTAAACGGTGGGATGACATTTGCCATCCTCAAATCTGTCAGGATTGTTTTAGAATCTCCAGAATTTTGTAAGATGATAGCTAATTCATTCATTATTTCTGTGCTTACCTGCTTTGGTACTCTTGACATGTAAATTAGCAAATCCCTGGGGAATTAGCAGCTTTCCATTCCATTCATTTCTACAGGGCTTTTGTTTAAACTAATACTAATCTCTTTCAATTCTGCCTTTCCAATAGACCCGTGTGTCCTTTTGCTTTGCAAACAAAGTTAACACATTTGTTTAGTTGCTCTGCCAATTCTCTGTTCTCCAAACCTATTCTCCCGGTGCATTTGTCTTCACTGATATTTTTCTTTGTACACACTGAGCAAAGATCTCACAGTCTGCTCTTATTTTCCTTGCAGGTTTACACTCATACTTTGCTCTTCACCTCTTAGTTCTCCTTTGCTGAATGTTTAGAATCCCTACAATGTGGAAACAGGCCCTTCGGCCCAACAAGTCCAGACCGAAACTCAGAGCATTCCACTCAGACCCATCTCCCTATAACCCACCTAATCTACACCTCCCTGAACACTACGGACAATTTAGCATGGCCAATCCACCTAACTGGCACATCTTTGGACTGTGGGAGGAAACCAGAGCACCCGGAGGAAACCCAAGCAGACACGGGGAGAATGTGCAAACTCCACACAGACAGTCGCCCAAGGCTGGAATCGAACCCGGGTCCCTGGTGCTGTGAGGCAGCAGTGCTAACCACTGTGCCACCGTGCCGCCCAACATTAAATTGCTTCTAGACTTGATTTTTTAATGTTCATTCATGGGACATGCGTGGTCCAGCGTTTGTTGCTCTTGATAAGCTGATGGTGAGCTACCTTCTTGAACTGCTGCAGTCTATGTGCTGTAGGTAAACCCACAATGCTGTTAAAGAGGGAATTCCAGGACTTTAAACCAGCAACAGTGAAGGAACAGTGATATATTTCCAAATTAGGATGGTGAGTGGCTTGGAGAGGAACTTGCAGATAGTGGTGTTCCCATGAATCTGCTGCCCTTGTGGTAGTGGTCATGGATTTGCAAGGTGCTATCTAAGAAACCTTAGAGAATTTCTGCAGTGCATCTTGTAGATAGTACACACTGCTGCTACCGAGCATCAATGGTGGAGGATATGGATTCTTGTGGATGCCAATCAAGCTGGCTACTTTGTCCTGGATGGTGTCGAGCTTCTTGAATGTTGTTGGAGCTGCACCCATCCAGGCAAGTGGGGAGTATTTCATCACACTACTGACTTGTGACTTGTTGACAGGCTTTGGGAAGTTAGGAGGTGAGTTACTCACTTAAAGATTCCTAACCTCAGACACACTCTTGTAGCAGTAATTATATATGACTAGTTCAGTTCAGTTTCTCGTCAATGGTAAAGCCCGGGATAGTGATAAATTACCATTGAATGTCAAGGAATGATGGTTAGAACCTCATTTTTGGAGATGGTCATTGCCTGGCCTTTATGTGGTGTGAATGTTAATTTCTGTTTGCATCTACTACCATTGAGCTCCCTTTGTCTTTCAATCTGAGCATCCTCACCGTCTGTTCCACTTGTTCCTCCTCTCCCTCTGTCACAGCATTGAAAAACAATTATGTTCAGTCCCCTTCAGGAAGAGTCATATTGGACTCAAAATGTTAACTCTGTTTCTCTCTCCCCAGATGCTCCCAGGCCCACTGAGATTCTCTAATACTTTCTGTTTTGATATAATTAAGAGCAAATTATCTAGTTATTACCACATTACTGTTTGTGGCAGTTTATTTTGTCGTAATTTGTTGATGTGCATTTCCCACTTCAGAACAATGGCTATTGGTTAAAAGTACTTTACTGACTACAATTTTATGGGATATTGTGAATGGTGCTATATAAATGCGAAACATAGAACATAGAACAGTACAGCACAGTGCAGGCCCTTTGGCCCATGATGCTGTGCCGACCTATTATCCTACTCTAAGAACAAACTACCCTGCATACCCTACATTTTACTATCATCCATGTGCCTATCCAAGAGTCGCTTAAATGTCCCTAATGTATCTGACACCATTGCTGGCAGCGCATTCCACGCACCCACCACTTTCTGTGTAAAGAACCCACCTCTGGCATCTCCCCTATACCTTCCTCCAATCACCTTAAAATTATATCCCCTCATGATAGTCATTTCTGCCCTAGGAAAAAAATCTCTGGCTATCCACTCTATCAATGCCTCTCATCATCTTGTACACCTCTATCAAGTCACTTCTCATCCTTCTTCGCTCCAAAGAGAAAAGCCCTAGCTCCCTCAACCTTTCCTCATAAGACCTGCCCTCCAGTCCAGGCAGCATCCTGGTAAATCTCCCCTGCACCCTCTCTAAAGCTTTCCACATTCTTCCTATAATGAGGCAACCAGAACTGAACACAATATTCCAAGTGTGGTCGAACCAGGGTTTTATAGAGCTGCTGCATAACCTCGCAGCTCTTAAACTCAATTCCCCTGCCAATGAAAGCCAACACACCATACGCTGTCTGAACAACCCTATCAACTTGGGTAGCAACTTTGAGGGATCTATGGATGTGGACCCCAAGATCCCTCTGTTCCTTCACGCTGCCAAGAATCCTGCCATTAACCCTGTATTCTACATTCAAATTTGACCTTCCAAAATGAATCACTATGCACTTTTCCTGGTTGAATTCCATCTGCCACTTCTTTGCCCAGCTCTGCAGCCTGTCAATGTCCCGTTGCAACCTACAACTGCCCTCCACCCTATTCACAACTCCACCAACCTTCGTGTCATCGGCAAACTTACTAACCCACCCTTCCACTACCTCATCCAAGTCATTTATGAAGATCCCAAAGAGTGGCGGTCCTAGAACAGATCCCTGCGGTGCACCACTGGCCACCGAGCTCCAGGCTGAATACTTTCCATCTACTAGCACCCTCTGTCTTCTATTGGACAGCCAATTCTGTATCCAGACAGCCAAATTTCCCTGAATCCCATGCCTCCTTACTTTATGAATGAGCCTACCATGGGGAACCTTATCAAACGCTTTGCTAAAATCCATATACACCATGTCCACTGCTTTACCTTCATCCATGTGTTTTGTCACATCCTCAAAGAATTCAATAAGGCCTGTGAGGCATGCCCTGCCCCTCACAAAGCCAGGCTGACTATTTCTAAACAAACTGTGCTTTTCCAAATAATCATAAACACTATCTCTCAGAATCCTCTCCAATAATTTGCCCACCACAGAAGTAAGACTGACCGGTCTGTAATTCCCAGGATTATCCCTATTCCCTTTCTTGAACAAGCGACAACATTTGCCACCCTCCAATCATCTGGCACTACTCCAGTGGACAGTGAGGACGGAAAGATCATTGCCAAAGGGGCAGCAATCTCTTCCCTCACTTCCCGTAGTAACCTTGGGTATATCCCGTCTGGCCCAGGGGATTTATCTATCCTCATGTTTTTCAAAATTTCTAGCACATCCTCCTTCCTAACATCAACCTGTTCGAGCATATCTGCCTGTTTCACGCTGTCCTCACAAACCACAAGTTCCCTCTCAGTTGTGAATACTGAAGTAAAGTATTCATTGAGGACCTCCCCTACATCCTCCGACTCTAGGCACAAGTTCCCTCCACTATCCCTGATTGGCCCTACGCTCACTCTGGCCATCCTCTTGTTCCTCACATAACTATAGAACGCCTTGGGTTTTTCCTCAATCCTACCTGCCAAGGCTTTTTCATGCCCCTTCTAGCTCTCCTAAGTCTATTTCTTAGTTCCTTCCTGGCTACCTTGTAGACCTCTAGAGTCCTATCCGATCCTTGCTTCCTTAACCTTAAGTAAGCTTCCTTCTTCCTCATGAATAGATGTTCCACATGTTTGTCATCCAGCGTTCCTTCACCTTCACCTTCACCTTCCTTGCCTCAGTGGGACAAACCTATCCAGCACTTGCTTCAACTGCTCCCTAAACAACCTCCACATTTCTGTTGTGCATTTCCCTGAGAACATCTGATCCCAACTGATGCTCTGCAGTTCTTGCCTAATAGCGTTGTAATTCCCCCTCCCCCCAATTAAATACTTTCCCATACCGTCTGCTCCTATCCCTCTCCATGACTATAGTAAAGGTCAGAGAGTTGTGACCACTATCACTGAAATGGTCTCCCACCGAGAGATCTGACACTTGGCCTGGTTCATTGCCTAGCACTAAATCCAATATGGCCTCCCCTCTAGTTGGCCTGTCTACATATTGAGTCAGAAATCCTTCCTGGATGCACCTGACAAAATCTGCTCCCTCCAAACTATTTGCAGTTAGGAGGTTCCAGTCTATATTAGGGAAGTTAAAGTCACCCATGACAACAACCCTATTACTTCTGCATCTTTCCAAAATCTGCCTCCCAATCTGTTCCTCAGTGCCTCTGTTGCTATTGGAGGATCTATCGAAAACTCCCAATAAAGTGACTGCTCCTTTCCTGTTTCTGACTTCCACCCATACAGACTCAGTGGACAAACCCTCTTCGACTACCTCCCTTTCTGCAGCTGTGATACCATCCCTGATTAGCAATGCCAATCCCCTACCTCTTTTACCTCCCTCCCTATTTCTTTTGAAATCTCTAAACCCCGGAACATCCAACAAACATTCCTGCCCCTGTGTTATCCAAGTCTCCGTAATGGCCACAACTTCGTAGCTCCAAGTACTGATCCATGCTCTAAGTTCATCAGCCTTATTCCTGACACTTCTTGCGTTAAAATAGACACATTTCAACCCATTGCACTGACTGCAACTTTGCCCTGTCAACTGTCTATCCTTCCTCACAGACTCCCTGCATACTGTATCTGCCTGTACTCCAGCTACCCCATCCTCTGATCCATAGCTCCAGTTCCCATCCCCCTGCCAAACTCGTTTAAACCCTCCCGAAGAGCTCTGGTAAACCTCCCGCCCAGGATATTGGTGTCCCTCCAGTTCAGGTGCACCCCATCCTTCCTGTACAGGTCCTGCCTTCCCCAGAAGGTGTCCCAATGATCCACATATCTGAAGTCCTCCCTCCTACACCAGCTCTGTAGTCACATGTTCAGCTGCACTCGGTCACTATTCCTAGCTTCACTAGCCCATAGCACCGGTACTAATCCTGAGATTACTACTCTGCTCGTCCTGCCTTTTAGCTTCCATCCTAACTCCTTGTATTCACTTTTCAGGTCCTCATTCCTTTTCCTAGCTATGTCATTGGTACCGATGTGTACCACAACTTCTGGCTGCTCATCCTCCCCCTTAAGAATCCTGTAGACTTGATCCAAGACATCCCTGACCCTGGCACCTGGGAGGCAACATACCATCCAGGAACCTCATTCACGACCACAGAATCTCCTGTATGTATCCCTAATCATTGAATCTCCAATCACTATTGCTCTCCTATTCTCCCCCATTCCCTTTTGAGTCACAGAGTCAGGGTCAGTGCCAGAGACCTGGCCACTCTGGCTTTCTCCTGGTAGGTCACCCCCCGCACCCCACCCCCAACAGTATCCAGAACGGTATACTTATTATTGAGGGGAACAGCCACGGGGGATCCCTGCACTGTCTGCCTATTCCTTTTCCCTCTCCTGACGGTCACCCAGCTACCTTTAACTTGTAACTTGGGTGTGACTACCTACCTATAACTCCTCTCTACCATCCCTTCAGCCTCCGGAATGATTCGGAGTTCATCCAGCTCCAGCTTCAGTTCCCTAACGCGGTTTGTGAGGAGTTGGAGTTGGGAGCGCATCTCGCAGGTGAAGTCAGAAGGGACACTACTTAGTGACCCATACCTGTCACATCCTACAAGAGGAGCATGCACCTGCTCTAGCTTCCATTCCCTCGACTCTAGATTGCCAAAAGAGATAAAGAGAAAGAAAAAAAAGCTCACCTTACTGACCCTCCACACAGTTTTTTTTGAGTTAGAGGAGGAAGATGGATGGGAGACACTACACATGTAGTGTTTTGGATTTAGCCACTGCCCAAATATATTTGTTCACTTACCCAGCAGTCCCTGTGTCTGTGTTTGCTCCTGCTCAGCCTTCACTCCGCCTATTCACGAGGCAAGTTTTTTTTATACGGAAACCTTACCTTCCCAGCTGCCCCCTGGCTTGCGCTCATGACTCCCTTCGCTGAAACATTTCTTCCTTCCATGTGGCTGCCAATAGGTGGGATAGAGAGCTTTGGGATGATGGTGGCTGTAGGAGGTAAAGGCAATGTAACAATTTTCACAAGCACCAGGCTGAGGAAGAGGCAGTGATGGCCATTGTTGCAGTGGTTGGAATAAGTGGCGTTTTTGGTCAAAAGCATATGGAGCCATGGCTCATATCATAGCCACATGGGTGGCACAATGGCTCAGTGCTTATCACTGCTGCCTCACAGTGCTAGAGGACCAGGTTCGATTCCAGCCTTGGGCAACTGTGTGAAGTTTGTACATTCTTCCTGTGTCTGCTTGGATTTCCTCTGCATGCCCTGGTTTCCTCCCACAGTCCAAAGATGTGCAGCTTAAGTGGATTAGCCATGCTAAATTGCCCATAGTGTCCAGGGGTGTGCAGACTGGGTAGATTAGCCATGGGAAATACAGGGATGGGGTGGGTCTGGATGGGATGCTCTTTGGAGGGTCAGTGCAGACTCATTGGGTCAAATGACCTGCTTCCACACCTGCAGGGATTCTATGAAATAGCAAGCAAGACAAACAATAGTCTTGCTCAGCCTGAGACAACTGCTGGGGAGATTGGAAACAGAGGTGACAGCAGGGACAGGGGGAGCAGATTTGATCATCAACATCAATTCCTGGCTGAGTTTTTTGGCTAAAGAATTAACAGATGATTTTGATATTTCTTCATTTCCCTCGTCATATCCAGGGAACAAGGAACAAGTCTAAATTTTGTTATGGAGTGGCAAACAAAAACAATTTGTCACAGATCCTCAAACTAAACTTATATTTCCCAAACTCGAAAGGGTTACTTTCATTCTGGTTAAGTTTTGCTTATTTAAAAAAAACAAAATGTTTCTTATCTACACCCATTGTACTCAGTTCTTTAAACACAGTAGATTTTATCAAAGTATAATCTCTAGTAAGGGAATAATTTTCTTAATGGTGTTAGGTTTGTAAATATAACCCTAACAGTTCCCACCAGTGCCCATTCTATTCAGGGTTTGCTGCATTCTCCTGATAAGCTTAAGAACTTAAGACAACAGCCCTACTCCATCGAGACTGAAGCCAAAATCAGCCAAAAACACACATAGAATCAGGGAGGAAACAATGCTGGAGTGGTCAAGTGACAATTATCAGGTAAAGGAGAGTTTACTGCCAGGTTATAAGATACACAAATGGCTGATTTAAGACAAGCAGCTTGTCTAGAGGTATTTTTTAAATTGCTCCCTTGCCGCTCAGTCACACAGCCCTGATTGCCCCTGTGAGCAGCAACAGAGAGCAGTGGGAAGAGTTTTCATCTTGATTTGTTGCCATGAAACATCACAATCACTTTGGACACTTTGGACAACAATGTGGCAAATGGCCAACAATGGAGGCTCTGCTTAAAGCTGAACAGTTGCAGGAGATTGGCAGGGTTTCCTGTTCTTTCAGCTGAGTGCTAAAGAGAGTACTAAGGGAATAAGAGACAGAACTAATTTTAAGAAAGCTTGTTGATCTTCTATGAGCTACAGAATGGAATGAGAATATGGTACTGAAGAAAAGGAACATTGCATGTATCTGTAGTACATAGCTGTAATTTTGAACTATAATTCATGGCCTTGTGATTTAAATGCATTATCGGCTGATCAGTTTGCAACACGTGAAGCATTGTAGATGTGTTACAGCAACTAATATTTATATAACACCTTTAATGTAATAAAAAAAATCCCAAGGAGCATCATGAAAGCATTATTACAAAACAAGATGTGACACTGAGTCACATCAGGAGATATTGGGTAAGGTGACCTAAAGCTTGGGCAAAGAGGTAGATTTTAAGCATGGTCTGAAAGGCAGAAAATGAAGTAGAAAGTTGTAGGAAGGACATTCCAGAGTTTAGCACCTGGGGAACTGATGGTGTCACCTCCAAATGTGGATTGACTCAAATTGGGAATTCTCAAGAAGCAAGAATTAGAGGTGTGCAAATATCTCAGAGGGTTCTTAGTCTGGAGGAGATTAAGAGATAGGTAGGTGCAAGGCCATAGAGGAATTTGAAATGAAGGATAAGGATTTTTAAACCAATACGTTGCTTGACCAGGTGCTCTGCATCACAAACCAGCTGTCCAGGCAACCGAGCTAACTGCTCAGCGCCATGGATGTTACCATGAAGGACTTTCCTTCTTAACCTCTCCGCTTGCTGAGCTGTGGTGACCCTCAGGTCAAACCACCACCAGTTGTCTCTCTAATGGGAGAGCAGTCCATGATCCGATTGTTTGCGCCAATTTTACCTTTTAATATAGAGTGAGAAATGAATGGGAGCTTCTATATGTTGAGACATGGGCAGCGGAGTTTTGGACAACCTCAGGAGTGAAATGTAGACTGTGGGAGACTAACGAGGAATGCATTGGATTAGTTCGCTTTAGAGGAACAAAGCTATGAAAAAGGGTTTCAGCAGCAGATGAGCTGAAACTGGTGCAAAACGAGACAACGTTACAGAAGCGGAAATAGCCAGTCTTATTTCTGGTGTGAATATGAGGTCAGAAGCTCAAGCTGGGGTCAAATGTGTCCCCATGGCTATGAAAAGACTGGATTGATTTCAGATTGTTACCAGAGAGGGAATCAATATTTAGGGCATAGAATTCAGAGGAGGAATCAGAACAACATTCATCCAGCGGTGGTGGGATGACAACCAAAAATAGTTATTAATTTCCCAGGTAAGGCCTTCCTCATCCTGGCCTTGATTTGGTTGGAGGTGAGAAGGCAATAGGGTTCTCGCTTGGCACTCTCCTACCTGGTTGAAAGCCCCCCCCCCCTCCAAACATATTGGCACATAGGGCTTACATTACCTTGTCCTCCCCAAATGCTACTCTCAACCTAAATCTTAACTGGAGGAAATTTCTGCTTGTCCCATACTGAATGTTGGATAAACAGCTTGATAATTTAGCAACAGTGGAAGAATTGTGAGGAGTAGTGACTTGGGATCTAAGATGTACGTACGAACTTCTTGGGAACATGTTTTCTGGGAGATCTTAAAAGACTGGCAGTTAGATTTAAGATCAGTCTGTAACAATGATGAAGATTGGCATCAGACTTGTGGTGCATGTGCACATTTATATATATCAAATTAGAGACTTTTAAGCGACTTTTGGATAGGCACATCGAGGATAGTAAAATGTAGGGTATGATCTTAGTAGGATAATAGGTTGGCACAACATCATGGACCGAAGGGCCTGTACTGTGCTGTACTCTTCTATGTTATTAAAAGGTATAAGGAATACAGTTTGTATGTGTGTGTGTGTATTATGCAAAAGCAAGATTGGCATTTACTATAAAAAATATTGTGAGATATATTGCTTGATTGAATGTTATCAATGCCTATAGTATATTAACATGATATAATATATACAATAACATATATGACAATATATTTATTGGGACAGTAATGGCCTAGAGTCCTTTTCGCCGGACTATTAATCTAGAGATCCAGGTGTCATGGGATATGGTGGAACTTGAATTCAACTAAAAAGAAATCAGGAATTAAAAATCTAATCATAGAATCCCTGCAGTGTGGAAAGAGGTTACTCAGCCCATTGAATCTGCACTGACCCTTTGAAGAGCATCCCATATAGACCTAGCCCCAACCTTATCCCTGCAACTTGCATTTACTATGGCAAATACACCTAGTTTGCACATCTTTGGACTGTGGGAGGAAACTAGAGCACTCGGCAGAACCTGTGCAGACATGGGGAGAACATGCAAACTCCATACAGGCAGTCAACCAAGGCTGGAATCGGACTATGTCCCTGGTGCTGTAAGGCAGCAGTGCTAACCACTGAGCCACATTGCCACTCTGACTATGAAACTGTTATTGATTGTTGGAAATACCCATCTGGTTCACTAATGTCCTTTAGGGAAAGATTCTGTCATTCTTACCTAGTCTGGCCTTTATGTGAATCTAGACCCATAGGTAAAGCTGTCATAGTCTTACCAGGCCATGGGACTGCTCTCTCATTGGAGAGAGACAACTGGTGGAGTTTTAACCTGAGGGTCATCACACTTTAGATAAATGGGGAGGTTGAGAAGGATACTCCTTCATAGTAACCTCAGCCAGTGTAGGAATTGAACCCATTCACTCTGCGTCATGAATGAGCCACCCAGCTAACCAATACCCAGACCAACAGCAATGTGGTTGATTCTTAATTGCCAGTGATGCCCACCTGAATAGAGACAAATGGGTATGACCTGATGGAGATTACTGAAACGTGGTTATAAGAAAATCCAACGGGACTCAATATTCCGAAAGGATAGATAAGAAGGAGCAGGAGGTGGAGTTGCTTTACTGGTTAAAGATGATATTAAGGCTGCATTAAGAAATTATATTGGCACTAGGGACCAAGATGTTGAATCAATCTCAGTGAAATAAAAAGCAAGGGAACAAACCCCTTTGCAGGAGTAATTTACAGACCCCTGAACAGTGATTCCGAAGTAGAGCATAGTATAAACCAACAAATAAGGAGAGCTTGTGACAAGGGCACAACAGTAATTATGGACGATTTGTACAAGCATACTGATTGGATTAATCAACTTCGCAAGGATAGCCTCAAAGGCAGGTTCATAGAGTGTATGAGGGACTGTTTCTTATAGCAACATGCCATGGAACCAGCCAGAGAAGTGGCTACTTTAGATTTGATATTATGTAGCAAGGAAGGATTGTTAAATGGTCTTCAAAAGTGAGACTACAACATGCTAGAATTTCAAATTCAGTTTGAAAGATTGAAGATAGAGTCGCCTACGAGTGTTTTAGTTTTAGGCAAAGGTAATTACACAGGCATGAGGAAGGAGTTGGCCCAAGTGGACTGGGAAAAATAATATTAAAGAGCAGGACAGTTGAAGACCAATGGTAAATGTTTAGAGTGATACTAAATACCTCTCAATTAATACATATTCCTGAGAGGAAGGAGAATTGTAAAAAGATGAAAAATTGTCCATGGCTTAACCAGGAAGTCAAGGACAGCATAAAGGCAAAACTAGGGCATATCACACTGCAAATGTCAGTGGCAGTCTGGAGGATTGGGAGAACTTTAAACAGCAGTCTTGAACAAGACGTCATAGATATAAAGTGAGATGAGGAGAAATTACTTCTCTCAGAAGGACTGTGGGACTCACTGCCCTAAAATGCAGTGGAGGCAGAATCAATCAACAGATTTAAGAAGAGATAAAGGGGCCTGGGGAGCCGGCAGGAAAATGGAGCTGAGACCAGAATAAGATCAGCTATGGTCATGTTACATGGCAGAGTGAGCTCAAAGGACCGAAATGCTCATTCCTGCTCCTAATTCCTATGTTTCTATCTCATTAATAAATAAAATATGTATATGTTTTGCAGGGGGAAAATGTGGTGTCAACATTGCTCGAGTTATTTATCTCATTAAAACACTTGTGTAGTGACCCAGACAACAGTGTCATTGTAAAATGCCTTAAGACACTCGGCTCAAACTCGAATTCTCAAGTTACATGTTTTTCTTTGTTTAAAATACAAAATTATGGCACCATTAAAATGCCACTTTTTTTCATAACATTCTATTAAACCAAAAGGTCAGCTAATCAAAATTGTCATCACAGAAATTTATCATAAATCTGTCTCACTGAATTGAAAAGTGCAACAGTTAGCATGCTGGCCCAGAAAAGGCATCAATGTTTCGCAATTAACTCCTGTTTAACAGATATTTTGGACTACGGGATTAATATTTCACTTGGTGTTCTTGGTGACTCACTACAAAGCTATTTGCTGCACAGTTTGACTCCACTCAAATATGTCCTGACATGTACAATGTTCCTGCTAAGCTGTGTGGATGCAGGGCAACAGAACAGCCTGCAAGGTACCATGTAGAACTTGTTCTGCTATAAATACTGCATGTATGTAGATGCCAGGGGTGTCCTCACATCGAAAACAACTGGTCACACACCATAATTAAATCTAAAGGGAATAATGTTTTTATTTTTAAGAGGCGTTGGTGATGAGCAATGGCTTTATAGGTTGTCCTGCTATTCATTTTTGAAGAGTATTATACTGGACACAGTCCCTCTTCAAAATGGGCCCAAAAACTGAAACTTACACTTCAAAAGGAGAATAAACTGTGTAATTCTTTTAAAATAAGTGGTAAAAGTGGGACTCCCAATTTAAAGGGATTCTGAATGTTCTGAATGGGACGGTTCTTTCTTCAAAAAACATTCATAAGGTGAAAGATTCTTTAAAAAGAATTTCAAAGTACATTGTTAAAGAATTCCTGATTTAGAAGCTCCCAACCAAAAAGGAATCTTGTTAATAATGAGGCACATTTGTTCAGATGAGGCAAGAAAATCTTGCCCCATTAGTTGATTGCCACAAGATTAATTTAAAAGGATTCCTCCCTTGTCAGTGTCATTCTCCTAGAACACATTAAATTATATTTTAAAAGGACCCAGTTTAACTAGGCTTTCTTTGGTTAATAAACAAGAGTGAAATTATTAGTTACCAAACACAAAATGAATTAACAGCACAACGCCCACATACGTGGATTAGAAATAAGAAGTGAGTCCAAAATAAAATGTTTGAAGATATATGGATCAATCTCTCTGGATGGTCCATGGAGACTAGATGGTTGAGTGTTGATAGTTGAATAGACAATTTTGTGATTCTCAACGTTTGCAGGTTAGTTGAAATCCCTTTGTCCTGTTTCCTTTTTTTGTGGTGTTTGGCTCAACACTCAGAGCAAGTCAGACCTTCTTGATGTGTTTCCATTTGACTGGCTTGTTGGCTAGTTGGCTTCTAGCACACAGAGTACTCAACCTGTAATGCAGGGGTGACTAGTGGATAGTTCTTCAACTACACCTTTCATAGCACACCAGTGCAGGAAGCCAGGCTACAACACATGAGCCCCATTAGCTCACTAGTACAACACACATGAGGGTCAAAATTGTTTTTGACCCTGGTTCTTATGCACTCTTGAAAGGGTGAGTTACAAAATATGTTTTTCAACCAGACTGCTGCGTTTTCCCCTAACATATTCCTTCAACATTTAAGAATCTTCTCACTTGCAAAGAAAATGTAATTGATGGATGATGAATGATATTAACTGTGACCCTCATGGCAGAATAGCACTCAAACCTAGGCTGGTACACCATATTTCACTAACACACAGATACCAGCGTTACAGTTGGTTTTGAACCTTTTTTTTAGTGTATTCTTGGAAAACACAAAAAAACGTTTGCAAGAGATGGCTTTTCACTAAGAAGGGAAAGATACTTAGACCCTTCCTTATCTCTTCCAATTATGTCTCTTTCTCTCTCAGTTTGAAGTTTCCCTGATCTCCTTCAGGTGTAACATTCCTTGGTTCTCACACAAGACTTTGCCAGTGTAATAGAAAGACTTTGCCAGACAGCCCTGAATTAATATAAGCAGTCTTTTTTTTAGTTTGGTCTGTGGCAGTCCTGTTTAAAAAAAAAACACATTTTGGTCTTCAAATGTTAAAAAATGTCCATAGTACTTTGAGGCTTGGATCTGTCGTTATGACAATGTGTGATAAATACTGCCCTTGTCATTGACATTGACATTTTGTGAAAACACAAAGAAATGCTTTCTTACTGAAGTATGCAGTTTAAAACAGGTAATAATTAAGTTATAATGTTTAATTTAATGTTAAATAATGTAAAATAGAAATATAATAGATATACAACCCAAAATAAGAATATATTTTAATACTTACTTCTTTTGAACTAATATCAAATGGAATGAGACTCCGACCATGTAAAAGTAAATTTTCAATATTGGTGAGGTTTTTGTCAATAATTGGAACTTGTCTCAGGATTAAAGTTTGTTTACACTTTAATTGACAAATTCTAACATCTTCTAGCCATGTTTAATAACACAACTTTAAACCCTTACATGGTAGTTCTTGACAAAGTAGAACCATAGTGAAGCTTATGGAGTAGTTCTGGAGGGAAATTCTCCACTTCCATTTTTTGCTGCATATGTGTGGATACAATTAAGATGTCAAATTTATTTCACATTAACAGTAAGTGCAGATAACCTCAACATTATTCTTTCCATAAAATCAGGCTGTTATCTGTTTCTCTTTCCCTAGGTCCATCTATTGATTGAAATTGAGGTCCAAGGAAAGCCATTCAGAAGAGACACTGGCTAACGTCAATTGATAAATGATTATTGCAGGCACTTTAGACAATGGCTTGAAGAGATGTGCATAGGATAATTTAGCAACAATAATTTAGATTTTTAAAGGCAAAATCACTATGGCCCAACCAGCCACAGGCTGCTCTCTCAGACAGAGAGAGAGGGAGACAACTGGCTTAACCTGAGGGTCACCACACCACAGGTGAGGGGAGAGGTTGAGAAAGTGGATTCTTCATGGTAACCTCAGCTGATGCAGGAATTGAAGCCAAGCTGTTGGCATCATTCTGCATTGCAAACCAGCTAACTGAGCTAACTAGATTGTATACTATTTATAATATGATTGAACATCCCAAGGTACTTGAAAGACATGTTGACTAGAACACACCATTTAGGCACCAAAGACAAAACCAACGTTGCATGCAACCCTGTAAGATATGCATGTAAAATGATAAAATTACTTAAAATTGGACAGAATTTAATGCACCCTCATTGGATGTGTGTTGGTAACGTGGACACAAAATTAGCCCAGGTAGCTAGCCCACTAACTTCTTAGCCCAACCCCGAGCTGACCTCAAAGTGTGCACCGAGGGCAGGAGGTGGAATTATATGGCTACTCCTCCCGCAGCCTGTTCTAAAGACCTCACCCAACCCTCCATCTCCATAGCAATGTTCTCCCACTGTTGCTCCAGCAGCAACACCTCTTCCTTTGTTCTGTGGGAAATTTAATTTTGTATGTGTGTGGAGGCAGTTCAGAGAAAATTTACTAGTAAATCAGCTGAGTTGGGTGGGTTTCTGTAGAGGCAAGGTCAGACAGGTTGTTCTGAAGAAGGGTCAGTGGACCCAAAATGTTAACTTTGCTTTCTCTCCACAGAGGCTGCCGGGCCTGGTGAGTTTTTTCCAACAATATCTGTTTTTGTTTCTGATTCCCAGCATCCACAGTTTCTTGTTTTATTTTGGGGATACAACTTCGGTGTTGTGTCTGCTAGAGTTTAAAAGAGGAGGATTAAAATATTCAATCCTGAAGTGGGGTTGTGAAAGGATGTCTCCTCTTTTGCGAAAATCTAGGAATAGGGGTTAAAAATAATTTATCATTCATTTAAAACCAGAGAATAGGCAACAAAAGCAGAAGTTGCTGGAAAAGCTGAGCAGGTCTGACAGCATCTGTGAAGAAAAATCAGAGTTAATGTTTCGGGAGTCTTAAACTAGGCCTCATGGTTTAAAAATAAGGGGTTGCCCATTCAAAACAGAGGTAAGGGGCAGAAAGATTCTCTTGGAGGATTGTGAATCTTTCAAATTCCGTTTCTCAAAAGGCAATGGATAAAGAATCTTTAAATATCTTTAAGGCACATGTAGATAGATTTTTGATTACGTAGGGGATGAAAGTTTATCGTGGATATACAAGAATCAAGTGTTGAGGTTATAATCAGATCAGCCACATTCTTACTGGATGGTGGAGCAGGCTTGAAAGGCCTATCAATCTGCTCTTATTCCTCATTCAAATATTGGTATGTCTTTGGATCTCTGCTCCTAAAAAAGTGTGGGAGAAGCAGAGCCCTAGAAATGTATTTAAGGCAGAGACAGATAAATTATTGTTAGAACAGAATAGGGGATGAAAGGTTGACAGGGTTTGGTTTTGATTTGATTCGATTTCTTATATTCCTAGGTACAGTGAAAGGTTTTGTCTTGCATGTAGTACAGGCAGATCATACCATATGAAGCACAGGGTGATAGAACAGAGTAAGGGATTCAAAGTTACAGCTGTAAAGAAGGTGCAAAGAGAGAAGGATCAACATTAAGTTTAAAGTTTGAGAGGTCCATTCAGCGTCTAATAACAGCGGGGAAGAAGCTTTTCTTAAATTTGTTGGGAGCACATGTTTAAGCTTTGTATCTTTTGTCCGACAGAAGAGGTTGTAAGAGATAATAACCAGTGTCTTGGATTATGATGGCTGCCCTCCTGAGACAGCAAATAGTATAGATAACAGAATTGAGGTTAAATAGAGCAGAACACTTGTAAGATACGGAAGATATGTATCCGTTGCATGGAGCTGGCAAAGAATTGCCATGCTCTGGCACCGTCTTGAATCGTGGGAATGTGGCTTTGAGATTGCAATCAGATCAGCCATGGCCTGACTGAATGGGGCCAGGATACACTGGAGGGGTGGAATGGCCTACTCCTTCCCCTGATTTTTATGTCTGCATGTTTGTTGCCGAAGCCACCAGCTCTGGCACTGCAAGGATGCCTGAAGCTGCCAGCCACTTCGGAATTTCCACAGCTCCCACAAGGGAGATTGGTCCCACTAAGAGCTAGATGCCACACTGTTAACAAATCTAGTGATGTGTTATAGCTGCAGGGTGGGGTATGTCTCCTTAGAACACGCCAACTTCAGTCCAGGGGAGGGCTGCTGGCCACAAGTGGCAACATGGTTCTGGATTTCCACAACAAAATGGGAAATCGTGATGTTCTCCTGGAGTTTTGGTTTCTGCTGAAGTTTTCTTTCCCGAATGTCAGCACTGCAGCAATGTCACTGTCAGAACTACTAAATGGAAAAAGAAAGCAAAGCTATCAGGGACTGAGAAATGCCAAGCAGCTGTTGAAATGCTGAAGGCCATTTTTGTCAGCAATCCTGCGCTGACAAGCTTTACACAATCATGTAAAGTAGCCATTGACAGGAGCAACAATGGGATAGAGACAACTTCAGTAGAAACCAAAACTCCAGGAGAACCTCACGATTTCTCATTTTGTTGTGGGAATCCAGAACACAGTGTGGAGCTGGAGGAACACAGCAGGCCAGGCAGCATCAGAGGAGCAGGGAAGTTGATATTTGGGTATGGACCCTTCTTCATAAAGGGACAGAGACTGATTTCATTCAGGAAGGTGACTTGAGAATAGAAAGATCAATTACCTCTCCAAACAAAAGCTATAAAAGCATCAGAGACAATACTCCACAATAGAAAAGGAAAAGCTGAGTTAGATATTGATCTCAAACAGATTGGGATATATGCCTGACATGGATACAAAGAGATCACTGTCTATACTGAACGCAACTCATTGACATTTGCAGAGAAATTTAAGACCCAGAATACCAGGTTATTATGTTGGAGTCTGATCCTTCAATGGCACCACTTAAAAAATCAGCATAATCCCAGGAAATCGAACATAACGTTGAACATCCAGAACCTACAGATACGCACATAGAGCTGAGGAGATATAATCGACCAGAGGTGGAAGAATGAATGAGTGTGAGTAAGTTTGTTTTTTTTTTAAGTTTATTTTTTGCTTTTGTTTTCTTCCTTTCATAATGAAATGAGAATGTATCTCATGTTATCCATCTTGTGGGGAAAGTGTCATAATAACTTTGGATCCCCGACGTACTTACGGACATTGTGAATTTTCAATTATGTGTTTTGTTTGTGATAAAGCCTTGCATCTGCAGATGTAAATTCGGTGATTTTCTGGAGAGAGAGATCCTAGAATATCTTGCAATGATGAGTTGTCCAGGAAGCTTCATAGTGATGGACTTAATTGCCTGGGAGTTATCTCAGACTTTGAACATGATGGGAGAAAAGGCTTGACATGATTTGTAGCTCCCTGTTTCAGGAATACAAAAGAACAGGGGTTCAAAACTATTTTGACCTAAATGTGCATGTATACTAGTAGAAGAAGGTGTAAAAGTGAGCTGGGAGGGTTGTGTATGAGTTGAGTTGAGGTACTTGGCTGTGAGAGCTGATCTCCTGTGCTATTGAAAGATGCAGACACTAGTCACCCTTCAATCAGTTAAGGATTCTCTTGCTCTGATTGCTATAAACCAGCCAGCCAACAAGCCAGGATTCTGTTGCAAACAATCACTATCAATAGGAAACAGGCCAAAAGAATTTTACTAACCTGCAAAGCTAAGAATTGCAAAATTGACAGTTCAATGTTCCACTCTTCACAAATAACCGCCAGTGATTGATTCATATATATCTTTTAACTTCTTATTTCTAATCTGAAGACTTGATTGTGTTATTATAATGTCTCGCTTTCAGTGATTAATAAACTCACCCTTTGTTAAGTTAAGAAAACCTGGTTAAATAGGCTCCTTTTAAAACATAAAGCCATTTAATGTGGGAGAAAGATATCCGTAAGTGGAGAATCCTTTGTAAATTGA
>NC_063339.1:14450111-14540264 GCF_021869965.1 Rhincodon typus | reverse complement strand
GTTAGGGTTAGAGTTAGGGTTAGAGTTAGGGTTAGAGTTAGGGTTAGGATTAGGGTTAGAGTTAGGGTTAGGATTAGGGTTAGGATTAGGGTTTTTGGTAGGGATAGGGTTAGGTTTAGCATTAGAGTTAGAGTTAGGGCTAGGGTTAATTTTAGGGTTACGGTTAGCATTAGGGTTAGGGTTAGGTTTAGGGTCACAGTTATGGTTAAGGTTAAGGTTAGGTTTTAGTGTTATGTTTAGGGATAAGGTCAGGGTTGGCATTAGCGTTAGGTTTAGGTTTAACATTAGGGTTAGGATTTGAGTTAGGGTTAGGTTTAGGGTTACAGTTAGTGTTAGGGTTAAGTTCAGGGTTAGGGTTAGCTGGAGCCTCTCAATTTGGTATATTTCACTTTGAAGTATAATAACGTGGAACCTGTCCTAGGTAACTGAATGCAACACTGTCACATCTCTTTATAAACTCCGTGTCAGATCCGTTGGTATTCTTCAACACACAGTAAATCTATTCAGCAGAAAACCTCAAGGACGTATGACACACTGGATAAATTGTATTGGAAGAAGGCCACGCTCCTGTAGCTTTCCATCATACTTTCAAGATTTCTAATGGGCTCAATACTGGGTTTTGTTGAAGCACTGCCCATGTTTGCATGTCTCTCCAGCTGGTGCATGCACTTATCACCAATTTGTCATAAGGCACCGAAAGAGACTTCAGTTGCATTTTGTTTCCCTTAGGAAACAGAAGATTGTTGCAAGCAATTTCGCAGCCTGTAGGCAAAGCAAGCAGTGAACTGCATTATCAGCAGATGTGATCTGCAGATGATTGCAGAGCTGATAGAGCATAATTTGTTTCAATTCATGAAGTCAAAATCTATGCAATTAATGAAGGCTTGATTTTTGAGCAGTCACAGTGCTCTCCTGCTGATCCTGGCCATCTGCATGGAAAACGGTGGAAGGCATTAACTCTGATAAACTGACCTGCTGGGTTCTTGTATGGTCTGCAGATTGGCTAACATCATTAAGGTTCCCCCTTTGCAGTCTGAAAGGAGCCAGTGGAACAAAACAGTTCAAAGGTTGCAATGACCTTTCCTGCATTAGGCCGTGCAGTGATTGCCTTGGAGGTTGGCAGTGCAGACAATGTACATTTTTCATTGGCTCCCTGGAGAGGCTCAGTCTCCTCATGCTGTTCAGTGAAAGTGCAGGAATGTTTGGCACAGTCTGTGCACTTGGCTAGGAGAGGGTAAGTCTGGGTGTGAGTAAACCTTCTCCTGTGTCTTGAACTATGGGCAGGGTCCTAGTTTCTTTCCATCCTCCTTCTCCTTTGAATGGACAATGGACCGAGGAATTCTGAGAGGGAATTCCATAATGCGAATGGTAATGCCAGCTATAGTGGTCTCACAAGGCCTCCACCTTCCAATTCCCTTTCACATCCGGGAGCCTACAATTGTCAACATAACAATCCATCGAAAACAGAAGTTACAATAACTAGCTGCTATTGACTGCTGCGATCTTTAAAACATGATGCTGAAAAAAAAACCTTTGTACTCTGCTTTTTGAGATGTATTAAAAGCAAAAGAAAGATTTGAAAGACTTATATTTATATAATCACCTCATGGTATCAGGACATTTTACAGTCAATGATGAGCATTTTGAAATGTATTCGCTGTTGCTATGTTAGGACAAATGCTCTGTTTTTTTGAGCAGAATCGGTAAGTGGTCATGCAGAAATGTAAAAGGGGACAGATTTGTGCAGCCTCTCTCGTGATTTCACACGGCTTTGAATATGTTCCTGAAGCTACCACCATGTTTGGACAAGAGTCTCCATTGCCTACTGCTACACTGCAGGACAGTATGTGTATCCAGGAATAGAAGGAAATCAGACAGAATTTATTTCAGCTACATTTTGAGGCATTTTCCACTTCAACTCCACCCAAAAGCATGCAAAACAGAAACCAAAATCCACCCCCGCCCCATAATTTGCCTAAAACGGATCCAACTTGACACCGAGATCCATGATTGATTATGCAAATAAGCCTACCCTAAGGAATTGAGCATTCTTTGCACTTGACTTTATGAGTGGGTGGGAACTGGCTTAGACCCGAAGATGAAAATTAACCACTGTCACATTTAACTTCTTTATAGGAGACACATTCAGCAAAATATCTTGCCTTTTTTGATACCCAGGACATTTTTAGTGCCGCAGGGACTGGCTGAGAAAGAGCCATTAGAATGTCAAAACACCAAGAAGAACTATCAAAGAGCATGCAAAGTGAGCCAATGCTTAAGCGTTTTTTTTTATGAGCAGAACTGAGTTTTGGCAGCTGGTGCTAGAAGTAGATGGCATAAACACTACCCACTTGATGCCACTACTATCTTGACCAAATAACTGCCACCAGGTAATTGGGCTGACCATTCCAGGAGAAGGAGATGGACATAGCAATGACAGCCACAAAGTCAGCTCGCACTGATGGGTGGTGCTGCCGCCATCTTTAAAGCTGCCTGCAGCAGAACACAATCATAGTCTTCCTGATTGGAGGCTACCCTTGTACGAGAAGACAAAGAGCCTTCCTTGGCTGAACTAAATCTTATCCGATGGCTGTATCATGTGCTGGTCGTCTTGTCCACTCTATATCTCTAGGTCTCTGCAACTCTGCCTGAGTCAGGATGGATTTCACAACCTAAATGTATTGAGCCAAAAGAAACTGACCTGACTTATATTCACCTGGCACCATTTGCTGTTGACCATGAGCCCTTTGTGATAAGGTATTGCCATCAGTGAGTGCTGATTCCAATCATGCTCTACTTTGGTTTTGTCCATTACCATAATACCATCAGCAATATACATGCATGTTCTATAATTCTGTCCATATGATGCTGGAACAGATCTTGACAGATTTATCCTATAGATAAAACAAATGGTTGTCCCTGAAAGCTATATCATCCAAGTGATGATCTGAAGGTAGGGACTTCTTCCACTAAGTGTAACAACCGATATCCATGTTTGGTATCCCACTTGGAGAAAAATTTAGCTCCTGGGAACTTGGGATTCAATTGTTCTATTGTTAGAATCTTGTACTGGTATCTCTTCAGGAAGAAGTTTAGGCATTTTACATCTAGCCACATCCTGACTACATGATGCTTCTTTAGTACAAACATAATTGAACTATACCAACTTGTGATGATCTACATGGTGGATTATGGCATTGCATGACATGCTGTCCAGTTGCAATAGAACTTTCTTTGTCTGAAAATGCTACACTTTCTGGAAAGGTTGATTGATGAAATCAAATCTTTTCTGAGGTACAATATGGAATCGCCTTTGAAACTTCCCATGCATCAGATCTGTCTGAGAACAATTGTTCTATCTGGGACTGAATCAATGTCTATATTCTTTCTCTCTTGGATGCCTTGGTGATCTTACGGATAGTTACAATGTTGAGAGCTGTACACACTGGTAGTCCTGTCCACTCTTAGCTGCTTTGCATTTTTAGTGTAGTAATGCAATGCATTAGCTCACAATCAGTGCAGGCAATTTAGTGGTGGTCAATTGTATCATTGTCAATTGCCCCTCGAGGTCCAGTGATCCTGCTACATGTCCCTTAGGATTCGAACTGGTGGGATATGTATTCTAGATTCCATGTCAATCTTGGTTCTGAGTGTGCTTTTGTCAGTTTTCCTTGGGTTGATGGCATTGATTGTGGCAAAAGCTTCAGGCTGGTTGACTTTGTCCACACAATGTGTTGCATTCAGCATGTGGAAAGCCTGTTCGTCCTCTGATCGGAAGTTGTTCCACTCTTGGTCCTGACTTGTGTCAGTGCAGTTGTGATTATCATGTATTAATTTCAGCTGACACAAGTCTCTGGTGTACTCCTTGCTGCTGTTGCTGTGCTCCTGCACCTGTTCTATGTGATTGTTCCCTGTTGCAACCTGATGTATGTTTGGAGCCAACTTTCCTCTTCTGGTGAGCTGTTTTGTGCTGCATGCCTAGCACAGATCATGGGATTCAGGACAGCTTTGTGTTGGGTGTGATAGACTACATCTATCTTTTTGTGTCTTGACTACAGTGTCAATTCTGTTTGCTTCACGTAATGATTGGAAGTGTTATCCAGCTAACAATAGCTTCATTTCTTTTTCCATCTTTTTGCAGTGAATCAATGTGGTGACCATTCTTTATCTCCCGAGAGATCTTTTTCAATAGATATTGAGGCACTCACCAACTCCATTATCTGCTCTGACAGATCAGCCTCTGTACAGTCACATACATCTGCTGACAATTTAATCTATTGAGTTCTTTGGCATTTACTTGTACAGCATCAATTCTAAACAAATCATTTTAAAGTGAACTCTTGTGTGCAGCTGATCTTTTGGCATCTTCTATCTATTTCATAGAGTCATAGACTAATACAGCATGAAAACAGGCCCTTTGGCCCAAACTGCTCCATGCTGACCATGGTGTCCTCTCACCTAGTTCCAATTGCCCACATTAGGTCCACATCCCTCTAAACACTTCTCACCAATGTACCTATCCAAAAGTTATTATACCTGCCTCAACCAATTTCTCCGGCAGCCCATTCCATACACACACCACTCTCTGTGTGAAGAAGTTGCCCCTCAGGTTCTTATTAAATCTATATCCTCTCACTTCAAACCTATGCTCTCTAGATTTCAATTCCCCATCCCTGGGAAAAAGACAATATGCATTCATTCTATCTATGCCCCTCATGATTTTATACACCTCAATAAAGTCACCCCTCATTCTCCTACGATCCAAGGAATAAAGTCCTATCCTGGCCAACCTCTCCCTCTAACTCAGGCCTACTAGTCTGGGATCTTTCTTCAGATCAGCCTGACTCTGTGCAATCCCTCATTACCAATAGCTAACAGAATCTTCATGGATACTTTAACTGGGCTGCAGCAGTTTGGTCTATGAAGAATAACAGAACGCTTCATTTAAAAAGTTTGAACTCACATAGAAGATCCATGGCTTTCCAATTCATGCTAGAGGACTTTGTAGCCATCCTTCTGTGCTATCAGCGCTGTCCTTAGTATTTGTTTTCTACTTAATTTTGGCTTGAAGCTTGTTCCAGGGATTGTTCTATTGGCTCTACATTGTTTCTGAATGCACCCTGTTTTTGTTTTGTTATCATTGCTTGAATTTAGATACACTTTCTCTCAGTTCAGCAAGGTTCAAATTTGAAATTGCCTGTAGATTGAATAGGTCCAATTAGTTAGCTGCCTACATGATCCTGGCCAATTTAGAGATAGTAATTGCACATAAACCTTTCTTGTTTCTTTTTTCTAAACTGTGGGAATTTCTGGATGACTGGTATATTTTGGTTACAACTGTTCTCCTTGGCCTTGAACTTTGTAAGACTGGTGTACTCTGTGATTTTGTTTTTAAAAATTCCCAGCTGTAAATCATGTTTTAGTGTTAACAAAATGTAACACAAATAAGGTACGTGGATTCCATTTAATCAAAAACTCTAGACATGTATTTGCAGATGAAATAATATGTACATTACACGGTAATCTCTAGGCATAGTCTCTGCCTTGAGTATTATAGTGCAGAGAGCCTGTGATGTACAGTTATGTGATAACATTCAGGTATACGGCTCATTTATGCCAGAAAATCTTAGAGATATTACTCCAAAAGGTGATAACTCAACAGAACAGGCCACCCTATGTAACAAAGTAAGCCTGGATAGAGGTTACAGAGGAGATTGGAAGATATGGGGCTGATGGGAGAATCCAGACATAGCAAGTACTTAATTGATATTTTCACGAAGTTTCACTAAGGTGAGCAGTGTGCACCTCAGTTTGCTTTGGAGTTAGCAACTGGATAAGCTGGGAGGGAGCAGTCATTGTGGAGGGAGAGGCGACTCAGTCATTGTCAGTGGATTCAGTCCCTTCAAAAGGATTAGATGAAGCTTGGCTGATGAGCACTAACCCTTTAATAGCAAACCCTGGAAGGTTGTTTCTAATTGTCCACACTGAGGTCGCATGTGAGTGCCACCAGAATGAGCTGTTAGGCTGGCGGCTGGTTAGGCATTATACCTGTTATTGTGGAGCAAGTAGGATTCTTTATTTCAGTCCCTGCATGAAAAGAGAACCCACAATGTCAAGGAAAGAGTCCTGACCAGTGATGTGGTACCATTCCTTACCATATTTATGCCCAAGGAGATGGAAACTCGGAAACTGGCAGAGGGGCATATTGGCTGCTCCATTGTAGACAAGAAGGCTGGGTGTGGGTGTACAAGGGCGGGTACTCCCGTGACAGGACAGCAGAGAGCTTTGGGCAAGCTCAAGGTTTGTTTCTTTGACTTTCACTGTATATACATCAATGTGAAGATGAGTTGCTTCTAGCAATTTGTGTTTAGTCTTTCTGTCCTTTTATACATATTAGTCACAAGAACTGAGAGCTGCCATTGCCTGGTGTGTCGATACTGTGCCTTTAAGAGAAGTGTTTGATCCTGTTTCACTTGCAAAGGCATGTTGTCACAGTGGTGCCGAAATGTTTCCTTCAGGCAGGCAGTTGGTAAATGGCTTTGAGTTCTCCCTGGGTTTTTTTTTAAATGTAAGACAAAAGAATCATGAGCGAGTGGGATCAGGTTCACACAGAAGGAGGATTTTTGTTTTGCTTTCAGTTATTTGGTGGTTTTTGCTGGCTGCTGGAGCTGAAAACCAGATCCAGACAGAGAGGCTTCCTCTTAAAAATCAAAAGGGGCAGGTTGTTTCTTTCAGTATTTCTTTCTTCTGGACTGGAGAGAGACAGCACGTGAGAATTATAACTGTGCTGCTGAATTGCCTCTACCAAGAGTGGGATGCTGGCCCTACTGGAACAGTTGGTGACTAGTGGGTAAATAACACATTATCTTATTAAGCATTTCAATAGAGTAAAGTTATGCCAATTCGTTTTGTTGCATTAATAAAATATGTTTCAATTAAAACTTAGTGACGGACCAATCAAATCATATCTGGAGCACAGCGCCTTAAACTTACTTTTAAAAAAAATATAAATGTTAGTGCCTAGTCTATCTGCATGTTATACATTGGTTGGGGGTGGGGATGGTCTGGCCTGCTCCATAACACTAGGAACAATTGACTTTAGAGGATGCTTCATTTGCTTGTACTCAGGCATCAGTTCAATTCAAGTGTTTGACTCAGAGTGACAACCTGGTGAGAGCACTGCACATGCTTCCTGACCAGCTTTCAGAGGCAGTGACAGCTGTGGCCTCTGGCAATGGAGGGGGCGGTGTGAGATTCCAGGCTGAAGCTGAGCCCCAGTGTGATGAAGCACCTCTGAAGCCATGTGTGAGGTGATGATGCTGAGCTTCAATGTGAGCTCTGTGAGGATCCGGCAGAATTTCCACTGAGAGACTGTCATGTCTTGCAGAGAGCCCATAACCAGCAGACCAGTCAGTGAATGGACGGAGGCTCACATTGTCATCACCTTGTCCATGATCTCAATCTAACAGTGGCAACGTGATTGGTGGATAAGATGCCTGAAGTCTCCCTCAGCTCCATATCATTCTTAGTGAAGACAGAGGCATCTTTCGTATTAAAACTATGCAGTATATATAAAAAAAATGACATTATAGTCACTGGTCAGCAAATACCAACTTAGTTTTAACAAGACTAAAAGAGCAAGCTATAAAGGTAGCTACCAAGAGTCAGGTGACCTATCAGATCAAAATTCCCTCAAGTCTCCAGAAAGTTATTAATTAATTGGATGAAGTATATTCCGTTGTAGGAATACATGGAAATGCAACACTTTGTGGTATTCACACATTCAGAGATCTGTAGAGAATCCAGTTCATCATAAATAGGCGGGAATAGCCATCATCTATTGACCATTGTGTAGAAATGGCTCCTAACTTCAAATAATTTTAAGTAAGATTGAGTAATTCACCTCCTGACTCCTCAAAGACAGTCTACCGTCTACAAAGCACAAGTCAGGAGCGTGATGGAATATTCCCCACTTGCCTGGATGAGTGCAGCCCCAACAACACTCAAGAAGCTTGACACCATCCAGGACAAAGCAGCTGCTTGAGTAGCACTACGATCACAGATATTCACTCCCTCCATCACTGAAGCTTAATAGCAGCAATGTGTTCCAACTACAAAATGCACTGCAGAAATTCACTAAGGCTCCTTTGACAGCACCTTCCAAACTCACAATCACTTCTACCTAAAAGCAGAAGAATAAGGGATACATGGGAATGCCACCACCTGCACGTTTCGCTCCAAGCCACTCACCATCCTGACTTCGAAATATATCATCATTCCTTCGGTGTTGTTGGGTCAAAATCTTGGAATTCCCTTCCTACAGGCATTGTGGGTCAACTCACAGCAAATGAACTGCTGTGTTTTAAGGAGTCAGCTCACCACCAACTTCTCAAGGACAACTTGGGCCAGCCAGCAGCTCCATGACCTATGAATGAATTTTAAAAAATTCTGTGAACCATTGATGGATTGATCAGATGAACATGTGGTGATTGTACCAATGTCAGCCAGGTAGACCCCATAGAAAATGAGTTCCCTGATTGGGGCTGGTAATCTGGTCCAATCAGGTGGTTTTGGCTGACAGATATAAATAGGCATGTCAGGGGTTCTACTCACTGTGAGAGCTGGCTCTGAGGAAGCTGGATCAGTGTCAAAGATCTCAATGTATAAATAAAGGGTGACAAGGTGACGGGATACTGGCCCCTGCGGAGTTATTTCAGACACATCCCCAGACTGACTTCAGTCACGTGTTTCTACTCTCTGAAGCAGACATGTGGAAAAACAAACCAAGCTTTAAATGAACAGCGCACAAGATTGCTCTGTGGTCATCTATCCCTTTTCACTGACTTTTACTTGCTTAAACTCTGTTGCCTTTGAATATCCAAGTGCACAAGCAAAAATCTTTAAAGAACTCGACCCAGCAGCTGCTGTTCCCAGAAGAATGGGCAATTTATCTATTTACCTATTAAACTATTTTCTCACCAAAAGTAGAAGGACCACTGAGTCTACCCAACTTATCAGCTTGTAAGAACCAAATAATTTTCTTATGAAGGTTTCCATTATAAGTATTATTTGGAAGACTCATTTCTAAAGGATTGTGAAAATTGGTTCATTGAGGTTCTGAGGAGCAATCTGGGCTTGTTTTAGCCAGAGGTCACTGAAAGAACACTGTTTGTCTCTTTTTTTTGTTAAAGGACATTTACTTGAAGCCACCTGAATTAAGCTAACTTTTTGAACTTGTTTACTGGAACTTGCCTGACTTTGGCTAAATATTTGGATTTACTGGAAGGCACACGTCTAGGATTATGGCTGACAGGAGTGTAGCAATTTGACATTGCTTTAGAATTTAGTTGAAGTGTAGTCTGTGATGAGTTAAACGACAAGCTCATCTTTCGTCACCCTTTCCAAGAATCCCTTTCAAGCATCCTATGTGAAACCTGAACAGCTGAAACAGCTATTCTCTTTGAAAGGCTTCTAGAAGTCTTTCTCTCGACGTTCTGAACTAACTGCAACTGAAAATATTCCAGGAGGACAATAATGTGTTTTGTGACCATGGTCTGTGCCTAGTCACGCATTTTATGTGCAGAAAGGTGCCAGATGGAAAGCAACCTGGAACATTTGATTGATTGATTGATTTTTTGTCACTGACGCCGAAATACAGTGAAAAGTTTTGTTTACAAGTGGTACAGGCAGATCGTAGTAAGCAAAGGATGTACAGATCAAAAAGACGTAGACAGAAGCATACAGGTTACATTGCACAGGGCGAGCGCTAGGCGAGATCAATGTTAGCAAGATCAGCGTTATTTGAGGCTAGAGAGTCTATTCATCAGTCTGATAACAGCTAGGAAGAAACTGTTCCTGAACCTGCTGGTGTGTGTGTTCAGGCTTCAGTATTTTCTGCCTGACAGAAGAAGTTGTAGGAGATCATTACTGGGGTGCGATGGGTATTTGATGATGTTGGCAGCCTTTCCACAGCAGTAAACCATGTAAGTAGAGTCCATTGATGGAAGGTTGGCTTCTGCAATGGGTTTGGGCTGTGAACACCACCTTCTGTAGATTCTTACGGTCCTGGGCAGAGCAGTTGCCGTACCAGGCCGTTATGCACCCGGACAGTATGCTTTCAATGGTGCATCTGTAGAAGTTGGTGAGGATCCTTATGGACATGCCAAATTTCCTGAGCCGCCTGAGGAAGAAGAGGCATTGTTGTGCCTTCTTGACCATTGTATCTATGAAGGAAGTCTAGGATGGGTTGTCAGTTATTGTCACTCTGAGGAACTTGATGCTTCCCAACCCCCTTAACCTCAGTTCCATTGATATAGATGGGAGCGTGTTCTCCTCCTTTCTTTCTGAGGTCAATGATCAGTTCTTTAGTTTTGCTGGCATTGAGAGAGAGGGTGTTCTCACTGCACCACGTCACCAAGCCCTCTATCTCCCTTCTGTATTTTGACTCATCATTGTTAGATATCCATTCTACTACAGTCGTGTCATTATTTCATAGCCTATTGTTTTATTCTCTCAGAACTAATAACTATTCTGGCAGATGTGTTTTATTTTCAAAGTTAATCTTTGTCGAGAAAGCTTATTTTTCCTTTAGGTTATGTGATTTTGCATTTGTGTGTGTGTGTGTTTGGGTTATGTAGAGGAGAGAGGAAGTGCTTCAGTGATACCCACAAGGCCTCATTGGCAATGTACAGCATTCCCACAGAAACCTGGAAATCACTGGCCCAAGACTGCCCAAAGTGGAGGAGGACCATCCAGGAAGATGTCGAGCACCTTCAGACTTGCCTTCAGGAAAAAGCAGAAGCCAGGTAAAAACAGAGAAAGGAGCGTACTGCCACACGAAAGCTCCACCTACCTCTTCCCACAACCACCTTCTGCCCCAAGTGTAACAGAACCTGTGGAAGCCATATTGGTCTGTACAGCCACATGTGGACTTATCCTGAGAGTGGAAGAGAGTCATCTTTGACTGTGAGGGACTGCCAATGATGATGGCGATATAGAAACACAAACATTAGTTCTTTTACATTTCAAACTACGAGTTAGTCAACTTTGCATCTTTGTTGAATAAAATTTGTTATTGTAATAAATCAAAATTTTATTAAGAAATGTATCTGGATCTTTTCATTATGAATTGAATGTAGGCAAATTGATATAATTGACCATATCAGTATCAAGGAAAACCATTTAAATGTCTGTTATCTCAAAGAGCAGTGGAACCAGAGAGAGAGAGAGAAAGAGAGAGTATTCCTCCAACCCTGCTCATCGCAATTTTAATTTTTATTAGACTTTAAAATGATCCCTTCATTTATTGTCCCACGTGTAAATTATCATTGTATATCTGTGAGCTAGGGCAAGTGTTTGTGCATAAATATTGGCATGTTTTTGTTATTTTTCTTAGATTCAGTTAAAGGCAATAAAAAACTATTCTGTTTGTATTTGAAAGTTGCAAGAAAATCCACCTGCGTGTGTCTTTTGCAGTCACAAAACACAAACTGTTTGAATACTCACTGAATTGTTATGCATTTTTTTTTATGAAAAGAAAGACTACTGCAGTCCGACTACGATTAGGAAATGAAGGGAACCATTCCTCACCTGATTGTGATACTCGTGAAAGAAAAGCAGTGAATAACCTGCTTTTTCCTCATGGGAGCTTCTCTCATGGCACTCCTAGTGGACAGCATCTTGGGTGAGACTAAGTGGGCCTTGCAAATGAGGGAAATGGCAGCTGTAAAAGGTTAAAGAACAATCTTTATTGATGGGACATGATCATTTCAATTTTGAGTGTACAAGTTCCTCCCTTGTGCCTACATCATGGCATCTTTCATATAATCCATTTTTTTTCTTCATCCAGACAGTGGTGAGCCTGTGGAATTCTCTGCCATAGAAACTGGTTGGGGCTAAATCATTGAATATTTTCAAGAAGAAGTTAGATATAGTATTAAGGGTTATAGGGATCAAAGGCTATAGGAGAATGTTGGGATGGGTACTGAGTTAGATAGATGATCAGCCATGATCATATCGAATAGTGCAACAGGATCAAAGGGCCCACTTGCCCAGTCCAGCTCCTATTTTCTCTGTTTCTATCCCTATGTCATACAGGATGCAGCAGTCATCAGCTTCCTTCCCTTATTCCTCAGCTAAGGATACCTCACATCTCACGATATCATCATTTCCCAGAGCCTCATCTCCTCTGCACTGTCAGGTTATGTGAAGCACAGCAGATGACTATGACCTGGCAGATCCAGTTTGGGGCATATTGAAGGGACTCACTGGAATGACCCAGGAACCTGAATCTCATCCCGGAGAGAACTGTGGTCAGTCTGATGGTGGCTCAGGTCATTGGGATGTGGATTTTATCTCTGCTTCTGGACCAGGGCTCCTTATTGGAATCATTAGCCACTGCTGAAAGATGGCCCTTGTGACCAGGAATCTAAGATAACAAGGTGTAGAGCTGGATGAACACAGCAGGCCGAGCAGCATCAGAGGAGCCCTGAATGCACAATGCTCACCCAATGGCTGCTGGATGCATTAATGATCTGATCTGTTGCCTCGTTACCACCTGATGAACTGTCAATGTCCACGTGCTCTGAGCCTCTATGTACTGTGAGGAAAATTGGAATGGGTTTGAAAAATCCTGGTCACCTGCCAATTTAATTGCTTTAAATACTTACTTCAGATCTGCAAGCAATTCCAAAAGGGCATGCTTCTTGGAAAATCAGTTACTAGTATTTCCAACACAAACTCAGTCAATTTCATGCCTTCCCATCACTTAGTCTGTCTGTTAAATTGCTGAAAAATCCAGGTTCTACTTTTCTTCATTTTCTGGAATTTTTTGACATCTGTGACACTTTTAAAGAAGTGTGTCCTTATTGGTTTTATCCTTTGAATCATCATTTTTGTTCTGATTCATCCACATTTAAAGTGGCTTCCCTTGAGCAACTCCTTTTCCTGGCATTTTGGCGTTGTCCCTTTAAGCCAGCTCCAGAATATGTGGTAATCCCATGATATTGTGTTCCCACTGGGGATTCAGGCTGACAGACAGCATGTTTGCGAGAAGCAGAAAAACAATGTTGTATTTTTATTCCTTCATCAACATTCCAGAATCATGGAATCACCTCTATAACAATAAATGATGTGAAGGAAAATTGGCCCATCTCAATTCATCCATCCATAAAAATTTACTGTTCCAGTTCTTGAATATCTAATAGCTTCTTAAATGGCTTGATGCATTTAAAGGAAATGTAGGCGAAGGATAAAGGATTAGATGGATATGGCGATAGGGTGAGATTGTGTAAGCAAGCTGTGAGGAAGAGTGTGTGGAGCATTATCACCAGCATAAACTTAATAACCTGCTCCTTTTCGTAAATTCTATATAATTCACTGGTCGTGGTCTTTAATATCCATTGTTTT
This sequence comes from Rhincodon typus, assembly GCF_021869965.1. Lineage (NCBI taxonomy): Eukaryota > Metazoa > Chordata > Chondrichthyes > Orectolobiformes > Rhincodontidae > Rhincodon > Rhincodon typus. The sequence goes on along the minus strand of NC_063339.1, from coordinate 14,526,857 downwards.
ACTTTACAACCAAACACGAGCCACTTTCCGTGCTTAGAGAAAAGTCTTGATTGTCAATTGTATATTTTACTTTTGCTGCTTTGAAGCCATCTCACCTTGTTTCATGTGGCTTGGCTGTGCAATATCTTTAGCCAATGTACATCTTTACAACTCAGTGGCGGGAACTTTCAATCTTTAGATCTACTTCTTTGACCAACCTTTTGGGAACCTGTTCTTAGATATCCTTAGGTTGCTTCAGGTCAAAGTTTTGTTTGATAGAATGCCTACGAGATATCTTTGAATGTGTTACAATGTTAAAAATGATTGATAAATCCAGATTGTTAAGGCTCAGTGTTGTAAGATGACCACTTTGAAGTTTGATCATGAGTTTTTTTTGTTCATTCATGGAAATGGGTTTAGGTCAACGTTTATTGTCTATCCTCTATTGACCCTGAAAGGTCATGGGTTTCTTCTTAAATGTGCAGTCCACACTGATGTGGGTACAATCACAGTACTGCCATACAATCATAGAATTCCTACATTATGGAAGCATGCTATTTGGCCCATCGAGTTGAAGACTCGGAAAGAGCATCCCACCCAGATCCACCCCTCTACCCTATCCATGTAACACTGCATTTCCCATGGCTAACCCATCTAGCCTGGACACTATGGGCCATTTAGCATGGCTAATCCACCTAGCCTGCACATCTTTGGACTGTGAGAAGAAACCAGAGCACCGGAAGGAAATCCATGCAGACACGGGGTCAATGTGCAAACGCCACATGGTCACCCAGGGGTGGAATTGAACCTGAGTCCCTGGTGCTATGAGGCAGCAGTGCTAACCACTGAGGCACAGTAACCCCACCCTACCCACCACACAACAACTGTGTCATGAAGAGGGTTGCAAATTTTAACCCAGTGACAGTGAAGAAATGATGATATATTCCCAAATCAGGGTAATAACTAACTTGGAATGTAACTCACAGTTGATTGTGATCCCATGCAACAGCAGCTAAGAACATTACCAAGGTCGCTGGACTGTTAGCCCAGAGACCCCAATAATGTTCTGGGGACCCAGGTTCAAATCCTGCCGCAGCAGATGTTAGAATTTGAATTCAATTTTTAAATCAAACTGGAATGCAGAGATTAATGACGATCATGAATCCATTGTTGATTGTCAGGAAAATCCATCTGGTTCACCAATGTCCTTTAGAGAAGGAAACTGCCATCCTGTCTGGCCTACATGTGACCCACAGCAATGTAATTGACTCTTTACTGACAAATGGGGAATTGGGGATGGGCAATAAATGTTGGCCGAGCCAGTGATGCTCTCATCCCGTGTGTGAATGAAAAAAAGTTATTCGCCACTGAAAATCTATTCTTGTCACCACAGCATTTATGTTGTTGGTCCAGTTATGTTTCTGGTCAATAGTAATCCCATGGATGTGAGGGTGGAGAATTGTTCTGCTGTCTTCTACTATTTTCGGATTCAAAGCGCAAAAATTGATGTGAAAATTAATAGCTTCATTACTTGCTCTGCATTGATATAATGGAAAAGAAACCTATACGAATTTTGGTTATTATTCTGAAAGTGGACACTTCAGGAGATGCAGACGTTACTTTTCGGCCCTGTGAGATTGCATATAGTGGATTGATAGCTCCCTACAGTGGCACAAATCACAACAGATTCACATTTAACTGAACCCTTATTCATGCTCGAGTGAAATGATGAAACATTTGGGGGAAAATATTGGTCTTGGAAACCACCAAAAATGGGTGATGGCCAATCAGCCGTCTTGATTAGACCTCAACCAAATTTATTTTCCAATGCTTTCAAGACAAATTTCCACCAGTAATTCCCTATTACAATGGAGCATGAAGAAAATAGCAACTCAGCTAGTCCCAACCCTAATAATTGGATAATTTGATGCTCTTTTTGATATAAGTTCAGCAATTAGAGCTTAATTTATTTCAGCGTTGAAAAGTCAAGGAAGAGGATCAATGCCAAAGGAAACACAATGCTGGAGCTGGTGACATTGCTTTGTAAAGATAATTCCAATCTAGACTGTAAATCTAACGTGGTAATCTGCATTTTTTGGATGCCAGAGATAACACGATTTGAGCGTGACTGGAGCACTTCATCATTTTGATTCAAATTCTCCACAAATCCATTCCAAACTATTCTAGTTCGCTTATACCTGAGGATGTGATAGGGAGATGGAGAAATAGATTACAAATCAGTTTAGATGATAAAAGCTGAGTTATATATTTAAAGAAAACTGATTTGATTTATACAAACATAATTAATATTAATGTAGCTGTACTTTTCCTTTGAAAATGTGTTGGTATATGGACACCAGTTAGTACATTTTCTAAGACAACAAGGTGCAGAGCTGGATGAACACAGCAGGCCAAGCAGCATCAGAGGAGCAGGAAGGCTAACGTTTCGGGCCTAGACCCTTCATCAGAAAAAGGGGAGGGGATGGGGGTTCTGAAATAAATAGGGACAGAGGGGGAGATAGGTAGAAAGGAAACAGACAGGTCGAAGAGGCGGGGATGGAGCCAGTAAACGTGAGTGTAGGTGGGAAGTTAGGGAGGGGATAGGTCAGTCCAGGGAGGATAGACAGGTCAAGGGGGCGGGATGAGGTTAGTCGGTAGGAGATGGGGGTGCGGCTTGAGGTGGGAGAAGGGGATAGGTGGGAGGAAGAACAGGTTAGGGAGGCGGGGACGAGCTGGGCTGGCTTTGGGATGCGGTGGGGGGAGGGGAGATTTTGAAGCTTGTGAAATCCACATTGATGCCATTGGGCTGCAGGGTTCCCAAGCGGAGTATGAGTTGCTGTTCCTGCAACCTTCGGGTGGCATCGTTGTGGCAGTGCAGGAGTTGTTTATTGCGAACAGAGCGTAGATGTTCTGCAAAGCGGTCCCCAAGCCTCCGCTTGGTTTCCCCGATGTAGAGGAGGCCACAACGGGTACAGCGGATGCAGTATACCACATTGGCAGATGTGCAGGTGAACATCTGCTTGATGTGGAAAGTCTTCTTGGGGCCTGGGATGGAGGTGAGGGAGGAGGTATGGGGGCAGGTGTGGCACTTTCTGCGGTTGCAGGGAAAAGTGCCGGGGGTGGGTGGGGCTGGAGGGGAGTGTGGAGTGGACAAGGGAGTCACGGAGAGAGTGGTCCCTCCAGAAAGCAGATAAGAGTGGGGAGGGAAAAATGTCTTTGGTGGTGGGGTCGGATTGCAGATGGCGGAAGTGTTGGAGGATGATGCATTGGATCCGGAGGTTGGTGGGGTGGTACGTGAGGACGAGGGGAATTCTTGTTTGGTTGTTATTGCGGGGACGGGGTGTGAGGGATGAGTTGAGGGAAATGTAGGAGACACGGTGGAGACCACTGAGCGGGGGGAGTTGCGGTCCTTGAAAAACGAGGACATCTGAGATATATGGGAGTGGAATGCCTCATCCTGGGAGTAGATGCGGTGGAGGCGAAGGAATTGGGAATAGGGGATGGCATTTTTGCAGGAAGGTGGGTGGGAGGAAGTGTATTCTAGGTAGCTGTGGGAGTCGGTGGGCTTGAAATGGATATCGGCTTCTAGGTGGTTGCCCGAGATGGAGACAGAGAGGTCCAGAAAGGAGAGAGAGGTATTAGAGATGGTCCAGGTGAACTTAAGGTTGGGGTGGAAGATGTTGGTGAAGTGGATGAACTGTTCGAGCTCCTCATGGGAGCACGAGGCGGCGCCGATACAGTCATCAATGTAGCGGAGGAAGAGGTGGGGTTTAGGGCCAGTGTAGGTACGGAAGAGGGATTGTTCCACGTAACCTACAAAGAGGCAGGCATAGCTTGGGCCCATGCGGGTACCCATGGCCACCCCCTTTGTCTGTAGGAAGTGGGAGGAATTGAAAGAGAAGTTGTTGAGGGTGAGGACGAGTTCGGCTAAGCGGATGAGGGTGTCAGTGAAGGGGGACTGGTCGGGCCTGCGGGACCGGAAGAAGCGGAGGGCCTTTAGGCCATCTGTATGGGGAATGCAGGTGTATAGGGACTGGATGTCCATGGTAAAGATGAGGTGTTGGGGACCGGGGAATTGGAAGTTCTAGAGGAGGTGGAGGGTGTGGGTGGTGTCACCGACGTCCTCCGGATCCAACGCATCATCCTCCGACACTTCCGCCATCTGCAATCCGACCCCACCACCAAAGACATTTTTCCCTCCCCACCCTTATCTGTTTTCCGGAGGGACTACTCTCTCCGTGACTCCCTTGTCCGCTCCACACTCCCCTCCAGCCCCACCACACCTGGCACTTTTCCCTGCAACCGCAGAAAGTGCTACACCTGCCCCCATACCTCCTCCCTCACCCCCATCCCAGGCTCCAAGAAGACTTTCCACATCAAGCAGATATTCACCTGCACATCTGCCAATGTGGTATACTGCATCCGCTGTACCCGTTGTGGCTTCCTCTACATCGGGGAAACCAAGCGGAGGCTTGGGGACCGCTTTGCAGAACACCTAAGCTCGGTTCGCAATAAACAACTGCACCTCCCAGTCGCGAACCATTTCAACTCCCCCTCCCATTCCGCAGATGACATGTCCATCCTGGGCCTCCTGCAGTGCCACAACGATGTTACCCGAAGGTTGCAGGAACAGCAACTCATATTCCGCTTTGGAACCCTGCAGCCCAATGGTATCAATGTGGAATTCACAAGCTTCAAAATCTCCCCTCCCGCTACCACATCCCAAAACCAGCCCAGCTCGTCCCTGCCTCCCTAACCTGTTCTTCCTCCCACCTATCCCCTCCTCCCACCCCAAGCCGCACCCCCATCTCCTACCTACTAACCTCATCCCGCCCCCTTGACCTGTCCGTCCTCCCTGGACTGACCTATCCCCTCCCTAACTTTCCACCTACACTCACCTTTACTGGCTCCATCCCCGCCTCTTCGACCGGTCTGTTTCCTCTCCACCTATCTTCTCCTCTATCCATCTTCTATCCGCCTCCCCCTATCTTCCTATTTATTTCAGAACCCCCTTCCCCTCCCCCTTTTCTGATGAAGGGGTCTCGGCCCGAAATGTCAGCCTTCCTGCTCCTCTGATGCTGCTTGGCCTGCTGTGTTCATCCAGCTCTGCACCTTGTTGTCTCGGATTCTCCAGCATCTGCAGTTCCTACTATCTCCAGTACGTTTTCTAAGTTGTGTATAGATTCATGTTCAATTCCTTCACTACTGGCTTCCATCCTGGAAATGAGGGCAAGACCCTGACAAATCTTCTTTAAAAGTATTTCCTAAATCCACAATCATCTACCTAGAAAGGCTAGAGCTGCTGCCACATGGAACTTGCACTGCCATCCCTAAGGTCCATTTTAAGCCACACATCATCATGATTTGGAAATATATCAACCTGTGTGTGTGTGTGTGTGTATGTATGTATGTATGTATGTGTGTGTGTTCACCAACACTTTCTCAAGGACAATTAAAGATAACAGATAAATTTTGGCTTTACCAGAAGTACCCACATTCCATGAATGCATAATTTTAAACTTTGCAATTTGTGAAAGCTAAAGAAAAATTACAGATGAGAAAAATTGTTGATAATTACTGAGATTAAGTTGTTAGTTAGGAGTCACTGTTGACTGAAATTTCACTCTATATTGTCGTTACACAGCTCACACAGATGGTAAAGTAGGTTCATTGGTGGCTGTGCATTTTACTGTCTAAGCCCCAAGTTCCCTCTCTAATGTCTCTTTCTCCTCAAGTTTGTTGTTGATGTTGGATAAGGCAATTTGAGACCAATATGTTCAACATTCCAAGGTTATTATCCCACAGGGTAATGTCAGAACATACAGACCTCTCGGGTTTCACTGGTTTCTAGTGAAACTAACAGAGGCATGTTTTCCTGTTTCTGTGCCTGGAGCTATTGGATGCCGTGTCTGTATCAAAACTGGGGAATCAGGTGTAGAGGAGGCTTTGCACATAGTGCAACCTGATGATATTTCATATCCCTGCCAATGAACGGACAGAGAACTGTGTGGACTTTGTAAGAAACAAAAGTCCTTCCTCACAATTTGATGTCAAAGCAACCAAGGTGCAGATAACATAACAGTAATTAAATCTAATGGTCTGGACTACTAGTCCAGAGACAAAGAGTTCCAATCCCACCATTGCAAATTGAGAATTTGATTTCAGTTTTTAGAAATGTGGAATTTAAAAGCTGTACAATATGACAGTGTTTGTATGACTATGAAAATGTTGAATTGATATAAAAACACATTGATTCATGAATGTCTTTTGTTAACGATTGGCCAATTAATATAAAAACATGCTGTTTGTTATATACTAATTTTGTTTTAGAAATTTGTAACATTATAATGTTTATGTATTTTCTAAGTATCTGGAATGTTGATAATAGCTTGTTCTACTCAAATTATTTGTGTCGGATCCAGAGAATGAGAACATAAAAATAGAGATAGTAGGAACTGCCGATACTGGAGAATCTGAGATAACACGGTGTAGAGCTGGATGAACACAGCAGGCCAAGCAGCATCAGAGGAGCAGGAAAGCTGACGTTTCGGGTCGAGACCCGTCTTTATGTTATCACATAAAAATAGAGACTAAAGAGATCATCAGAGAAGAACCCAGGTGGCTCTTCCCAAAGACGTCAAAAATACAGAAAATGTAACAATGAAATTAGTGGCAATCACTGCCCACTGACAGTTTGGGCATTAAGAAACATATTCACCAGCTGATACCGTGGAAAAGTAACAGATATCACTGGCGTGAAAGAAAGATGGAGTTAGCATTTGGAAGTATAGATTCACCTTCATTGAAAAACTTCAGGCCTATGGTTTCTTCATTGAGAAGCAGCCAAGCAGTCCTGAACGTCAAAGAGCCCTATTAACGCAAACAGCAGTTAAGGCATCAGGCTAGAAAAAACTGGCAAACAGGCAAAGGCAACAGTTAGAGTCTCGCAGTAATTATTTCCTGTGATTCCAATCGGATTAAATGTTCAGTCCCAGGGTCAGACAAAGCAATTTGGGAAAAGTAAGTATTGTACTCATGTAAAGTGATTTTGGCAATTCAAGGCACCTGGGTTTTATCAAGTGCGATTCAATGTGACATAAAGGGCAGCATGCACGATCTGACATTAACCCTTGCTCTGCTGAAATAAAGCACACATCTTACATGGATGGTATTATAACTGGAGTGGCTCAGAGTAAAGAAAATCTTTCTATCTTCTCTTGGGGTTGACTTCCAATCTGCCTTAAACCATGCAAGTAATGGATGGGTCACGCACAATTGATTATTCTGCTTTTGGGACTTCTGTCAATCTTGTTTGGTGACTGGTCATAGGGAGGTGCAATGATCACAGAATCACATGCATAAATATACAAACTACTTATTCCTCCCAGCTGTATCTGAACGTTTGATTTCCCTGTGTCACTCTCACTATAACATCAGGACATTGCTCTGTACCAATCACTTTCTCTTAAATTTTCATACTTGACAAAAAGCAAAGAATACTGATTGGAAAAGTAAAGGAAGGAAAGAAGATAATTGTAAGTAATGGGTCATCAAGAATGACTGGTCGTAACCTGGAATTGAAAGGAGTGTACGCATTGTGCAGACAGGTTATTTTTTGATGAACATAATTCATGCCTTCTTCCGTGCAAAGAATGGAAATCATTTAATTCAAGGGATGTGGGCATCACTGGCTAGGCCAACATTTATCCCCATCCCTGTTTCACATGTAGGCCAACCCATGATGGCAGATTTCCCTTCCCAAAAGGCATTAGTGACCAGGTAGGTTTTTACAACAATGGATATGGTTACCGTCGGGCGGCCACACCCACTGTTTTTCTTCAACATTTTTTATTGAATTGAACTACCTCCAGCTGCCATGGTAGGATTCGAATTTATGTCCCCGGAACCTCAGTGAAAGAATGAAAACCCAATTGCAATTTACACAATAAAGCAACAAGAGAATTGATTTCAATCAGTTTTCAGTCAATGGATCAGACTCCAAAGTTGTTGCATCACTGTAAGGAGTGGCAATAGCCTGGTGGTATTATCACTGGGCTATTTATCCAGAGATTTAGATGGGGACCTGAATTCAAATATTGCCATGATAGGTTATGAAATTTGAATTCAATAACAAATCTGGAGTTAAGAGTCTAATGATGACAATTTATTGTTGGGAAAGACCCATCTGGTTCACTAATGTTGTTTAGGGAAGAAAACTGCTATCCTTACCTGGTCTGGCATACATGTGATTCCAGACCCATAACAATGTGGTTGACTCTTAAATTACCCTGTGTGGAATTATGGTTGAGCAATAAATGCTGGCCTAATCAGAGATGACTGCATCCTGTGAATGAATTTTTAAAAAAAGTTATGCCTTTCCTAGCATTCAGTCATTATTTTAATCTGCGTTGTTGGTCAGAGTGACTGACTTGCAAGACCCATTTGTTCTAGCATGATCAGTGTTAAATTATGAATACTGCTTGAATAAAATTGAATTGTTTTCTAAATTAGTGGCTATGCATCAAAGCTCTGAATTGGCTATGCACTAATGGGTATTTTTATACACCAGTCGCTGAAAGGAAGCTTGCAGGTGCAGCAGGGAGTAAAGAAGGCAAGTGGTAATAATGACTTTCATAGCAAGACGATTTGAGTACAGGAGCAGGGATGTTTGATGCAATTGATGGGACCACACCTGGACTATTGCATGCAGCATTGGTTTTTTTTTATCTGAGGAAGGATGTTCTGGCTATGGCGGGACTGCAGCAAAGGTTTACCAGACTGATTCCTGATTCCTACATTCTTTGCAAATGTCCAGTCTCCACCAATGATCCACTCTTTCCCTTTAGAGTGAACCTGATGCTTGAATGACTTGAGTGACACACATTTGAAAATCAATGTTTATCCCCTGGCATTGTGGATATTACCTTGCATGCATCTCTGGATTTTATCTGAACATGCACAAAACTAAGAAACTGTATTCTTTATATGGGCCACTGGGAAACCTCTTTCACGCAATAGGAATCCATAACGTCACTATATTCTCATTTCTCCAACCATTGTCATGCACAGACACATAAAGCCCTGCAGGGAGCTTGATGTTTGGCATAGTTTTAAGATTAAAAATGACCTTAGGTACTTGTGTTTTTTTGCAATTATCTGATTAGGAACAGCTAGAAACTGTGCTTTTGGCATTGAGACTTCTTGGACATTGCAGAGCAATCTTGGTTTTCCATCACAACATTAGACTGTTTTGTTCCATAAGGTCGGTTCTGGGTTCGATTTTGTCCGCTTCAGTGCATATAACTCATTGGATTTCTGGTGATAATGATTGTTGAGGACCCATTTTGTTCATACTTCTCAAGATTGGGACCATTTTCTGACACTGAATATGGCCATGGGCATCTTCCCCAGGGGGACATTCTTTCTTCTTCCATTCTTGCATTAGCTTTTTCAGCAGCACTAGACTCCCTTGCTGCAGTACAGTAAGCAATTGTTACAGTTTTTAGCTTGAAATCAGCTTCATACTCGATTTGGAGATAGTAAGAACTGCTGATGTTGGAGTCAGAGATAACAAGGTGTAGAGCTGGATGAACACAGCAGGCCAGGCGGCATCAGAGGAGCAGGAAAGCTGACGTTTCAGGTCAGGAACTATATTTGGGCTTGATCCCATAAACTTACAGTGGAGCTAACTTTTCTGGGATGAAAAACTGAGGCTGACTGCTAGTACAAGTACAATGTGGGAGATTGCGGTGTGTTATGATCAAGGTGTTTAATGTTTTAAAAGGAGCTAAATGTAGCTGTAGAGATTTGACTTATATACCAAGTACATACAAAAACATGATTTTTGAAACCAAAAAACTGGGGTAATTTTATACACAGGGTTGACCTGTACTCTGCCAACTATGTGTGAAACTCAGATAAGAAAATAAAGTTGAGTACAATGCAGCCTTCAATGAATGGTGGAACAGACTTCACGATCTGAATGGCCCGCTCCTGTTATATTCTGATTGAATTTGGCAGCATTCAATTATTGCCTTCTTCAAACAGAAGTTGGAATCAATTTACTCGCCTCCCTTTACCTCATTTACAATGTAAAAATGTACCCCTGTGTTTACTTAACAATTTATCACATTGTCAAAACCTTCAAGAGCTGCAAGGTGTGAATTACTTTCGAAGTACTATGCATATGCCACATCAATGAATGCGAAACATACACTTGACAGATTGTACAAATCTCTAATCTACCAAGTTAGGAACAGTGCAAGTCACTTCACAATGTGTCTTTACACAGCTTTAAGCAAATCTAAAAACAAGGGTGAAAATAGGTGAGAGGGAACTCAGTTGAGTGCCGGACTAACTTGGTGGGACACAGATTCTGAATTCTATTTTTGTGGTGAATTCCTACTTTTAGATGTGTAATCTTTTATGAATGGTAACAGCAAAGGAGTTGCTTAGTGAAATCCGCAAGAGGCAGGAAAGGGTTGAAAGGGTGCCAAATGAATTGTTATCAATTGATAAAAACTGAAAGAACTGCGGATCAGAAACAAAAATAGAGATTGCTGGAAAAGCTCAACAGGTCTTGAAGCATCTGTGAAGAGAAATCAGAGTTAACATTTCCAGTGTGGTGACCCTTCTTCAGAACTCTTATCAAATATTAATTGATCACTTCTGCACCCAAGGTGACATTGGAGTAAGCCCCCCAGCTTTGTTCAGGGAGGTCCTAAAACCTGAGAAGGTGAGATTATATTGTGGGTTTAACATTGGAGGCAAATTCATTAACACTAAGTTTCTTACAGTCTTAGAGCTGTACAAGAACTCCAAAATGTGTTAGCATTTGCATCTGATGGTTAATTCCTAACTGGAATTCTTTCGGAGAATGTGGTCATTGAGTTAATAAAAAATTAGCTAGTGGGATTGGAAGCTGGGATGGTAATATGATGTGGAAAATGATAATAAATAGTCAAAGTTTTATTTTGGGATAATGACAAGATGCATACCATTGGGTTTTGTGTTTGGCCATGGAAATTGCTGCTTGGAACATGAATGCATTGTAGATGCAGAGCAATGCAGTGACAGATGGAGTCTAATGTGAGAAAGTAGAATGTGTGAGATTATTCACCTCAGATACAAAAATAGAAAAGCAGAATACTTTTAAAAACACAATAAAGACTTGCTGCTTTGTTTTTAGACTTGGTCTCCAAAGTTAGTTTCCTGTGAGGGGATGGTTTCATAAAAGTTTTGTAGGACCAGGTCAGTCCATTTCTATCTCGTTCATTAATCGATTCAGTTAAAGAGTTATACAGCATGGAAACAGACCCTTCATTTCAACCAGTCTGCACTGAGCGGCATATTGGATTCAAAACATTAACTCTGTTTCTCTCTCCACTGATACTGCCAGACCTGCTGGGTTTCTCCAGCAATTTCTGTTTTTATGGGTGTTTGACAGTGATGCAATATCTTCATGGACACCATTTCTGAGACTTTCTTTTTAACTCCAAACTTATTTAATTCACCAAATTTAACTCTTCAGTTGATGTGATTTGAAATAGATCAGTGGTCTCAGCCTCTAGATTATTGGTAAAACCAATAACCACATGCTACCATTATGTAGGTACAACTCAAATCACAGCAAATGTAAATATAAGATGTACAGTGCATTGATAAATAGACTATAGTTCCCAAATTTAGCTTTGCACAAATGAATGGATTTCAAATTTCTTAAAATATTTTTTCTATGACTCCTGTTCTATGATGATACAAGTTCACTTTGTCCAGAGCTGGTTATAAACAAGATGAATACTATCTCCTGTGAACTAGACCTATTCTATAATGAAATCATGGAATCATGAAACCTGGAGCTTGTCTGGTCAGACCAGGCGCATGGTGAGAGGAGACGTACAAAGAACCTTAAACATCTGCATCAACTTAAATCTCTTTCCCTTTGAACAGTAAATAAAAGTGTTTTTCATTAGGGTTAGTATTAAGATTAGATACTGAGAAGGTATATAAATGTCATGCACATTTTAAATGTTTTTGTCCCGCTGGGCTAATCTGAAAAACACACCACAGAATGGTAATGCTTGGCTGCATGCATTCTCATTGATAGGAAGGAGAACATAGGAGCGGTTTCATTACAGACAATGAGTGGGCTTAACTAATTATGTGGCAGGATGCTGCGTAATACAATTTGTACAGAAAAGTAATATTTATAATCTTAGATTGCATGCAAAGAACTCATTTAAGATATTTTTAATACTTCTACTTCCAATCATTAGATTTTAACATCACTGCAACAGATTTAAGACAAAACTTTTAGAAAGAAATTCTAAGCCGGTAAAAGTTTTGGTAGTACAGTACAGTGAGTCAAACTGACAGTATAGAGACGTTAGAGTCCAATTTGTTGTCTTGGGTTTTATTTATCCCTCAACCAATAAATGTGTAAACACATTGCTTATTATCACATTCCTCTTAGTGGGAGCTTACTGTGAATAAAGTGGTTTGCTGTGCTTCCTACATTACTGCAATGAGTGTGCATTGAGAGTATTTATTTAATTTTATTTGGCTTTGGGATGTCATGTTATTGTGAAATTTGCTATATAAGTTCAAGTCTTTATTTTTTAGCCACATTGGCAGAATAGGGTTTGATACTTTGCTGATTTGAATTGACTGTAAAATGGAGAGAAGGATTGACTGTATATTGTCTGTCATATTGTCACGATGCGGCTAATAATAGTGTGTGGGATGTCAAGCCCCACTATTCCATGAGGTATTATGAGTGTCAAATGTAACCAATTTCATCACCAGAACAGTTAATGCCTAACTGTGGCCAGTGTATAAGATAGGACAAACTTACACGAGTTTTATCACTGAACAAAAAATTCATACACATACCTATTATACTAAAAGTAGTCTCTGCCGTGCCAAAAATCATTCTTTAAAAAGACATGCCTTTGTGTAAAAAGTTGCCATAGTTCTTCCAGACCATAGGGCGTCTCTCTCTCTTGAGAGAGAGAACTGGCAGTGGCTTAACCTGAGGGACACCACATATCAGGCAGGAGGCGAAGTTGAAAAGGAACCTTCATGGTAACCTCATCCAATACGCGGACCACGCTGTATCACTCTACATCACAAATCAGCTGACTAGCCAACTGAGCTAATCTTTGTGTAACCAATAAGTGACTGAATAGTTCCACTTTCTTTTGAGTTTTATGTTAAAAATTGATTTATTCTCTGCAACAAAGCAGTCCAAGATTTCATTTTGCTTCCCAGTTTATATTTCCAAACAAAATATCTGTAATCATTACAATATCAGTCTGGACCTGAGGAGTTTACAGAGCTTGACCTACTACAGACAACGCTGTGTCAATATGAGAATCAATGTTCACTACTGAAATGGGCAGGATTGATTGATCCACTCAATACAATAGGAGTATACATGGAAGGATTTGATATGTTTTGAGACGTACATTGATCAAATAGACAGAGAATCAAATAGCAGAGTGGCTTAGTACATTAGAGTGCTATACAATAGGAGTGAATGAAGAATGATTTGGATGTATGCAGTTCCATACAATGGGAGCATTGTATGCCTGGACTTGTGCTCTTTCTTATGCATGTACCTTATTGTACATTAAATACTGTGTGGTTTATTCATGTTTGAGTGTGATCTCCTGCATGTTAACTGCCCCAGCAGATGAGAGTGAATTAACTTTTTCATTATGCTTGCACTGGGCGAAAAATGTTAATTCACTAACATCTGTTGCTGTATGGTTTCTTTGTATCTCTGTTCCAGGTTGTGTGAGTAGGTCATGCACAATCCTTCTCCCTTAATACCACAGCAGCTGATTATTTGAAGACAAGGCCACTCATTTGCAGCTTCTCTGGGAAAGTGAACAGAATCATAGACTACAATTCCTGAAGCACTGGTGAATGTCCAGGGAAATTCTTTATTGCTGAGTAATAAACAAAGAATTTGTGTTATTCAGCCACCATAGCCCAGTTGGCTGGATTATAAATGGAATTAAAGAAAGTGATGCCAAAACATGGTAAAAATATTAGAATTCCATTGAATAAGAATAGAATTTAGTTTCCAGTCACCCTAAAGAGGTGGCCCTGTCCAAAGGCCTTTAAAGTAGGACCATCTGCAGTGGTAATGAAGGAGTCAGTATTTATTTAGGTTTGACATTTGCTTATGCACTTTATAGATGTTATTCCAGCAACTTGAGCTCTCAGCTTCAGTCTCATCCCAAAAACAGCAGTCGTACCTATCTAACATCGGCTGGATGATCATTTCATCTAACACAGCGGAGACATGTAAAAACTGAAAGTATTGGAAACTCCCAGCAAATCTAGTGGCATCTGTGGAGACAGAACAGTGCTAACATTTCAGTTTGTGTGGTTTTATAAGCAATTGTGGAGGCAGGAAAAGAGGGGAGAGGAGTAAAGAATGAAGGTAATGTCAGTGATCGGGTGAAGGGGCAAGAGTCATAGAAGCATACTGCTGTACAGCATAGAAACAGACATCTAAATTAATCTAGTCCTATTCGACAGCATTTGGCCCATACCCTTCTAAACTCTTCTTATTCATATACCCATCCAGATGCTTTTTAAATGTTGTAATTGTACCAGCCTCCACCACTTCCTCTGGCAGCTGATTCCAAGTACACAACAGCCTCTGTGTGAAAAAGTTGTCCCTTAGGATCCCTTTTAAATCTCTACCGTCTCACCTTAAACCTATGCCCTCTAGTTTTGGACTCCCATACCCTGGGGAAAAGACCTTACTATTCACCCTATCAATGCCCATCATGATTTTATAAACTTCTATAAGGTCACCCCTCAGCTTCTGACACTCCAGGGAAAATAGCCCCAACCGATTCAGATTCTCCCTATAGCTCAAACACTCCAACCTGGCAACAGAGATAGTAAGAACTGCCGATGCTGGAGTCTAAGATAACACAGTGTGGAGCTGGAGGAACACAACAGGTCAGGCAGCATCAGAGGATCAGGAAAGCTGACATTTCGGGTTGGGACCCTTCTTCAGAAAATCTGAAGAAGGGTCCCGACCCGAAACGTCAGCTTTCCTGCTCCTCTGATGCTACCTGGTCTGCTGTGTTCCTCCAGCTCAAACCTGGCAACATCCTTGTAAATCTTTTCTGAACCCTTTCATTTTATGACATCTTTCCTATAGTGTGGAGACCAGAATTGAAAGCAGTATTCCAAAATTGGCCTGATCGATGTCCTGTATAGCTGCCTCCCAATTCCTATGCTCAACGCATTAACCATAAAAGGTAAGGATACCAAACACCTTATTCACTATCCTGTTTACTGGCGAGCCCACTTTCAAGGAACTATGAACCTGCACTCCAAGAAGTCTTTGTTCAGCAACACTCCCCAGGACCTTACCATTATGTGTATAAGTCCTGCCCAATAGAGGGATGGCAATGGGATAATATAGAAACAGAAGTTAAATGCAGAAAAGGTTTAAGTGATTACAGCAGAATTATTAACTTCCTTTGACTGAAAAAAGCAGGATCATTAGTCATTGAACTCAATATTGAGCCCAGTTGTAATGCACTCAATTGGAAATGTAAATTTCCACAAATTTACTCTGAGTTTCTATGGAAGTATGTAAGAACCCAAGGTCAGAGTGGGATGGTAATTAAAATAGCATGTGATCAAGAGCTTCAGCTGAATCCCAGTTCCCTGAAACAGTCATCTAACCTGCATTTGTTCTCTCCATTGTAGAGGAAGACCCCGATGTGAGCAGTGAATATAGCTTGTTAAATTGCAAGTAAGTTGCTGTGACACAAGAAATGAATGTTTGTGGGCCTTCAGACAGTGCAAAAGGAAGTGGTGAGCAAGTTGCTTTGATCTCCCTATGCTTCCATGGGACGTAGTCAGGGCATTAGAGTAATGGATGAGTGGGCCAGAGTGTTTCCAGAGGGAATGTACCTTCAGAATGTTGAAAAGCAGGGGGAAGGGGTAATGTGTTTGGCAGGAGTTGGCAGTTACAGCAAAAATTGATCTATTAAATACAGGCTGTGAGGTGGAAGATGAGGATAAAATGGGCCCTATTGCAATTCTGGGAAGGAGGGGTAATGTGGGAAATGGATGGAGATGCATCCTCAGTTGAGAATGAAGGTAGGTACACTGAGACAGTTTTCAGAGAGTAACTGCAATATTATAAAATTTAACAAAGAGCAATAAAAGGGTATGAGGACTTCAACAACTTACAAGGTTTATTTTCATATGAGGAAGCAATAACTGTTTACTATAATAATACATTAATAACTTACACAGTGATGACACTTCAAAAACATACCATTGCACTTAAAGACACCTTTTCTCTTTCTCTTGCCTTCAGAGTGATTGTTAATGTAATGCCTAACATTACTGGCTTTAAACAGCCTTCTACACATTGTCACATAGGATGGTTATGGACACAGCTTGAACAGTACCTTCACCTTCACTTCAGTCTTGATCTTCACAGCTATAGACAGCACAGAGGGAGATAATGGCTAGAGCTGGTGGGCTGGGGAAATGAGGAACAACATTTCCTGAGTGAAGTTTGTGAGAACTCTTGTTTATAATTTAGGATACAGACAGGAGCAGTTAGACAAAGTTATAGATTAACTGAGTTTTAAGTGGAAATGTGAGTTACTAACAATGATTTTGGCAGCTATCACATGAGAATTAAAACATTTCTGTCTATAATAGATTGACAACCATCCATTAATTTGGCCTGCTTTCTGGCACATCAGTCTGAAGACAGGCCTTGTTAATAGATGGGTTTTTTATTCCTTTTATGACTTTTAGATTAAACTGAGTAGGAGCTTTGAATCAGTATACATTTACACGAGTATTTTATGAAATGGAATATGATAGGGGTAAGCTAGTTGTGCAGTGATACAATGTTTACAAAACGTGGTAATGACTTAACTGGCATTGTTGCTACCAAAGGCAGATAAGATTCCTCTAGCACTTGGAAACTCCCCATTGACTAAAGAATTTTAGTCTGAAGTCTTGGAAGGTTCTATAGAAACACAAGATATAATTTCTTTCCTTTATGCACATGGGCAAGTACATGGTAAATTGGTAATAAAATTCCCAAACAGTGCATGTTGCAAAGGTAACAAAAAGAAAAAACTAAGGGCGCTGTACATATCATTTATAACAAAGCAAATGAATCGATTGCTTACATTGTGGTAAATAAATATGGTCTGATAGCCATTAAAGAGATGTGGCTGCAGGTTAACAGGGATTGAGTTCTGAGCAATGAGAGGTATATGACATTTAAGAAGAAGGAAGCCAGGTAAAGGTGGAAAGGTTGAACTGTTAATCAAGGATGGCATTTGGGCAACAGTTAGAAGTCACTTTATTTAGATCAGGCAGTAGAATCAGTTTGAGTGGAGATAAGGAACAGTAGGGGAAAACATTCTGTAATGAGAGTGAAAGTGGTCTACAGGGCTCATAACATTAAGCACAGTGTAGGACAAAATATACAAGAAGGAATATTAGATACTTGTGATAAAGGACTGGCAATAATCATAGGTTAATTTAATATACATATAAAAATTAGATTGACAGTAGCAATCTGAATGAGGAGTTCATAGAATGTTTGCAGGGTAGTTTCTTAGAGCAACATGCTCTGGAATCAGAGGTCATATTATATCAGACTTGGTAGTATGTGATGTGACGGAATTAATTAATGACTTCTGACTAAAGGCACTCTAAGGCTGCAGGTGCCACATATCATTGAGCTTTATATCTGATTTCAAAGGTAGAAGATTGTGACTAAGTTTAATATTTTAAACTTAAATAGGAGCAACTATGTGGGCATAAAATCCAAGCTTGATGAAATGAATCAGAATGGATCAACGAGGTGCAGTGACAGAAATTTAAAGGGACATTTCAAAACACTCAGGATAAACATATTTGCACTATAAAGGAAACATCTAAAGGGTGGACCCACTAAAGATTGCATCAAACTTAAGGAAAAAGCATTTAACTATGCAAAGATAAGAGATGGGTCAGATGATTGATCAGAATATAAAGAATGGCGGAAAATGACACCAAGGTTAATTAATGGAAAGAAATTAAAGTATGAGATGAAGCTAGCTAGAAACATAAAAATGGATATCAAAAATTTCTAGAGGTATTTAAAAAGGAAAAGAAATAGATTGAGTGTTGCTGCTCTAAAGAGTGAGAATGGGGAGTTAATAGCAGATAATAAAAAAAAGGCAGGTGTAATGAACAACTGTTTTGCTTCTGACTTCTCTATAAAGAATACAAAAAGTATTCGGGTAATAGCTTCAAATCAGGAGGTTGAAGAGAGAGAGGAATTTAGAGAAACTACAACCATAAGGGAAGCGGCACAAAGCAAACTGAGGGAGCTCTGGGCTGACCAGTCCCGAGGTCCAGATAGACTTCATCCACGTAAAAGAAGTGGCTAATGAGTTCGTAGACATGTTGGTGGTAATTTTCCAAATTTCTCTCCAGTCAGAAAAGATTCCAGCTGACTAGAAAGTAGCAAATATAACTTCTGTACTCAAGAAGAGAAGAAAGCAGAAAGCTGGGAACTGTAGAACATCTTCAGTGACGCTTGTTATCGGGAAGCTGTTAGACTCAACAAATCAATGCTGGGCACTTAGAAAAACCCTAATCATCATTAGTTAAGCATAATTTCCCTTTCACAAAACTAGTTATGGAAGCTTTCACCAACAGTGCTAACATGTAGCATTTGCTCAGCAATAACCTGCTCAGTTTGGGTTCTGCCAGGACCACTCAGCTCCTGACCATATTACAGTCTTGGTTCAAACATGGACAAAAGAGCTGAATTCCAGAGGTGAGGCGAGAGTGACAGCCCTTGATATCAAGGCTGCATTTGACCAAATGGGGTATCAAGGAGCCCTAGCAAAACTGGGATCAAAGGGAATCAGCTGTAAAACTCTCTGTTGGTTGGAGTAATACTTGGCACAAAAATGGTTGTTGTCGTTGGACGTCTGTCACCTCAGCGTCAGGGCATATCTGCAGGAGTTTCTTAGGGCAGTATCCCAGTCTCAACTACGTGAGCTCCTGCCTCAATGGCCTTCCATTTATCATAAGGTCGGAAGTGGGATGTTTACCGATAATTCGGTAGGGGAGGTGATGGCCTGGTAGTATTATCGCTGGACTGTTAATCCAGAGGTCCAGGTAATGCCCTGGAGACCTGGGTTCGAATCCCAACACGGCAGATGGTGAAATTTGAATTCAACAATTCTGAAATTAAGAGTCTAGTGATGACCACAAATCCATTGCCGATTGTCAGGGGGAGAAACTCATCTGGTTCACTAATGTCCTTTAAGGAAGGAAGCTGCCATTCTTACTGGGTCTGGCCTACATGTGACTCCAAACCCTAAGCAATGTGGTTGAACCTTAATTAAGGATGGGCAATAAATGCTGACCTAGCCAGTGATACCCACATCCTGTGAATGAATAAAAAAATTGCACAATGTTCAGCATTATTTATGACACCTCAGATACTGAAGCAGTCCATATTCAAATGGAGTAAGAACTGGACAATATCCAGTTTTGGGCTGATAAGTGGCAAGTAAGCTTCATGTGACACGAGTGCCAGCCAATGACCATCTCTAACAAGAGAGAATCTAACCACTGTCATTTGACATTCAATGGCATTACCATTACTGAATCCCCAATTGTCAACATTTGGAGGTTACCATTGACCAGAAGCTGAACTAGCCACATAAGCACTGTGGCTACAAGCCCTGGGTCAGGGGCTAGGAATCCTGCAGTGACTAACTCTCCTCCTGACTCCGCAAAGAATGTCCACCATCTACAAGGCTCAAGTCAGGAGTGTGATGGAACACTCCCCACATGCCTGGATGCTGTGCAGCTCCAACAACAGTCAAGAAGCTTGACACCAATTGCTACCACATCCACAAACATCCACTCCCTCCACTGCCAAAGTTCAGTCGCTGCAGTGTGCACCATTTACAAGATGTACTGCAGAAATGCACCAAGGCATCTTAGACAACACCTTCCAAACCCATGACCACTACCATCTAGAAGGACAAAAGCAGTAGATACAAGGGAACAATAGGACACTGCTCTAAAATTAGGACTTCTTTTTATAGGAGAGATGAAGAGATTTTTTTTCTTCCTGATTTGTACAACTTTGGAATTCTGCTTCAGAAATCGGTGGAAATAGAATCATTGAATACATTGAGGCAGAGGGAGTTGGATCCTTTTAGTCTTGGGAATCAACCGGTTATTGGGAAGGTGGGATTGGAAGTGCAAACAGAACACTCATGATCTTATTGAATGGCAGAGCAAACTCAAGGGCCAAATGACCAAATTATGTTCCTATTCATATATTCACAAAAGAGAGGGAGGATCTCCCATGATCTAAATAATGATCAACACTGTGCTTGATTTGTCAGTTACTTGTATGGAGTGTTGGAGGCTTATCTTCTCTCACACTGGTGGAAGGAGAGCAGTGCAGAGAAGGGATTCCCTTCTAGTTAGTAATCACAATTGTGCAAACTCATATGCCATGTTAGTTTTTCACTATCTAATGAGTAGGATCAGTCATTTTTGGCTTCATGTGCATGGCCTGTGAGATTTGAACCTTGGTCTCCTAACAAGACATATTAAATCAACAGATTAAATCATGTTCATGGGAAAATGCCCTTAAAATAAAGGATTTGAAAGTCACTATTTTATATACAAAAAAAGCATATAAAATCCTTGTTTTTCTCATGTCTGTATACAATGGATTAATTCTAATTACAGCCATATTTTGAAATCATGTCAGCTATTAAATCCTGGCATTTCTTTGACACACAAATTACATTTACAGTTCTTCATTGACTCATCTTGTTAATCTCCAATCATAGCCAAAAAGACACTTATTAAAAGTTCCTTTGGCCTTAAGAAGTCCTGAATCAAAGCCCATGCACAGTACAGATAACACAAGTTTAATGGTTTAAAATGTGTCTGGAGTATTCTTTCTCAAGTGGCAACACACACACACACATTCTCACACTCGCACACACACTCACACATTCTCTCTCTCACTCACACACACATACTCTCGCACATGCTCTCACTCTCACACACACACAATCACACTTATTCACATTTTCCAATATACTTTCACACATGCATGACCAATCACATTCATTCAGTTATGCACTCGCACACACATTCACACATACATTTCACTCATACGCACATTCTCTCTAACACGCTCAGAAGCATTTACAGACATTCACACTGACGCGAACACACAGTTTCACACAAAAAGTCTCACACACATGCATATAGACAGACCCTAAGGTGTAGTTGTGTGCAAGACCTCAGATGGTGAGCAGCATTTATTACAATCAACCAGCAGCCTTTAACTGTTTGCCCATTTTTAAACAGATAGAAGTTTGTGAGTAGCCTTTTTTTGTGAAGAGCATCTGGCCTGCTGAATTCTCCTGCCTGCATGCTGCGCAGGAAAATCTATCCCATAAATATTTATAGAATTCAATGGTCCCTTCACCAAATATTATCTCTCTTACCTTTGGGAAGAGAAGAGAGATTTATGGTTTAATACAGGAAATCCTGACCTTAACTTCTCTGTAAGGATGAAACTACCCATATGGAGCAGTAAATTTCTATCACATTAATCTAACACAGCAAGAATCAAAGGCACTCCAGTCTTTCCCTTTTCCAAAGCAAACTGTCCTGGTTACTGCACACACCTGACTATGTTTATGGCACATTCTATGCACCTGATACACCAAGGACTGAATGAACAGAGAGCATGCACCTCAGGACAAGCAACTATCTGAGGGAGGCTGAAGGAAGCAGAGGCATAAGAGGGGAAGAAGGAGGTCAGCACGTCATTTGTAACAAAGGTCTTCAGGAAACAATTCTCTGACCAGAATCAGCAAGGACGAATCTATGAGCTGTCTTCTCATGAAAGAGGTTGTAACTGAAATTGGCAACACTGCCGTTACCATAGCTGCAACTGTAAAAGATGGACAAGGTGCCTGTTGCTGTCATGGTGACTGTCACTGTTAACCTTTGTGTCTGGGTGAGGGCTATAAACAGTACACTGTTGCTGAGGCACCCTATACAAACAAATACTGTCAGCTCATTCTCTTTAGCCACATGCAATCAGGTAAAGCCAACACAAAGTCTTGTATGAGATTGCAGATGTCCTCCTGGTGCAGGGTGTCATTGACTGTACACACACGGCTTCACACATCTCCTTTTTACAAACAGAAATATCCCAAGCCCACAAAGTGCAGTTGGCAAGGTAAGGTCACCATGGTCCTACTGCTGTCTCATTAGAGAGAGTCAACTGGTTGTAATTTAACCTGAGGGTCACCACACTTCAGGTAAGCTACTGCTGTCTCATTAGGGAGAGACAACTGGTCATAATTTAACCTGAGGGTCACCACACTTCAGGTAAGGGGAGAGGTTGTGATGGAAATCCTTCTCAGGGATTGCAGTGCAGAAATTGAATCCACGCTGTTGATAATGGTGTCTACTACAGACCAGTCATCCAGCCCCCTGAGCTAACCAATCTGTACATGGGATCACATGCAGGTAGCTCCTCATTAACCTTACAGTACTCATAATTCCCTCATTCTGCAGTCAGTCCTCCATATGCTAACTGTATTTGACCCACCATCACCAGTCTCAGGCTGACTACTACCCATTTGTGATGTGGCACAGGACTCTGATTAGAAATCTATGTTCACATGCACAATGCACCTATACTGAGTGCCAAGTAGCAACATGGAAGATGATAGCACTCAATATAGGAGATGCCATGAAATGTTCCCCTTGCCTGGTCTGCTCTGAAGGAGCTCTCACTGGTCAATGAAAGAGTATCGAGACTTGAGGCAGTATAATAAATGCTGTACATCTGGCCATTATGGGAGAAAGACCATGGCATTGATCTCCCACTGCCTCCTGAAAATACGTAAAAGAAACTCTCTGCAACCTTCATAGATACAAGATACCTAACTTTCTCTTCGTTTTGCTCAGAACTCCTTAATGCAAATTCTCTTGCATCTTCAGATATGCTTCACCCTTTCACAACAGAGATTCAGTTCAGAAAAGACTCCCAGCACTTTGTCCTGTCAAAAATGTCTCACCTTTAAGAGCTTTTTCCTCTTTTAAAAAAAATCTGGAAGTGCTTTCTCACGGCAACAAACATTTATTTACCCTGTAGCCGCATCAAATTACCGATGCTATTTCCTTGGAGTTTCAGATAGTTCTTACCAACCTGTTCAGGCACACCTCCAGAACAAGTAGGACTTGAACACGGGCCTTCTAGCTTAGAGGTAGTAATACTATCACTGCAGTAAATAAATCATCTCTTAAACTGCCTTCAAGTAATGACAGCCATCCATAATACCGAGCTCCTATTTGATAAGTGTCAATGAATGATCACTTCAGGTGAATGCAGCTATCACTTAAAAGAGCAGATTAAATGTGGCTGATTGCAATGCACTGAGCAGTTTCGAGTCAGTCACATTTCGTTATCCCCACTCACCATTTGTATGTGACACAGTTTGATTGCATTGTGTCACACACTGTCATGTTACATGGCTTCACCTTAACTCCACCAATTTGTACTGTGAGCAAAGGGCTGTTGTGGTACAGTGGTAATGTTTTTACTTTGGGCTCGAAGGCTTGTGGTAAGTCCCATCTACTCCAGGTTGATTAAAAAATTACCTAATGCAATTGACCATCTCTATTTTGCATTTGGTATATCATTTAAATAAGCTTCATGGTGGGTGATGGTCATTATTGAGTTTACTCTTTCATTTCTACCCTCCTCAGGCACCACTTGTGGGCTGCAAGACAACTTGTTGCATGTTTAGACCAATAGCAGATGCATAAGAAGCAAAAGGGTTGGGTAGAAATGTATGTCCAGCTGAAAGGATACAACATATTAGCTACTACAGTGTTGTGTCAAGCTTCTTGATGAAGCTGCATTCATCCAGGCAAAAGCAGAGCATACCATCATACTCCTGTGTGTTTTGTGGATGGTGAGTAATTTTTGGGGAGTTAGATCAAAGAGAAGCAACATAGATTTATGAAGGGTTGATCATATCCAATTAATCTTGTTAAAAACCAAGGTTCTGAGGAAAGGTCACCGGACCTGAAACGTTAACTCTGACTTTTCTTCACAGATGCTGCCAGACCTGCTGAGCTTTTCCAGCAACTTCTCTTTTTTTTCCTAATCTTGTTAAATATTTTTCTGGAATTTGTGAATGTGTTGTTAAGGAGGTGTAAGAAACTACAGAGAGTTGTGAACACAGCCAAGTCCATCACACAAACCAACCTTCCATCCACTGATTCCATCTGTTCTACTCATTGCCTTGGAAAATCAGCCATGGTAGGGGGAGGTGATGGCCTCGTGGTATTATCACTGGACTGTTAATCCAGAGACCCAGACAATGTTCTGGGGACCTGGGTTCGAATCCTGCCACGGCAGATGGTGGAATTTGAATTCAATAAATATCTGGAATTAAGAATCTAATGATGACCGTGAATCCATTGCTGATTGTTGGGAAAAACCCATCTGGTTCACTAATGTCCTTTAGGGAAGGAAACTTCCATGTTTACCTGGTCTGGCCTACATGTGACTCCAGACCCACAGCAATGTGGTTGACTCTTAACTGCCCTCTGGGCAATTAGGGATGGGCAATAAATGCTGACCCATCCAGTGATGCCCACATCCTGTGAATGAATAAAGAAAAAAAACATAATCATAGACCCCTTGCACCTTGGTTATAATCTCTTTCAAACTCCTCCATCAAGCAGAAAATACAAAAGCTTAAACAGATTCAAGAACAGCTTCTTCCCTGCTGTTATGAGACTTCTGAATGGACTTCTCAAATTTTAAATTCAATATTGATCTTGCTGTTTATGCAGCTTTTGTCTGCAGCCATGATATTATATTCTTCACTCTGTTTTATTACCCTAATGCACTTTGTATGGTATGATCAGTCTGCTCTGTGGGTAAAAGAAAACGTTTCACTGTACCTAGGTTCATGTTACAATAATAAATCAAATCAAACCAAATCTAAAGGCTAATGTCTATATTTTATCCAGAAAGCAGTTGTTAAGGTAAACATAAGATTGTTCCAAAGACCTTTTGTCTTGTGAGATAATAATTTGCACCTTCACCGGCAGCTCAGCAATAAGCATTGCCAGCTCCACTCTGATATGGCACTGTCTGCTACATTGGTTCCAGAGGAGGACATTGGGTTCAGAAGGTGTGCGATTTTGACCACTATTTCTTTGGGATGTCTTCTCTGGCTGCAGATTTTCCCAATTCTGCTCACCTTTTCTAGCATCCTGCGAAATGTTTAGTTCCCAGAAATAACAGCCTCAGCAACGGTCTCTCAGTTGTCAGTTTCAAATCCACCATTTTTATGTCTTAACTAAAGGTCAGGAGAGAAATGGAAGTTCAGTGGTCACAACCCTGTGGTCAGTGTACTATATAGAAAGCCTTTGGATATATGGGGTTCATTCATCTGATGAATGTAGCTGAGGTAATGGTCATGCACTGTAATGGAGATAACCCTTGCTGGGAGGTAGGAAGTAGAGTTTAGGGATACAGAGTTTCCTCTTTGATGGTTGGGCTGACAGGTGGTATTTCTCACAAATCTGTGCTTGTGGTCTCAGGTTTTCACCACAGATATAGTAATGCCTTGAATGAAGGAAAATGAATCATAGCATGACAACAAAATTGTCCATCTGTGGCTTTATCACTGCCTTACGTACTATTCTCATTTGTGCTCTACAGTTAGAAATGAAAGGACTTGAGTTAGAGGAGAAAGAAATTTCAAAGATTATTGAATGCAGGACAGATTTACAAAATGGAAAGGGAGGAAAAGATAAAAAAGAAAAGAAAGTAATAGAAAGTAGGGAAGAAAGAAAAGCAGAAGGAGATGGAATGATAAAATATATGAACCCAAAACAGATAGGGAGCTAGAGAAAATGAAATGGTCAAGTGAAAGCTTAGAATAAACAAAGGAGTAGGTAGTGGCTTGGAGAATGATTTCGATTTCAGTGAGAGATTTGATTTAGCTATGAATTTACAAGTAGTGCCAAAATTTACTAAGAATAGATATGAAAGGGGTTTTATGTCAGTTATGAAGGTAGCTGGACAGATGGAGTGGCCAAATAATGGTTGGATCTGAATATTTTAAAGTGTTTTTACAGGTACAAGTAGGTCTGCGTACATCAGTTTGTCAGAATAACAATCCGCCAAGTACAATTTGTCAAATAGTCAACATTCAATGCTTATGAGCTTGTGCCTGAAGCTTATCAATTAAAATCTTGGAGTATGAGAATGAAACTTATTCAGACGTTTGTGAAATTTGCAAGGAGAAAGAAATGCCATAGGATCAGTGGTTTAGATCACTCAAGCTAGAGAAATCAAAATGAGAATGATGGAAATTTTTGATGGAAGAGTTTAGAAATAATATTCCTGTAAAATGTAATACTTGACATTCCTCTAAATAAGTTGAAAGATCAGAGAAGTAGCAGTTCTGGCAAGTATCTTAAGAGACAAGTACAGGTGGGG
Organism: Rhincodon typus; assembly: GCF_021869965.1. NCBI lineage: Eukaryota > Metazoa > Chordata > Chondrichthyes > Orectolobiformes > Rhincodontidae > Rhincodon > Rhincodon typus. The sequence continues at coordinate 14,500,276 of NC_063339.1, read as the reverse complement.
AGATAATCATGGAAATACATAGGGAATATTTATAGATGGAAGAGAACAGTCTTAGAGAACTAAAAAAAGGACACCAAAATAAAGTAGGAGACCACCGGAGGTTCTGTGCATTTTGTCTCAAAAAGGAAGGTATTTCATATACTTTTGAATAAAGTAGACAAACGTATACATTATACAGAATTGGATTAGAATGGCTCGGTAAATGGAGAAGGTAGAAAGTTAAGAGTGAGATGAGGAGAAACGTCTTAAAGGGCTGTTCGAATTTCAAATGTGCTGCCTGGAAGATTGGTGGATGCAAATATCATAAGAGTTTTCAAAAAGAGCTGGATATATATCTGAAAATGATGATGTTAGAGGGCTGGGGAGATAGGTCCAGAGAATGGGACTAGCTGGGTAGTTCTTTCGGGAGTCAGTATAGACATGATGGGTCAAATGGCCTCCTTTTGTACTGCAAAATTCTATGATTCCACGTTGCAGTTTTTTTTTAAAATTTATTAACGGGATGACGCCGTCGTTGGCCAGGCAGCATTTATTGCCCATCCCTAATTGCCCAGAGCACAGTTGAGAGTTTGTTGCCAACAATGTCCCAGTAATTGGGACAAAAGAATTTCTTTGTTCCTATTCATCATTTGGGACACTCCAAATGACTCCACAGAGTTTAGTCCTTTTAAACTGTTTATAGACATGAGGTGACAGAATAGAATCCCTCCAGTGTGGAAACAGGCCATTTGGCCCAGCAAGTCCATACCAACTCTCTGAAGAGCATCCCACCCAGACTCACACCTCTACCCTATCATCCTGCATTTCCCATGGCTAATCCACATAATCTACACATCCCTGGACACTATGGGCAATTTAACTTGGCCAATCCATCTAACATGCACAGCATTGGACTGTGGGAAGAAACCAGAACACCCAGAGGAAACCCAAGCAGACATGCAGAGAATGTACAAACTCCACACAGACAGTTGCCTAAGGCTGGAATTGAACCCGGGTCTCTGGCACTGTGAGGCAGGAGTGCTAATCACTAAGCCACTGAGGCACCATGCTGCCCTGGGGCAGGACTACTTAAATCGATTAAAGGAAAATTAATGAGTCAAAGCTCAGAGACAATGCATTCAACCCATGTTTCATATTTCAAAGGGAAACTATCTAAAGTGTGTGATTTGGCAAAAAGCATTTGAAGGGTGCTCAACAACAATGAAAACTAGGTTCAATAAAAAGGCCAGCGTTCAAAATTTTGTTTTTGGAGATGGTGTTGGCATTGTTACGTGTATCTAAGAAACCATTAAAAGCAAAGTTCACTGGACCCTATCAAATCAAAAAGAAACTTATATAAAAGAAAATTATATAATGCATACTTCAAAATGGAGGAAAAAATCAACGGTTGTGTCACGTCAACATGTTAAAGAGATATTGTGACAAGGACGACCATCATGGAAGAAGTACATTCATAAAGTGAAAGAAGTAAAGTATGGAATAGAAATATCAGAATAATTAGAGAATGAAGCAGAAATTGAAATTCAAAATTTGACCCTCCAGCAAACAGACTGTATAGTATGAGAGTGCATAACAGATTAGATGGCATCATGTTTTATCTTCCAGAAAACTATCAAAGTGGCTTATAAAAGATTAACGAATAATAAATCAATTTGTTTAAGTAGGTCTGGAAAAACAGTTTTGGCTGCTCATGATGTTAACGTGGCGGATGCAATATGTATAAAACAACACTCATACAGACTCAGTGTAGAAAAATGTGCCCAAGTGAGGGGGGAGATTACATTCATGATAGACAATGACCATTTTGAATTGAGTCATAGTTGCTGGAACTCATCTATCATGGTGATGAGACCAGATGAGTAACAAAGATTCTGTAGCGATTATTACAAAGTCAAAGTGGTAACAAAAGTAGACACACATCCTAATCCAAAATTGGAGAATTGCTTTAAGTGAATTGGAATTGCATAAAATGCATTTTATCACAAAAATCAACTTGCTTTTTCTGATGAAGGGTCTAGGCCCGAAACGTCAGCCTCTCTGCTCCTATGATGCTGCTTGGCCTGCTGTGTTCATCCAGCCCTGCACCTTGTTGTCTCGGATTCACCAGCATCTGCAGTTCCAACTATCTTTTGCTAAAAGTACCATTGACTGATAGAGTTAAAGAAACATTAGCCTTTACAGCGCCGGGTGAACTGTAGCAATGTAATCATGCCATTTGGAATGGAAATGTACCTGCTATGTTCCAGTGATTAACCAACTAATTCAGAGAGCATGTTGTTTGTTTATATCAACAATTTGGTTGTATTTAGCCAAACTTGGGAAGAACATTTACACCATTTGGCTGAAATATTCTATTGACTATGAAAAGTCACTTTTCAATCTGGCTGAGAATGAAATTGCCAAAGCAGAAGTGACTTCTTTGAGCAACATCAGAGAAGTGAAAATAAAGGCTATTTGGGATTTTTCCTGCGTAGGACAAAGCATGAAAGTTTGTGTGATGTTGGTATGAGTGGATTTTGTTGAAAGTTTGCTCCAAACTTCAGCACTGTTATTGCACCCTTAATGAATTTGTTCAAGAGAGGTAGAAAACTTGAATAGACACAAGAGTGCCAGAGTGCCTTTGAAAATGCGAAAGCTGTACTGACAACTGCACTGGTTTTAGCTGTGCTGAAATATGAGAAGCCATTCAAACTTGCCATTGATGCCAGTGACATTGGTGTAGGATAACAAGGTGTAGAGCTGGATGAACACAGCAGGCCAAGCAGCATCAGAGGAGCAGGAAGGCTGATGTTTCGGGCCTAGACATTGGTGTGGGAGCTGTTTTATTGCAAGCTAGCGCGAGGGGGATCGCCGAGCCAGTCAGTTATTTTTCAAAGAAACTGACCGCATGTTAGCAAAAATATTCAGCATCCGAGGAAAAATAAAAGTTGAGTCTTATGTTGGTGCTACATAACTTTGAAATATACATCACCAATAATTTGGAAACAGCTGTTATTTATATGGACCACAGTCTTTTGATTTCTTGGAAAATTTTGGAAAAGAAAATTATGATTATTTTGGTGGAGTTTAATTCTCCAACAGTATAATTTAAAAATTATTCATGTGCATGGAAAAGAAAACGGTGTTTCAGACACTTTATTGAGAGCACATGTGAAGGATATCGAATGATATTGTACCTATGGACTTATGTGAAATACTTTTGTTGTGTAACTCATTTTATGTTTAATTTTACTGCTATCAATGTGCTATCGAAATAGAATTGATAATTTTTGAAGGCCAGTGGAAATTCCTCTTAAAGATACATTTTCAATCTTCTTTGGTGGCAGATTTGACCAAAAGCCCATAAGAAATAGGAACAGGTGTAGGCCTTTTGGTCCCTTCAGCTCTGCTGTGCCGTCCAAAGGATCATGGTTAATCTGACATTCCTCACGTCCGTTTTCCTGCATTTTCCCTGTAACCTTGATCCCCCCACTGAATAAAACTCTACCTATCTCAGCCTTAAATATACACAAGTACAGTGCCCCTACAATTCTCTGTGGCAAGGAGTTTCGAAGACTCACAACCCTCATCACAGTCTTGAATTGGCACCACTTTTTACTGAGACTATGCCCTATGGTCCGAGACATTTCCATGGAGGGAAGCACCCTCTCAGAATTGATAGTTGCAATCAGACTTCCCTACTCTTATACTCCAATCCTCTTGAAATAAATGTCAACATTCTGATTATCTGCTGCACCTGTGTGCTAGCTTTCAGTGTTTCGTACCCCCGAGGCCCTCAGTATTTCAGAGTTCTGCGGTTTTTCTCAACTTAAATAATACTCTGTTCTTTTGTTCTCCCTCCAAAATGAACAACTTCAAAATTTGCCATATGATTCTCTAATTGCCAACTTTTTACCCATTTATCTTTTCCTATCAATATCTCTCCGTAAACTATTTGTATTACTCTCACAACTTGTCATGGCAACCTCTTCAAGGCATGTTGGAACATCGATTTGGATACTACCATCACATTGGGAACACCATCTACCACATTGACGGCAAATATTCATGTGACGCGGCCAGTGTTGTCAATCTCATATGCTGCAGGTGAGGATGCCCCAAGGCATGGTATATTGGCAAGACCGTACAGATGCTACAACAATGGATGAATGGACACCACGCAACAATCGCCAGACAGGAATGTTTCCTCCCAGTGGGGGTACACTTCAGCGGTCAAGGGCATTCAGCCTCTGATCTTCGGGTAAGCATCTTCCAAGGCGGACTCCGAGATACACAACAACGCACAATTGCCGAGCAGAGATTGATAACCAAATTTTGTACCCATGAAGATGGGCTCAGCCATGATCTTGGGTTCATGTTGCGCTACAGGTGACCCCACCGCACTGAACGGTATCTGTAAAATCTTCCTTACTTTCCTGTTTTGACAGCATCACCTTGATAAATTGTTATGATCTCTCTACCTTAATTAGTTGGTACTCCACTCTCTCTCACACACACTCTCTCTTACACACACAGTCTCTCACACACACACACACACACACATACACAGTCATACACGCTCACTCTCTTTCGAACAAACAAACATGCTCACACATACACACTGACACAGACCCTCTCTCACACACACACTCTCTTACACACGCACACACTCACTCTCTCTCCCTCATGCACGAGCACGTGCACACACACACACACACGCACACATGCACACACGCACACATCTATGGGGTGAAGCATTTCATCCAAGATGTTTGTTTATTTGCGGATATATTCTAGATTTTTCAAAAAACACACAATTTGTAGTCACAGTCAGTCAGTGTGGCATCTTATAAATTACAGCTTTCAGAATAAAGCCAGCTTGATTTGAGGTTAAAACTCTGAGACAGATTCTGAACAAAGCCTCACACCTACAATTCAGTGTCCAACCTGAGATGTCACTTCTTGTACATTCCCATGGCTCTGCCTGATTGTCATGCTAGCACAGCACTGACATTGACTTTATAAATACTTTACACAGCGTCTAACACTCTTGGTCACCTGCAGAGACTTATCATCTGACAGTCCACTCACACCAGCTGTATGATCTTTTGATCTCTCTGCCCTTGACCTCTCTGCCTATAAACTCTGTGTCTCTGTGCCCTGGTCTCTCACTGTACCTGACAAAGCAGCTGCACTCTGAAAGCTTGCGTGATTCCCAATAAACCTGTTGGATTATAACCCGGTGTTGTGTGAGTTCTGATTTCTGTATTGGTTAGCCAGGTAGTAGTAGGCTCAATGTAGGCCTCACACAGATCCCTTTCCAATACATCCCCTTGTCCTCTAGGTGGGTGACAATAGGGCAGACCATTGCATGCTCTTCCCCTCCTCGGCAGTCGTATTACTTTATTGCGATGACATAACATTGTCTTTGTCTTTATTGCCTGATCTGGGATTTCAATCGGATCATTCACTTTCCCCAACTTCACACTATTCCATATGGGCCACCCTGTCAGAAATTTTAAGAGTTCACCAGACACCAGTGGATGCACCGATATGTAGTCTCCTGGCTGAAAGGTTCAGACTGTGCCATATTTTTTGTGTTTTCTTTCATTATTATCAGGGAGATAGAAATCAAGAGCTCCCAGGCCGCTTCACAGCATTACAAGAGTCACTTTCAGAACTATGTTACATTCTCTAAACATGGAGACTTCCTCTTCCTATTTTTAAAAAAAAACTCGCCTTGATTAGGTTTTGAGGCCCTCACACTTGATGCCCATGAATTAATTAAAATGGACTGAAACCAATCCCTGGCTAGTGAACACAGAAAATCTAGACCTTTATCCTAGTCATGAGGGTACTCGTGGTATGGTGCCCTGATCATTGTTTTTAGGATCTTGTGGTATTGCTCAATGCTCCCTGATCCACTAAGGGCCTCCGCTGGGTCATGCCCATGGTGCACATGACTTTGTGAAATATTTTCGACATGAAATCTGAATCTGATTTGACTGGACCTTAGTGGACAGACTGTGTGAAGAATTGGGGCAGCACAGTGTCTCAGTAGTTAGCACTCCTGCCTCACAGCACCAGGAACCCAGGTTCAATTCCACCCTCGAGCGACTGTCTGTGTGGAGTTTGCACATTCTCCCCGTGTCTGTGTGGGTTTTCTCTGGGTGCTCCGGTTTCCTCCCACAATCCAAAAAATGTGCAGGTTAGGTGGATTGGCCATGCTGAATTGCCCATAGTGTTCAGGGATGAGTCAATTAGGGGGATGGGTCTGGGTGGGATGCTCTGAGTGTCGGTGTGGATTTGTTGGACCGAAGGGCCTGTTTCCACACTGTAGGGATTCTATGAAAAAAATACTGGGGCCAATTCCCTTACCATTGTTTTGGCAGCTATCGTTCTTGGGAAACAGCATCTGGAAACCGATAGTCAAGAGCATGACAAAAGGATATACCTTTAATTCCCTTTGCTATGGACAGAGCTCCCACTCACTAACACTTAACTGAATGGTTCCCCAAGGCCAGTATAGGAATATTATTCCAGGTCTTATTGTAGGTCAGGGTTTTCCCATAACCTGGTTGTTGTGGCAGGCTCTACAAAATCTTACTTCCTCTCTGTGGATCGGTGGCCAGTTTGTCTCCCTTTAAGTCCATCCCTTTGATGGTTCCTTGACACCTCATCCGGTGTGACCTTCTATGGTCTCTCTTTCCAGGCAGCACTGAATTTACATCTGCAGTCATCTTGTGGCTTTGTGATTCCTTTTGAAAACAAGTCATGTTGTAATTAAGAACTCAATATGTCTGTAATTATTGGGGGGGATGGTTCTGATCACTTATTTTGAAAACAACCTCTCTTAAATATGCACAACTGAATTGAACACCCACTGATGCTAATTACACAGATAGTTATCCAATCCACAAGGCATTTATTATTGATGACTTATTGCAGAATTAGAGGACACCTGGGTTGTTGGAGGAATGTTGAGAACCTGTTTCAATCAGGAGAGACTGGAACTACATGTTTGTGACACAAGTGGATACACCACTTGCTCCAAGTCATTGAGGATTTACATTGTTGCATTGTTCCTCTGGGATGTAGCATGAGAGGCAGATGTAACAGATGCAGGCAAGCAACTCAGAAGCAGGAGGGTAAGCCCTCAGCAGGAGAATATAACTACCCAAGTTTTCAAGGGCCCTTTCTCCTACCTGCAGTTAAACCGTGGGCAGAGAGTGTGAGAACCGCACTCAGTGAAAGATGTTGTTGTAGAACAGTGCCACCTCCTCAAAGTCAGAACTAGAGCCAAAAAGATGACAGCAGTTTTCAATTTGAATGGTAGCTGACTCTTCCAGGCTGTGATACTGTGAATATTTTCTAGTTCACCATCCATTGCTGTAACCAGAAGGTCACAGAGGTTTAGAATGGCATGACAAGTGATTCCGTTGTCTCAGATAAGCAGAAACAGTAGGATACATGCCTTTACCAGGATGGCAAGCTTCCCCATACTGCACAGTGCCAACAATTCAACACAGTGGGTGCTGCAACACAAAGGGCAGTTGTGCCAAAATACAAGGAGTGCCTTTCATTCTCCATGAGATTCATGTAGACCATGATGAATTAAGTGACAACTTGACACAGCAAGTAAGAGGAGCCCAATCTACAACGAGTATGGGGAGAGAAAGGTCTGAGACTAAAGAATTGTATTTGATAAGCTGTTAGAAAAAAAGATATAAATGAAGGTTTATTACAATACATAAAAAAGTGAAGAGCTTCACTTAGATATAAGTAGCAAGCAGCCACATGGACAGTATATGTGCAGACACTTACAGCCTGAGATATTCCAGTCCAGGAAGAGACGTAACTATTGATAGATTCACTCCTGAAGGTTGCAGTGGAGTCAGCAGAAGATCTTATTCTTACAGAAGAAGTAAAAGGTAAAGTCACTACAGTCCCAAAGGACCATAGGGCTGCTCTCTCATTAGAGAGCGATGACTGGTTTAACTTGAAGGTCACCACCCCTCAGGCGAGGGGAGAGGTGGAGAAGGAAAATCCTTCATGGTAACCTCAGTTTGGCAACTGAGGGCAAGTTTGGTCATCTCAAAAATCTGACCAAGAGTGCACAAAGGTCAGGAAACTCTATCTGCAAGGATGGTATGAAATAAGGTCCAGCAGACCAAGTGCTGAAAAGGTGCCACAAACAGAAACGGAACTTGATGACAGAGGACAATTTATTAAAGTTCTATAACTATAGAGTGGTTGCATGAAAGTTGATGTGATGTAAAGTCTGACAGAAACTCCACAGAGGTCATCCAGGTATTACGACTTGCAGATCAAGAGCACAAAAATCAGTGTTATGGTCGGTCTTTTTGAAAGACAAATAGGAATACATTTTGTTAAGTTAAACATGTGACACATACAACACAATTTTTCCTTCATGGGATGTGGGCATCACTGGCTGGAAATGATCTTTGAGAAGGTGGTGATGAGCTGCCTTTGTGAACCACTGCATTTCACATGATCTAGCTACACCAACAGTGCTGTAGGAAGGGAGTTCCTGGCTTTTAACGCATTGACTATGAAGGAATGGTTATATAGTTCCAAGTTAGTATGTTATTTGCTGCCTTTGTCTTTCTTGATCAAAGAGGTAGTGAGTTTGGAAGGTACTACCTTGGGAGCCTTAGTGAATTTCTGCATCTTTTGGATGTTACACACTGCTGATACTGAGCATCAGTGGGAGAGGGCTGGGTGTTGAAGATATCAGTTGGGGTCCTAATCAAGTGGGATACTTTGTCCTGGATGTGTTGAACTTCTTAAGTGTTGCTGGGGCTGCACTTATCCAGGAAAATGGGGGAAACTCTGTTATCCACTTCGCCTGTGTGTTGCAGATGGTGGACAGGCTTTGAGGTTTCACGAGGTGAGTTTCTGATTGCAGAATTCCCAGACTCTGACCTGCTCTTCATGCCGTGATTTTTAAATGGCTAGACCAGTTCAGTTTCTGGTCAGCGGTGACCATCAAAATGTTGATAATTGGGGATTGAGTAGTGGTAATGCTGTTGAATTTCAAGAGATTACGGTTGGATTCCGTCTAGTTGGAGATGGTCATTGACTGGCATTTGTATGGTGCAGATGTTACCTGCCAGTTTTTTAGCCCAAGCCTGGATATTGTCCAGGTCTTGTTGGATTTGAACATGGACTGCTTCAACATCTAAGGAATTGTGAATGGTACCGAACATAGTGAACCCAGTTCTGACCTTATCATGGAGGGAAAGTCACTGATGAAACAGTTGCAGATGGTTGGACCTAAGACACTGCCTTGGGGAATTTGAAAGTGACGTCCTGCAGCTGAGATGATTTACCCCAACAGCCATAACCAGATACATAGAACGGCTGATGCTGCAGTCAGAGATAACACAGTGTGGAGCTGGAGGAACACAGCAGGCCAGGCAGCATCAGAGGAACAGGAAAGCTGACGTTTCGGATTGGGACCCTTCTTCAGATTTCTGAAGGAGCGTCCCAACCCGAAACGTCACCTTTCCTGTTCCTCTGATGCTGCCTGGCCTGCTGTGTTCCTCCAGCTCCACACTGTATTATCTATAACCAGATGCATGTTTTCTAATTATGACTCCAAACAACAGAGTATCCCCAGTTCTGAGGAAGGGTCACCGGACCCGAAACGTTAACTCTGTTTTCTCCTCCACAGATGCTGCCAGACCTGCTGAGCTTTTCCAGCAACTTTACTTTTGTAGCAGAGTATTTATCTCTTTGATTCCTATTCACACCAATTTTGTTAGGGTTCCTTGGTACCATACATGGTAAAATGTGGCCTTGAAGTCAAGAGTAGTCACTGTCACTTCTCTACTTGAGTTTTTGTCCCTGTTTGGATCAAGGCCGTATTGAGATTAGGAGCTGGGTATGCCTGACAGTACTTAAACTGAGCTTCACTGAGTGGGTTGTTGTAGAGGAAGGTGATGTAGTGGTAATGACATTGGATTAGTAATCCAGAAATCCGCACTTATGTCCTGGCAACGTGGGGTCAACTGCCACCATGGCAGATACTAAAATTTGAATTAAACTATAAATATATAAGTCTTGCTTAATAGTGACCATATAGCCTCTGCTGATTTTGTAAAGGCCCACTTAGCTCACTAATGTCTTTAGGGAAAGAAATCTCCCAGTTTTATTTGGTCTGGCTTACATATGACTCTTAACTAACCCATGGACATTTAGGAATGGTTAATAAATGCTACCCTAGCCAGCAATATCCACATCCCATGAATGAATCAAACAGAAGTGCCCCTTGATTACACTGTCGGTGAAATCTTCCATCAGTTCACTGGATTGAGAATACACTCATGGTGTCTACAGAAATTGGTTAGGTTGGATTTATCCTGCTTTTTTTTGGATATGTTATGTATGTAAATGTACAGCAACAACTTGACTAAGGAGGCAGCTAATTCCAGAGCACCAGTCTTCAGTAATATTGCCAGAATGTTATCAAGGGCCTTTAGCCTTGGCAGGATCCAAGACCTTCAACTACCTCTTGATGTTGCGTGGAGTAAGTCAAATTGGCTGAACACTGGGATCTAGTATCTGGGATGCAGGAACCTCCAGAAAGAATCAAGATGGGCCATCTACTCAGCAGTTCTGGCTGAAGATGCTTGAACATGCTTCAACCTTATCTTTTGCAGAGCAGAGCTGGGTTTCTCCATCGTTGAGGATGGAGATATTTGTGAAGGCTTCTCCTCCAGTGAGTAGTTTAATTGTCCACTGCCATTCACGACTGAAGATAGTAGGATTTCAGAGCTTAAATCTGATCCTTTGGCCAAGGGATGACTTACTCTGCCTATCGCTTGCTACTTACGTTGTTTCAAATGCAAGTAGCCCTGTGTTGTAGGTTCAATAGATTAACACGTCATTTTAGGTATGCCTGGTGCTATCCCTTCTGCAATCTACATCGAAGCTGGGTTGACCCCCTGGCTTGATGGAAAATGTTGAATGAGTGGAATTTTGAGCCATGAGATACAGATTGTGGCTGAATACAATTCTGCTGCTTATTGTACATCATGGATGACTACAGAGCCAATGATTTCATCAGATTTTCTGAAAAGATCATGGAAAGTGTTAGCAATGGATATTTTTCGATTTCAGAGGGAAGGCTAAGCCCTGGTCGGCTATTATTCAAAAACGGCAAGACTTCATTTGACCACAGCAGACACAGCGATGCTTCAGACCAGTGTCTCAATGTTCGGCTAGCAGTATTGGTTTCAAACACAAGATACCGATGTGCCAATGTTGGACTGGGGTGGACAAAGTCAGATGTCACATGACAATAGTCCAATAGGTTTATTTGAAGCGGTCACCAGATGAAAGAGCAGCGCACTGAAAACTTGTGATTTCAAATAAACCTGTTGGACTATAATGTGGTGTCATGAGATTTCTGACTAAACACAAATTAGACCAAACCATGGAATTGCTGAATGCCTGCTATTCTGGTGGAAGTCATAAGACTACAAGACTCCTACCACCTCTTGGAATAAGGATAGCACACAAACCAACAGCCACACTTCACCAGTTACTCTGAAAGACAAAAGACCCCATACCCACATTAGGCAGGGCAAAAGTGACATATAAACTACCATGCAGCAACTGCGAGAAACACTACGTAGGACAGACGGGCAGGAAACCCACCACCAGGATACATGAACACCAACTTGCAGCAAAATGGTATGACCAACTCTCCCTCATTTCAATACACTCTGACATAGAAGGGCGTCAATTTGACTGCGACAAAGTTACAGTACTAGGACAAGTGAGACAAAGAAAAACATGAGAATTCCTGGAGGCTGTTTTCAACCACTGATGCAATTAACAAACACGTTGAAATAGACCTCATCTCCATACCACTACGGTACAAAACTGGAAAAAAGACTGTCCACCATGACAGACCAGACCATATAAATTCAGAATGGGACAACAACAGTGCTTTGACAGAGGCTACACAGCACTGACAATGTCACCTAGAAGGGAGACGAAACGTTTGTACGAAAACCAGTCAGCTCGGCGAACCAACCAACAACTCCAACCACAACCCGAGCTACAAATGTTTGTCGAAACATTTAACTTCCCTTCTGTTTGAACTGAAATGGGTGGAGTGGAATGGCATTATTTGCTCTGAGTCAGAGGAACGAATGTTCAATTCTCACTCCAGCAACCTTTGCTCAGAATCTAGGCTAACCTTCTAGTGCCAGTACTGAGGGAGTGCTGCACTTTCAGAGGTGCCACCTTTCAAATGAGAAGTAAAAATGAAACAGATTGAAAAGATCTCAGGGGAATATTTTGAAGAAGAGTAAGGAATTTCTGCTTCATGCCCTGACCAACAATTAACCCTCCAGTAGATCACTGAAAACAGACTTTCATGTTATTATCAGCTGTCTCAATGTGTGGGTAGTATTGGTTTCAAACACAAGATACAGAGGTGCCAATGTTGGACTGAGATGGACAAAGTCAGACATCACATGACTACAGGTCGTGTAAATAAAACTCTGGTTAGACCACACTTGGAATATTGTGTTCAGTTCTGGTTGCCTCATTATAGGAAGGATGTGGAAGCTTTAGAGAGGGTGCAGGGGAGATTTACCAGGATGCTGCCTGGACCGGAGGGCAGGTCTTATGAAGAAAGGTTGAGGGAGCTAGGGCTTTTTTCATTGGCGCGAAGAAGGATGAGAGGTGACTTGATAGAGGTGTACAAGATCATGAGAGGCATAGATAGAGTGGATAGTCAGAGACTTTTTCCCAGGGCGGAAATGACTATTACGAGGGGACATAATTTTAAGGTGATTGGAGGAAGGTATAGGGGAGATGTCAGAGGTAGGTTCTTTACACAGAGAGTGGTGGGCGTGTGGAATGCGCTGCCGGCAGTGGTAGTGGAGTCAGATACTTTAGAGACTTTTAAGCGACTCTTGGAAAGGCACATGGAGGATAGTAAAATGTGGGGTATGGAGGGTAGATTGATAATAGTTGGCACAACATCGTGGGCCGAAAGGCCTGGACTGTGCTGTATTGTTCTTTGTTCTATGTTCTATGTTTGCCATAGGGGCTTGCTGTGTACAAATTGTCTCTTACATTACCACAGTATCTGCACTTCCAAAACTTGCTTCATTTAGCTATAAGCACTTTGAAGTATTCTGAGGATGTAAAAAAATCGTATATGAACGTAAGCTTTAGTGAAACCAGAGTTATTGATTGTTATGTTAATAGAGTATGTGAGTGTTTAAAAATTATTGCATCGATATCCTAGGCAAAATATACCTTTTTGAAAATACTCCCTGACTGTGACATGGGAAAGATGTGCTGGAGATTGATTGCCATGACATCATGTCAATCAGACCCATCCTTTACCAGTCAGCATGCAGGATAGAGTTGTTTGCAAACAAATATGTGTTTTTCTCAGGTTTTCTTTGAAACCATAGTCAAAATTGACCTTATTTGTAAATCTTCCACCATAGCCTGCTTAAATCATTCCTTCAATTTAAAAAAACAGCCATTCATTTTCGCACGAATGCATGCACATGGGCCATTTGACTGCTAATATGTTGCTGCTGTCTCTAGCTGACATTTAACAGAGTATTGGCTGCATCAAGCGCATCAAAACTAAAGCAAGCAAATTGAATGTGTTTGGATCATTTTAACGTGCTGCGATAAATGTGTCTTCTGGACGGAACGGAAGTTTAGGTTATTCGGATATTGTGTGTAACAGAGGCTGCAGAAATGAGCCAAGTGACCTGCTGACAAATTGTAAGTGGTCAATGAAAGCATGGATAGATTCTCGAACCACTCACATTACTTTAGAATCTTGTGAGAGAAGGCTATATGATTAAATCCATGCAAAATGATCAAGGGATTGTTTGAGAATGTATTTTTCCTGATAGGTTTTTGATCATTTGAAACTGCTGATTAACATTGTCTCACGGGGAAGGCAGATCATAAAATTTCAGAAGTACCAAATCAGTCAGCATTTGACCATGACGAAGGAACTAAATGAGAAGAAAGGCGTAATGAGGCGGGGTGGGGGAGGGAAGAGCAGGAGGGTTGTCCTGAGGCATGAGCAGGAAGAGTTTTTGAGGCAAAAAAAAAGCACATACAGATGTTGGAAGATCAAAGTGTTTGACATCAAAGCCAAAAATTCAGAAGCCACATGTTCCATGATGCAAGAAGCTGACAGTGAGAAGGTGAGCTAAAGGAATCTGAATAACTGAAGCAAGGTCTCCAGGAAATACATACCGAATCACAGAATTGTAACAATGCCATTCATATAATAACTCATATAAAAATGATCTTTTTTTGTTGAAAGAAATACAACCTTTTACAATGCAGCTTGAACATAAGATGTGGGAGTCGGCATTGTGAACATATTTGCTTACATTTTCGTGTAGAAAGTCTGGATGAGGATTGCATATAATCTTCTGTTGGCAGTCTGTTTGGGGAGACACATCTTTTCCATTCTGGCAAAAGATGAGCCATATCTATAACATTTATACACATTTGCTCATGCACAGCATTGTTTACTTCAGAAATCTGGTTTGAAATACACTTGCACACAAGAAATGATAAATAGATGCGTTTGACCGCCCAACTGCTTAAATTAACCATAAAATAACAATTTGCATTTATATAGTGCCTTTCATCATCTTATAACACTCCAAAGCATTGAAAAGTCAACTAATTAATCTAAAGAGTAATATGTAAGTATAATTGAGACTGTTCACAGTCACAGTTAGGAAGCAGATTAGTCAACTTGCTCATGGTAAGGTCCCACAATCAGGATGTGGATCATGACCATGTGTTTTAGTGATGTGGGTTGAGGAATACATATTGGTCAGGGTTCTAAGGAAAACTGTATTGCACTGCTTTGTAATGGTGCCATGAGAATTTTTACACCCAGGGGACAGAGCGTGCTTAAGAGTGTGGCTGTTGGACGAGTTTGGACGCTCTGTCCTAAATAATTGAAAAACCTGGATAGTCAGCTGAGCTTAAATGGTAAAAATAGAAGGATAAGTGCAATTGGCAATATTGGTGCCTGCATTCAAAATGAAGCCCTGAAGGGGTTATTAAGTCAATGACTGAGGACATTGACCCAAGTGAATATTCCACTTGAAATTATCTTCAAAATGTTCTTTCCAATGGAAACTTGACAAAACACATGATTCCGACAGTCAAACTTACTTTTTTTCTCAGTAATTTCAGTCTTCCTGTTTTCCTGTTATAAATGCTATAAATATCTGATTTATGACAAGCTGAAGCATTGATGAGGAAAATATAATATAATTCTTGTCAGTCGGTTATTTGAAAATACATAAGCATCAATTTGGACATTGGAATAAAGCTAATAGTTAAAGTGCAATCATTGTCAAGCAAGTATGTTTGTCAATCTCTCTCTTTGACCGACATGAAGAAAGAGCCACAAGAGACAAAAAATGCTGTTTTCTTCACAGCAACACTTGCACATAAGACCCTGAGAGCCTCAACATGGCTTGCACTGTTAAGACATCTGTAAACAAATTCTAAACAGTTTGCCAAAGACATTTTCATATTTTGGCAAGGTTACTTCCCCTTTAAATAATTCATTTGAGAATACAGATCAAGACTTTTAACTCATTCATCTATGAGCATCTAGGATCATTTTACTGCTTTAATTAGCTCCAGCAATTGTTAATGAAAAGGAATGTTAAGTTTATTTCTTTTTATTTCCTTGACATTGCTGCATTTAGTTTCAAAAGCAATCAACTCTGAAATGTTTGCCAGCCCAAATGCGGTGTGCTGTGGTTGAAATCAAGTTTTCACATTCAATTGAGACAGGAAACTGCAGAAGTAAAATGAACAGTCCAAATGCACAGGGCAGTCTAGCTGTCTGCATCTAACGCATATCAGTCACTCTTCAATCATCCAACTTCAAAGTGTCACAAGTGAAAAAAGGGGAAAACCAATCATTCTCTTGGCATTTTTTTGACTTTTATAAAATGTGTTCTGATCCTAAGGGCACAGTTTAGAAAGAATCTATGAATCTACGCAAGTTCTCTCAGCAATTAGCATACTCAATCTCTAGCTGTGCCTTTGCAGAAAAAATTGACAACAGCACTTTGAAATCAAATTGTTTGCCTGTGAAGTAATTTATTACATGCTGCGGATCTAAGCTTCATAAACTTAGACAGAATGTAATCATGGAATGGTTATAGCGCAGAAGGAGCAATTAAACCATGGCTTTGCACTTGAAGATATACATTATAGATTTGTTTCAAGCTTCAGTCTATCTATAGAGCATCACTGTGAGGGATCTGCTGTTAATTGAGCAACTCTTCTGCTTTATTCTGTGCTTCAGGATAATATTGGTAATAGCATAGTTAGATACTCATGCTTAGTGTCTCTAGCCTGTGATTTGTAGGCTTTTATTCCCACTTTCCTGGTCCATCGTATTTATTCTGGATATTAATAACCCAAGGCGCTTCTAACAATGGAATTTACCTAATTTTCTTTATCAAAGCACATAACAAAATATGCAGCAGTAGCAAGACTCCACAACTTAACCTCTTCATTCTTAGAATCATAAGTGATCCCGTTTTTGTGGACTTGTCTGAAGATTAGACCCAAACAGGTGACCAGCCTGCTCCATCTCAACTTCCAGTTGTCAATGAGATGATCCTTCCTGACCTAGCTAACTATCTCTCTGAGGCAGGCTTTCTTGTACCCTTTCTCCATGTAAGTAGGCCACGTTTTCAAACTTTGACACTTTCCAGTCTCCAGCAGTTTGATCAGTTTGACCACTGGTGACAAATGTGTCAACTGGCATAACCAATTTAATCAATTGCTCAATAAGAAATATTCTTGTTTCTCTAGAAAGAGGCTTATCTCTTGATTTTAACAAATTTTGACCTTGGGTTTCTTATGTTCATTGTGTTGCCACTTGTATGTTGTCGAACATGATATTTACACAACACAACTCTGTAATCAAGTACATTCTGTTTAGCAGATAAATAGTCACATTTTCATCTAATTCACTGTTTTTAATAGGACTTCAAGCTTTCAGACATAAAGTAACAGTTTGGTCCATTACTGCTGAGTTACAACACATAACTAAACACATTTATTCCATCAGAAAGACACAGAAACATTAAGACTAGTGACCTTTCTAATCATTAGATCATCATCTGACCACTGACTTTTTGATAGAGCAATTTTTAAAACATTTGTTTTAGCTAACCCATCAAGTTTTATGTTAATACCTGCAGTGTCTACACACATCCTCTGCTTGAGGCAGTTGTCTCCTTCTCCTTGAGTAAATCTCTGCTAGTCCAGATGTACTGTAATATATATATATATTTCATCTGTACTACATAGAGCTCTCCAGTGTAGTGTCTGTTTATATGCTTCTCCTAGATTGCTACCTTTTCTCAATCTCTCCTACTGATGACAGAGTTTCATCATCACACTGGGACAGTCCATTATTCTACAATTCCTTCTTCAGCTTGATTTGACCACACCTTTGTGATTGTTTTGTCTGTGAAATCCCTTAAACTGGCTGCTATGAAGTTGCAGGATCGGTTATGATCACTCCCTGAACTGCAGAGAACAGACTCCCTAATCAAGACACCCAGGCGAAATGCCTGACCTTGGCTAATAGACCTGGAGTGGTATTGGAGGTTATCCATAACTCACTGTGCCATAGCCTCTGATGAATTGGTGCCTCCCTGGACTTAACTATTAAGACTTGCTTGCTTGCTGCACATGCAGAGTTTGTCATGTAAACTGCTGGCACAAAGTACAGGTGTGAGATTGATGTAACATGGTACCGTATATTAAGGTGAATGCCGCTTTGGCTGAGGACTGTTGACTAGTAAAACAAGCTGCCAGCTGTATGACTGTACTGATAGGCTTAAGACCATCAGATGTGGGAATAGAAGTCGGCTATTCAGCCCGTCAAGTCTGCTGTACCATCTAATGATATTATGGGAGGGCCTGGAGGCAGTGGCATCCCGGATCCCTCTCGGTGATCGGAGGCAGTGGCAGTGAGAACAGGCCTTGTGCGCAACTACAGCAGCCTTGGTATTTGGATGCAATGACACGGTTCCTTCCAGCATCCAGGGCTGGCAAGATGGTACCAGACAATGGCAACTTCGTACACTTTCCACTGTACACGTGTATTCCTATACTTGAGTTCACGTGACAATAAAATCTAATAGATGCTAGCTATTAGTGGCCTGAGTACAGTAACTTGGGAACATGAAGAGTTGAAATTCAAAATTCATTGCTCTATATTGATGTTGCATCCTGATGCTCATCCAATAGTAAATACTGGTTACTTCTCTGCTAACTACCCATACCAATATCAAATCTGTCAGTAATCAAAATGTGAGCTTGCCGTACTCTTGCCCTTTTTGTTCCATTATCTAACCTTTTGTTTTGACAGTTTTGAGATGGACATGTCGTCAAGACCGTGATCTTTGGTTTCAGGAGACAGATCGATTTCCAAGGAGTCTCAGAATCCTAGACAATATGGGTGGAATTTTTAATTTATTCAGCCACCACAAATCATAAAAGGAGAAACATCATGGAATGCAGTATTCCAAACACCCTGTAAAAATCAAGTAATCTCTTTGAACAAAAATAGAATTTGTTACCCTGTAAACCAGTCACTCAACTCAGAGCCCAAATTGACTAAGGCATTTTAGTATTTGGCATCTGTTTTGCGATCTTTGATGAAACCGTTCTGTCATTTAGAACTCATTTTGAAAACTGGATTTCTACTCTCAATGAATGACTACTTCTTACAGTCTGCAAAATTGCTTGACATCCAGGAATTCACCTTTGGTCAATGAGTGCTCCAAGATGTTAGCACTGCAGAATGGAATTTTCCACATGCTAATACACTGATCTCAGATATGCCATTGTCAGAGGCAAGTCAAGCGACAACTCTCGATCCCCTAAGCTCAGTTGTTTTGAGTCACCACTCTCCCTCACAATTTCCGTTGTATGTCATCTTTCAAGGATGCCTGGTATCATTCATCTCTCCCAAATGGCACCTCAAAAACAAAGTTAAGTGTCTTCATGGGAAATCTGAAACAGCTGCCCTCAAAATTTGGACGAGACGCTAACAAGTCTGTGTAAAAGCCCCCAGATTGCTTACAAACTAATTGTAATGATTATTCGCCCATCGAAAACTAACTGCCCTCTGGAGGCATATCAAATACCATCCAGATGAGAAACTCTTTAACCTTAGTCAGGTCCATGTCAAAAGTGAATTGACCACCATAAATATATATGATCTACAGATTGCAGATGATAGTGGATTTGCAAGGCAGTCTCAAATTTTTTAAAAAAAGAGGGAGAGAAAAAACAAGTAATTATAGACCGGTTAGCCTGACATTGACGTTGGTTGTAGACCTTGCAGCTAAAGGGATCAATGGATATGGAGAGAAAGGGAGAGTGGGATACTGAAGTTGCATGGTCAGCCATGATTTTATTGCCAAATGGCCAACTCCTGCACCTATTTTCTATGTTTCTATGAACTCTTCAATTCTGGACACAAGAAACATGGCCTGTTCTTGAATGTTGCCAAAACAGAACTTATGTTAAGCTCAGAGTTTTTTTGAATCACCAGCCATTTGCAATTTGAAGACAACTGCTTGACTGTGTCTGTAAGAAAAAGTTACAAAGCTGGGCTTATATCCACTGGAGTTTAGAAGAGCAAGAGGTGGTTGTTTGAAACATAAAGGACCCTGAGAGACCTTGATAGGGTGGATGTGGAGAGGATGTTTCCTCCTATGGAAGAATCTGGAATTAGGGGGGTCACTGTTTAAAAATCAGATGTTGCCTATTTAAAACAGGGATGAGGTGGAGATTTTTCTCTTAGAGATTCGTGAGTCTTTGAAACTCTGTCTTCCTGAAAAAGGGGTGTAAGGAGAGTTCTTGAATATTTTTACAGTAGAAGTGATAGATTCTTGTTAAGCAAAGAGATGGAAGGTTATCAGTATTAGGCAGGAATAAGAATTTGAGGTTACAATGGGATGAGTTGTGATCTTATTGAATAAACCAGTTATTTTGCCTCCAGCAGGTGTGACTTTTAATTAATAAGTGAGAGACCTTTATAAGTATGAACTAATTGCTCTGTGCCTCCTGCAAACAAGTAGAGAAAGAAGATCATAAGCATATACAAAACTAAAAGCTAGAGAGAGGGTAATTCAGCCCTACGAGCCTGCTTTGCATTTAATACAACCATGGCTGATCTCATCTTGGCCTAAACTCCACTTTCTTGCCTGCTCTTCATAACGCTTCAAATCGTTACTCATTAAAAATCTGCCTATCTCCTCCTTAAATTTACTCAATGCCCTCACATCCACTGCACTCTGCGAGAGTGAACTACACAGATTCCCGATCCTTCGGGAAAAGTCGCTTCTCCTCATCTCTGTTTTAAATCTGCTACTCCTTATCTTAAAAGAAGCTGATTTCCGATCTATACAAGGATTATCACAACAACAGGGATCACTGAACTGCTTTCCCAGTCTTTTCATTTGTCTGTGCCACCGATTGCTTTTTTTCCTGTCTGTCTGATTATGTGTGAAGGGGCAGTTTATAAGGAGGTTAGAGTTTTAATTAGCTGAGTTGTATGTCCATGGCTCATCATTGTTTACCTGTGGCTAGAGTCTGATTAATTGTAATGAACAGTAATTTTTGTTAAGTTAACCTTGGTCCATGCTTTCTGTCAACTTGCTTCTAAAAAGCAAATTGGGGAATTCTGCAAGCTTTTCAAACTATTTAACTTATAATCATAGAGATCTACTGCATGGAAATAGACCGTCCAGCCCACCTTCCATGCCACCCAGTTTTCACAATTACACTAGTCCCATTTGCTTGTGTTTGGCCCATATCCCTCCATACCTATCTCATCCATGTAACTGTCCAAATGTTTCTTAAATGCCAAAATTGTACTGTCTTCCACCACTACCTCTGGCAGCCCATTCGAGACACTCACCACCATCTGTGTGAAAAAAATTGCCCCTTTTGTATCTCTCCCCTTTCACCTTAAACCTATGTGCTCTAGTTTTAGACTCCCCTACCATGGGGAAAAGCTGTTGGCTATCTACCTTATCTATGCCTCTTATGATTTTGTAGGCTTCTATAAGGTCATCCCTCAGTCTCATTGGTGACGATTCCAGGAATAACAGAGCTTGGTTTTCAGTGTTTTATACTGGTGAAGCATAGCACCCTGTGGCAACTGACCTTCCTTGACCATTGAATTTCAATGTAGTGATAAATCATTTATCTCTACAGTGGTCTGCTCTTATTCAGGCCTTATGAATAGCTGTTGATATGTGACCTCTTCCTTCTTTTGTAAGGTCATAATTTCTTTTCCGATTATTGATGATCTATGGATTGAGGCTATTGAGCTTCAATGCCATGAATGGAATTGTGGGATTGAAAAGAAAAACAGAAGGAGTCTTGCATTCTAACACCATGAAAATACAGAATGTGATTTTAGTTGCTGCAACCCATTACTTTGCACCATGATTTGGGAACTGTATAAACCGTCCACCAAGACACTTCTGGGAGATCCATTGTATTGCTAAATGAAAATACCAGTCCTGACTGGAACAAAATCAAAATGGCTGACCTAGTTCAATTTGGCTATTTCCATTCCCAACAATAGCACATCACACCAGTCATCAAATAGCTCACTGCAAAAAGGGGAATCCTGGCTGATTTCTTCAGTACAGCATGGCTAATAATTTACTTCAAGTAGACATGGTTTGAAGGGTAGGTGACAAAAGAAATTGACATCCAAAATGAGTGCCCATCAATGGTACAACCTGGACTAGCCCTGAAATTATCTAGGAATTTAGTTTTGCTTCCCATCTTCCTCCTTCACTTCAGATTCATTTAAAATTTCACAATCTGCTACAGTGGGATTTGAACCCAGAATAGTATCCTGTGACTCTGAGTTACTAGTCTAGTGACATTACCACTATGGCACTGTATTCTCCACAACCAACAATCACCACTCCCCCCACCCCGGTTACTTCAGTTACTGGGTGCAAATTGGACGTGGGTATGATGCTGATAAGAACCACCCAGAATTAATTCCTGAAATGCAACAGAGTTCAGAGGTTCAATTCCTGCACTATCTCAGCCTGCAGGTATGTGGCCTACTTGTGGTATCAGTGAGCCTAACTGCAGACAGCTAAAGGCACTGTGGCCCCTGTTGTAACTTGGAACTCATGCTGCTTTCATTAGTAAGGAATGGGCTGCTGATCTAAGTGTGGATCAGCAGGTTCCAATCAGCCCTTGGCAGAGGGTAAAGGCGTTTAGATGTAGAGATAGAACTAGGGTCCAGAGAGAGCGAAAAAAAAAGTTTGTGACTTCTCAAAATGTTATTGATAAATTAGCAGAATATACAGAGAGTGCAGGGACTTCCTTTATGAACTCAACCTCATTCTTAAACTGTGACCTGTCCCCAGTTTTGTTTGATGCCTTGTGGGTGCAGTAGATGTCAATAGTTTATTTGCAGTGAATTATTTTGGAAAAGGGATTCTTGTTTTGACTCTTGATGCTTCATCCCGTGTAAAAAGTTGCACTAGTTGAGTGTGGCTTAGTTGTTTTTAAGTCAGAAGCTTATTCCAACATCTAAAACACAGTTGTTGCTGGAACAATGCAGTGTTAAACAGAGGACTTGTTGCACTTTGAGGTAAAATATGTCATACATTGTCCCAAGAATGGAAAGAACTTTTGATTAGTATTCCTCCCTTTTCCAAGGCCATCAGCAATGTATGAACTGACTACTGGTCTGTGTGGAATTATATAAGAAATGTTTTGACACATTCTTTTGACTGATGTTCATTGAGTACGAGTTGTCCTTCATAATGGCTTGCATCACTTTGCTGCAAGGTCCATTTCTTGCTAAGATTATATTTAAGGTAATTGAGCTTGATAAATATTTTGAGTCCTGATTCTCATGCAGAGTAGGAATCAGACTAGCGTGGAAGTTGCGTCAAGCGACAAAATTCAACAGCTGTTGATAACATGAGGTCTGGGAGATCTTGACTCATCAGCAATAGTCCCTGGTCAGTTATCTTCTGGGAAGCAGCTGGTGTGGAATGCCAACAGAAGTGACCACTGGAATCACAGAAGTAGACCCCAGTATACAGGGGGGCAAAAACAGAAGTTGCTGGAAACGCTCAGCTGGCCTGGCAGCATCTGTGGAGAGAAATCAGAGTCAACGTTTCGGGTCTGGTGACCCTTCCTCAGAACTGATGTTAGCTGGGAAAACATTGGTTTATATAAAATAGGGAGGGGGATGGGGTAGGGTATAAATGATAGGATAGAACCCGAAGAGAGAGAAGAGCAGTTGGATAGACAAAGGAGTTGATAATGATTTGGCTAGGAGGGTGAATAGCTGTTAATGGGGACTGTTAGTGACTAACAATAGGTAATGTGAAATGGCAGGCTATGTGATAACAAGGCCTGGTGTGTGGGGTAGGGGGCTAGGACATGGGAGAGTTTAGGCCCTAAAACTATTGAAGTCGATATTGAGTCCGGAGGGCTGCAGGGTACCCAAGTGGAAAATGAGGTGTTGTTCTTCCAGCTTGCATTGAGCTTCGCTGGAACACTGCAGCAAGCCAGAGACAGAGATGTTGGTCAGGGAACAGGATGGTGTGTTGAAGTGGCAGGCAACAGGAAGCTCAGGGTCTTTTTTGCAAGCAGAACGTAGATGTTCTGCGAAGCGGGCACCCAGTCTATGCTTCATTTCCCCAGTGTAGAGGAGACCACATTGTGAGCAGCGAATGCAGTAGACGAGATTCTGGGAAGTGCAGGTGAAGTGTTGCTTCACCTGGAAGGTGTGTTTGGGCCCTTGAATACTGAAAAAGGAGAAGATAAACGAGCAGGTGTTCCACCTTCACCGGTTGCAGGGGAAGGTGCTGTGGGGCTTTGGGGGGAGTTGGGGATGAAGGAAGTGTGAATCAGGGAGTCCACGGACTCTGCGGAAGGCGGACAAGGGAGGGGAGGGGATTAAGTGTCTGGTGGGAAAAGTTGGAAGGGAGTATTGTGGTCTGTGCTGAGATCAGGAAGAGGGTTTGTCTCAGGCAGAAAAGAACTAAACGTTCCTCATGGGACATGCAGTATCTATTCCATTGCTTCTGGCCTTACAAGGAAAGCGAAGTAGTTTTTCTGAAACTTTTCCAATTTGGGTCTCTCTGACAAACTCCGCCCCCAACATTTACTCTGACAAAGCTATAACACCTGTTCTCAGGCATCTGGTTAAATAGCATTTGGGTCAAGGTGACATTATCACGATTGGAGCTGCATGAGACATCATTTGCAAACAAAGGGAAGCTAATGGCACTTTAACAAATGCTACAGCAGCTTCAAGTGAGGCCAATTGTGGGTAAGCACGAGAATCTTGAGATGCGTTGCTACTCCATTAGCTTTTTGAGGACTACTTCTCACTGTCTGCTTCACCATTGAGACATTGAACAAAATGAAATTTGCTGTATTTGCATGGTTTAATGTAGTGATCTCACTAGAAAAATATAATCCTTGTGCACTTCACTCTAAGTACTCATTTGATATTCTGATGAATGTTAATTACCATCAGTTAACACCAGCATTAAAAATGAACAAATGTGGGACTTCTTTTGTTCTGGTTTTAATTATTGCAGATTGTAAAAATGTAAATTAAGAAATATTATCTCTTAAGGTGGTATCTTATTGAGGTCTTTGTTTTTATTTGCTCAAAGGATGCAAACTGTGTTGCTTGGCCAGCCATTTATTGCCCGTCCTTAGTCGCCCTTGAGTAGGTGGTGTTGAGCTGTCTTCTTGAACCGCTGTGGGTCGACCCACAATGCTGTTAGTGTGGGAATTCTAGGATTTTGACCTAGAGACAATGAAGGAATGGCGATATATTTCCAAATCAGGGTGGTGAGTCATTTAGAGGGGAATTTGCAGATGGTAGTGTTTCCACGTATCTGCTACCCTTGTCCTTTTAGATCAAAGTGGTTATGGGTTTAGAAGGTGCTGTTTAAGGTTATTTGGTGAATTTTCTGCAGCGCATCTTGTAGATAGTTCACACCGCAGCTGCTGAGCATCAGTAATGGAGGGAGTAGATGTTTGCGGATGCAGTGCCAATCAAATGGATTGCTTTGTCTTGGATGGTGTCAAGCTTCTTGAGTGTTTTTGGAGCTGCACTCATCCAGGCAAGTAGGCAGTATTCCATCACACTCCTGACTTGTCCCTTGTAGAGGTGATGGCCTAGAGGTATTATCGTTGGAATGTTAATCCAGAGACACAGGTCATGTTCTGGGGTGGTAATTGGATGGGTTGGCTTTGTTCTGCATTTTTGTGTACAGGACATACCTGGGCAATTTTCCACATTGTTGGGTAGATGTCAGTAGTCTGAGTGATGTGGTAATGCCGAGATGTGTGGCAGAATCAGGCAAGAGATCCAGTGAGCTCCATCCCAACATCAAGACCATGTCAATCTATTCCTCATGTTTTTCACAAGCAGCATGGTAAGATTCGTGGCAGGCAAGGGTGTGTTGCCAATTGACAGTGATCAATGCTTGCTAAGGATAGATGCTGACGGCGTAGCTCACCTCATTAATATTCCCATTGTGATCTCGTCTAATGAACTAGATGCTGACGGCACAGCTCGCCTCGTTAATATTCCCGTTGTGATCTCGTCTTTTGAACTGGATGTTGGGAAAACATGACATAGAAACCAAAGTGGGTGCTTGGTGGGTAAAGCTTGCTGTTTACTTGAAATGACTTCCATGTTGGGCAACAGACAACACTATCTCAGAACATGCCCATGGGCACCAGCCACATCCACCCCACGTCCACAACATTGGCATCTGACGTGTGCCAGCCTCTAAGAGCTCTCATGCACACTTCCGATCCATGTGCAGGACACATTTATACTTCAGCACGTCAACACTAGTGCTGTACCCCTAACTCTCATTGCAACACTGCAGCAAGGACATAGTGTGCTCAGGGGTACTCCCCAGCTTATGGACTGCACCAGGCAGCATCTCTAGTCTTTTCACTCACTGTCATAGCGCTCACTCATTCCGAACCTACCCGGATACTCACAGCATCCCTACCCTACATTGCATTGCCTTCTCTTTTTGCTCTTTGCCCCCTCATCCAGAGATACTGATGCTGTTGTCCTCAGCCATTTAGCACAGATGCAAAGCCAGAATGCAGGTCGTGGCTGTCAGCAGGTCTTAGTCAAGTCAAAGGGGAATAGTCTTTGCTCAGGGGATCACGGCACAGTAATTTGGGGACAACCTCTGATACCAGAGCAGTATCTGCTTGGGGAATGCAGGGTTAGTCGGTTGTTGAGGGTGAGTGGGCGAGACCTTGCAGGTAACAGTGAGGATGGTAAAGAATCAGACTTGGTGGGAGGTGGGTCCAGTGGCAGTGATAGAGTGAGTATAAGGGATGGGAGAGAAGATTAACAAATTATCCCAGTGGAGTGGAAAAGGACATTGATGAACTTACTACATATTGGGTTTGAGGAAGGTTTGAAGTGGAGTTCACAAAGGGGCAGTATTGGATCCTTGTCTTTCCTGACTTATATTATTTATATCTTTGTGCGCCAGGGACAATTTCAAATTTTGTCGATGACATGAAACTTGGGAGAATTGTGAACTGTGAAGAGAGCAGTGTGAAACTCCGAAAGGACATTGGCAAGTTGGTGGAGTGGGCGAACAGTGTCAGATGGGGTTGAATGTAGAGATGTGGGGTACTGCATTTTGGTTGGAAGTACACTGTGAGGCAATATAGAATAAGGGGTAACGGGAGGTGCAGGAGCAGAGGGACCTGGATATATATGTGCACAGATCAATGAAGGTAGCAGGATAACTGGAGATAGCAAGTAACAAAGCATGTGGCATGCTGGCCTTTATTTATATGGACTTAGAGTACAGACGAAGGAGGTGATGTTGAACTTGTGTAAGACACAGGTTAGACCACGACTGCAGTATAGTGTGCAGTTCTGGTGTAACACATTAGAAATGCATTGGAGAGAGTACAGAAGCAATTTACAAGAATGGGTCCTGTAGTGAGAACCCCTTCGACATATCTGACTTGACTCGCACTTAGTCAAAAAACTGTAAGATTAAGCCCTTTGAAATAACTTTGAAATATAAAGGCCATATCCCATCTCCAAATCACCATGTGATTTGATTTGATTTGACTGAATTATTGTCACGTTTACCTAAGTACAGTAAAAAGTTTTGTTTATGAGCAGTACGGGCAGATCATAGCAGTACAAACAGATCATAGTAAGCAAGGTCACACAGATCATAGAGTGAAAGAAAAACTAGACAGAGGCGTACAAGTTACCTTGCACAGGGTGTGCGCTAGGCAGGATCAACATTAGCAAGATCAGCATCATTTGAAGTCAGAGAGTCCATTCATCTGCCTAATAATGGCTGGGAAGAAACTGTTCTTGAACCTGCTGGTGCATGTGCTCAAGCTTCTGTATCTTCTGCCTTATGGAAGAGGGTTGTGATGGGTTTTTGATGATGTTGAAAGCCTTTCTGTAGCAACGGGCCATGTAAATGGAGTTCACAGATAGAAGATTGGCTTCCGTGATGGTCTGGGATGTGCACACAATCTTCTGTAGTTTCTTATGGTCCTGGGCACAGCAGTTGCTGTTATGCACCCAGACAGTGTGCTTTCAATGGCGCACCTGTACGAGTTGCTGAGGGTCCTTGTGGAAATGCCAAATTTCCTGAGCCACCTAGGGAAGAGGAGGAGTTGTTGTGTATTCTTGACCATCTCATCTACGTGGGAAGTCCAGGACAGGTTGTCAGTTATCACCACTCCAAGGAACTTGATGTTGTCCACCCTTTCAACCTCATTTCCGTTGATGTAGATGGAGGCATGTTCTCATTCCTTCTTTCTGAAGTCAGTGATTAGTTCATTAGTTTTGCCGACCTTGAGAGAGAAGTTTTTCTCATTGCACCATGTCACCAAGCCCTCTATCTCCTTTCTGTGTTCTGTATTTATTTATTCTGTATTTATTTACATGTTCATAGTCCATGACACTGGCCCAACCAGCACAGAGCTGGCTCCTAGAATGAGCAGAACTCCTGATTCTCCTGTTTAGTTTTTCTTTATTTTTTAATCTGTATGTGTTGGGTTCATCCCTTCTGCTATCCCATTCTGCATGTCTCTCCTTAATGTTGTGTACCTTTGAATATATAGGTCCCACATTTTGTCCACTCTGTAATCAAGTCTCTCTGGTGATTAGATCAAAGTCATTCACTTCTGTGTTATATCCATCTTATTGCAGATACTTTGTGCATTCAAATAAAGAGACATCAATTTACTTTTTAATCACTATTTCTGAAATAACTTCACAAAGGCCGGTATCCTGTCACCAAGTCACCCTTTATTTACATGTGTACAGTATGTGACACTGACCCAGCTAACTCAGAGCCAGCTCCTAGAGTGAACAGAACCCCAGACACTCCTGTTTATATCTGTCAGCCAGGACTCCCCAACTGGACCAGATTAACAGCCCCAATCAGGGAATTCATATTCTCTGAGATCCACTAGGCTCCTCTAAGTCCTGGGACATAGACTCATTCTTTTTTCTGTAGATTCTCTTGCGGCAATTTCACACAGATTGGGTTCCTCTAACTCTGCCTTGGATACTGGTGGCGTGTACCAGACCACAGACTGGCTCTTGTGCCTGGAGTATCTCGACCAAAACTCATCTTCATCTTCAGGTGGTAACGGTGTCGGGGCTGTGACATCTGCCATGTCCATCACATCCTTGACCCTAGGCGGACGGGGAGAACCCATAGATGTCTGAGGGGCCGGGTATGTTTTACTCCTGACCTGTTTGCGAGGTTACAGCTTTCATGTGGTCCACTTGCTTGTTCAGGATTGCCTCTCTGGCCCAAACTTTGTACGTCATGGGACCTGACTTCATGTTGTCTATGCCTCTTAACCATGCAGGGCCGTTCCTGTGGTTCCAACACCAAACTTCATCCCCTGAAGTAAACTGCCTCTCTTGTTTAGAGGAGTCTTGTGTCCAGCATTGGTGTTCCTATTGCCATTTCACCTTCGCCCCCAGGTCTGGGAACATCAGGTTTAAACTGGTTCAGAGTCTTGTTCCGACTAGCAATTCTGCTGGAGCTGTCCCTAAAATTGTGCCAAGAGTGGTCCTCAAAATCAAAACTGGTTCACTGATGCGGTTGTGCTGGCATCGATCTCCGTTAGAACTGGATGATCATTTAACCAGATATTTATTTTGATTGGTTCTGATTTGGATGCTGCTAAGCAATGTAACTGTACCAAACCAGATGTGGATGGATTTTCCATGGTATGAACCCTCCTTGATACCGGCCTATAGGTTCTCTTACTCAGTTTAGGTCTAGTGGGACTCTTGTGCTGTCTCAAGTCTGCAAAGCGATAGCAACCACAATGAGTTGCTGGCCAGAATCCTGAAGGAAATTTTAACCAAGTCTTGGCTCTGTTTTGGGGTTTTGCTGTGGACCAAGCTAGAGTCCTTCTGATCAGGATACATCCTAAATGAGGCTATACAATTATCTCCACTCAAGTGGTATTCCGCAAGCTCAGTCGGCCTGGCGAGGGTGCCCACTTCCATTGGAATACCTTGTAATTTTTATGCTTCACTTGCCGCATTTTCTAATGATAAAGTCAGTTGTAGTGTCTATTTGAAGTCCATTTGGGCTTCAGCTAGTTGGTGCTTTTGAATAGTTATAATTATTAATTCCACATACCAAACAGTCTCTCAGCATCTCATTAAGGGTTAAACCAAAGTCATCTTAACCTGGTCAAAAATCCTGATATGGACTCAAATTGCTGAGTAGAAACAATAGCATCTCAGAATTAGAGGAGGCTTGGGGTCATGATACCATGCCTGTCAATTCTTAGCTGATTTTAATATCCGGTTCCTCAGGGCACATTAGGGTCCTAATTACAGAAAAAGCTACAGCTCCACATGCTATTAGGAGAATTACTCGTTGCTTTTCATGTGCCTCAATGTCGTTTTCCTGGGGGAAAAAAATGCATCCTTGCCAAAACATTGAATGTATTCAAGAAGCGACTAGATATAGCACTTGGGGTGAATGAGATCAAAAATTACAGGGGGAAAGTAGGATTAGGCTGTTGAGTTGGATGATTAGCCATGATCATGATGAATGGAGGAGCAGGCTCGAAGGCCCGAATGGTCTCCTCCTGCTCCTTTCTTCAGTATTTCTATGTTTCCACATACTGGGCCCAGTTGTCAACTGCGGGTTCGAATGAGCCAAGCATCCCAAACAAAGGGATGATGTACGTAATGCTTACCCCAACTCAAAGCTGACTTCTATCTGCCAGTTCACACTCTATCTCTGCTACTGCACATACCTTCTACCAAGGCTCAGGTTCTACCGTGCTCAATATTATGCGCAATATCTATCCTCACTTGTTATTACCCATCCCAAGCCCCACCCTAACCCCGCATGCCCTCTGCGCTATTTACTCAACCTTGCAGGACACCTTGAAACATTTCTCCAACTGCACCAGTACTAATAGCTGTACCACCCACTTTCACCTTCATATACAAATGTTGGTTTAACTGGCAAACCTAATGAACCAGCACTCTTGATAAACTGGCAAAAAAATTCTCTAACTCCAATTCCATGACGCTTACTGTATTATTCTGTCCAAATATTATAGTTTTTTAAATTTATCTCAACATAGATATACTTGTTCAATCAAATGGCTGTAAAAATACCAACAGTTGATGTAATTTTGAATCAATTTCTCCTCAAATGCTTCAGAAAGAATCAGTTGAGAATAAGAGTGAGAAGGCTATCTGTTGTTTAGTTTTATTTAAGGCAAAGTTACATTATTATTTAAGTGATTTATGCTCTGTATAAAGTATAACAGTGATGTGTATACCCCCGCATTATGTTTCTACTACTTAGGGTGTGTTTTTACAGTGATAATGTGAACCTCTTGATTATCTGGAATATTTGATCATCTGGCCGTGAATGCTGGATAATAAAAAAGTTTAGCCCTTTTTAAAAATCTTCTCCCTTTCTCTCATTACAGGAGAAAATGTCTCAAAATAGGACAGAAAGTACCATGACAGGCAGAAATTCATCTCGTCACTCCCTATGAGGAGAGAATCTTGGCCTGGTCAGACAAACACCGAAACTTGTCCTGTGGACATGACGAAACCTTCAAGTCCCAGAAACCGAGTAAGAAGCGTTTGTTCATTGCTGTTCTGCCCTCCCATTACTACCTTTGCAAATTTAATGTTAGTATGACACAACTTCTGAGCCATCGCCATGATGCCTTCTCTCTTTTGTCTCCTGCAGGCACCAGCAAAGTGTCCACAGTTGCTGTGGGCAAGAGGGTAGCCCCACATGATATGCCCTCTTCTACCACTGAGATAGATATTGCTAATGTCTCAGAGGAAGTATCAACAAGGCTCCTTCCTGCACCCCCTGCCAGCACAGAGGCTGACACTCTGGGGAGTAATTTATCCAGATTACACACTGGAGATTAGAGCAGATTCTGGTCAGCTCGTCACTGCCAAGTGTCTGCATCTGCCCGAGAGAGACATACCCCGGGTCACTGGCACTTAGAGGACTGCTGGAGACCAGGCACCAGTTCAACCTCAGGCAGGAGAGAACCCTGAGATAATCAGGTGTGGAGCTGGAGGAACACAGCAGGCCAGGCAGCATCAGAGGAGCAGGAAAGCTGACGTTTCGGGTCGGGACCCTTCTTCAGAAAATTGGGACTTGGTGGAGAGAAAGAAAGGAAAACCCGTGAGGGCAGTAGATGACCAGAGTGAGAATTGAACTTAATTCCGTTTTTATATTTGAAAATAAATGTTCACTTTTCACCATCAGCTGTGTGTGTAAGTCTCTGTCCACCACAATCACAGCATTAAGGTACAGAGTTCACCTATCCTTAGCCATGAGCAGCATGGTGGCTCAGAGCGCCAGAGATCTGGGTTCAATTCCAGCCTCAAGCGACTGCCAGTGTGGAGTTTCCGTATTCTCCCTGTGTCTGCATGGGTTTCCTCTGGATGCTCCGGTTTCCTCCTGCAGTCCAAAGATGTGTAGGTTGGATGGGTCAGCCACGGGAAATATGTGGTTACAGGGATAGCATTGGGTGGTAGGTCTGGGTGGGATGTTCTGCAGAGGGTCAGTATGGATTCGCAGGGCCTGCTTCCGTACTGTAGGGATTTGATGATGAGTACGACATCACGTTTAATGGTCCAAGTGGAGTGAGCAGCTCCTGTACCATGAGCAGGGAATGGGTAAATGGCGGGTGATTGCCAGGCACCATCTTTCCAAGTAAGTAAACATTACAGCTGTATCACGGGCATTAGTGGGGTCATTTGTTATCCTGGGTGATACAGTCAGTGGGGCTTGGAACAAGGATTTGGACTGGTCACAGTTAGTTCATAAAATGTGTATAACCCGCAGGTGTGTTTCAGATTCAGTGTGTGGGTCCCTTAAAGAAGGGCCTTTGGAGTATCTTGAAATCGAAAAGCCCCCTCCCTCCCAGAACAAGGCACTTCCCTCCCCCAACCCCCTCCCACTCTGGGTCAGGCCACAGCCTTTTACATCTCCATTGCACATTTGTAATTTACAGTAAAATGGAAAGGGCCACTCCACTCCGCCCAGTCTCTCCCTCTTGGTGAAACTCCAAACATAAACATCTCCTTTCTGGTAGCCCATCTATCAACTCAAGCTTGTGATGAGCTTCCCCAACAGTCCCTTCTCAACCCATCTGTCTCAGTCTTTGTCAGATGAGAATTTGATACAGGATTGTGCTGGTCAGCAAACTTTCCAGCCCCTTCTCTGAAAGCTGCTGACAAGCGAGATTTCTGTTTGCACTAAACTGCAAGGCAAGGCAGATTCTGTGTGCCTTTAAAGTGTGGCTGATGATGGGGGCAAAGCGATAAAACATAATGTGGTGAGAATCCAGATCACTGGAAAGTGAGTGAGCGCACTGGGAGCATGTTGCGCGCTAGACCTGTCCTGAGCTGGGCGTAAAGCATCCTTGCAGCAACATTGCAATGAAAGGTGCTGAGGCCCTCCAAAGTATGGCATGGCAATACAGAAGTGCAGTCAAAGTGGATTGCGACGATGGCATAGAGAGCCTGGCACTATCAGATACCTCACCCATGGTTGTGAGGTGCAAAGATTCTCTGCCCACGTAGTGAGCCCTGAGATGTTGGTGCTGGGCATCCAAGGTAGAGGTCTGGAAATCAAATGGTAGGCTGGAATTGCTAGGTACCCACATTGACTTTCACGTGGGGAATTCTTCGCGTCTAGTTTCTATCCAGTGGATGGGAAGAATGCAAGACTGCATATTAATAAGGCAAGATTATGTTGTAGTGAGGGTATTGATGTGTGAAAATCCCATTAATAGGTCTCTCAGCACTCACTAGCGGAAATCTCACCTCAACATCCTGGACTTGGTTGGAAAATCGACTTGTTGGTCTTGATTTCGAGAAATTGACATCTCACACGATTCTCCCAAACTCCTTGTTATTGATCACATTGTTCAGAACCTTGATACATTCTACCCAATGCTTTATGCTTCTAGCAGACAGTGTTAGCATTCAAAGTTTTGACAAAGGTCTGTAGCTTGGGTTGTGGGTGAGGTTGTTGACTTGCTCACCGAGCTGGCTCATTCTCATTCAGACGTTTTGTCACCACGCTAGGCAACGTCATCAGTGGATTTGATCAAAACCGGAAATGACACTACTCACCATAACAGACTAAACAGTATAAATTCTGAACGGAGTAGAATAACTCCGCTTCATCGGAGGGTCCACTGATGATGTTACCTAGCATGGTGACGAAACGTCTGAGCGAGAACAAGCCAGCTCAGCGAGCAAGTCAACAACCTCAGAGTTTGCATTGTAAGGTTGCTACAGCAGAGGACAATCACACATAAATGTGGGTACCAGGCATCTCCATCAGATGCCCCAACCGATGCAGTACTCATGGCACCAAAATGGAACTACCTGTCACATATTTGCCAGGGTCAACACTTAAAACATTAAAGTAACAGGAACACTCAGCAGCACATCCACTATCAACTCATTGATCTAACATCACAACGAGGAGAATACACAGGTCTGATTGCTTCTTGCTAAAGACTTGTAGGGGACAAGGGCACAATGACAAAAGATGACCTTTTGAGTTGAGCTCCCTTCTGAGTTCAGGCCTACTTGCCTACCTTGGTCATGTTTGCTGGTGTCAGACAATCCAGCTGTCTCACTTGGGCAGGCTTGCTGTCTCACTCAGACTTTACCCCTAACACTAATTGTTTAACAACACCAAGCTCAACAGCACATGACACGAGTTGATCAATATAGAGTCATAGTCACAGGGAAGCTTCAACCCCAATACTGTATGCATTTGTGCACAATTTCTTTTCTGACAGGGCCAAGTTAATGAAAATATTTGGACTCATTCGAGCTTGGAGAAACATATCTATATATGAGGCATAAATCTGGTGGGGGTAGATTCGAGATTGTGAACAGACATTTTTCCCATTTTTGGCTACCAAGATTGCATTTGTGAACATAATTCCAGTGAGCTGGTGTGTTAATCAGTATTCATGATGTGCCAATAAATGCAAAACAGATTCCCGTCGATTATGGTCAGGAAACCCAACCCGTCTGCACAGATCTGAAACATTTAATCCGTCTCCAGGAAACAAGAAAATTCTCCTCCTACACAATTACGCGTCCCACTGGCATTTCTCAGGGCTCTAGGTGGGTCCATAGGAACTTTGTGACCTAATGTGATGTTCTGAAATAGTTAACATTAGAGACTGCACTGAATGGTGCCACATAGTCTAAGGTGAAGAATTGAGGAGGATTGCTCTAGAGTCCATCATCCGGGGCCATCTCTGATAAAAACCGAAAAAACTGTGGATGCTGTAAATCAGAAACAAAAACAGAAATTGCTGGAAAAGCTCAGCAGGTCTGGCAGCATCCGAGAGACCCTTCCTTAGAACTCTCACAACAGGGGTCATCACTGACTCCAGTTAGTTCTCACTAGCTGATGTAACTTTGTAACTGCTGCTATCACTCAACAAACTACACATTTTATTAAGGCAAGTGCCTCTGTTGTTTAACATGCATTAGTGATTTACCCTCTACTGCTGTTAATGAACAGGCCCTTCACTATAGTGTACAAAAAAGGATTTTATGTTGAATGTTGTTTGTAGTTGTTGCTTAGTTTCTTACATGGGCTGCTTTTACATTGTTGGTTGCATTTCTGCTCAATGCTCCTAATCTGAGGGCACCACACCTTATACAACGGATTTTGGGGGGGATGCAGATCAGAGGGCCACCTCGTGGCTCTACTCCTAGGTCTGGCCAAAGTGATCATTAACAGATCCAGGCAGGGGGCTGTGGAGGGGGTCATTGTGCCTGAATGTCTGCCCCTCCTTCATAATTACGTCCATACTTGGGTATCCTCGGAGAGGGAGAATGCAGTGCTCACCAGCACAATAGATGCCTTTAGAAACCGTTGGGCATCACAGGAGCTGGTGTGCACCATCACCTCAGGCAATGTTATCTTGATTTTTGTTTGGTTTCCTTTTCGTTAGGTAAGTTTCTGCATTCAGTTGCATTTTTGTTACAGTACCCCAATGGGGGATATTTAACCAAATTTTTGTTTGTTTTAAAGAGTAGAAAGAAGGAATTTACATTGTGTTTTTTTTAACCCCTGTTTAGTTTCTTAAAAGGGCTACCTTTAAATTTTTGGTTGTGTTTTCGCCTCATGCTCCTAATCCCCCTTGTGCAGGGGTGTGAGGCAGAGTGGAGGGTCCCCTCATGGGCCTAGTCTTAGATCCATAGAGTTATACAGCAAGGAAACAGAACCTTTGGTCTATGGCCTTCGACAGGTCCAGCCATCAGGTTGTGAGGGGTATCATCATACCCAGCCGTATGCCTGTCTTCTATCTTTACATCTGCACTCGGATGTCCATTGAAATGTTAGTATACAGGTACAACGAGTAATTAGGAAAGCTAATAGAATGTTACGTTTTATTGCAAGGGAATTGAATGCAAGAGTTTGGATGCTATGCTTCGGTTATACAGGGCATTGGTGAGATGGCATCTAGAGTACTGTGTATGGGTCTGGTCACCATACTTATGGAAGGACAATGTGTTGGAAGAAGAGAAAGTTTACTAGACTAACACCTGGAATGAATGGATTACCTTATGAGGAGAGGCTAGACAGACTAGGCCTGTATCCTCTGGAGAGTTTAAAAGTCAGAAGTGACTTCATTGAAACACGTAAGATCCTGAGGGGACTTGACTACATGGATGAAGAAAGGATGTGGGAGAATCTTGTTGGATAACCTAGATCTCTGAGTCATTGTTTAAACATGGTGGACACCTATTAAAAAAAAAGACAATGAAACATTTCTTCTCTCAGTGCTGTGAGTTTTTGGAATTCCTTTCCTCAAAAGGCAGCGGATGCAGAATCTTTAAATATTTTAAAGCGAGAGGTAGATAGATTCTTGATGACCAAGGGGATGAAAGATTATCAGGGAGATGCAGGAATGTAGAGTTGAGGTTAAAATCAGATCAGCCATGATCTTACTGAATGGTGGAGATGGCCTGAAGGGCTGAGTGGCCTTCTCTTGTTCCAAGTTCATACACAAACTGGGACAGTAGAGGCTTTTCGAGACTGGCAACACTACGTGATTACTCCGGATAATGTATCATGATTCGATTTTATTAAGTTTCTGTTCCAGTTTTGTAAGTTTCCATTGGCTGATTGTATTGCTGGACTGAAAGTACATAATAGGTTCTTTAAGGTCTGATCAAAATAAGTAGAAGAAAACATGTGTACTTCAATATATAGCTAATTTACTGGGTTAAAATACTTAATACACATATGCATTAGTACTTGTTAGTTTATAATATTGATACATATATCTATAAAATTATATCATTAGGGTTAAGCAACTGAGACTCACATTGCTGTTCTATCCATCAGGCACTTTGGTGACAGTGGAATTCAGAGCCCTAACTCAAAGTCTACAGCACCAGTCACACAAACCCCAGCCCGGTGGTCTGAAGCCCAATGAGCAGGGTTAAGTCCCTGATGTTAATAATATTCTGAACCTAAGGTTAGGTGATGAATCCCCATTATGTCATAACTTCAGTACTTCTCCAGCCATCAGAAATAGGTGGGAAAACAAATCCAGGTGGCTACAAGTAGACTGCACAAGCGGATGGTTCCCACTGCTCCTCAATGCCAGGCCCCGCTCCTGTCAAAACAGGCGGTGTCTTGCAGTGGGTCTGTTTTCCATGTACATTTCCACTGTACTTCAATTGCTCATTGTCATGTCCAATTAACCCTTAATGAATAACCCTTAATGGTCAGGTTTAACGATTTCATTTTTAAACTCAACACTACACCGATTGATTGAGTAATGTTACTGTAGTGTTTGGAATGATTTCAATCTTGTTGACTACAAAATCCTTGATCAGGGTTTTTAACCTGGGCCAATCATGAAGCCCTGGCTGATCAATTTAAGCAGGGGTTTGAAATCTCGTCAGTTCAGGGGACTGACTCTGAGCTGGCTGGTCACAGGCAGTGTACTGTGCACAAGTAAATAAAGGGTGACTTGGTGATGGGATACTGACCTCTGTGCAGTTACTTCAATTACAATGCTCCAATTTATGTCTAACCTCATTAACATTCTCTTTAAAAGAGTACGATGGTGGATTGCTGCAGCACCCTAACCCAACCAGAATCTACTACTTGTTAGTACCACAACATATGACAAACTTGTCACTCTTTAAGAATGCCCTCCTCCCATTACAGTGCCATTACTGGCTGGATGGTGTAATTAAATTGTATTCATCTTCCGACGTAATTTCTATCATAAATGCGGACGTATAAATTTACAATGGAAATGTTCAAGTAAGTTCAGCACCTTCTCTGGTCCCATAATCTCCACATATTCTAACTCTACCCTACCTTAAAACAGCACTTGGTCTTGACTGCTATGGTGCAATCTATTAGAAATGGGATTCTAGTAAGGAAATTCTTATACTTAATATGTACTTTTGGCTTAGTCATCTTTTATTCCTTCCTTCAATCTTGTTGTTTCCATCATAAATACCTTTTCACCAAATACTCATGTAACTTTCACACTCACATTCCACTGAGCCCTGGCAACACAGTTAGGTCACCTGGCCCTAGCGTTCATTCACTGGAACATGAAACAACCAGCCTTTAGGTTCCATAGGTGCTTTGGGCACTTTTAAAATATTAATGATAAAGTGTATATTTCCACTGCCTAGTATAAACTACACAAAGGTTAATCAATGGCACAAGTGGGAATTGAATAGATGAAGCTAGCTTCTTGACAGTAAGACTGCTGAATATTTATTTATTAATTAACCCCCCTGACTTTCTGTCTTTGCCCAGCAGATTATATCCACTTCTTAAAGAAATATTATTTCCTGAGACGCCCTACTGCTGACAGAAGATCTGCAAAATAATTTCCTGTGTGCCATATTAATTTATTTTTATTAACATTCAGTTTATACACATAATATTCGACAAGCGCATAAAACGTTCCAAAATATTCATTTCATTTCAAATTCTAATTCCTCTATTTCTTAAGCGAAAGAGCACAAATTACCGTAAATCTACCCAAAATTCTTTTAGTTCTAATGATATTGAACACACTGCAGCACAATGGGCTTTTTGCCATTATTTTTCTGACCAAACACATTGTTTACAAAAAGACACACCATTGTGGATTTCCAGTCTTAAAATGCCTGAGGCACCCTCTCCTGTGCAATGAAAGCACAAGGTGAATTTGATGGAAAGTCAGGAAAACCTGTGAGAGAGAAAGGTTAGTCTGATTGGATTGGATGAAGTGTGTTAGGAGGAGGCTTGTGTGTTTCATAAACATGAGAACGGCCTGTTTCTGTGCTGTTTGTTCCATATAATTCTTTGAATTTTGCCATCACAGCAAATCCAAGCACCTTATAATATCAGAGAAAACAAGGTGTAGAGCTGGATGAACACAGCAGGCCAAACAGCATCAGAGGAGCAGGAAGGCTGACGTTTCGGGCCTAGACCCTTTTTTTTTCTGAAGAAGGGTCTAGGCCTGAAATATCAGCCTTCCTGCTCCTCTGATGCTGCTTGGCCTGCTGTGTTCATCCAGCTCTACACCTTGTTATCTCAGATTCTCCAGCATCTGCAGTTCCTACTATCTCTGAAACAATCTTATAATATCAGTTATGTTTCAGAGGTAATGTTGGAACCATTCCCTCCACTGATGTAAACATAGCTGTTGTGGCTCAAAAATGGTCTCAAGTGTCACATCTCCTTATTGACAGGGAAACTGCTGGTGTTGCCACTCTGGATCAGGTCCTTTCCCTACTGTTTATAGTTGAAGTGCATGTTCCAGTATTTGTTCAAAGTCACACTTCATAAGCATGCGTTTCTCGTGCATTCCACTGGGTGTACTCCGGTGACACTGGCAGCGGTGATATTACATACTGGTTGAAATATCTTCATGGAATGTACAAACTGCCTCATGCATGATCATTTTTGGGCACAATCAGCTTTCTATTCTAGGAGTTCTATGAGACAAATGTTGTCAAAACTTTTCATCTTGCACACATCAGGACCAATACAAGAATGCCAAATTTAAATAAAAATCACTAAAATTTGTACGACAGGAGAAAAGGGCATTGATTGGTTGTCAAGATTACTCTGATTTGCTGAGATGCTGCCATGGAGAGAGGCACCAGAATCTACAGCCCCCTCAAGTTTGATTTAGGAATACAGCACATCAAAGCAGGGGTAAAGTTTCCTTGGTCTCACACTCTCATTAGAGAGCGAGAGAGAGAGAGATAGAGAGAGGTGGTGGTTTAACCTGAGGATCGCCACACATCAGGCATGGGTGAGATTTGAGAAGCCAGGATTGTCATGGAAACTTCAGCTAATGCAGGAATTGAACCCACACTGGATCATTGTTTGCAGTCTATCAATATTCCAGGTTCTGTACGGTCAGGTAGCTACATGATAATTAGCACTATTTGTTGTAGTTACAATTCACCATCTGACTTTTTAAAGGTGTTTTGTTCCAGCCCCTATACTTTTCTTGATAAAGGTTAACCATCATATCCCAAGAGTTTGGGTGGAACCATCAGTTAGTCCTGGGGTTCTGAAAGTTTGCAGTTCTTGGCAAATCTGCCAGAGCAGCCTGGGAAGGAGATCAATTTACCTCACGGTGTTCCTTCATCTCTCTCTTCCAGCGGTCTCTGATGTAGATGGGGTGAGAGAAGAAGCTCCAATAGGAAATGCCAGAGACGCTGAGTGAATTGGCATCTTAGCACTCTGTCCTCCAAGTTATTGTTACATCAGCCTGTCCTTCTTGAGAACACGTTTAATCATTTACCACCTCCCACCACTGCAGAAATGTTCTTTACAGGCTGTAACCACCCAGACATCTTGATCAGGAAAACCTTATGCCAGAAGCAATGGCTGAAATCTGCTTTGTATCAGTTCACGGTTCAATATGTTAGTGCATGACCGCATATACCAGCCAGGCTGCTGTTTCGGTACTTGAGTGAGGGTCATTGCTATTCAATCCACTTACTCCTTGGAGCCCCTCCCTAGTTTATTCATTATTTAACTAACTAAAATGTTTGACATACTTGCAGAGGGTGGAGTGTATGGAGTCAGGCGCTGATTTACAGGGAGGCCCTGGCAGGCAAACTCTGTCGACAGCATACAGTCCAAAAAACAATCACAAAAACACAGGAACTGGCTTCAGAATTGGGAGACAAGCAGAGTCTTGTGTTTGATGGCAATGATCCTGTGGGGTAATTTAATAACTTTTGTCTGGATTTTTCATGCATGATAATTACAGACAAAACATACTCTATATATAGGTGAATTGTAAGAATAAGCCCATTGTAACATCCAGAATGGCTCTTGCAAAGGAGGTGTTCTTGGACAATTACTCTAGTACGAATCAAACTGTGAGGGTATGCTCTCATCACCCCACATTCCCATGCTCCCATGCTCATGCACACACTCCCACGCACTAGATCTCACATACAAATCTACCATACCCACCTTCACAAACACAAACAAACACACACACACACACACACACACACACACACACACACACACACACACACACACACACACACACACACAAACTCCCACTCCCTTCCACACACATGCATACACACATGCACACACACGTGCACAAACTCCCACTCCCTTTCACACACATACACATATGCGGGCACACATACATTCACACACCCTTATATACACGCACACACAGTCTCACTTCCTTACACACAAACACATGCACACACACACTCCCACTCCCTTCCTCACACACATGCTTACACACACACACATTCCCATTGCCTCCCTCCTACACATCCACACATACTCACCCACAAAAACCCATGCCTTTACACCCTCACACACTCCCACCCACACACTTTTGCTCCCCCCCCACCTCCACATATCTGCACACATTAACACCAACACACCCACAGGCAATTCAACCCATTTACCCACACACTCCCACTCCCACACATGAGCACACACCCACACACTCCCACCCATGTATATTTCTTCCTGCCCTTTCAGACACTCATCCACATATGTTCCTACACACGTACCCACAAGTGCACACTCCCACTTCCTCCATTCCACTCACACAAACTCACACTCCCTGACCTACACACACTCACACCTGCACACATAACCATTCAACAACTTACGCACTCCCACACTGACTCACTCGCGATCATACATATATATACACCCTCACATACATGTACACACATAGGCGCACACACACACACACACACACGCACATGCACACACGCAGACACTCACAGAGACACACACAGACATTCTGTCATATGTACATGCAAACTCACATTCCCACCTACACTCTCTCACAGGCGCACACACTCACATCCTCCCACCCTTGTACTTGCAAACCTATATTTTCATAAAATTATAGAGATCCTGGTGACCATTAAAGATTTCTGACAGATCCTATTTTTCAGAGGGGTGGAGGAGGGCACTGAAAGGGAAACTTGATATCAACAGCCATTTGAATTCATTGCTGTGTTTGAACACACCTCCAAGTTCACTTCAGTATGGGCCTTAACGAGCAAAGTATGTTACAAATTTTTAGAATAATGATGAACCTAATGTTGTCTTCTCGTTCTGTAGTCTTTCATTGTTATTTACAAGTATGAATAAGATAGCAGCACCTAATTTCACATCAGAAAGAATGTGGTTGCTGGAATTCTTCCTTTCAGAGCAATGCTGTACTTTAAGGTAGCAGTGATGTTACCAATAACAGCAAGAGGCAATGAACTTTTGGCACTAGGAGTAGCAGGGTATCTTCTGCACAGTTTCAAGCTAGCTGAGTATTAAAATTCTGCAGAATGTTCCCTGGCGCACAGGAGAGAATTCATTCTCAGCAAACATCCTGCTGCTTTACGTGTCTCTAGCTTGTACTTTGGATTGCCATCCAAATAACCATCTAATGCCCTCTTAAATGCCTCAACTGAACCTGCCTCCAGCATATATCCAGGCAGTGCATCCCATACACTAACTACTCACTTTGTGAAAAAGTTATTTTCTCACATCATCCTTGTTTCATTTGCACATCACTTTAAAACTATGCTCCCTCGTTTCAGTTTTCTTTTATAAGTGGGTAAACCTATGCCTGTTTTAGTTTTCTTTTACAAGTGGAAACATCTTCATCATATCTTCTCTGTTTCTGCACTGTAGGGATTCTATGATTCATGATTTTGTCCAGCCCACTCATGATTTTGTCCATCTCAAACTGCTTCAATCCTGATGTTGTTGCTGAAGCCACAGTGCTCCTAAGCAAGGAGGTCCAGGATTTTGAGCTAATGACAGAAACAAGAGCAAGAAATTTCAAGTCAAGACAGTGCGTGTCTTGAGATGGAACACTGAAATGTTGGTCTGGCTGTGTTTCTGCTGCCCTTGTCCTTTTTAGTGTTATGGATTTAGGCGTTGCTGTTGAGGGAAATAATGGTTGCAATAGATTGAAAGAACACTTCAAGTTTCACAATATAAATGTGGGAAAAGGACTTCCATGGGGAGAGATAGCCTGTGGAGAGAGCACAGGCTATCTCTCCCAAACTCCTGCTGTAACTTTAGTTGATGATTCACCAGAACCTTAGGAAAATAGCTAGTTACACTGTTTCCCAGGAATTGATGCCAATGTTAAGGCAGGAAATTGATAGAATCTCAGTGAATAAGCTCCCTCATGGTATGAGTCTAAGGCTGCATTTATACTAAACCATTATTGCCACAGCAGCAAGGAGAATGATACTGTTCTTTTGTATAAGTAAGTGGGGAAAATCTACAAATATTCCAATTGAAATGCAAGGAAATAACATCGGTTTAAGAAGAAAGAAAGAATCTCGTGTATTCGGCACCTTTCACAGCTTCACAGTGTCACACAATGCTTTGTAGTTAATTAAATTAATTTAATGGGCTGTCACTGTTGTGATGGTGGAATCATGACAGCCAAGACTGTGCAGTGGTGGTCCCAGAAATAAAAAAGAGATAGTGATCAGACGGCTTGTTTAATGGTGGAACAGGCTTGAGGGGCAGAATGGCCTACATCTATTCCTCTGTTCCTATGTGACATTGTTGCAGATTTGTTCACACCATCAGGATATCTCAATGAGCTTCAAAGCCCATCCATTTATTTTGAAGTGCTACATATGAGATAATTATTTTTGATTAACTTGGATACGAGACAAAAAAGGAAACTACCTGTTTTCCTATTAGTTGCCATAAGTGCCAAAGGCTGCTGTCTCATTAGAAAGGTTGATCTGAGGGTCACCACGTCTCAGGCAAGGAAGTGGCACCATCAGGGTAACTTCAGCCAGTGTGGGACATGCTTTCATGTTGGGTCACAGGATCCTGGTTTGTCATCTGATCTGAAAGAGGTCGCTTCCAGCAATGCAGCTCTCCCTCAGCCTTAGACAACAGCATCTGATTTTATTGTGCATGACAGCCTGAAAGCTCACTTGAAACCACAACTTTCTGACTCAGAGATGAGGGAGCAGCCAAATAACAATCCTGGAAAGAAAAGGAGAAAGTGCACAGCAAGTTACTCAGAACTTGTTGCAAAAACAAATTTGCGGTTTGCTTGATTCATCAGGCGTGATGAGTACTCTGTACCCATTTCTGGGGCTGAACCAAAAAAAAATGGAAGGAGAAAGGCAAATGAGTTCAATAGATCTAGAAACCGATGAAAATTAGTAGCCTAAGTAAAATAATTTCAGCAGGGTAAGGGTAATAATACATAAAGAGAACAAACAGGACTAGAAACATAAAGGAGAAAAATAGTAAATCCTTCATATCTGAAATGAAAACCAAACCAGAAAACAATAGGATACGAAAATAAATGCTGGAGAAACTCAGCAGGACTTAGCAGCATTTGTCAAGAGATAAAGAGAGTTAAGGTCTAATCTAGTTCTTCTTCAGATCAGGCTATTGAAATCTCCTAGGTCAGAATCTGAACACTTTTGTGGATTAAGAGGAGGTCCTTTAATGCGTTACCGAAAATGGACATCTGTACCAGATGTAAGCTA
Organism: Rhincodon typus; assembly: GCF_021869965.1. NCBI lineage: Eukaryota > Metazoa > Chordata > Chondrichthyes > Orectolobiformes > Rhincodontidae > Rhincodon > Rhincodon typus. The sequence continues at coordinate 14,455,578 of NC_063339.1, read as the reverse complement.
GACATCTCACCTTCCTAGGGGATCAGGGAATCTGGAGGAAAATTATCAGGTCAGGGATATCATAACATGTACCTGATTGCCTAAAGAATTATTCCTATACCTTGCTTTAAAGACATTGCCCCATTTAGCATTGCTGTTCAGACCACCATCAGTCCAGACCCTCGAATGATCCTTTTTCAGTCCAAGTCTGACTAGACCGCAACGCTGTATGAGAGGTCTTTTGACTGGTGCAATCCTCATTGAAGACACATGATGGCTCAGGGAATAAGTGTGTTTAGATTTTATCCACCCTCAGCCCCTCAGATAGAGTGTTTTTTTAAAAAATTACATTGCAGGATCTAAGCAGCAATGGCAAAGTCAGTATTTACTGTCTCAGTCTAAATGTCCTCAAGACGGTGGTGGTGAGCTGTCTCCTTGAACAACTGCAGCCCATTTGCTGTATATAGACTAATGATGCTGTTAAAGGAGGAGAGAGGGGTAGATATTCCAGAATTTAGACCGAGTAACGATAGAAGAGCGGCCATGTTTTGCCAGGTCAGATGTGTGAGACTTGGAGATCCTTTGAGTTGGTGCCGTTTGTCTTTCTAGATGGTTTATAGTTTTGGGAGAGGCTGTTGAAGAAGCTTTAGTAATTTGCTGCAGTGCAATTTATGAATAGTATGCAATATAGCCAGCTTCTTCTCAGATACTGGACAGTTTTCCCTCTGATCCCCATTAACTTCAATTTTGCTGGACCTTCTTTATTTTGTATTCAGAGAAATACTAAGTTGATGCTGAGGGCAGTCATTCTCACATCACTGTTTTAATTCAGAGATAACAAGGTGTAGACCTGGATGAACACAGCAGGCCAATCAGCATCAGAGGAGCAGGAAAGCTGACGTTTCAGGCCTAGACCCCTCCTCAGAAATGGGGGAGGGGAAGGGGATTCTGAAATAAATAGAGAGAGAGGGGGAGGCGGATAGAAGATGGATAGAGGAGAAGATAGGTGGAGAGGAGACAGACAGGTCGAAGAGGCGGTGATGGAGCCAGTAAAGGTGAGTGTAGGTGGGGAGTTAGGGAGGAGATAGGTCAGTCCAGGGAGGACGGACAGGTCAAGGCGGCGGAATGAGGTTAGTAGGTAGGAGATGGGGGTGGAGCTTGAGGTGGGAGGAGGGGATAGGTGGGAGGAAGGACAGGTTAGGGAGGTGGGGACAAGCTGGGCTGGTTTTGGGATGCGGTAGGGGGAGGGGAGATTTTGAAGGTTGTGAAGTCCATATTGATACCATTGGGCTGTAGGGTTCCCAAGCAGAATATGAGGTGCTGTTCCTGCGACCTTCGGGTGGCATCGTTGTGGCAGTGCAGGAGGCTCAGGATGGACATATTGTCTGAGGAATGGGAGGGGGAGTTGAAATGGTTCGCGACTGGGAGGTGCAGGACTTCACAGGACCTATCCCCTCCTCCCACCTCAAGCCCCATCCCCATCTCCTACCTACTAACCTCATCCCTCCCCCTTGACCTGTCCATCCTCCCTGGACTGACCTATCTCCTCCCTAACTCCCCACCTACACTCACCTTTACTGGCTCCACCCCCACCTCTTTGACCTGTCTGTCTCCTCTCCACCTATCTTCTCCTCTATGCATCTTCTAGGTTCAGACCCAGAACATCAGCTTTCCTGCTCCTCTGATGCTGCTTGGCCTACTGTGTTCATCCAGCTCTACACGTTGTTCTCTCAGATTCTCCAGCATCTGCAGTTCCTACTATCTCTGTTTTAATTCAGCTCCTTTGTCCATGTTTAGGGCAAGGTGGTAATGGGGCTGAGGAGACCTGGCAAAATCCAGCCAGTAGGTTACAGTGCCTTTCACCACTAAATCATAGAGTAGAATCCCTACAGTGTGGGAGCAGGCCATTTGGCCAATCAAGTCCACACCAACCCTCTGAAGAGCATCCCACCCAGACCCATCCCCTATCCCTATCCCTGTAACCCTGCATTTCCCATGACTAATCCACTTAGCCTCCACATCTTTGGACTCTGGGAGGAAACTGGAGCACTCAGGCAAAACCCATGCAGACACAGGGAGAATGTGCAAATTCTGCACAGACAGCCACCCAAGGCTGGAATCCAGGTCCCTGGTGCTGTGAGGCAGCAGTGCTAACCACTGTGCCACCAAGCAACCCCAACCCGGCTGCGTTGATGATTGAAAGAGGGCACACAGGATGGTAATTGGCCAGGTTGAAATTATCCTTATTTGTGGACATATCATACTTGGACAGTTTTCACGTTGCAGAGCAGCTGCCAGTGTTTTAGGTGAATAGGAATGGAGTACAGATCTTCAACTAGCTCTTTACAGTCTGCACTGCACTGACCTGTTTCTTGATATCATGTAGAGTAAATCAATTTGTCTGAAGACAGTACAGCTATCAGAAAGGGGCTGAGAAAGACAATCTGCTCTTGACTAACGGTGATTGTGCGTGCCTCAGTCTTGTTTGTTCCAATTGTGTGCTGTGTTCTGCTGTCATTGAGCATGGGGACGTTCATGGAACCTCCTCCTCTCATTTGTTGCTAATTGTTCACTGTCAGATGAAACTGGATGTGGAAGTACTACAGAGCTTTGAACAAACTTGCTAACTTGGGGAACTCTTAGCTTTAGTTATGCCATGCTGTTTCCACATGATAGTCATTTTTTTTGATTTTCACTATCATACTTCACCTTGAACAATGATCACTATGTCACAAAGGGTTAAAGTCGCCATTTTCCTACCAGACTCCAGGGCTGTTCTCTCGTTGGAGAGAGATGACTGGTAGTGGTTTAATCTGACAGTCACCATGCCTCAGTCGAGGGAAGAGGTTCGGAAGGAGAAGTCTTCATGGTAACCTCAGCTGCTGTGGGAATTGAACCCATTCTGCATCATAAACGGTCATCAGGCCAACTAATCGAACCAACCCCCCCCCCGACTCCCACAAAGAGTTGGCGTATTTAGAAAAGCTGGATAGGTGAGATTAATGACACATGGTAGACCAGAAGTCCTTTGCACAAAGCTTTGAACAGGCTTAGATTCATAGAGTCATTGAGATGCACAGCACGGAAACAGACTCTTCATTCCAACTCGTCCATGCCGACCAGATATCCTAAGCTGATCTAATCCCATTTGCAAGCATCTGGGCCATATCCCTCTAAACCCTTCCTATTCATGTACCCTTCTAGATGCATTTTAAATGTCGTAATTGTACCAGTCTCCACCACTTCCTCTGACAGTTCATTCCATACACGCACCACCGTCTGCATGAGAATGTTGCCACTTAGGTCTATCTTAAATCATGCCCCTCTCAGTCTCAATCTGGCAATTGGGGTACAATGTGGAACTGACAGATGGAATACAATGTTGGTAAATGTGAGGTCATCCATTTTAGTAGGAATAATGGAAAAATTGACTATTATTTAAATGGCGAAAAATTGCAGCATGCTGCTGGGCAGAGGGACGTCTGCATGTTTGCATGTGCAGCAGGTAATTAAGAAGGCAAATGGAATATTGTCATTCATTGCTAGAGGGATGGAGTTTGAAAACAGGGAGGTTATGCTGCAGATCTACAGAGTGCTGGTGAGGGCATACCTGGAGTACTGTGTGCGGTTTTGGTCTCCTTACTTGAGAAAGGATATACTGGCACTGCAGGGGGTGGAGAGGAGATTCACTAGTTTGATTCTAGAATTGAGAGGGTTGGCTTATGTGGGAAGATTGAGTAGACTGAGACTATACACATTGGAATTTAGAAGGATGAGGGGGGATCTTATAGAAACATATAAAATAATGAAGGTGGTTAGACAAAATAGAAGCAGGGATGTTATCTCCTGAGTGAAACTAGAACTAGGGACATAGCCTCAAAATAAGGGGAAGCAGATTTAGGACTAAGTTGAGGAGAAACTTCTTCACCTAAAGGGTTGTGAATCTGTGGAACTCCCTGCCCAGTGAAGCAGTTCAGGCTACCTCATTGAAAGATTTTAAGGCAAAGATGGATAGATTTTTGAACAGTAATTAAGGGTTATGGTGAGTGAGCAGCAAGTGGAGCTGAGCCCACAAAAAGATCAGCTATGACCACATTGAATGATGGAGCAGGTTTGGGATCTAGATGGCCTACTCCTGCTCCTGTTTCTTATGTTCTTACATTCTCCCCTTAAACCTATGCCATTTAGTTTTGGACTCCCCTAACCTGGGGAAAAAAACCCTTGGCTTTTCACCTTACCAATGCCCCTCATGATTTTATAAACCTCTGTAAGGTCATCCCTCAGCCTCCAATGCTCCAAGGAAAATAGCCCCAGCCTATTGAACCTCTCTGTATAGCTCAAATCCTCCAACCCCGGCAACAATCTTATAAATCTTTTCTGGATCCTTTCAAGTTTCACAATATCATTCCTTTGGTAGGAGACCAGAATTGAGCGCAATATTCCAAAAGTGACCTAATCTTGTCCTCTACAGCTGCAGCATGACCTCCCAATTCCTTACTTGGGTGAATAATTCTTTTCTCAATGTTGGACTTTAAATGACACATCTTAAAGAGACTGAGTCAAAACTGGGATTAAACCAGAGCCTATTAGAGTTGACTGGGGAAACATGGGCTAGCTTGAAGGTCTTTCAGTGGAACAACTTATTCCTGTTGAAGTCAAGAATTCTCATTATTGGTAATTCTGATTTAAATTCCTGCCTAAAGATGTATTATGCGCATTAAGTTGGATACATGAAATGTAAAAATAGCTTATACTCAATTAACAATCCATCCTCCTACGGGAGGCAAAACATCCCAGAGTCAGAAACTTCGCCAATTCAGGGATAACGAGGAAATTCCACTCCAAATCTCTAAAGAAGATCTCCAAGAGATCTCAGTAGCTCATAACCCCTCATAATTTCATATAACCGGCTCTTAAAGAAACCACATAATTGTAGGTTCTCCAATAGTCCCTGTCTAGTTCTAGTCCTGATTCCAGTGCCTGTAAAACCTGTAATTTAAACATTATTATCAGAAGGAAATCAATCTGTGTGAGGTATTTTTGAAGCTTAAAATTGGAAACGTGTAGGAGGTGAACAGAAGTCTTTCCGCAGTAATGAGTCATGCAAGTTATTCCCATCACTGGATGTTATCAGTTAGATTCAACTCAGCCACTGAAGTACTTCACTTTCTATGGATGGAAGTGGCTTTGTCAATCCATTACTCATAATTAGAGTCAGCAATTCCCCAAACTGTGATTATTCTATCCACCCACCAAGTGATCTTCCAAGATGGTTCCAGAATATATGAGGAAATGGGGAATTTATAAAAGCTCTGTTTTATGGCCAACATTGACTGAATTGAAATTTCCACAGTATTCTCTTTCAATAGCCAAAATAAGTTTATTTTATACCGGAATTATTTTAAAATTGCAACATATTTTGTCCTTACTGTTTAAAACCAAGACTCAAGTAAGGAGATAACAAGGTGCAGAGCTGGATGAACACAGC
>NC_063339.1:14424869-14449711 GCF_021869965.1 Rhincodon typus | reverse complement strand
CACCTTGTTATCTCAGATTCTCCAGCATCTGCAGTTCCTACTATCTCTGGCGAGAATAGAGGGCTTTCTCACAGTTCAGAGTGTCACCGATTCCTCTGTTGTCACCTTATGGGTATTGCGATGCTAACATGTACAGAACAGCAAAGGTTATCCTTGCATTATTCTTTCATGGGGCATGAACATTGCAGAAAAGGCCAGCATTTGCGAGGATTATCGGTTGCTCAATGCTCTGTCGGCGTGTTGCCACGGTAATCCTAATCAATGCCTATACTAAAACCATGAACTGCGGATGTTGGAAATTTGAAACAAAAACAGAAAATCATGTAGAAAGGTCTGGTAGCATCTGTGGAGAGAAAGCAGAGTTAACTTTGCAGATCCAGTTAGAACTGATGATCTAGTAAATGTCCATTCTTTACACACCAGAACTAAGTCAAAGCAGATGATAGTCACTGGTTGACAAAGGTTATTAACTTGACATCTGATGAATGACTCCCTTGTGCAACCAATCAGAAGTGACCAACAAATATATAAAGGGTCCCATGCTGCCATGAGGAATGTCATCAATCTGACAAAAAAAAACAAAGAACTGCAGATGCTGGAAATCAGAAACAAAATCAGAAATAGATAAGCTGCAGAGCTGGGCTGAGAGGTGGCAAATGGAGTTTAATGCGGAAAAGTGTGAGGTGATTCACTTTGGAAGGAGTAACAGGAATACAGAGTACTGGGCTAATGGTAAGATTCTTGGTAATGTGGATGAGCAGAAAGATCTCGGTGTCCATGTGCATAGATCCCTGAAAGTTGCCACCCAGGTTGATAGCGTTGTTAAGAAGGCGTACAGTATGTTAGGTTTTATTGGTAGAGGGATTGAGTTTCGGAGCCATGAGGTCATGTTGCAGCTGTACAAAACTCTGGTGTGGCCGCACTTGGAGTATTGCGTACAGTTCTGGTCACCGCATTATAGGAAGGATGTGGAAGCATTGGAAAGGGTGCAGAAGAGATTTACCAGGATGTTGCCTGGTATGGAGGTAAGGTCTTATGAGGAAATGCTGAGGGTCTTGAGGCTGTTTTCGTTAGAGAGAAGAAGGTTAAGAGGTGACTTGATAGAGACATACAAAATGATCAGAGGATTAGATAGGGTGGACAGTGGGAGCCTTTTTCCTCGGATGGTGATGGCTAGCACGAGGGGACATAGCTTTAAATTGAGGGGTGATAGATATAGGACAGATGTCAGAGGTAGGTTCTTTACTCAGAGAGTAGTAAGGGCGTGGAATGCCCTGCCTGCAAAAATAGTAGACTCGCCCACTTTAAGGGCATTTAAATGGTCATTGGATAAACATATGGATGATAATGGAATAGTTTAGGTTAGATGGGCTTCAGATTGCTTTCACAGGTCGGCGCAACATCGAGGGCCGAAGGACCTGTACTGCGCTGTAATGTTCTATAATCTATAATCTATAATCTATTTCCGGAACAACTCAGCAGGTCTGGCCACATCTCTGGAGAGAATACACAGTTACCAGTGACCCTTCTTCAGAACCAATAGTAACTTGGAAAAGGTTGGGATATATGTGCTAGAGAAGGGGTGACAGGAGGGGGAAGGAGTAAACAAAAGGGGAACAAGGCGCCCAGAGAGGGAACAACAGTTGGGCAGACAAAGGAATCGGTAAAGTTCAGCCTGGATGAATGAATAGCTGCTAATGGGGACCATTATTGGTTGAAAAACAGGAACAAAAACAAAGTTGCTGGAAAAGCTCAGCAGGTCTGGCAGCATCTGTGGTGGAGAAAACAGAGTTAATGTTTCAGGTCCAGTGACCCTTCCTCAGAACTCAGAACTAATGGCCATTATTGGTTGACAATGGATTGGTTGTAGTAGCAGCCCAGGTGATGACAAGGCCTGGTGTGTGGGGGTTGGGGTAAGGACATGGGAGAAGGTGCTCAGGCCATAAAAGTATTGAACTCGATATTGATTCCTCAAGGCTGCAGGATCCCCAAGTGGAAAATGAGGTGCAGTTCTTCCAGCTTGTGCCAAGCTACATTTAAGCACTGTCGCAAGCTGAGGACAGAAATATTGGCCAGGGAACATGGTGGTGTGTTGAAGTGGCAGGCAACTGGAAGTTCAGGGTCATTTTTGCTGACAGAATATAGGTGTTCTGCAAAGCATTCGCCCAGTCTGTACTTTGTCTCCTCAATGTAGAGGAGACCACATTGTGAGCAGCAATAAGATAAATGGGGTGAGGAAGCCTTTTCAACTTGTCTGGACTCACAGGACTCAGACATCCCAGTTGGTGATGGGATGCTGTATTAATCACAAGCTGCCAATTATGAGTGCCCTGCCCTTGCCAGCCCGTGTTTGTCAATGAGGAAGAGGAAAATGAATGTGAGGAAGAGGAAGGAATGAAGCAACTTTGCGGAACTATCCTCTGACTGCAGGACTAAGGAGTTGCAATCTCAGAAAAAGATATCATTCTATTAAATCTGAGCTGAGGAGAAGTTTCTTCATCTGGAGATTGTAAATCTTTGCAATTTGTGAACCTGGTGACAAGGGTCTGTACAGTTGTGATGGCCAGGCTGTGTAGGGCATAGAATCAAGAAGCCCACCAGAGCAATTACTAGGAGCTACCTCCCCAAACAAACAGTCCAGGCAGCGTGACTATTGCTTCAGGTCATGATGACCTGCTCCCTGAATTCCTTGTTGCAATATGGCTCTCATTGTATGAACTCTCCCCACATGTAGGGTAGTGGCAGAGGGCCATAATTAACTCGGTATGGAAGCTTTTGCTTTAGTCATTTTTTGGCTTGAAAATGATGACAGCAGCAAGCTGAAACCACAGACTGTAGGTATTTCAAACTACTGCCAACATAGTGGAAATTAACCAAAATGATGGCCTTGGGCATGCTCAGATACCAGCACGCATTCAGCTCCAATCTGGAAGAATCCATTGGCATTCAAATTTAAGGCAAAAATATCCTTTATAACCACAGTCTGTGCAGTGTTCCAAGACTGACGGTCTGGTTGGAAAGATGACACTCGTTTATTACCACCTCCTTACTGAAACACAATTGGTTCATACACTCAGAGGTAGTAGGAACTGCCGATGCTGGAGAATCTGAGATAACAAGGTGTAGAGCTGGATGAACACAGCAGGCCAAGCAGCATCAGAGGAGCAGGAAAGCTGACATTTTGGGTCTGGGCCCTTCTTCAGAAATGGTTCATACACTTGTCTGGCTGAGATACAGGTCGGTAAAGTGAAGACCTTGGATTGGGAAGGACTCCTTTTTCTCCAGACAGCTTGTCATCTCTTCTGCCTCTGCTCCACCTCCCTCTCATGCGACATCCAAAGTAACAACTATAGCCCCTCCTGTAGTTGGGAGAAAATGGTGTCCTCATGAACCTTTCCAAACCAAGCATTCCTTTAAAAGGCCAAGCACTACTCCCCATTGAATGAAATCATTTCTGGTTGCTCCTCCAACAGCTCAGGACCTCCCCTAACACTGCATGTAGATAACCAAAAGCAAGTTGGATGGTGATGCCTGTAATGTACTGGCTGTATGGAGCAACTGACTGTAGGTTTTAAGAGACCAGTAATAGGATCGAAAATGGTAGGATATGCATCAAATCACTATTGACTTTACAATCTACCTCCTCCACAAATTAGAATCTAGGAGAATATGTGGAGCCATTTGGACAAGGGAGGAGAGCCAGTGCAGATTTGTTAAGTGCTGCTTTGTTAAGTGTTTGCTGCTGTGTTTGACTAACTTGTTTGAGTTTTTGATGAGGTAGCATTGTTAGTGGGTGTAGGCAGTACAGGTAATGTGTATGTTGACACTCAAAAGACATTGGATAATGAACCATGTATAAGGTTTACTCATAAAATTGGAGAAATAGAGGCAGTTGCAGCATGGCTATAATTTCAAAGAACACAGAAACTTGTGATAAATGGCTGTTTTTCTTAGGATTCAAAGGAAGCATGTTTCAGATTTCGCCAGGGTCCAGTATCTGGACCAGTTCTGTTTCTAACATGCATTAATGACATACACTTTGGGATGCAGGAACATTTTAAAAAAAAAAATTCAGATGTCAAAATTCTTTAAGGATTTGGGCTTTGTCAAAAGAAGCTTGGAGCACCAAAGCCTGAAAAATTTGTTCAACCTAGCTGACATTCCAGCCAGCATATTGTGTCCAATTCTAGATAACATACTTTAAGAAGCATGTGAAATATTTGGTTAGAGATACTACAAATGCATTCCATTTATTGAATGTGCGCAATATCATGGCTGGACAAGTTAAGAAGACTGTGGAAAAGACATTGGGATTCCTTAAAAGGTTATTGGCCTGAAGCATTCAGCTGAATTTCCATCATTGGGGTGGGTACTAAGACTAAGGAAATTTCTCAGCCCGGGGCACCAGTCTCGTTAGAGAGTGCCAACAAATATGAGATATTTGTTCTGGAGGGTGGGTGACAACTAGAATTGGGCCACCAGAGAGAGTTCAGAGGTAGCCACAGACCAAGCCTTTTTATGGGTTTGGGCTCACAGCCCAAATATTCATTAGACTATTTAAACAGCTGAACACCAGGGGATATGTTGTTTGATGAACAGCTCTATTGTAGTCAATTGCTCAATGTTTACTTACCCAAGATAAAGAGATTTAAAGACCTTGCAGTATCTGCTATTGATATTTTAAAAAGGTTTTCGATGATTGACACGTTTATAGGGCTACAGTGAAAACTATGCTTTCAAAAAAAGAAAGTTGGAAGTTATGAATTGATGATTTTTTGAGGAATAAGTTTCTTTCATTCTACGGTTATGATGTGATTCATTGGTACTCTACAGAGTGGGCGAGTGAGTATGAAAGAGCATAGCTTGGCATCAAAGATAAGAGGGCAATGGGGGGCTGGGTGGGTGGAAGGACATGGCTTACCATGGAGGGTAAGAGAGGCTGTTGGGTAAGTGGAGGGGCATTAATTGGCATAGTGGGCATGCTTCAGTCATCCAGACTCTGCCTCACAGTACCTCTGAGGAGCTCTGTATTCTCTAAGGTAATGGCTCTGAAAAAGTTATTGTTAAATTTGCATGAGTTCCACTCAATCTGATAATGTCACAAAGCCTTTGTATGCAGACTGACAAGAGGTCTCAATGGAAACAGACATGCCATATCTGGTTCCTGGCAATTGTAATTATTCCTAACTTTTTTTTAGTAACTATTGCTAGAAAGCAATAAATTATAGATTGATATGCAAGATAATTGCCTCCTGTTAAAACTCTCTCGCAGTTTATCATCTGCCATTGATAATTAGACAGGTCCTTGGACTCCTCTTAGAAAGGAGGTTTGGTAGCAGCAGATTATTGCAACCGTAAGCCATCTGCAGCTGGTAACCCAGAACACAATGTGACACAGTGAACGACACCTCGTAAAGCTGAACTGCGTAATTAAAATTTTGGGACACCAGGAGATGCCCAAGTTCAGTGACTAAAGTTCATCCAAGCTCAGTGAGTAAGAGAAGCAAATGAATGTTAATCTTTATTTCAAAGGGAATTGAGTATGAAAGTAGGGAGGTTTTGCTAAAATTGTACAAGGTAGTAGTCAGATTACAGCTGAACAATTTTTGGGCGCCTTATCTAAGGAAAGATATATTGGCATTAGCGGCAGACTAGAGAAGGTTCACTCGGCTGATTTCAGGTATAAAGGGACCGTCTTATGAGGAGAGGTTGAGTAGATTGGATTTGTACTCATTAGAATTTAGAAGAATGAGAGGTGACCTTAATGAAACAGACAAGATTCTAACAGAACTTGACAGGGTAGATGTGGAGAGATTGTTTCTCATTGTGGGATAATATAGGACTAGAGGGCAAAATCTTAGAATAAGGAGTTGCACACTTAACACAGAGATGAAAAGAGCTTTCTTCTTTCAAAGGGTAGTGAAATTGTGGAAATCTTTACCTCAGAGGGCTGTTGAGGTTGGGTCATTATGAATATCCAAAGCCAAGGTAGACATACTTTTAATCAAGAACAAAAACGAAGTTGCTGGAAAAGCTCAGCCGGTCCGGCAGCATCTGTGAAGGAGAAAACAGAGTTAACGTTTCGGGTCCGGTGATCCTTCCTCAGAACTGTACTCTTAATCAATTAGGGAATCACTGGTTATGAGGATAAGGAAAGAGTTGTGAATAATGAGATCAGCCGAGTTCTCATTGCATAGCAGAACAGACTCAATGGGCTGAAAGATCTACTTCTGTTCCTTTGTCTTCTGGTCTAAGTGTCATACTGGATTTGTAATGCTAACCCTGTTTCTCTTTTCATGTGTGCTGCCAACTTTGCTGACTTTTTCCAACACTTTCTGCGTCTGTTTCAGATTTTCAGCATCTGCGGTAATTTGCTTTACACCAAGGAAAGGTTGAATGCAAAACTTGATCATGCCATGTCATATGTGTACGCAACCTGAAGTCAGGTTCTTGGCTCATTGTCTGCTGCTACTTCTTCCTAAGGTGTTTTCTTGGTAGCTTTTGTCAGTGGTGATTTGACATTGTCTTAGATTCACAGGAATTGGGCAAGAGAGAAAGGCCTTCGCTGAAACGGACATCAAAATCTGGATTGTCACTGTTATTCTGAAGCACACATTTCAGATCCTGCCAAGTGATCTATCAGCTTGCCAAGACACAATTAGGATAAGAATACTAAAAACATCTAGCTCAATTATGCATCAGTTGAATGGTGAGATATTAAATATAGGCAGACATATTTGTCTTGCATATGGTAGCTCATCCTGCTTCAGTGATAGCAGGCTATAACCTTATTCCTTCACACCATTTGATCTTTATTTTTGAAAGGCATGAAACCTCTGTCACATAAGCTTTTCAATCGCATGGCATTGTACTTTCTTCAAAGCAAACAAAAAAAATCATGAGAATTATTAAATTGGAATGTTCTCATTAGAAAAAAAAAGAGACATTTTGGCTCCAGGGAAATTCTTGAGCCCATCCTTCATTTTGTGAGTTTTCAGAGTTTTCTCCAAAATTCCCTTTGCTCAAATATTCAATACCGTTTCAGTATCAGATAATACCCCTCAATAGTTTTGATTCCACATTTTTATCTCAGAGTTCACATAATGAACATAAACTACTCATGTTTTATTGTGCTGGTTTTAATCAGCAGTCACCCCCTCGCATCCCCCAAATATATAATGATCTTACCATTCACTGGGAAATGACTAGTTTCTTACATATACTCCAGCTGAAGGGTTCAGATGACCTAATGGAACATTAGAGAATTATGCTTATCAGTTGAGATCAACAATTACATTGCTTTTGCACCATTACGATTTATTTTAACAATCAAACTTGACAGTTTGACTATGTTAGTAGAGTTTTGACTTTAAAATCCTGCTGATGCAACATTCAGGCAATATATTGAATGGAACTGAACAAACTAAAGTTGATTTGAAATTATTTTATTTTGGAAGCAATTCTAATGGTGTGACACTATTTAAAATATCAGTGAAAATGAATTTCATTTTTGCAAACAAAATTAGAAATTGCTGGAAAAACTCCAGCAAGTTTTTCTCGTGATTTCTCATTCTGTTTGTGATTTCTAGCATCTGCAGTTCTTTTTTTCTTTATTTTATTATTGCAACTGATTTTACAATAGTTGTGATTCTGTTGATCACAGAAACTTTCAGAAAGCACCAAACAGGATTTATTTGGGGTCAGAGTTGGCTTGAAGACGGAACTTCAGATTAACTAAGCTAAGAAAAAATTGCAGGGCTATAAAGAAAGAATAGGCAGTGGTACTAATTGGATAACTCTTTCAAAGAACTGGCACAAGCATCATGGGCCAGATGGTCTCCTTGTATGATCCTGTAAGTTATCCCTTAATAGCAGACTTAGCAGTCTAATTGTTAGATTGGTAGATCCAAAATTGGTGTTAGACTGCTCTTCGTTCAAGTATGTCCAAGCTGTAAGCAATTTGTCACCTTCTGAGTGTTATTATGGACCAAACCCCATTCAAAATATATTCAGAAGATAGTCTAAACTTTCTGACATTTTCTTATTTTAAAGGTGTGTATTTTTCCAGATGCAATTCAATGGGTCGAACTATTCGATGTTAAGCAAAACACACTTTATTTTTACAATAAAGTTAAAATACAGACAAAATAAAACTAAAAGGGAATTGGCTGAATTGCAACACTATTGAAATGCTGAACAAAATAATAGATATATTAATGGTTAATACTCTTCCCATATAGTAACATCCCATCAACACACCCTTGGCAAAGGCAAGTTCAAATAGATTATCTCATAGGCAATTCTGCAGTCCAGGAGGAAAAACATTAAGAGAAAACTCTGAGAGAGGGAGTAGCAGGGAGAGATATACTGCAGCCTCCAAACCCAGCTTGAAGACTCCAGCAACAACTGCTACTGATAAACTAAAACTAAAAATTCTGATTCTGTGAGAGCTTAACCCTACCCATTCATGCTGCTTCTATTGTCCCAACTCAAGAATAAACCTCAAAGCCTCACAAGCTGTTTGCATTCAAATAGACAACTCATGACCTCTGTCTTAAAACCTTGCCTCAAAAAAAAATAACAAAATAGACCTCCTAAAGCCATAGTATGGTTACAGTGTTCTCTCATAACTGAATAGTTTGGTGCAAAATTGTTACAAACACGCACAGCACTGGCAGTCCTTGCTTTTGGTCTGTGCATGGTGCAAATATCTGTGGGTGCATCACCTCTGGTCTTCCTATGGGCATATTGAATGTTGCAGGTTTGGTGTAGTTTATCTTGTAAAGCATGAAGAGCCAAATTTCAGTGCCTGCCTCTACATGGGCTATTTTAGATGCCAACAGAGGTGGTCTGAAATGCAGACATTGGTAAGGCTCTATTTTTGGGTGTTTTCATGTCATCTGTATGACTTCTTGATGTTGTTTGCCCTGAGACAATTTGCCAGAGCAAATATGCTTGTTGATTCTGTCATTATCCATGTGGGAGATATGGCTAGCCCATTTAATTTTCCAGCGGGTAGTCTCTATGATGTCGAGCAAGGAACTCTTTGTTTGTGATCTTGTCTTGCCATTGAATTCTCATAATGAACCTTGGGTCTCTTTGGTGAAACCTTTAACAGCTTCCTTCCACAGAACCTTTATCATACAGAAGGACATGTGTGTAGGAAAATCTTGCCTCACTAACTTGATTGAGTATTTTGAAGAAGTGATGAAGCGCATTGATGAAGGCAGAGCAGTGGACGTGGTTTATTTGGGCTTCAGTAATGCATTCGACAAGATTTTGCATGGTAGACTGATTCACAAAGTTATATCACATGGAATACAGGATTGGATACAAAGCTGGCTCAAAGGTAGGAGACAAAGTGTGGTGGTGGAGGGTTGCCTTTTGGACTGGAAGCCTGTGACCAGTGATGTGCTGCAAGGATCAATGTTTTTTGTCACTTACTTGAATGATTTACATGTGAATATAGGAGGTATGGTTAGTAAATTTGCAGTTGACAACAAAATTGGTGGTGTAATGGACAGTGAAGAAGGTTACCTCAAAGTTCAACGGAACCGAGATCAGATGGGTTGATGGGCCAAGGAGGGGCAGATGGAGTGAAATTTAATTAAATGTGAGGTGCTATGTTTTGGTAGGGCAAAACAGGGCAGGACTTATACACGTAAAGGTAAAGGCCTGGGGTGTGTTGCCGAACAAAGAGATCTTGGAGTGCAGATTCATAACTCCTTGAAAATGCACTCGCAGAAAGACAGAGTAGTAAAGAAGGTGTTTGGCATGCTTGTCTTTATTGGTCAGTGCATTGAGTACAGAAATTGGGAGGTCTGTACAGGGCTTTGGTTAGGCCACTTTTGGAATACTGCATTCAATTCTGGTCTCCCTGCTATAGGAAAGATGTTATGAAAGTTGAAAGGGTTCAGAAAAGATTTGCAAGGATGTTGCCAGAATTGAAGGGTTTGAGATATAGGGAGAGGCTTAATAGGGTTGGGCTATTTTGCCTGGAGCGTCGGAGGTTGAGTGTGAGGGGTGACCTTAGAGAAGTTTATAAAATCATGAGGGGCATGGATAGGGTGAATAGCCAAGGTCTTTTCCCTGATGTGGGGTGTCCAAAATTAAAGGGCATATGTTTAAGGTGAGAGGGGAAAGATTTAGAAAGGGCCTGAGGAGTAACTTTTTCATGCAGAGAGTGGTACATATATGGAATGAGCTGCCAGAGGAAGTGGCGGAGGCTGGTACAATTACAACATTTAAAAAGCATCTGGATGGGTCTATGAATAGGAAGGGTTTAAAGGGATGTGCGCCAAATGTTGGAAAATGGGACTAGGGCAGTTTGGGATGTCTTGTCGGTACAATTGAGTTGGACCAAAGAGTCTGTTTCTGTGTTGTACATCTCTATGACTCTACGACAAGGACATGGGAATACCACTGTTTGATTTGGAACTGCATCGCTCTCCTTTCTTCAAACTCTCTTGCTAAGAGCATCATGGGTATTCTGATACCACATGCACTGCAGAGGTTCAAGAATGTAGCTAAGGGCCTAGTGCTGGAAAATGGGATTTGAATAGATGGGTGTTTGATGAATTAGGGATGAGGAATAAATGCTGTATGCATCCAATGAAAAAATAAGTTTCTTAATCTGTTCCAATGTGTTCATATGGTTCTTATAGAACACCCAAAATTCCAAGTCATAGGTAGCAGAGCAGTAAGGACAATGGCCTGGCAATCATCATTTAATGCCATACTGCTTTTCAAACATAATCATGGATTTCACCACACACAGACATTGCTTAAAGGGTGCATACACTGATTCCATCAAAAATAATGATATCCTTAAAAAACACATAACCAAAGTATAAGTCTTTTTTCAACAATCTTGACAGACCTATCGGATGTTTCATAGCATTGCCTTGTCATGACCGAGACTCAATCGCAGTCTTTGAAACACTGATCTGTCAGCAATCTCAAATTTGTTTGCCACAGTCTGTTTGCAGGCAATTAAACAACAGCCATCTGCCTGCAGAAACTATTCGCCTATGCCTCTTCACTTGGGGGACGTCACACAGCCTTGAAAGGTGGGTGAACCTGTCTGATTGCAACCTAATGTTGATGTCTGCAGGTGTGTGTCTTGTGGTTTTCTTAAGCATTGTATCAAAGAAGTGATTATGTATCAAAGGAGTGATTGAGGAGTTGGAATGCTATGGTGTCTCCTTGCTTCATGCTGCTGGTCGTCCCAAAGGCATACGATATCTCATTACAGGCACAAATATATCTAGCCATTCTAATTTGCAGTAAGTGCAGGACTTTGACAAACTTGTTTGCTCTTAGGTTGAGCTGCAAGATGAGAGTGATTCACACAGTCAAAAGCTTTAATTCGTTCTGTGGACAGCACAATTAGATCTGCAGTGGATGACAGATGAGTTTCACCCTACAATGTTGATTGAATGGTCAGTCTACCCATCAATGGAACATGGAGTGATGGACTGGACACAGAAAGCTAAAATTTCTCTGATGTATCTCCAAATAACCTTACCTGTCAATGTCATTGCAGCTCGAACAGCAGAGCAGTTACCCCTAGCATCACAAGAAAGAATAACTTACCAGTGCTCTGTACCTATTGACTGTGCAGTTTAAACATCAGTGGTACTCCTGTGCATTCTCAGGTATCTCTAAACTAAGCCCCTGCCAACTGCACCCAAGCTCTCTAGATTTTAAGGAGGTGAGTTTCTGTAGAGGGAAAAAGAATACACTTCATGCTGGCTAACAGTGATTCCACTATGTAGATTTCATAGTGACATTGTTTTCAAACACTTTAACATAATAAAGGTTTCCATCTGTGCCTTATCCTCCTCACAGTCTGACACACCTTTGCGTTCGATCCCACATCAAACCTGATCTCTGTTTTCAAAATTTGGGTGTTTGCTACAGGGAGAAATATGATAGGATTTCCCAACATCAGGATGTAGGTAAAAAGGAATGAAAATGCCGCAATGATTTTAAATTTTTCTGACGCATCAAAACCAATTCCTTCCTCAGAGAAAAAGAGGAAAGTGTCATATTGAAGTTACTGCTCAACTATTAACTGCATCCTATTTTCAGCCAGTGCTATGATTGGTAATAGGTCATGTTCCTTAGAGTCTTAAAGAACAAATAGGCGAGGAAGCATCTTTAAAACAAAAAGGCAGTCATGTTCTCATCGACATGATTTCCGGTCAAGTGTATAAAGACCCCTCTGCTGCACTGTGGCAAAAAAATTCCCAATGTTGTATTGCTTCCCTACAGAGGGACGAGTGTGTTCTTTTATGATGACTTCACCATGTCCAGCTTGTGCTCTGTAATTACGCATTGTCGAACTTTCCACAGAAGTTTGGCTCACATACCAAGACAGCTTTATTATTTCTTCTTATGAGCCAAATTACTTAGTGTAACTACAGAGAACAAGCCAGTCACAGTGATGTCATCTTACCCAGATTGAAAAAATTAGTCATGTTCTGTCCAACATGTCAAATGTTTATAATCTGGGCTGTAAACGAGGTAAGATAAACATATCACATTGTGTAATCTGGGCAAAAGATAGTTCACTAAATAGGAATTTACAGAAGATTGAAGAAGAAATACAATGCATGTGGATAAAAATGATTTGGGATTTTCATTTTCCTTTGCACTTCAATAGAGACTAGAATACCCCTTGATCTAATGTTTAGACAATTGGAATAAAGTCTGCTGAGCTTCAATGGCTTTCATTCAAATCTGGTCCTCATGACCAATCAGGATTTCTTGACGTTGAGTTCAGAAGATACTCTCAATAAACAAAGAATCCAGTCTTTGATCCAGAGTAGACTCACTCACCAGCATTCAGTCTTGAGTGAGGAAGCTAATTCATTGATATGGTTTAAAAACAGCAGAGGGCCATTCAACTCTGTCATGTTACTCCATTAGTCACTTAGGTGATGGCTGATCTGTATAGACATAAAATGGTTTTATATATCTGTTTTAACTTCATGTACCCTGATATCCTTGCTTAATAAAAGTCTAGCAGTCTCAGTCTCTTGAAAGCTCTCATATAGGGGCATAGAGTGCAAGAGCAAGGAGGTGATGTTGAACTTGCGTAATACACTTTTTAGACCTTAGCTGGAGGATTGTTTACAGTTGTGGGTGCCACATTATAGGAAGGATGTGAACGCATTGGAGAGAGTGCAGAAGTGGTTTACAAGATTGGTTCCAAAATTGAGGAACTTCAGCTTTGAGGATAGATTGAAGAGTGTGGGACTGTTCTCCTTGGAGAGAAGAAGACTCAGAGGTCTCATTTAGGTTTTCAAAACCATGAACAATCTGAATACAGCAGATAGAGAAAAGCTATTCCCACTTGCAAAAGGAACAATAACAAAATGGGATAGATTTAAAGTGATGTTCAAAAGAAGCAAGGGTGAAGTGAGGAAAAATCTTTTTCACTCAATGAAGATTTAGGGTATGGAATGCACTGTGTGGAAATGTGGTGGAGGTAGGTTCAGTTGAGACATTCAAGAGGGCTTTGGATGGTTATTTGGATAAAAATAATTTGCAAGGATATGGGGAAAAAGCAGGAGGTTAGCACCAGGTAGCAATACTCATTTAATAAGCAGATGCAGGTCCTCTCCTGTCATTCTATGATCTAATTATTTTTTATTTCCAATTTATTTTCTTCTTTCAAACAGTGATTGAATTAAGTAACAAGAATTAGTGATGAGAATTGTAAGCAACTATGTGATGGTGGAATGCTGGAGTTTCTCTTCAATGTTGTACCTTAGAAAGGTAGAAATTATCTACTTGTAATTTACTCAAACCACTGGGTTCTTTTTATCAGTCAGTCAGAGTGCTGGGGTGGTAAATTGATTATGTCTAGCAATCTAGTAAATTAACCTCCTACAATGGTGATTTGAAAATTTAAACTTAATTTATTAAAAATTAAAATAACATCAATGAAATTGCCCATGAAGCTGTTGGCTTGTAATAAAAAGGCAACTTCTAAGTAGGACACTTAGCATCATTACCGGACTCCTGTTATACACCAATCTGATTAACTCTCAACTGGACATTGAAATGGCACATAATCGATTAATTGTATCCATCCACTCATTGGTCAACTATTATGTGAAGATGGGTAATGAAAACAAGCTAGGCAAGAATCATTTTATGATAAAGTAACAAAAATTGCACTTCAATTGAAATTCAACTATTTCCCTTCCCCAATCTAATACCCGACACTTCCACCACCTCTCTCGCTTCGTCCCACTTCAATGGATAATGTCAGTGTGCCATCAGTGAAAGACTGAAAGTAGGTTTTCTCAAGTTTGCAGTGTGCTGGACAGCAAAGAGAGGGGAAGGAGAGAAAAAAGACTTAAACAAAAAGGACCCTTACCAACTTCTACAGATGCACCATTGAAAGCATACTGTCCGGGTGCTAAGAGCCTGGTACAGCAACTGCTCTGCCCAGGACCATAACAAACTACAGAAGGTGGTGTGCACAGCCCAGACCATCATGGGAGCCAACCTTCCATCCGTGGACTGCATTTACACCTCTCATTGCTGTGGAAAGCTGCCAACCTCATCAAAGACCCACCTCACCCCAGTAATGCTCCCCTACAACATCTTCCGTCAGGCAGAATATACAGAAACTTGAATACACGTACCAACAGGTTCAAGTTTTTTCCTTGCCATTGTTAAGTTGCTGAATGGACTCTCTAACTTCAAATAATGTTGATCTTGCCAATGTTGATCTTGCTTTGTACACCTCCAGTGCAGTGTAACCTGTCTGCCTCGGTCTATCTAAGCGCTATGATCTGTACGCTCTTGTTTGCTATGATCTGCCTTTACTGCTGACAAAACAAAGCTTTCCACTGTAATTAGGTATATGTGACTACAATAAATCAAATCAAATCAATTCAAACCAAATCAATGGCCCCCTACGGAAAATATTTTAATTTCAGGAAGAGAAGAATATATTGCTACGAAGTCAAATTTCTGTTGGGGAAACCTGTTTATTTCTTGTATGTGGTGCGTATGCAAGTTTAGAAAGTGCACTAGAATTAATATATCAAGTTATAGTGTGTAGAAATCCGTTAAAAATGTGAAATAATCAAAGCAGTCACAGTGAACAAAGCCAAAAAGCATGACAAGAAAACATTTTTATCGCGTATAATTTTAAAAGTAATGTTTGTTTCTAACATTGCAGCAATAAAGCTACTTCTGAAATAATGAGGAGTTTCATGATTGCATTATGTTAATATTTATTTATGAATTTGTATTGGGCATTTCTTCAGATTTGTTCCTGCTCTTCTGGCATATCTCCACTGGATGGGATTTATGGTGCATGTCCAGCAAAACTCCAAGTAAGTGGCTTCAAGAAATCTGCAAGTTTTTGAGTATTTCATTTGACCAGATCTGCCAGTCTCAGCATTAACAATGGATTAAGAAATGAAAAGGCATTCGCCCACGAAAATTAAATGTTCTAGGGTAAAGAACACAACCAGATACTTAGATCCTAAGTTCCGGATGTCGAGATGAGATTCCTGCTAGTAAGCAGCGAGAGATCTATTAACTGGGATTATTGCTCTTTATCAACCTCATTATTGCTTAGTCTTATGTCATGAATGTGCACTCTCTTATTCTGCTCCCTGCTGGATAGAAACTGGACGCCAAGAATTCCTGAACATGAAAGTCAGAGCGGGTATCAGTGATGCCAGTTCACCATATGCTCCTCTGGACCTCTAACTTGGACACATAGGACCAATGTCTCAGGGCAAAGTCCATGGGTGCTGACTGCATACACCAAGGGTGAGGCACCCAAATGTACAACTGACAAAATTAATTTCTAATTCCATTTTATACCGAATTTAAATTTCACTATGTACTATGGTGGGGGAGTGAACCCATGTCCATCGCCTATTAGCCTCGAGCTGTGGATCACTCATCCAGTGATATTACCAACTATGCCACCGTTTCCCCATGCTAGTGGAAGAGTTAAGCTTTGAACCAGAGAGTGCGAGATAGCCTCAGGGAATAAAATAGGTCCCTTCAAAATGCTGTGAATCAGTTCTCACAGGTAAAGCCAAAGTCTTGCACTGTGTTGTTATAATCAAGAACATGCATAGTTTTCAATCCCTCGAGATAGTTTTTGTATAAGTTGACCCCTAACCTTTGCCTGAAAATTTTGAGTTCAAGAAGTTGATGTTTAATTGAGTATATATGGCAAAGGGGGAGGTGCAGCAATTCTGCTGTTTAAATACAAATCTAACATTTTGCTCTGTGAAGCTAAGGTAAAATCATAGAACCAGACATAGGCTACCAAGGGCAATAACTCAAGTTGGGGAATTTCTTAGTTTGAGGGACCCATCTTGACAAAACACACTTCCAGTCATGAGATTTCCAGTTTAGGGGAATATTGTTGCAGGGTGATTTTGGGTCCACACAGCGAAAAATAAGTTACTCGCTGGATAATGGGTCTTGCAAGTGTCAAGCTGGTTAAAAACCCTGCTTTGGTTCTTTGGGATTTGGTCTCAATTGTTTTAGAAACTTATAGGCACTCCAGCTCTTACCCATCACACCTCCCCTCTCCACCCTCTCCCCCATGGTACCTCATACTCCCCAGGCTAACTCAATACCAGCTCATGCCCCCCAACCAGCCCTCATAGCTCCTCAAACTGCTATGCAAATTCAATGCCAAGTCACTTGGTATCGACCAAGGGCAGACTTCATGAGCCATGTGGAAAAGAAAATTCTATAAATCACCACAAGGAATTTATAGTGAAAAGCTCCCATTCACTAACGTATCAATTTTTTTTAGATTGCCACAAATGGTTAATCTCTTAAACAAGCAGGTAAACTTCTGTTCATATCCCTCATCTTTTAATAACTTATTTTAGCTTCAGAAACTCACCTAAGCATTCATAATGGTTACCCTTTAAGAAAGTGCCAACAAATAATTCTATTAAACTGCTTAAATAGCAGTTACAACATCTAGCCTCATAATCAAAGCAGACCAGCAGAATTAAAAAAAATTATAGACAGTTGATGCCAGTTTTGTTTTACATTTTAAAGAGAAAAATAATTTTTAAAACTTAGATCATGATAGTTAAACAGCCCTCAATGGTCCTTCAGGAGCTTTTATTCCATCAATATGTGACTTTCACCCATGGGTTACAATTTTTGTAAAAGCCAAAGTGTAGTTTGTTTGAACTTAGCACTAAGTTTCATTGAGAGATGGTAAGAACTGCTGATGCTGGAGTCAGAGATAACACAGCGTGGAGTTGACCCGAAACGTCAACTTTCCTGCTCCTCCGATGGTGACTGGCCTGCTGTGTTCCTCCAGCTCCAACTTAATGTTGTCATTAAGTTTCACTGTCCCTGTTATGACTTATATATAAATATCATTCTTTTGAAATTTAGATTTCAAACTAGATACAAATGGTTGTTACTTACTTACGCAAAGGTTTTATTTTTATTAGAATGGTCATAGAGTCCTTCCAGAACAGTGATTAAATTCAGCATTTGTCATACAGCAGGTCACTGCAGACCCCGTGGTATTAGTAGAAAGATGTTTACACTGTTAGAGTTATGACAGGTAGAGTAGAGCAAACATGTAAAGCTATTTACTTGAATTTCAGTTCAGTTCAGAAGACATCACAGTTGAGTTTGAAAGCAAATTTAGTTTCTCTTCTAAAAGTTCAGTTCAGGGATCAGCAGAAAAGTAGTTTGCAAAGCTTCAAAATCCAATGTGTTTAGTTGGAAATCTGCAGGTTATTAGAACTGAAAACAATTAAGCTGTCAGATCTGGGAGAAGCCCGTGTTATTAGACTTAGTGAATTGAATTTATAGTCCATGGAAAAGAAACTGAGGAGTCAGTTAAATAGAGACTAAAATGAACTGAGACAGAGGCATAATTTCTTCAGACTTTGTCTCTATAATAGAAAATGTTGGTAAACAAGTTGAAAATTTGTTTTGCTGTCTGTTTTAAGATCTTTCTTTCAGTTCAAAGGAGTCAGAACATTTTTTACTCACGTTTGGAAAAATATGAACTTATTAGTGAAAGGCAGTATGGGTTTGTATAGGGAAGATCATGTCTCATAAATTTGATTGAATTTTTTTGGGGACGTGGCAATGATGATTGATGAGGGCTGTACAGTGGATATTATTCAAATGAACTTTAGCAAGGCCTTTGACAAGGTCTCT
Organism: Rhincodon typus; assembly: GCF_021869965.1. Classification (NCBI taxonomy): domain Eukaryota; kingdom Metazoa; phylum Chordata; class Chondrichthyes; order Orectolobiformes; family Rhincodontidae; genus Rhincodon; species Rhincodon typus. Next base: position 14,431,510 of record NC_063339.1, on the reverse strand, counting down.
CATGGCAGGCTGATACAAAAGGTGAGGTCATTTAGGATACGCAGTGTAATGGTAGAATGAATACAGAACTGCTTTAGTCATGGAAGGCAGAAAGTAGCAATGGAAGGGCACTTTTCTGACTGGAGATCTGTGACTAATAGTGTTCTGCAGGAATCAGTGCTGGGACTCCTATTGTTGTAATATGTATATAAATGATTTGGAGGAGAATGTAGATGGCCTGATTAGTAAGTTTATGTATGACACAAAGATTGGGGAAGCTGTGGATAATAAGGAGGATTGCCAGAGGATACAGTACGATATAGCTAGGCTGGAGACTTGGGCGGAGAAATGGCAGATAGAGTTTAATCCAGACAAATGCCAGGTGATGCATTTTGAAAGATCTGATGCAGGACAGAAATATAGAGTAAATGGCAGACCTCTTAGTAGCATCAACATACAGAGGGGTCTAGGCATCCAGGCCCACAGTTCCCTGAAAGTGGCATCACAAGTGTATAAGGTAGTCAAAAATGCATATGGTATGGTTGCCTTCATCGGTTGGGGCATAAGAGTATAAAAAGTGGCAAGTCATGTTGCAGCTGTATAGAACTTCAGCTAGACCACATTTGGAATATTGGGTATTGTTCTGGTCTCAAAACTACCAGAAGGATTTGGAGGCTTTGGAGAGGGCACAGAAACAGTTTACCAAGAGGTTGCCTGGTTTGGGGGGTATTAGCTATGAGGAGTGATTGGACAAACTTGATTTGTTTTTACTTGAATGTTGAAGGATGAGGGGCAACCTGATAGAAGATTATAAAATTATGAGAGGCATGGATAGAATGGATAGTGAAAGTGTTTTCTCCCCGGGTAGAAATGTCAATTACTAGGGTTAATAGGTTTAAGGTAAAAGGGGGAAAGGTTAAAGGAGATGTGAGAGGTAAGTATTTTACACAGAGGGTGGTAAGTACTTGAAATGCACTGCCAAAACAGGTGGTGGAGATGGATACAATAGTAATGTTTGAGAGGCATCTTGACAGGTGTATGAATTGACAGGGAATAGAGGGATATGGACTCTGCAGAGGCAAAAAGTTTTTAGTTTTGATAAGCGTCATGGGTCGGTGCTGTGTTGATATGCTGAAGAGCCTGTGCTGCACTGTTCTTTGTTTATTTTCCTTCTTTTGTGTAATACACTTCTGTTTTGTTGTTTAAAAGGATTTGCAGCCTTTTGTTCATATGTTTTCTTAACTAACCAACATGTTAACTAAATAAACAAAGCAAACAAAAAAAAACTATCAAACCAGGTTTTATTCTTGAATCTGACTCGTCCAATGATATCATCAGCTAGGATTGGTGGGCACGATGGCTCAGTGGTTAGCACTTCTGCCTCACAGCACCAGGGACCCGGGTTTGATTCCACCCTCGGGCTATTATCTGTGTGGAGTTTGCACATTCTCCCTGTGTCTGCATGGGTTTCCTCTGGGTGCTCTGGTTTCCTCCCACAGTCCAAAGATGTGCAGGCTAGGTGGATTGGCCATGCTAAATTGCCCATAGTGCCCAGGAATGTTTAGGTTAAGTGGGAAATACAGGGGTAGGGGAATAGGTCTGGGTGGGATGCTCTTTGGAGGGGCAGTGTGGACTTGTTGGGCTGAATGGCCTGTTTCCATACTGTAGGGATTCTATGATTGTAGCAGTGCTGCTGCATTTGGGTTTCAATCCTGTTTGATTCATGCTCAACTGGCAAAACGGACAATCAGACGGCGTGGTAGGGATAAGTACATAGAGTCATAGAGTCACACAACATGGAAACAGACCCTTCAGTCCAACTTACCTGTGCCGACTAGGCATACCATTCTGACCTAGTCTCATTTGGCCCATATCTCCCTAAACCCTTTCTATTCATATACCAATACAGATGCCTTTCAAATGTTGTAGTTGTACCAGGTTCCACCACTTCCTCTGGCAGTTCATTCTGTTCATTCACCATGTGAAAAAGTTACCCCCCAGAACCTTTTAAATCTGTCCCCTCTCATTTTAAACCTATGTCCTCTAGTTTTGGACTCCCCTAAATTGGAGAAAAGACCTTGGCTATTCACTCTATCCATACCCTTCATGATTATATAAGCTTGTATAAAGTCACCCCATCAGTCTCCGTCGCTCCAGGGGTAAAAAAACCCATATAGCCTTTCCCTACAGCTCAAATCCTCCAGTCCCGGCAATATACTTGTAAATTTTTTCTGCACCCTCTCAATTTAACATCCTTCCTATAGAATAGCAACCAGAACGAAATGCATTATTCCAAAAGTGACCTCACCAATGTCCTGTATAGTTGCAACTTGACATCCCAACCCCTTACTCAATGTTATAACCGATGAGGGCAAGTGTGCCAAACGCCTTTTTCACCACCCTGTCTACCTGCAACTCCACTTAGGAAACCTGGTCTGCTTGGATAAGTTTTACTGAAGGCCCTGTTCCATGCCATATGACTCTATGACTCTATGAATACATCCAGGACCTATGTATCATTTTCAAAGATCTGATAAATTTTCCCAAATCTGTGAAAATACAACTGATAGCCACTCGTTTTAGTAAGGCTCCTTATAAAATAAACAAAATTCAAAGAATTTTGATAAGAATAATTTTTTTCATTGTTTTTGTTTAAAATGGAGCGTAAACGGTCCTACTCCCAGAAATGAGGTCTTGCATTAATCTCTTTGAAGAACAAAGAATAATTGATCTTCACTCATGGAAGAAAATGTTATTTTAAGTGAACTTTATGTTTTTCTGAGAGATTTCTTTTGCTCTATCTGTATCTCAGTAAAATTAGACAGACATCCCAGTCCTATCAATACACAAAATATGTGATCGTTTGATGATCTGCCAAGGTGTGTAAAGATAAGTAAGATCATCACTTTTATTTTAGTAGATGAGCTACTCAGTTAGTTTGGTTTGAATGTACAGTTCAAGCATTATATCTGGAGAGTATTTACTTAAACCATTCTGCAATGATTAATGCACTGCTCAAAGGTTTATACAGAATCATAGAATCCCTACTGTGTAAAAGCAGGCCATCCAGCCCATCCAAAGAGCAACCCAACCAAAACTGCTGACATATCTTACCCCTGTAACCCTGCATTTCCCATGGCTAATATGCCTAACCTACACATTCCTGGACACTATGGGCAATTTAGCATGGCCAATCCATCTAACCTACATCTTTGGACTGTGGGAGCACACCCCCATAGACACGGGGAGAATGTACAAACTCCACACAGATAGTCACCCAAGGGTGGAATTGAACCTGGGTCCCTGTTACTGTGAGGCAGCAGTACTCACCACAGAGCCACTGTGCTACTCCAACCCAAACCTGTGTAAGTCTCTGTCCATCAAAATCACAACATGAGGGTATCAAGTTCACCCATCCTTAGCCTTGGGTGACTGTCTGTGTGGAATTTGCATGTTATCCTTGTTTCTGTGTGAGTTTCTTCTAGGTGTTCTGGTTTCCACCCACAGTCCAAAGATGTGCAGGTTAGTGGATTGGCCATGCTAAATTGCCCATAATATCCAGGGATGTTCTTGCTAGGTGGATTAGCCATGGAAAATGCAAGGTTACAGGGATAGTGTAGGGGATTGGAGGTGGGTCTGGATGAGATGCTCTTAGTAGGGTCAGCGTGGACTCGATGGACCGAATGGCCTACTTCCATACTATAGGGATTCTACAATTCTATGATCATAGGTTTCCCTTGTAAAGATATTAAGGTGAATTATGTATTCTAGTTGATGCTGTGAAAGAGAAATTTGGTCGGTGCAACACAGGCAAATTATCTATTACTCTTCCATCAAGTCTGTCCCTTCACGGTCAGTCTTGTTAACAGTATCTTCATGGGACATCAGTAGCAAATGGTTATTCCAGCCTGGTGAGAGGAAGCCTGGCAACTGGTTGGTGGTTAAGGCTGGTTTGGCAGCTGGAGTGGATGCCAGGATGAGATTGTGGTGAAGGGATGGGGGTGTGAGGAGTGTGAGAATAGAGACAGCGGGCAGTTGGATTTTTATTGGACCAGGAAAAGCACTTGCAATACCACAAAAGGAAAAGTATTATCAACAAATATAGCACCATTTTAGCAGACGCTCGCTACTGGCCGTTTTAAGGTTGGCTGACAAGACTGAGGTTCGGTTGTGTCACATAGGGTTTACATCCATTAATTGTAAAGGTGTTCAACTAAACAGCCTACTACCAGTGAGTGTGATCGCTGGGCAACCATATAAAGCTAACACTGGAACTTAAATTAAGTAAACAAGCTGGTATACAAGGCGATTATCACCTTAACACTGTACACCATATGGATGACATGAGATGCACAGTACACAAACCAAGCATTATCGACCCATCCAGCCAATGCCAGCTTTTATGTTCCATTGGAGTCTACTCCCTTTCTTCCTCATCTGAATATATCATCATGACTCTCCATTCTCTTCTTCCTTATTTGCTTATATTACCTGCCCTCAAGTGTATTTTGCTTCAACCACTCCCTGTGGTAGAGAGACAGAAAAAAAAATCTGCAGATGCTGTAAATCTGAAACAAGCACAGAGGAAGCTGGAGAACATTTTCTAAAGAATATTCATACTGGGCTCGAAGTGTTAACTCTGTTCTTCTCTTTCCACAGATGTTGCCAGACGTGTTGTATTTCTTCAGCATTCTCTGTGTTTGACCCTGTTGGTAAAGAGTTCCACCTTCTCACCACACTTTATGGATAAAAAGAAAATATTAGGAATGATGACCAAAAGTTTGGTCAAAGAGGCAAATTTTACGGAGCATCTTAAATGAAGAAAGGTGGGTAGAGAATTGGAAAATTTTTAGCAAGAGAATTCCAATGGGCCTGAGTAGTCGAATGCACAGATGTCTATGATGGAGTGATTACAACTGGGAATATGCAAGAGACCAGATATAAAGGAACACAGAAATCTTGGGAAGTTGTGAAAGAGGTTAAACCAACAAGCCTCACCTCTTTCCATCTCTGTCATCGTATCTAGATCCATGCCCCTCAGAGTCATCAGTTCTGACATCACAAACAGCCACATTACTTCACTATTGGTATTTACCTCCTCAGTTTCTCAGGTACCAAGCTTTGGAATTCCCTCCCTTTCCAATTCTCTACCTTGCTTTTATTCTTTAAGACCCTCCGCCTCCTTAAAACCTACCACTTTGACCAAACCGTTGGTCATCCTCTCAGTGTGGCTCATTGTCCTAGTTTTGTTTTACAATAACATTGTGAGGCATCTTTGAATGTTTCTTTACATTAAAGCCAGTATACAATTACAAAGTTGTTGTTGTAGTAAAGCTTGTACAAACAACAGGAATGACTCACTTCCAAAACAACATTAGATCATGGAATTGGGTAGAAGTTTCTTGACTCCAGGAGTTGCCTTTTGTTCACTGCAGTCAGTTTGGTTATGGTCTGGGTTCCACTCTGGTTTGGACAAAGGGACAGTCATGCCCTCCTTAGCAGCAGTCAGGACAGTATATATAATATATTTCAATACAGGATCTAATAGCCTGAAATGAAGACAGTACTAATTGTTTCTAAGTGCTCCGTTTTGGTGCACCATTTGTATTATCTTTAAGCTTACTTATCCACCATCATTCATGACAAGATGTGGTAGGACTGCAGAGCTTTGATCCAATTCTTTGGTTGCAGGATCACTGAGGTCTGTATAGGGCTGGTACATGCTCCTGTACTCCTCATCAAGCCAGTGTTGATCTCCTGACTTTATACTGATGTTGGAGTAAGGGATATGGTGGAGCATAAGATTACAGACTATGATTGAATGCTCCGAAAGACAAACTATGTCTCATTGATAACCGTAAGATCATAATTGTTTGGAGCAGAAGTAGGCTATTCAACCCATCGATTCTTTTCTGCCACTCAATGGCTGCTATGATAATCCTCACCTCCACTTTCCGTCCCTTTCCCCATAACTCTTGATTCCCTTACTGGTTATAAATCTGTCTCTCTCTCAACCTTGTATATTCTTAATAACCCAATCTCAACAGCCCTCTATGGTGAAGAATTCCACAGAATCCCGACCCTCTGAGAGAAGAAATTCCTCCTCAACTCTGTCTTAAATTTGCAATCCCTTAACCTGAAATAATACCCTCTGGTCTTAGACTCTTTCACAAGGGGAAACAACTTCTCTGCATCTACCCTGTCAAGTCCCCTAAGAATTTTAGATGTTTCAAAACTTGAGGTGTAGACCTATTCTCAACTTATCCCATTTAGTCCAGTGATAGAACCACACAGCATGATGAAGAATATCTTCAGTGTGAAAACTGGACATTTTCTTCATAAACACTGTGCAGTGATCCCTCTTACCAATACCAATACAGAAATACATCTACAATATATAGGTTGATGTTGCTGAGGTCGGTCAGGTATTTGCCTTTTGTTTGCTCCCTCACTGTCTGCCACAGACCCAGTCTGGCAAATCCTTCCTACAGGACTTGACCTGCTCAATCAAAAATGATGTCACTGGCCCACTCTTGGTGTTGAACATTCAAGTCTCCAACCAGAGTACATTCTATCCTTAATAAAAACCAAAAAAACTGCAGATGCTGTAAACCAAGAACAAAAACAAAGTTGCTGGAAAAGCTCAGCAGGTCTGGCAGCAT
>NC_063339.1:14394636-14424469 GCF_021869965.1 Rhincodon typus | reverse complement strand
ATGCTGCCAGACCTGCTGAGCTTTTCCAGCAACTTTGTTTTTGTTCTACATTCTATCCTTGGTCACTGCACTTAAATGTCTCCAAATCTGTTGTTTGATATTTTGTCCCTTTTTTGTCAAGCAATCAGTTGAGTTAACAATGCTATGTGAGTGTAAATTACTGTAAATTAGTAATCTCTCTCAATAGAGATTCCAATAGTAGTTGATGTGAGAACTTCATACAGACGCAGCAGACTAGGATTAAAAAAACCTTCTACAATTAGAAAGAGATTATTTGCTTAATTTTATACCTCTCCTAGAACTTTTTGGTGTTGATACTGATGGAAAAGTGGAACATTGCCTACATTCCTCTTGGTCATTTCCATTTGCAAATTAATATGTGTAGCACTTAATCAAAAAAGAAGACTATGTAGAAAATCAAAGCACAACTTTGCTGAAAGACTGAAACAAAACAAGACTGAAAAGGTCAGCAGGTCTGGCAGCATCTGTGGAGAGAAATCAGAGTTAACATTTCGAGCCGAGTGATCCTTCTCCAGAACTCTTTGTTTCTGATTTCCAGCATCCACAGTTATTTTGGTTTTTGTTGAAAGACTGGTGGGTAGTTCAAGGTAAAATCTCACACAGATTTGATGTTGTACCAATGAGAGGCATGATTACACAGCGTGATGTTGAATAATAGGGTTAGGGAGGGGATATAATAGAGGTTCAGTAAAACATGATGTAGGATATGGACTTCATGCAGATTCACCTCGCTTGCTAGTTTTTATTGTCTGCAGCATTGTTGGATCACCATTTTGGTTCTTTATCAGTAATTGTAAAACCCAAAATGGTAGATTGGCAGTGGAGTTCTCATATGTTTCTCATTGAGTTGAGTAGTCTTGTTGCAGTGCAAAGTGACTGAATCTTTGACTGATCTGTGGAGATTTTGGTATTTGCGTTGATGACTTGTCTTTTGGCATGATCCTGTATTGCTTTTGTCCTGTGCTAATTTTATTCTGCAGAGTTCAACACTTCACCAAGAACTGTTATGCTTCACTTAGGGTATCTTTAAATTAAAAATAAAGATTTAAATGGGGGCATTTGCAAATTCTTGCTACACAATCTATTTAATCACTCATAATTCACCCTAATCAAGAAAAGAAAATACTTAATTAAAAACTATGTTATACACAGTAATGATTACATTGTTCAAACTCTCTGCAATTTCCAGGTGATATTCAACTGCTTAGATGATTAATTAGTCTTGAAAAATGAACAACTGGACTAGAAAATTCATACAGTATGAAGCAGAATAATCCTTTAGCTTCTCAATAACAGATTTGTTCCACCTGAATTATAAGCGACGAGATTGAATCCCTGGGAAAGGGTCTGGTTAATTGAGTTCTACCAGTGAGATTGGATCAGCAGCTCATTGTATTAATTAAAATATTTCCCTTTGTCTTTCTGTTGTTTATATTCTTTTTGAGATTTTTTTCGGATGTGACTGAAGACGAGGATGAGGTTTACTGCAAAGGACACTGAACGGAATGAGTATCTGGACGTTTCATAGCATTGGCCTTACATTTTGTTAGCTTGGGTTAAAATTCATTCCTGTCTAATTGGGTGAAGTACTCACTACTGGCAACAAGAGTTAGATATGAAAACAATTTGGAGCTGTCACACCACCCAAGTCCTGTCCTTTTATATATGTCTCAGTCAACATCACTGACACAGAGAATGTCATGTAGTGAAGACGATGGGAATGTGCCTCCTTGGTCCATAAACCACACCTACTGAAGAACGAGCCAGAATTATGTACTGCCTCGCTTCAGAAAAGTACTTGGCTGGGCTGTGGTCAACCTGCAACTTCCTCCAACTCAAGGATCCTCAAGTTTTTAGGGCTCGCCCTTCGAAGTCTGTTACAAATTAGACTTTGAATTGCCCGTCATTGCCCCAGCATCGCATGTAGTAAGATCAGGTCTGCACTCAAGTGAGTTAACATTAATATTGTATCAATACAAGGGATGGTAAGAGATAACTACAGACTGTCTTCCCAGTTCCATGTGATCTGATGTCTCTATTACTCCTTACCCATTTGCTCAGTTGCTATTTTTTGAGTAAGAGTAAAGTTAAACCTTTACTCCAAACTATGGAGTCAGTGATTGCTGGTGACACCGTACCCTCCTGAGGTTCAGGATCACTATGGACTCAGGTAAGGGTGATTGACATTGAGTGGAATGGTTTGGGCAGGAGTGGTGTGGATGGGAGTTGACAGCAAGTGCAGGGGGTGGCTCTCAGCGGGCATTCCCCACCCCCCACCTCGAACCTTTCCCAATACCAGGTCTTGTGATCAGGTACTGTGTGCCTTTGAATGATGTACCCCCTTCCTGTAAAGCCCACAATCAAACTTGCGAGGGTTTTCACGTCGGTGCCTCCTAAATTGCAAGCTCCTCACCCATCGCTGGACGAATAAGTTCCCATTTAAAGTTCCTATTTGGCAGTGGGGCAGGATTTCCACGCAACTTAATTGGGACGGAGGTGGAAATGCAATGAGGTACTTTTCTGCTACCCTCCCACTTGATTAAATACCCCTCACCATCAAAATCATCAGTGGAAGACATTTTACTTCTGTACCGTCTTTCTGATCATTATCATGTTGCTATACATTGCACCTTTGCTGTTTTGTCACAAAGTAGCTGCCACATTTCTTACACTGCATCAGTGACTGTATTTCACAAAACACTTGTCTGGTTGCAATGTGCATGTCCTGGAATGTCATGAGAAGTGCGATATAAATGAACTTTCTTTGTATCGTTCTTTGTAAAAGAGTACAGAGAATGGTATTCTGCAAGTGGCCCATTGTAATGAAACTTGGAATGCTTAACACTGATGCTGTGTATCAAAAGAGAAGAAGGTGTTTATTGACCGGAAACGAGACCACAAATGGCACACACACACATCTTCTTTGTTAACAAACGTAATTCTTTAGACTGTATCTACTTTGGCAAAAAGCATTATGTTCCACCATCAGGTCATTCTGACATGTTGAAATCCATAGAAACTGGAGATTGGTAAACCACAAACTGCTCACAAGCAACCTGCCAGCTGATTTTGAGCATGAGTTGAGGCATTTTTGACTTGCTAAATTTTCGATGTAATATTCAGTTGTGATGTCAGATACAACCCAAAAAAAAAATGGCCAAATAAGTAAGCTTAGAAGGTTAAAAAAATCTAAGATGGGAAAGAACAGCTGATTTGTCTGGAGATGAACCATTTAAACAGTATATTTATTCTTTGATGGGATGTAGATATCACAGTCTCTGCCAGCATTTATTGCCCATCCCTAATTCCCCAGTGAGCAGTTATTGGTTATTGCTGAGGGCCTGGAGTCATATGCATAGTACATAGAACAGCTTAGCACAGGAACAGGTCCTTTGGCCCATGATGTTGTGCTGAACATGACACCAAATTAAACTAATCTCTTCTGCCTGCACTTGGTCCATATTGCTCAAATCCTTACATATTCATGTGCTTATCTAAAAGTCCCTTAAACACCCCTATCACATCTGCCTCCACCACTGTCCCTGGCAGCGTGTTCTACTCTCTGTATAAAAAACTGGCCCCTCACATCTCCTTTGAACTTTCCCCCCTCACCTTAAATGCATGCTCCTTAGTGCAAGCAATTTCCTTTCCTTAAAGAGCATTAGTGAACCAGATGGGTTTTTATGGTTTATCAGCTTAGATTGTTAATTCCAGATTTTTACTAAACTCAAATTTTACCATCTGCCTTGGTAGAATTTAAAACCCTGTGCCCAGAACATTGACCTAGAATTACTGAGTTACAGTGGTATTGCACCATCACCTATCCCATGCTCTTGCACCTCCCTTTACTGTGATTCACTCTGAGCAAGTTTAAAACAGCAAGTCAGTCATTGAGGTAGATCAATCTCAAAAGAGGGCAGTGCCTTTATTTCAATATTATAATCATTCTTTCCAATTCTACAAGTGAGTAACCTTAATATCCACACTGTACCCAATCTCATGTTTCTGCCACACAACTGACAATGTGGGCCATCTGCAATATAACAAACTGAAACTCCTGTTTTAAGACCATTGGTTTCTTTAGCAATATAGCCATTTGAATTGCGCATCTTGGGAGTTTTGGAAAAAGCTGACCTGTAGTCATATAACACCTTTCCTGAACTGAGGGAAATCAGAAATGCATTATAGGCAAGTAAATATTTTGAAGTGCAGTGCTCCAGCCAATATTCCCGCAGCAAACTCCCAAAAACATCTTTGGGATAATTGTGAAATAATCAGTTAATAATGTTTGTTGAAAGATAGATATCACCCAAGGCACTAAAGAGATCTCCGATGTGTCAGTGTCAGACTTACAGGTCCCTTTGAGGGTAAACTTGAATAATTTCAGAGTCAATTGAGTGAAAGTGATGGTCATTGGATGTTATACTTAATAGTCTTTGTTTTTCCCAGTGGGGGTGGCTTCTGGACATGTAATGGGTGCAGAAGGGAAGGGTAGAAACTGCTGTTTGTACTATTTATTTAAAATAAAAATCTTATAAATTTCTTGAAGTCTTTTGCTGCCTAATTCAATAAATGGATGCCAGTCTGTTAAACTCCATGTTCCTCTTTGAAAAATATGAAAGATCTTTACTTCCACCCCAGAAATCAGAGAGGGCTCCTTTTAACACCTCAGCTAGATAACATCTTCAACAGTGTAGCACTCCCTCACCGTGTCACAAAGGTACTAGTACTTCTAGAATTTGACACTGCTTTTGTCAAAAACATAATTCAGTTCAACAACAGCCTTAAACAGTCCAGCGAATAAAGGGGTTAAAATATTCTAAAACAAGCTAATGGAGTGCTGACTCCTTATGCAGTTAGGGTATCTTTTTTTCTTTATTCATTCAGAGGATGAGGGCGTGGTTTTTGGCAACGTTTATTGCCCATCCCTAATTGCCCAGAGGGCAACCACATTGCTGTGGGTCTCTAATCATGTGTAGGCCAGACCACATAAGGATGGCAGTTTCCTTCCCTAAAGGACATGATTGAATCAGATGGGTTTTTCTGACAATTAGCAACAGATTCATGTTTATCATTAGATCCTTAATTCCAGATATTTACTGAATTCAAATTCCACCACCTACTGTGGCCAGCGATAATACCACTAAGCCATTGCCTCCCCTGCTTGTTGGGCAGATCATTATAATCTTCTGGTGAGAGACATTTGCTTTGTTAACTCCAAGTAACTTCATTAATATGGATGAATCAAGGGGTTCAGGACCACTTGAGGTACCAATCGTCAGATGGGAGATGATAGACATTTGACATTTGGTCTCTCAAGAGCAATCTTCAACAATCACTCCCTGATCTTCATTGCCATGACAAGGGCATAATCCCATGCTGTCAGCTCAGGGCAATTAGGGACAGGCAAGAAATAAATATGGCTTTCTATTATTCATTTAAGGATGTGGCTGTTGCTGGCTAGGTTCCCGTCTATACGCCTTGCTCATTACATTCTCAAAAAACACTGAAAACAATTTTCTGTCACAAAACCATGTTGACTGTGCCTGATTATATTATGGTCTCTATGTTTCCTACTATTATTCCATAATAATGGATCCTAGTATTTTCCAATGACAAGTGTTGTACGAACTGGCTAATAGGTTCCTGTTCTTTGTCTTCCTTCTTTTTTGAAATGTGTTACATTTGAAGTTTCCAAACTTCTGGGACCTTTCCGGAATCCAGGGAACATTGGAAAATTATAAGCAATACATCCACTACTGCCGTGATAGTGGTGATTCTGGTGAAATGGGGATGATTGTTGGGGTGATGTTAGTGGACATGTAGTGATGGTGTTGAGCCTGATGATTACAGTAGACGGGGAGAAACTGATAATTATTTCTCATTTCCAATCTTTTATAATTGCTCCTCTTTGACACTAAGGGAGATTGGGAAGGTGTAAAATCTTTCCCTCTATTTTTGCCCTCCAAATGTAATCATGCTGTATGAGACAAAGTAAGTTTTAATCCAATTTTTAAGTGGTGTAATTAAGACCAAAATAACCAGAAAAGTGAATGAATGAAAAATGTTGTTTTGTTCAAGAGAAGACATTCATCTGCTACAAAACAACCCCCTTTCCAAGTAAAAACCCTGGCAACATGCAAACAAACAGAAGGACGGACAGACCGACAGACAGAAAGATAGAGACGCACACACACTACTTGAGAGGGAGACATGTGTTTTTTTGGACTGAATATTTAACTCCCAAAAGCTTCTGAAATTTTTAAGGGTGCTTCAGATGGTGAAGTAATTAACATCTGTATCACCTGTAGAGGAAATTTCTATGTTTTTGCATGAGTATTTGTTTCAAAAATTCCATTTTTTTTTGCAAAATCAAATCTGCATTTTATTTGCAACTAATGTGATGATTCCAGCTCCTTGGTATGCATGCTTGCTCCCTCTCCCTCTTTTTTCTCACTCTCTCTCCCATCCCCATGAATTCTGTTTGTTATCCTTATTTCATTTCATTTTCTTTGCTCACTCAATGGTCTCCTCTACTGCTCTTCTTCAAAGCTCATCTGCTGCTTTACAATGAGCCTGAAATGCAATATTGAGGTATACTGTGTCTCATGATTCAGATGCAGGGATTGGTCCATTCTTCACTCTGCACTTTACCGCCCCCATCTCCACATCCCCTGCCACCCTCCCCCCTTGTCAGCCCCAAATATGCAAAAGTCAGATCTCATGGATTTCTACACCAATATCCAATAGTTCTTCCTTTTATACACGATACTATTCCAGCATTCCTCAGCCATTTATCTGTATTAGAGCACATGCAGGTTACAGTACAGAGCAAGTGATCAAACTTTGTTTTACCGCTGGATGAAAGAAAGAAAACCGTCTGTATATATTGATAATAGAATAGAATTTGCTTAATTATCAAGTGTACTCAAGTACAGAAGTACAACAGTACAGTGAAAAGTTTACAATGTTGCCCCATCTCAGGAACAAGCTACCTAGGTATAAATCTTATATACAAAATAGAGAAATAAAGGGAAAAAAAGTTACATTATCTTGCAGTTATTCATTGTGCAAGCTAGAAAAATGAGAAATAAAGTTAAAAAGACAATAACTCTTGCACGACCTCTGAATGCTTTACTTGCGGTTTGTGACTGTGAAATGTAATGCAGCCAAGGCTTTAGTAAGAGTATATGTAATGAGCAACTTGTAACAAGCAATACGTTTTGACTGAAGGAGTGGTGTTTGTCAGGGCACATTTAAGCATCAACTCAAAGACGCAGATGACGTACAGTTCAAAGGACTGCACATCAGCAATCAGTGGGGCATCAATCTACGGTGCTTTCAAGTCCAGGGCTAGAACCTGAGCTGGAATGAATGCTAATTTATGAAAAGAGTGCTAACTAGTCATGCTGGCCCTTTTGAACTAAAAAATATCAATCTATCTTTTACTGACTATTGTTGACTGCTCTGCGGCACATTTTAACACTTTTTGCTTTTGCAATGTATTTTCGTCATTGACAATTTTCATCTTCAATATCATCTTTTCACTTCAATTTTTCTCCTGAACTTTACTCAGCTGTGCTTGTCCAGGTGACTGAGCCTTCTGCACACCTTCTCCCTCACAAATTAAGGGAAAGCTGCTCTTTGCTGTCCAACCATAACAGCCTCTATCATCTGATTCAGAGATTGGATTAACTGGTACTTCGGTTGTTTTGAAATAGCTTTGATCAGAAGTGTGGTGTGTGTTATGCCAAGCGATAGCTTAATTCTTCTTGACATTCAGTATGAATGAGTGGAAAATGTGGCTTCGTAATATGTGGAGGACCTTCCCTTCACTAAAGGTCTGCAAGACACTAACTTTATCATGTTCAGACAATGCAAAAAGGCCTTTGGAATCAATTGGCCGAACGCACCAGTTAACTGTCTGGAACAGGATTAGCTTCAGCTCTTGTTCACCTCTGATACTTCCCCTTTCAGAAAGAAATCTCTTTTTGGATAATTCATCTGAAACAACAATTATCCTGAACTTACGTTGAGCTCAACATGACAGCAGATGAGCAAAATTTATTAATATGGTGCTCTGAGCCCCAGATAGTGGTTAAATGGCATTCTAACCAAGTTCGTATATAAATTCAAATTGTATTGGCTATTTGTGAAAGAGTATAAATTTAGATGAGTTTGTTGCAACAGGAATACAGCAATCCTAATCAACCTAATCAATTAAATTTAGAGAAAATATTGTGCAATGCAACAACCATTCATTACAATCAAAAGAACATTGCCTGCTGAAGTTGAATTAAATTCCCAAAGTGAGTATTTTACATGTTTTAACCATAGGGGGCAAAGAACTAATAGGAGTTCTGTTCAGACTCTATAAAATTTTAAAAATGCACTTTCATTGTGCTTTATAAGAATTAATATCAAGACCTTTCCATGTATTACTCACCATCTCCAATTCAATTATCGTGATTGTTTTCCTGTTCTCTCCTATTCTTGGGTTCATGGCACTTCATAATGATTAAGACACTTCAGGTCACCATGAACTCTTCAGCTTCCTATGGGGCAAATAGTGTCCTCAAGGACTGAAGGTGTCAGTATAGATCTCACCCACCCTTTTCCAAAGACACCAATGCCATTTACCTAAATGAGAACAGTATCTTGGTGATGAGTTCTATGACAATCACTTGAAAGAATAATGCACTGACTTCTGAAAGCTGGAGAAAGCTTCCCGAAACGTTAACTCTGATTTTTCTTCACAGATGCTGCCAGACCTGCTGAGCTTTTCCAGTAACTTCTGTTTTCTTTTGAATCTCAGAGTGGGCCCGTGAAATTATTTGTAATAATGACTATTTTTTTTTCTCTTTGGTCTGTCTTTGGAATACAACTTGCCTGGTTTTGTGACAGTATTAAGAAATGTTTACCTCAATTTCAAAGGTGGCAATAGCTGATCTTTGAGAGTTAAAAGTGGGTATTCTCAGCTACAAAAATTATCACTCTGATGTCTTTATAATGCTTTGTAATCCTGGCAGAGGTGTTAAGTAAGCAGCTTGGATACTGAATAGCCTCTAGTTGAAAATACACCTTGAAGGTACTTATAAATTTTTCGAACAGTAACTTCTAAAGGGTTGTAAACTGTCTCCCTCCATAGGTTTAAGGGCCCAGCAAACTATGAAATTGTATTCCTTTTAATTAATACCAAAACAAGTATCCTTAAATTGTTCCCAGCATAATTATTTATAATCTTTTATTATGTGTGAGAATTTCTGAAATGGATTCAATGAGTTAAGTCTCCAATTGAGTTGGAATCTAGACCAGGACCAACATATGCAAGCAGAAGTTACTGCTGAGATTTTACTCAATTATGTATTTTTTTCTTTTTGATCTCAGCAGCAAGTTTTAAATAACAACATTTTATGCATTTATGCAGTGGCCAGAGTTTTGGATGAATTTATTGCTAACAACCAAAGGCTTTATCTAACTCTATTCAGCTTTTCCGAGATCACTTTGACTGTAATGGTCTGTTTGAATCTCTGTCATCTCTCTTTTTTGAAACAGAGATCTTATACTGAATTGGCTTCAGCTTCAAAAGATCAATTATTCTCCATTTGAAAATAAGAGAAGACAAATGCAGGCAAGATTAAAAAGGCTAGTACAATTTCAAAGAAAAGTATGTCATGTATCTATTTAATTTTCAAAGCAAAGAAATAAAGTGTTTCATAGAGCATTTGCCATTCTACATATTTTAAAAATGATCAGTGCTGATTTGTAAATAGTTACACTGTCTGGTTGTCTGACCATTTCCTGCAAATATCATAGAATACAATCTGATATCCTGTGGCATTGCTGATGGTGGAATTCCCTCTCTAAAGCCATCCTTCTCTGTATCTTTAAGACACCCATTGGAATCTGCCTCCTTGACCAAACATTTGGCTAACAGTTCTGCTTGGTGTTGTAGTGCAATGATAACAATCTCTCTCATAATGCCCAAAAAAGCTGAATTCCAGAGGTGAGGTGAGAATGACAGCTCTTGATATCAAGGCTGCATTTGACCGAATGTGGTACCAAGGAGCCCTAGCAAAACTGGAATCGATGGGTATCAGGGGGCAAACTCTCTGGTGGTTGGAGTCATACCTGACAGATAGGAAGATGGTCGTGGTTGTGTGAGATCAGTCTTCTCAGCTCCAGGACATCTCTGCAGGAGTTTCTCAGGGTAGTGTCCCAGGCCCAAATATCTTCAGCTGCTTCACCAATGACCTTCCCTCCATCATAAGGTCAGAAATTGGGATGTTCGCCGATGATTGCACAATGTTCAGCACCATTCGTGATTCCTCAGATACTGAAGCAGTCCATGTTCAAATGCAACAAGATCTGGACAATATCCAGGCTTGGGCTGACAAGTGGCGAGTGACATTTGTGCCACAAAAATGCCAGGCTATGACTATCACCAATAAGAGACAATCTAACCACCACCCCTTGACATTCAGTGGTATTACCATCACTGAATTCTCCACTAACAACATCCTGGGAGTTATTATTGATCAGAAACTCAACTTGACTCACTACCTAAACACAGTGGCTACAAGAGCAGGCCAGAAGCTAGGAATACTGTGACGAGTTACTCACCTCCTAACTCCTGAAAACCTGTCCACCATCTACAAGGCACAAGTCAGGAGTGTGATGGAACACTCCCCACTTGCCTGGATGAGTGCAGCCCCAACAACACTCAAGAAGCTTGACACCATCCGGGTTAAAGCAGTCCTTTTGATTGACACTGTATCCACAAGCATCCACTCCCTCCACCCCCGATGTTCAGTAGCAGCAGTGAGTACTATCTACAAGATGCACTGCAGAAATTCACCAAAGATCCTCAGACAGCACCTTCCAAACCCACAACCACTTCCCTCTAGAAGGACAAGGACAACAGATATATGGGAACACCACCACCTCCAAGTTCCCCTCCAAGCCAGTCATCATCCTGACTTGGAAATAAATCGCTGTTCCTTCACAGTTGCTGGGTCAAAATCCTGGAATTCCCTTCCTGATAGCATTGTGGGTCAACCAATAGAACGTGAAGTGCAGTGGATCAAGAAGACGGCTCACCACCACCTTATCAGGGCAAATAGGGACGGGCAATGAATGCTGACCTAGCCAGCAACACCCACATCCCACAAAATGAATTAATAAAAAAAATGTTTAAAAAGTCAGCAAAACAAAAGAACTGATCATTGACATGAGGAAGAAAGGAAGAGGACAAGCCTCTATCTACATCAACAGAGCTGAGGTAGAAAGGGTCATGAGTGTCAAGTTCCGAGGAGAGACGATAACCAATAATCTGTCCTGTCCCAATGCAACAGTCAAAAAGTCATAACAATGTCACTTCTTCCTCAGGAGGCTTAGGAAATTCAGCATGTCCATAAGGACCCTCACCAACGTTTACAGATGCACCATAGAAAGCATTTCATCTGGGTGCATACCAGCTTGGTTTGGCAACTGATTTGCCCAAGACCGTAAGAAACTGCAGAAGGTTGTATGCACAGCGCAGACTTTCACGGGAGCCAACCTCCCATCCATGGACTGCATCTACATTTCTCATTGCCACAGAAAGGCTGCCAACATCATCAAAGGCCCCTCCCACCCTGGTTATACTCTCTTCCAACCTCTCTGTCAGCAGAAGATACAGAAGCTTAAACGTATGCACCAACATGTTCAAGAACAGCTTCTTCCCTGCTGTTATTAGACTGATGAATAGACCTCTCTAATTGCAACCTAATGTTGAACTTGCTTTGTGCACATCCTATGTAGGCGTAACCTTGTATGTCTCAGTCTGTGTAAACATCCTATAATCTGTATGTCCTTGTATGTTATTATTTTTTTCCTTCTTTATTAATTGACGGGATGAGGGCATTGCTGGCCAGGCAGCATTTATTGCCCATCTCTAATTGCCCAGAGGGCAGTTCAGAGTCAACCACATTGCTGTGGGTCTGGGGTCACATGTAGGCCAGACCAGGTAAGGATGACAGTTTCCTTCCCTAAAGGGCATTAGTGAACCAGATGTGTTTTTCCAATAATCAACAATGGATTAATGGCCATCATTAGATTCATAATTCCACATATTTTATTGAATTCAAATTGCACCATCTGTTGTGGCAGGATTCAAACCTGGGTCCCCAGAATGTTATCTGGGTCTCTGGATTAACAGTTCAGCAATAATACCACTTGGCCATTGCCTCCCCATGAACATTTGCCTCTACTGTTCGTAAAACAAAACTTTTCACTGTACTTAGGTACTTGTGAGAGCAATAAATCAAATTAAATCAAAGCAAATTTTGACGATGTTCTTGTGAAGTGTCTTTGGACATTCTTTAATTAATCTATTTCTTATTGATTCATGAGGTGTTGTACCTCTGGCTAGGCCAGCATTTATTGCCCATTCCTCATCTCACTTGATTAACGAATGGTGAGCCATCGTTTTGAATCGTGACACTCCATGGGAGTAGATGCACCCACTGTGCTGTTAGAGAGTTCTCACCAAGGATATGACGCCAATCAAGTGAGCTACTTTGTCCTGGATAGGATTGAGTTTCCTGAATGTTGCTGGAGCTGCACTAATCCAGGCTAGTAGAGAGGATTCCATCACACTATTGATTGTATCTTGTAGTTGATGGACAGACTTGGGAGACAGGAAATGAGTTACTCACTAATGAATTCTGAACCTCTAACTTGTTTTTATATCTACAATATTTAATTGGGTGGTCCAATGCAGTTTCAGATCATCAGTAATCCTCAGGATATTGATAATGAGGGATTCAGTGATGATCATGCCACTCAATATCAGGGGGCAATGGTTTGGATTCTGTTTTGTTGAAGATAGCCATTGCCTGCCACTTATGTGGTACAACTCTTACTTGCCATTTATCGGTACAAGCTGAAATGTTGTCCATGTCTTTCTGCTTCAGTATCTGAGAAGTTGTGAACATCGTAAAATTATCAGCAAACATCTGACCTTATAATGGATGGGAGATCATTGATTAAGAAGCTGAAGATGGTTGGGCCAATGATATTACCCTGGAGCTGAGATGATTGACCTTTAACATCTACAACCATCCTCCTTTCTGCCTCAAAAAGTTATAGCTGTTTTGTCCAGGTTTGTACTAAGGCAGTAATGAGGTCAGGAGCTGAATGGGTTTGGCTAAGCCCAAATTGGACGTCACTGAGCAGGTTATTGGTGAGCAGGAGCTGCTTGATCGCACTGTTTCTGACGCCTTCCAACACTTTACTGGTGGTTGAGAGTAGACTGATGCAGCAGTAATTGCCAGGTTGGATTTGTCTTGCATTTTTGTAGACAGGACATATCTAGACAACTTTACACATTGCTGGTTAAATGCCAGTATTGTAGCTGTACTGGAACAGCTTGGCTAGGGGTGCAGTTAGTTGTGCAGCACAAGTCTTCGATACTATAGTCGGAATACTATCAGGGCCGATAGATTTTGCATAATCTTGCGCCTTCAGCCATTTCTTGATATCATGTGGAGTGAATCTAATCTGAATACTGGTATCTGTGCTTCTGCAGAGCTTTGGAGGAGGCTGAGATGAATCATGTGCTCAACACTTCTGGCAGAATATCATTGCAAGTGCTTCAGCTTTGACTTTTACTGATGTTTGCACTCCCCCATTAATGAAGGTGTGGATAATTGTGAAGTTCCTTTCTTCAAATTAGACTTGTCAACCATCATTCACAATCAGAATGGCAGGCCTGTAGAGCTTAGGTTTGAACCTTTAGCTGTGCGATCACCTCGCCCTGTCTGTTGCACGTTGCATATTCTGTTTGGCATGTTGTAGCTTCACCAGGTTGACACCTTGCTTTTAGGTCTGTCTGGTACTGCCCCTGACATGCCCCTGCACTCTTCACTGAGCCAGGGTTGATCCCTGGTTTGGCAGTAATAGTAGAGTGGCGATATACCAGGCTGTGAGGTTACAATTTGTTGTTGAATAGAATTTTGTTGCTAATGACTACAGTTCCTCATGGGCACTCAATCTTAATTTGGTTGATGTGTTTGATATCTGCCTCATTCAGCACTTTGGTCAAACATCATAACACCATGCAGGTTCTCTTCAATGTAAAGACAGAACATCATCTCAATATTGATTGTGCAGTGGTCACTCCGACTGGTTAGGTTCATCTGTGAATGGTGGATTGGTGAGGATATGTTTTCATATGTTTTCATCTCTGGTTTGATCCCTCACCACCACATGCCGCAGGCACAGTTTAACATTCTTTTCTTTTTGCCCTTGGATAGCTTGGTCATTAGTGGTGCTCCCAAATAATTCATGGTGATAGATACTGAAGTCCCCATGCTAGAGATTCTGTTCTTTTGCCGCTCTCCATGTGCTCACCATGGAGGACTACTGATTTATCAGCTGAGGGCAGAATGGTAAGGGGTAACCAGCAGGAGATTTCCTTATGCATGGTTGACCTGTTGCCATGAGTCTTCATGGGGTTTAGAGTCCATGTTCAAGACTTTGAAGGCCACTCCTTGTCAACTGTATCCTGCCAACATCATCAAAGACCCTGGCAATGCTCTCCTACAACCTCTTTTGTCAGGCAGAGGATACAGAAGCTTGAACACACTCACCAGCAGTTTCAAGAACAGCTTCTTCCTTGCCGTTATTAGACTGATGAAATGACTCTCTAACTTCAAATAGTGTTGACCTTGTTAATGTTGATCTTGCCTCACACACGGCCTGTGCGGAGTAACCTGTATGCCTCATTCTGTCCAAGTTTTTTTCACCCTATGATTTGTATGTCCTTCTTTACTATGATCTGCCTGTACTGCTCGCAAACAAAGCTTTTCACTGTACTTAGGTACATGTGACAATAAATCAAATCACAGGGATACTCACCTATGGTCACTTCAGGGATAGTGATGGTGATGTCTAAGATTTTACCTGTACAGTGTGATTCTGTGAGAATGGCTGTTTCATGCTGTTGTTTGACTTGTACTTGACAGCTTTTGCAATATTGGCACAAGCCTCTGGTGGTAGTAGGCAGAATTTTTCAGAATCCATAAGGCTGTGCATGACATTGTCATTGTTATTTTTGATGCCTTTGTTGATGCTGGGTGGTCAATTTGGTTTAAGTCCTTTTATTGTTTTTAGTGGCTTGCTAGGTCCATTCAGAGGGTATTTAATAGTCAACCACAATGCTTTGGGTCTACAGTGACATGCAGGCCTGTTCAGGTAAGGTTGACAGATTTCCTTCTGTAAAGGAGCATTAGTAACTTTTACAACAATGAACAACGTTTGTCATCAGACTAACTCCTTTTGTAAGTTCTGGATTGATTAATTGAATTCAACTCTTACTATCTGCAATCGTTGGATTTGAAGCCACCTCCCCAGAGCACTAGCCTAGCTCTCTTCATTACATGTACAGTGAAAATACCAAATGCTAAACCCCACGCTCTGTACTTTTGCAGTCTCACTCCCAGGTAGCTTAAAAGACAATCAGCAACATCACATGAGATTGGCTTGCATTCTATAGCATTCAACCAGACAGTGCAACTAGCTGCAAATCAGCACTGATCGTCACAAAATATGTAGACTGACAAATGTTCTTTGGAACGTCATATATCTTTGTTTCAAATAAAATAGATAAATTCATTTCAATTATAAATGGAAGATGTTGCTGTTGTTTTAATGTGGGGGCAGGGTCATACCTTTGATGTTTTGTTGCTAAATTGAGCTTTCTGTTTGATGTCTCTGTACAAGCATTCCCTGTCAGATCCAGATGTTCCTAACTTTGCATTGTCGAAATCAATTTGAGGTGGACTTTTCTTTTTCATATGGAGAGCTATCGAAATAATGAATGTTTTACATATGTGTTATGAAGTATTCCAGCACAAGCTCTGAAATCTTGATTGAAATCCAGCAGGACAGTCAGGATTATTTAGAGTGGAATCCTCTGGATATGGGATTAATGCTAATAACTAAACTGCACCGTCGCTGATGTCAGATCACACACAACTGGGACTTCATGGAAAAAAGATTCCAGAGAAGTCCTGGAGTTCCCTCCCTGCTGGCATTGTGGGTCTACCTACAGCACATGGACTGCAGCTGTTCAAGAAAGCAGCTCTCTACAACCTTCTGAAGGGTAACTAGGGATAGATAATAAATGCTGGCCAGCCAGAGATGCCCACAAGTGAATGTCTCTGCACCTGATGTAAATAGTTACTAAACATTCATGAGTTTGCACTAGTGTGGTGCCCAGTCCTTGTCTGACTAAATTTCCCAGACTCTGCAAGTGGTATTTATGTGACCCCGCCCCCCCCACCCAAGCCCCATCCAATACCATTTCCACTTTGAAACCATCATGTAGGTTGTAGGAGCACATATAAAATCTCTGCATATAGAATGAACCACCCTGTTGGTGGGTATAATGATGGTAACAGCCACGGATGGACCTTTTGAAAGATGTTCTGTCAGACTATTAACCAGCCTTTGAGTTGACCTTGAATTCCCACTGTACTCTGAGCAGACTCTGCTGATAGGTATTTAGAAAGGAAACTTGCAGAGTATTTAAGGAAAGGCAAGGAAGTTGAAATTGGCGTTGAAAACATTTGTCAAAGCAGTAAGACTCACAGTGTGGACGACATTCAAAGTGGTTTACTTCTGTGTATTAAATGCATTGATTCTGTGTTATCTAATATTGTTTTTGATGTTACATTATATATATAAATGCTATGATTCTATGTTATATAGCAGCAGACGTTCTGCGATATTGCTTGCTCTGAGTCAGGTTATGCAACGTCTGTCTAGAAGCCACTGCTTGTTACATCCATTTGTACCACATGAAATTATTAGAATGTTTAGAAATTGTAATCTAATACCTAAACCTAAAGGAGTTGTCCTGTGAGACCACATAGAGGGGAAACAGTTCAAAAATTAATGCTAACAGCAAATTCTGAAGTCTTATGGAGTGTCAGTGTGAGGTGATGTGGGTGTGAGATCCATTGAGTATTGGAAATGCCTAAACCATGACCGCACTTATATTTTGGCCACAGATGGTCAAGGTTATATTTGGCACCACATTGTACTGCACATGTGCAAAAGTACAAAAATGAGGACAATAAAAATTACTGGACCCATTAAGCTCTGCCCAGTCAATAAACAGTATAAACACATGTGTTGATATCCCATCTTTGAGCATTGCTGACTTGTAGAACTGACACAGTATAACACACGGTCAGTTCAGGAAAGGTTCCAGGCTCCAAATCCTTGTTCCCCAGAAGAGACACATTATCAACACATTTTGACCCACAGGCCAATTATATGCTGGCTCATACTGAATAGTCTGAGATGAGGAGAAATTTCTTCACTGACAGAGTGGTGAGCCTTGCAAAATTCTCTGTCACAGTCAACAGTTGAGGCCAAAACTTTGTAAGTTTTCAAGAAGGCCTTTGAAATTGTTCTTGGGGCTAAACAAAGGTATTAAGGGATGTGGGCCAAAGGCAAGTAAATGGAGTTAAGCCACAGATTTAACCATCATCTCATTGAATGGCAGAACAGGCTGGAAGAGCTGAGTGGTCCACTTCTGTTCCTGTGTTCCTAAACAGAATTACAGAATTTGGAGAGAAAGTGGGAACAAGGTACTGAGTTGGATGAACAATCATGATAACACTGAACACCGAGACAGGTTTGAAGGGCTGAATGGCCTACTCTTGCACCTATTTTCAATATTTCTGTGTATTCTTAGTAACATCGAAATGGAAGCCTAAACCTACAGTTCCACTCCTGTTCTTACACATCGAGTGGTGCTGGACTGTGTTGGTGTAAATACTTTTATATGAAGATCACTTTTCAAACTCTCCAAAAACAGCTCTTAAATGATAAAAGAGACATAGGTATGCTTAATCCAAACCCAGCATTTAGACTTAAAAGGCACAATTAATCCAAAAGCAGCTCTTAAACCAAACAAAACAAACATGGATATGTTTAATCCAAGCCCAGCTTCTAAATTAAAAATAAAAAGGAAAGATTTATCCAAAAACAGCTCTTAAATGAAAATCCCAGCAGAATTTATTTCTGTGACATTTTGAAACAGCTGTTTTAGGAAAGATAAAAGTTCTGATAAGGAAAGTTTCTAATTGTTCTAATCTTGGAGAATCTTTGTTTAAATACCTGTCAACTAAATGGAAATTAATTAATTGCTACTGAGTAAAATTGTACTGAACACTTTCAAACAGCTCCTTTGTGGCAAGTATGTGCAAAATTTGTTATAAGTATTTTTTCTCTTTTCTTAGAAATGACATAATACAATGCAGTGAATGTCTGATATGCTGTTATGCACAAATAATTAACAGTTCAGAAGATGATATGAAATAGCCAGTACAAAGCATGTTCAGCAAAGTTGAGAGGTTGGATCATTTTTAGTCCTACGTGCTCAATCTTATTACACCAAAATCTAACAAAGTTTTTTTTTGTCCTTATGTTTCTTCCCTATAGTTTGTCTTAATGTATAAGCATTGCCCCTCTGAGTTCTCCCATACCAAGGATCACATCATTGAGAGATCTGCTTGTTGAAGCTCTGCTCTTCCAATGCTGGTTTGTATCCCAGATCTAGTAATGCCACAGGGATTGCTGGCTGTGTGCTTCAGCTGTCACCTCCACAAGGAGGAAGCTAACTTTTGCTCACATTCTGTCTGTCAAAGAATGATTCAAATCAGAAAAGAAAGATCAGAGAAGAGAAAGTTTTATGAAGGAGACATTTTCAGAGGCTATAAATACTTCACATATGCTGCTCGTTACAGTGAAGCAGTGAAGGGTACACAGACTAAGGGCAGAATTAGTTTTTCAGAGACAAAACCAGTCGGAGCATTGAATTTATTGCCTCAGTGAAGGGGTGTAGAAGACATCTTTCTCTAATGATACATTGGAAAATGTACAATTATGAGCATTGGGTGGCACGGTGGCTCGGTGGTTAGCTCTGCTGCCTCACGGTGTCATGGCCCTAGGTTTGATTCCACCCTTGGACAACTGTCTGTGTGGAGTTTACACAATCTCTCCTTGTCTGTGCGGGATTCCTCCAGGTGCACTGGTTTCTTTCTACAGTCAAAAGATGTGCAGGTTAGCTGGATTGGCCATGCTAAATTGCCCGTAGTGTCCAGGGATGTGCAACATAGGCGGGTTAGCCATGAGAAATAGGGGACTTGAATGGGATGCTCTTTGGAGGATTGGTGCAGACTTGATGGGCTGAATGACCTCTTTCCACACTGTAGGGATTCTATTCTATTCTATCCAATGTTGTAGGACATGAAATAAGTCAATGAGTAGAATTATCAGCAGCTCCTCCAATTTTCAGAAGTTTTAAAGGTTTTATTTATGGAGGAGAATATTCCTTTACTTTCTAATCAAACCAATAGAGATATTGAGAGTGACTGATATTGGCTGATGAGGCAATTTGTCTTCCAGAAGGGTTAATTAAGGGAAAATGTATACATTCCAGGTATACATGGATGTTATGAAATAATGCCACTTAGATGTTGCATTGTTTTGGAATTTTGGGAATAAAAAGATCAAAACAACGGCACTTTAAAAGAAGGAGGAAGACAGACAAAGGTAATGGCTATATGGGAAGTGATTCAAATGGAGAAAGAAACCTACACTGCTGCCTGACCCAGCAGTGAATCAGCACAGCTACTGCCTCTGCTGTTTGATTTCAAGTATCTCTGAACATTGGAGTTCATCTAAGAAAAATTAACAAACAGCGAAATTCACAGCTGGCCTTGGAGAAATCTGTGTGGGAGAGCTCACAGCAGGGGAGCGGCTAAGTGGCTTTTTAAAGTGCAACCTTACTGTTCATTTTGTAAAGCTACAATAGTGAGTAGAGTGGGTTCTTTTTGATTGTATGTTTTATTGAGATCTGTCTCTTGGCATAGGTACAATACAAAACATAAGTACTAAGTTAGAGCATTGTTTTTTAGAGCAGTAAGACTGTGCTATTCTCTGGGTCTGTAGATTGTTAAGGTGCAAAGATGGTCTTTAGTAGAGTGATGTGCTCTTCCTGTCGGATGTGGGAGATTAGGGAGAGTTTCCATGTTAATGGTGATTATGTCCGACAGAAGTGTTGTTGGTTCCGAATCCTATCGCATCACATGGATCAGTTGGAGCAGCAGTTAGAAGCAATGAGCAATTCACAGAAGCTAGAGCGTGTGATGGATGGCTGCTGTAAGAAGAGAGAAAAACCACAGATACAGTCAGGTAGATGGGTGACCTCTAGAAAAGGTAGAAGGGGGAGGCAGGTAGTGCAGGAGTATCCTGTGGCTATCCCCATCTCAAACAAGTATGCCATCTTGGAAAATGTGGGGATGACAGACTCTCAGGGGAATGTAGCACTGATAGCCAGGTTTCTGGTACAGAGACTGGCTCTAATGTAACAAGGGATACATCAGGTTCCAAGCGATCGATTGTGGTAGGGGACTCTCTAGTCAGAGGCACAGACAGACATTTCTGTAGCCAAGGGTAAGAAGTCAGAATGGTGTGTTCCCTCCCTGGTGCCAGGATCAAGGATATGTTGGAGATGGTGCAGAATATTCTCAAAGGGAAGAGGGACCAGCAGGAGGTCATTGTACACATTGGAAATAATGACATATGATGGGAAAAGGACAAGATTCTAAGGAGAACATACAGGAAGTTAGGCAGGAATTTAAAAAGGATGTCATTGAGGGTAGTAATATCTGGATTATTCCTGGTGCCACAAGCTAGTGAGGGTAGGAATAGGAGGATAAAGCAGATGAATATGTGACTGAGGGAGCTGGTGCAGGGGAGAAGGATTCACATTTTTGGATCATTGGAATCTCTTCTGGGGTAGAAGGAACCTGTATAAGAAGGACAGATTGCACCTGAATTGGAAGGGGATTAATATACTGGCGGGGAGATTTGCTAGAGCTGTTTAGGAGGATTTAAATTAGTAAGGAGGGGGGTGTGATACCCAGGGAGATAGTGAGGAAATGATCAGTCTGAGACCAGTATAGTTGGGAAATGGAGCAAGTCAAACAGTCAGGGCAGGCAGGAACGAAGCAGAGAGCAAGGTAGGACTGATAAATTAAGCTGCATTTATTTCAATGCAAGAGGCCTAACAGGTAAGGCAGATGAACTCAGGGCATGGTTGGGAACATGGGACTAGGATATCACATCTATTACAGCAACATGGCTCAGGGAAGGGCAGGACTGGCAGCTTAATGCTCTGGCGGTTTAGATGCTATAGGAAGGATAGGATGGGGGCAACAGAGAAGGCTGAGTGGCTTTTTTGTTTAGAGCTATAACTGTGGCTGTACTTAGAGAGGTTATTCCTGGGAATACGTCCTCTGAAGTTATTTGGGTGGAACTGAGAAATCAGAAAGAGATGATCATCTTATTAGGATTGTACTATAGGTCCCCCAGTAGTCAGCAGGAAATTGAGAAACAAATTTGTAAGGAGATTTCAGTTATCTGTAAGAATAATTGGGTGGGTGGGATGGTGATAGGTGGGTGCGGGTAGTGGGTAGTGGGGATTGGTCAGTTGGAAGGGTGGAGCAGATGGGTGGGGAAGGAGATGGACAGATAGTGTCAGGTCAAGGAGGAGGGGGTGAGAAGGAAGATTGGACATGGGATGAGGCCGGGGGTGGGGAGATTTTGCAACTGGTGAATTCTATGTTTAGGCCATCGTGCCGTAGAGTCCGAGGCAGAATATGAGGTTGTTCCTCCAGTTTGTGTGTGGGACTGGAGGAGGCCCAGGATGGACATGTCACCCAGGGAGTGGGAGGGGGAGTTAAAATGGTTGGTAACCGGGAGGTGTTATTGATTATAATGTACAGAGCGCAGATGCTCTGCGAGTCGGTCACTGAGTCTGTGCTTGGTCTCACCGATGTAGAGGAGGCCACATGGGGAGCAACGGATACAGTAGACCAGGTTGGAGGATGTACAGGTGAGCCCCTGTCGGATTTGGAAAGTTTGTCTTGGGCCTTGGATGGAGGTGAGGGGGTTAGGTGTAGGGGCAGGTGTAGCACCTCCTGCGGTTGCAGGGAAAGGTGCCGGGGGTGGTGGGGCTAGTGGCCCAAACTGCGACAGCTGCTACCTACAGTACATCCAGAGCCTCCATAAATGGTTTTCTCTGCGGATCCTAAGGTTCACGCTCGCAGCCATGCGCCAGCATCTTCTCTCATTACAGTCAGCCCTACCCCAGCTCACAGCTTCTCTCCCCCAGGCCCGCATAGGACCTCTACTGCTTTTCATTCTGCGCAGGATCCACACCCTCAACCAACAATTTTTCCCTGCCCTTTTCGGACATCAAGGACTGCAAGTACACCAAACCTGTTTGTGCTTACCACAAAACACAGGCCTCCACCACCACCCCAGACTCCAAGCCTATCCAGGACCTCCCTCTCAATTTGCCCAGCGTCATTTACCATGCGGTCACCTCAGCCTCTCCTGCTGATGCCGTCGATTACATCACTTCCTCCGTTAACGCCAACAACGTCACTTCCTCCGTCAACGCCAACGATGTCACTTCCGCCGCTGACATCACTTCTGCTTCCACCTACGTGATCATCCCTGTATAGACACCCAGCGCCGAGACAGTCTCCATCGCCACTCCCAACTCTAACCCCAGCCCCAAACCCTGCCGGGTATTCACCATCCCCACCCCTAGACCTCCCCGTCACTGAGGACAAACGGTCAGTCTTCAGTAAAGGACTCACCTTCATTCCCCTGCGCCCACGCATCAATGAATTCCATTCACATCTGGATGTTGAACTCTTTCACCTCCGCTTCCGCATCTATTTCTTTAACTGCGAGTCTCAAACACCCTCTACAGACCCCTTCTCCCGCCTCCAATGAACCCCATCCTCCGGCACCACCCCATGGCCTCCAAACCTCCGTCAACCTCTTCATCTCCAACTGCCGTCACGACATTGATCGCCTCAATCTGTCCACCCCGCTCACTCACTTCAACCTCTCCCCACGGAACGTGCAGCCCTCCGCTCCCTCCGGTCCAACCGTAACCTCACCATCAAACTTGAAGATAAGGGGGGGAGGGACAGTGGTGGTATGACACACTGATCCCCACATCGTGGAGACCAGGCACCAACTCTCTGACACCTCCTCCTACTGCCCCCTCAATGATGAACCCACCCCTGATCACCAGACCATTGCCTCTCAGACCATCCATAACCTTATCACCTCAGGAAACCTCCCACCTACAGCCTGCAACCTCATCATTCCCCAAACCCACACCATCCGTTTCTATTTTCTTTCCCAAAATCCACAAACCTGACTGCCCTAGTCGACTGATTGTTGCCTGCTCCTGCCCCACTGAACTCAAGTCCACATACTCTGTCTTCTCCCTCCTGGTCCAGAAACTCCCCATCTATGTTCAGAACACTACCCATGCCCTCCACCTCCTCCAGGGATTTCAATTCCCTGGCCCCCAATACCTCATCTTCACTATGGACATCCAATCCCTGTACACTTGTATCCCCCATGCAGATGGCCTAAAAGCCCTCTGCTTCTTCGTCTCCCACAGGCCCAGCCAATCCCCCTCCACCGACACCCTCATCTGCTTAACAGAACTTGTCCTTACCCTCAACAATTTCTCCTTTAACTCCTCCCACTTCCTACAAACTAAGGGGGTGGCTATGGGCACCCATATGGGCCCAAGCTATGCCTGCCTCTTTGTAGGACACGTGGAACTGTCCCTCTTCCGCAGCTACACTGGAACAATCCCCCACCTCTTCCTCCACTACAATGACTGTATCAGCGCCGCTTCATGCTCCCCTGGGGAGCTTGAACAGTTCATCAACTTTACTAACACCTTTCATTCCAACCTCAAATTCATCCCACTCCTTCCTGGATCCCTCCATCTCCATCTCCAGTAACCGTCTCAGCACCGAAATCTATTTCAAACCCACCGACTCCCACAGCCACTCTGACTACACCTCCTCTCACCCACCTTATCGCAAGAACCTTACTCCAAATTCCTCCGTCTCCACCACATCTGCTCCAAAAATGGAGCATTCCACTCCCGGACATCCCAGATGTCCTTCTAATTCAAGGACTACAGCATCCCCCCTCTGTTGATCGAAAATGCCCTCAACCGCACCTGTTGCATTTCCTGCACTTCTACCCTCAAATTCCCTTCCCCAAACAAAAATAAGGACAGAGTTCCCCTGGTTCTCACATAGCACTCCACCAACCTCTGCATCCAGCGCATCATCCTCCGCTATTTCCGCCACCTACAATCCAACTCCACCACTAAAGAGATATTTTCCTCCCCCATCCCTATCTTCCTTCCGTACGGACTGCTCACTCCGTGACTCCCTCACCTGCTCCACACTCCCTACCTACCCCACCACACCCATCACCTTTCCCTGCGACCGCAGGAAGCGCTACTCCTGCCCCTACACCTCCCTCCTCATCTCCATCCAAGGCCCAAGACAAACTTTCCAAATCCGACAGGGATTCACCTGTACATCCTCGAATCTGGTCTACTGTACCCATTGCTCCTCATGTGGCCTCCTCTATATCGGTGAGACCAAGCGCAGACTCGGTGACAGATTCGCGGAACATCTGCACTGCCTATGCTATAGTCAAAAAACATCCCAGTTGCCAACCATTTTAACTCCCCCTCCCACTTCCTGGGTGACATGTCCATCCTGGGCCTCCTCCAGTGTCACAATGACGCCACCCGCAAACTGGAGGAGCAGCACCTCATGTTCTGCCTCAGGAGCCTACAGTCCAATGGCCTAAACATAGAATTCACCAGCTTCAAAATCCCCCCACATGGTTTTCCTGCAATGCTGATTGATTGATTGATTTATTGTCACATATACCGAAGTACAGTGAAAAACTTTGTTTACGAGCAGTACAGGTAGATCATAGTCAGCAAGGACGCACCGAACAAAAAGACTTAGACAGAGGTATACAAGCCACATTGCATAGGGCGTGCGCTAGGCGAGATCAATGTTAGCAAGATCAGCATTATTTGAGGCGAAAGAGTCCATTCATCAGTCTGATAACGGCTGGGAAGAAACTGTTCCTGAACCTGCTGGTGTGTGTGTTCAGGTTTCTGTATCTTCTGCCTGACAGAAGAGATTGTAGGAGAGCAATACCGGTGTGGGATGAGTCTTTGATAATGTTGGTAGCCTTTCTGCTGCAGCGAGCCATGTAAATGGAGTCCATGGATGGAAGGTTGGCTTCTGTCATTGTCTGGGCTGTGAACACCACCTTCTGTCGTTTCTTATGGTCCTGGGCAGAGCAGTTGCTGTACCAGGCCGTTATATACTCGGACAGTTTGCTTTCAATGGTGCATCTGTAGAAGTTGGTGAGGGACCTTATGGACATGCCAAATTTTCTGAGCCACCTGAGGAAGAAAAGGAATTGTTGTGCTTTCTTGACCATTGCATCTACGAGGGAAGTCCAGGACAGGTTGTCAGTTATCGTCACTCAGAGGAACTTGACGCTCTCCACCCTCTCAACCTCAGTTCCATTGATATAGATGGGGGTGTGTTCTTTTCTTTCTGAAGCCAATGATCATTTCTTTAGTTTTTCCAATATTGAGAGAGAGGTTGTTTTCATTGCACCGCATCACCAAACCCTCTATCTCCCTTCTGTATTTTGACTCGTCTTTGTTATATATCTGTCCCACTACGGTGGTGTCATCAACAAATTTGTAGATGGTGTTCATTCGGAATTTAGCAACACAGTCATAGGTATGCAGGGAGTACAGTAGAGTACATATCCTTTGGTGGCTCCAGTGTTGAGTGTTATTGTGGTCTGTGGGTCAGAAAACTGAAGATCCAGAGGGCAGAGCCGTGACCAAAATCATGGAGTTTTGAGATCAGTCTGGAGGGGATAATGGTGTTGAAGGCAGAGCTGTAGTCAATGAGCAGGGACAACAAGGTGCAAGGCTGGATGAACACAGCAGGCCAAGCAGCATCATAGGAGCAGAGAGGCTGACGTTTCGGGCCTAGACCCTTCATCAGATTAAAAATGAGCAGGAGTCTGATGTGGGTCTCATTGTTGTCCAGATGTTCCAGGGATGAGTGCAGGGTTAGGGATAGGACATCCACTGTGGACCTGTTATGTCAGTAGGCAAATTGTAGGGGATTGCTGGACTGCTTAAATGGGTTACACATGAGCTGTGACACTCACAACACACCCAGCTACACACTGGGATATCTAGTCACTAACAGGTACAAATCAGAGCCGAAGCATGCTGTCCCAGGGTATTCTTAGAAAGGGAGAATTGCAAATATGTCTCTTAACTAATCTGCTGTCTTTATTTTAACCATCAGGTACACAATCTGTGATACTTACAGGGGATTACAAAAACAATTTGTAGTGCAATTTCTCCCTTTGAAGTTTCTTTGGCCCCTCATCATGTGTGACATTCATTCTCTCTCTCTCTCTCTCTGTCTGTCTCACTCTCTTTTTCTGTCTGTCTCTCTCTCTCTCTGCAGGCAACCATTGAATTCACATCTACAGTGAACCTTTGGCAGCATGTCTTTTCTGTGAAGAAACCACATGTTGCAATGAAAGATAGACATGCCCTTAGTTGTTCTGGGGTTTTTGATCCATGGTCATGACAACATAAAATTAGACAGGAAGAACAAGAATCTGTACAAAACGGAGATGACGTAGAATATTTTCTACTCACAATATTTTCAAAAACCTACATACAGTGAAGGAAGGTAAAGACAATAATGTAGATATGTTTAACCCATCATCTTTAAGATAAATGCAACAGATGCATCCTGCATTGAAAAAGCTGTGTCAAACAGCCTACACAGAAACTAAATCAGAACTGATACCTGAGTGTTATTATTTAAAAGATGCAGTGCTAACGAGAGACTAGACACCAACTCAAATACAAACTAATGAGAAATGGGCAGTAGTCCATCAGATTTATGAATGGTCATAAAATTCCAATGGCAAATCAATCAGGTATTGAGAAAAAGGCACACTAAAATACTGAGAGATAACTTTCCTGCTCCTCTGATGCTGACTAGCCTGCTGTGCTCCTTCAGCTCCACGCTGTGTTAACTAAAATACTGAGACCTTTTTCTTCACCAGTAATATAAAAAGAATGGTTACATTTTGCTCCACAAGTCATACATGACAGGTGACAGAGAAACTCCAATTATCACTTAAATCTGTACATTTAGTTCTCTTGC
Organism: Rhincodon typus; assembly: GCF_021869965.1. Lineage (NCBI taxonomy): Eukaryota > Metazoa > Chordata > Chondrichthyes > Orectolobiformes > Rhincodontidae > Rhincodon > Rhincodon typus. Next base: position 14,397,245 of record NC_063339.1, on the reverse strand, counting down.
AGCTTTTGAAGAATTATGTGAATTATCCCATGAATACTCTAGACAGGAGGACAAACCAGAGGGTGAGTCATGTTAATATGGTGACACAGTACAATGAGGACAGTCAGGAGAGAATTGTGTATACATTAGTAAAAGAAGTAGGAAGACAAATGAAAATGTCAGATTGATTTGCAAATGATTCAGAAATTAAAATTTGTAAAGTCCGTCTCCAGTAATTAGATTCGATAACATAGAAGTGTACAGAAAGTTACATGTAATGTGCTCTCATCAGAAAACTAGCAAAGTGAATTACAAAAGCAGTGACCGACTCATAAATAAATTTGGACAAATGAGCCACAGAAAACATTTTTGGCTATCCATGATGTTAATGTATATGATTGTTAACTGGGGTATAATTTATAAAAGGGTATTGGCAAGTTAGATTGACTGTCGTGGCCAAAGAAATGTTAGCTTTTGTAGCCCTGGACGAACTTTAGCAAAATAGTGCCATTTGGAATGAAAAATGCACCTTGTCAAACATTTAACCAACAATATCATGAAGGATTGTGCAATTTTGCTGCATATGGTAATGATTTGGCCATGTTCAGCCAAACCTGGGGTGAGCACTCACAACAGTTGATTGAACTGTTTGATCAGTACAAAGAACCAAATTGGTTTTAAATTTGGCCAACAGTAAATTTGCCAAAGGAAAAGGAACTTATTGGGCCACACCGTAGGACACCTGGAAAGCCAAAATAAGGACAACTTTTGGATTTTTCGGTGCTGAAAACAAAACAATTGCTTTTGTGGTATATAGGCAAGAATGGATTCTGCTGAAAGTTTTTTTTTCCAAATGGCTGAACTGTTGTCACTTCCTGATAAACTTGTTAAAGAAAGGCAAGAAATTGGGACGGACAGAGGAGTCTCAGAATCAATATTCCTCCTAAGCTGAGCAACTGCATAGCTGCTTGGAGGGTTTGCATTCACCAATCAGTGTGCGGATGCATTGATTTCCAGTTCTGGAAGGCATAGGTGTGAATGGACCTTGGAGGTCCATATATTAGGAGGAAACATTAGAGAGAAAGTTAATCAGAATGCCTTAGACTATTTGAAAGCTGTACTATCACACTGGGTTCAGCAGTGCTGAATTAAGGAAGCCCTGTAAATTTACAGTCGTTCCAGCGATGTAGCAGACAGTGCAGTTTTATTACAAGATGAGAAGTTTGGGATCGAATTGGCCGTCACTTACCTATCTAGAAAAGCTAAATTCTTGACAACAGAAATGTACAACTGTGGAAAAGGGACTTTGAGTTTGGTTTTGGCACTATGACATTTTGAAGTCTGTGTAATCATAGGTACTGTTACTTATATAACCATAATTCACTAAATGTCCCAGCACAGTTTCATATCAAAAAACTGAGACAGTTTTCATTGAAGTTTAATGTTATAACCATACAACTTGAAAATCATCAAGCAGCATAAAGATACAGGGCCACAGCAGATACTTTCTCAAGAGCAATATAGAAGAAAATAAACGTCATGCACAAAATGGATTTATGTAAAATAGTTTTCTTATAGGTAATTCTTATGTATTTGATGTAAATACATTATTACTGCTAGCGCAAAGTGGAGACAAGGTGCTGGACATTTGAGTTCAGGAAACTTTTACGTTGGCTTTGAAGTTAAGATAAGGTGAATTTATTTTGCAGTTTCCTTTAGGTTTACTAGCCACAGAAAAATAGCAAATTGTGGCTGCACAGAAATTCATAGAAAGGAAACCAATGCCCTGTACTTCTATAGTTGAGCTTTCCTACTTTAATATTCCAATTCTCTTGTGATTAATGAAACATCCCTTTCACATTCCTAATCATTGTTGTACCTGCATCCTAACTTTCCATGATTCATGTACCAAGATGGTCTGACCCCTCTGTACCAGCGAGTGCTGCAGCCTCTCATTAGATAAATAGTATTCGGCTTTTCCATTTGCCCTGTGAGATGGGGAGATTGCAAACACAAATTGTCAGGCTGGTAATTGCAGCCACAAATGGAAGCTGCCCAGAGAGATTTGCTAGACAAGCCACAGACTTATTGAAAGATAGAAACATAGAGGAAAGGAGCAGGAGGAGGCCATTCGGCCCTTTGAACCTGTTCTGCCATTCTTGACAATCACGGCTGATCGTCCAACTCAATCGCCTAATCCTGCTTCCTCCCATAACCTTTGATACCATTCACCCCAAGTGCTATATCTAGCCGCCTCTTGAAAACATTCAATGTTTTGGCATCAACTATTTCCTGTGGTAATGAATTCCACAGGCTCACCATTCTTTGGGTGAAGAAATGTCTCCTCATCTCCGTCCTAAATGGTCTACCCCGAATCCTCATACTGTGACCCCTGGTTCTGGGCACACCCACCATCAGGAACATCCTCCCTGCATCTACCCTGTCTAGTCCTGTTAGAATTTTATAAGTATGTATGAGATTCCCCCCTCATTTGTCTGAACTGTAGTGAAAACAATCCCAACCTAGTCAATCCCTCCTCATACGTCAGACCCACCATCCCCAGAATCAACCTGGTAAACCTTTGCTGCACGCCCTTGAGAGCACAAGCATCCTTCCTTGGAAAAGGGGAC